>NW_006911259.1:600000-1200000 GCF_000338955.1 Baudoinia panamericana UAMH 10762
AGCGAAACGGCGCACCATCTGGCTAGATGTTGGTTCGAAGGAAGATGCGCTCTTCTCATGCCGTGAGGGCATACGGAAGTTTGTAACTCAGTATACTGTACTTCACCGCCAGGGTGCGCGTCAGTGCTCAGATGGCTACACTCATCAGCAATAACCTCTGTCTGGTGAAGGATGACGATGGAGGTCCGGTAGGTTTCAATTCACCAATGCATGCCTATTCTCGAAGCCATGACAAGCTGTCTGTGTTGAGAGTGCAGTCCGGAAGGCACACCGGTGTCTTCGTGCGTTGGTGAGATCAAGCGACCCGTCCTGCCTAGTCTCGTGCCTAATGACACCACACGTTCCTGGTGTTCGGGGTGTCAATCAGTTGCACTCTGCCGCAGTTCCCACAAAAACGGAGGCTTGTTACGGACTTCCATCGTCAATGACGCCTATACTATGTCGTACAGCAATTGGGTTGTATACCCGGCAGCGATTCTGCATGCGCTGAAACACTTGCTTGCGTTAGCGAACGGTTTCAGTGTGCGTCCGTCGACGTCGGTTTGAAGCGGTGTGTAACATCGATCTTTGTACTCGCAGTATACGCCAGCGTACCTTGCTATGGCGCAATATGTAGGCATGGTGATGAAGAGTCTACGGCAGCATGTGTTCTGCAGCAACTATGAAATAGTATGTCCATGCAATTGCTACGGTGTTTCACATCAAGCCTCGAGGTATGTTCATCGACATTTAGTGAGTCACGGATCCCCGCCGGGCGCGGATTTCAGGTCCGGGGTGACATAGTCTCAAGACAGAAGTTGACGTGCCGCAGAAGCTTGATACTCCTCCCGGTGCGACTTTTTCTTCAGCGTTTACCTGACTTCCGTCATGTCGCATTGCTGCTGTGGCTCCAATGTAGATTCCTTCTTACCATAGATGAGTGTGGATGGCTTTTTAGTCACCGGATAGAATCCGCGATGCCCACGATCCCCGACAGTTCTCCAGATCGATACCAGTGAAGGGCTTGCATATGCAGGGCGAAGCGCAAGAGCACCGTTGTCGCACGGTCGTATTGGCGCCCAAAATTCTCCGTCCGGCCAGAAATATCCCGAATTCGTACGATCAAACAGATGCCTTAGCAATGACTAGCTGGTCGGACTGCGACATTCAACATACTCCTTCCTTACGACATGATGTCCGACAGAAAGCCTCTATTGTAATAATGAATACAGCTCTGTGCTTCTACGTACGCGGAGTCACCCTCGCAGAACCGCCAGTTGTTTCGCTCGGCTGGTAATGGCGCGGAAACGCGAACTTCCGGCAATGATGTGGATGAGTGGCACATCTACCATACTTTAGGTTGGCCAAGAGTAGGAGACTGGAAGATGATTTGAGGCTCTTGAGATGTCATTTCCGTTAAAATCAAAGTTGTCAATCGAACGCTCTGAACAATGAGGCATGCACGACTCACTGTCATGCAAAAGATCTAGCCTGCACTGGGTGACTTGTCCTAGATTGACAGCAGCAAGGCGCAGAAATTATCCATTGCTCTACAGGAGAGGGGTCACGTCTCCGCTGACCCTTGTTCCTTTTGAGGCCTCATCAAGGGTCGTGTTGGAATAGCAGGGGCTATGCGGGCCTTTTTGGAGACCGTTGGCAATCGATCTATTACTGTCACTCGGCGAATCGCGTGCCTGCCAGTGAGTCGCTTGCAAAGTTGTCTCGGATACGCGCATATGGAAATGCTGAAGGAAGCTGAAGGCGGCATGGTGAGCGCTTCGGGCTTCCATGCGGAGGCCGTTGATGAGCAGCTCTGCTCGCTTGCAGAATTCTGGATCGTGCGCCGTTGCAACGCGCTAGCAAGCCGATGGTCAGACGCATGTGTGCATGTGCTGGGGAGATCCACCTCGAAAAGGGTTCACCCGAGACATCTTCGATGCGATTGTCCGGGCTAGGGCTGTGCGATCGGGTACCGCCAATCGTTTGTCCGCGCAGAACGAAGGGACAACTATGCCCATCGTTCGTCCTATCCGTACCACAGCAAGGTAGACCTAGCAGCAGCTTGGCGAAGAGGGACGACGGCGTTCAAGACCGCTAGCACTTGAAATGCGGCGTGTCCGGCTCAACCCTACAATCTTGGTAGTAGCGTTAGTGGCCTTTTGAGTGGCGCAGAGCTAAGAGCGCTAGATCTCGAGATCGACCGGTGCCACTTCATCGTCAGCACAGACCGCGATCGGCTTAGATGCTCTCCTGTCTGACATCGCCATTTTCACCTCCGGCTACGGCCACGGTAATCTGGACGTTGCTCGCAGTGAAACTGTGAAGCTGAAATTCGTGAGATCCACTCGCGGAGGTTAGGTGGCCCGCCGCAAGCCGCATGATCTTTGCCTTGCATAGCCGCGATCTTGTATCGAACGGATGCGAGACCACGCTTGCTTTGTACTGGATTGAGGTAAGCTTGGTTGCAATATCTGATCGTGCAGCCAGCGCTGGCCATCACGCGGGGCCTAGCTTGCACCGCTCGGCTTTGTGCCCTGTCAAGGGTGTGTGTTGCGTTGCGATTAAACTTGGCATTGCCGTTGGCATCCGCCAGTCTTCCATTCCCTTCACCTGCTTCGATCGCGTCCCGCTATCGCGCTGACTACGTACGTTGTGATTGTTCGACCTTCCTACCAGACTTTGTACGCTCGTCGCTCTCCACACACTCATTCCTTTGGACGCAGCTCGGTGTGCATTGGTTCTCAGCTTCCCAGAATCATTCTGCTGGAACAGAGCTGTGATTGGGCTATCGGAGATCTCACTTTCGGACGTGAGGCAATTTGCCTCTTCCGCACCAGTACGGTAGCAGAGTCAGACCCATCGCCAGCACTCGGATGAGCCGCATATCCAGCTCGTTCGATCCATGGTCAGCAAGAGAACAGTATCTTTCTGGCATATCGGCGTTTCGCTGCTGCGGATCCTGTTAAACGGCTCGGATACCTCCACATTCGTATCTGGATCAACGATCTCATCTCCGATCTCTTGTCCCTCCGCTCGGCTTGCCGACCGTTTCTCAGCTACCAGACTTGGTCGCTCGACACTCTGTCTCATCATCAGCACTGCACACTGAGGCCCGCGCATTTCCTATATAACACATTCGCGATTATGGAGGCTGCAGAAAGACGGTACGTGCAAGCGTGAAATGACCAATCGTCGCGTGCTCGTATAAGGATGCTTTCTGCGCATCCTTTGCACGAGACGAATGGCGGCTTGCCGAGTCATGCTGACGAAAGGCAGACCTCAATTGCCGGCACTGAGTTATCTTGATGTAGACAAGGTGAAGCGGGAAGAAGAGGCGTACCAGAATCGCAACCTCAATCCACCACAAAGCTTGCCGCCGGCCACCTCTGCGAACCCAACCTTTCCATACCCGTCCGGGCCACCACCACCCTACAGTCAACCCGCACCGACCCATGCATCACTTGCACACGCATGGTCCGGCGTGCAGTCTGGCGTCCACACACCGCCTGAATCACGGCGGACTAGTGGGGATGAATATGATGCCAAACAGATCACCCGGCAATCACTGCCGTCCATTTCCGAAGCGCTAGGCGTGGACAACCAAACATCGTATTCAGCATCAATGCCTACGGGCCCGCAAACCGTGGCAGCGCATCAATCTCATCCGCAACCTGCGACTCCCGCATCGCCATTGTCCGCTACCAAGAAATACAGCATGGACCCGCCGCCGCCGCCGTCGCAAGCGCATACGAACCAGGCATCACAGCATTCATATCCACACTTTCGACCTGACCCGTCTCCGCATGGCTTCATCCCTCAGGAAGCGACGTCCCAACGGTCTGCTGCCTTGGAACGACCACCGCTGCACCTACAAACTTCGCAGCCTGTGTCTCAACCACCGCAGCCAGCGGCATATTCATACCCGCCTCATCCACCATCGGGCTATGAACGATCCGTGTCGCATCCTGCAGAGCCAATGGCGCCGCCGCCGTCCGGCTTTTCTTATGGCTACACTCCGTACCCACCGCGGTACGCTCAGCCTACTCCACCGGCAAGCGTAGCGTCTGGGCCCATATATCAACCTTCAGCGAATTATCCTGCTCCGGAAACTCCTCCCGCCTCGTGGAAGGCTGGTAGCTTAGTGCGGCAGGGTCCGAACGAGCGTGGTACTGGACCGGGCGACTACAGTGCTTCCGTCAAACGCCATCTTGACTTGTATGACTTGGAAGGAGCCTTAAATGCCGTACGTATAGACTTCGGCTTCTTAGTATTACATCACGCTAATACAGCGCAGATTGCATCATCAAGCGATATTCTTCTTGACTTCTCACGACGCTATGGAGACCGACTGCACCAGACAGCCCGCTCAGGCACACCGATGGCCTATTTCCCGGGCATGGTTGAGGTTGATGATATGATCGCCAAGTCTCGTTTGCAAGTGGAGTCACTTCTCAAAATTCGTGATGTCATTCTTGCTCAACAGGCGGAATATGACCAACAACTCTCGGATCAACGACAACAAAAGGCGGTTGTCGAAGCACCCGTTCCAGCGGTCGAGCACACTCCTGAGGTAGACGATTCCAAAGGCGGGTTTGCAGGCTCCGAGACGAAGAAACGGAGAGGGCGTGCTGCTCCGCCCGGACGCTGCCACAGCTGCAATCGGGCTGAGACACCCGAATGGCGAAGAGGTCCCGACGGCGCAAGGACCCTTTGCAACGCTTGCGGCCTGCATTATGCGAAGCTCACCCGGAAACAGCAAGGAGGCGGCAAAACGGCGAACGGTGGAAGTTCTAACATTAGGCCGAAGGAGAATTGAGGTTCTTTCTCGTCATCAAGGGCGCCGGTGGATTTTGCCACTCTACCCCGTCGTACCTCGGAGGACATCCGGATGGGCGACCAGAACCTCAGTCGCTCCGCGTCGGAGTGCAAAGGCCGTTTACCACAGTATCATTACGATTTCTACGACTGCACGCAGCGAATCAAGGTGTTATTAGACGCCACGACATCTGTACATCATTATTCAAGCGCATAAACTGAGCGGAGCATTTCAGCGGGGCTTTCAGGTCTCGCTTTCCGGCGACTATTAGGCCAGCACTCAACTGGTCCACGGCGTTTTGTCAATCCCAATTCGCTGTTGGATTGAGGGCATGGCCGCACACCAGGAGTTGTGCCTGTCACGGTGTTTCTTGTGTTTGGGTCGAAGATACCACGCAGCCTTCTAGGGCTTGCTCGAGTGCATGGACGGCGTTACATCGGCGGCGTGGTTCATTTACATGGTGTCTCGAGCGGAGGTAGTTTGTGGCTCGGGCCAGCCACGTGATTTCCTTGCGGAGGCAGTGAGATACTGGTCGACCTGATGGCTTCGGCCAGAGCGAAGCATGAAATGCCTTATATAGAAGGTTGACTTGTAGAGTAAGACCTGCTGCAGCGTGCTGCAGCATTGTGACTGCATGAACGATGATCACATGCCGTTTTCTCGAACATCCTCACAGATGTGGCGTTGACGCCCAATACGAGCGACGCCCTTGTCACGGTATCTACTGGTTGTACAGGCGCAATGCTAGCCTTTGTTGTACTGAGCTTCCCTAAAGATGCCGATGCCCATCGTTGACAGGAGGGTCACACGGCGTGCTCTGTACGCTCGCACATGCATGAACGTTTGATGAACCATCAAAGGGTCTGAGCTGCATCTCGGCCTGCTGCAGACGGTAGGCTGAGCATCCAGTGACGCCGCTTAAAGCAGGTTTGAGCTCTCAGCTCCATAAGTTCGCTTGCTGCCTGCTTCAGGTGAAACGTTTAACAGTTTCCGGAGCTCGAACGAATTGACAGCAATGCTTGTGTCACCATGCTATACCTAGTATGTCACCTGCGAGATGCTGTCGGCTTCTGGATGACCAGAAGCTCCATGCCTTTTCACCGTGAACTCCACAATGCGGCTCTGCATTTCGTGGTAGCGGAGGTTGAAAAGCTCGAAGCTTTGCATCATGGTTTGTAATCCACGACCATTCAAATGCCGCGAAAAGAATATACGCGCACGAGGCGCGTATGGTCTAGTCCTTGTCACGTAACAACTTGCACCTTTGGATCGGCAGGCGGGACGAGAATTAATCTAGGAAAACCGGTGCTTGCACGTTGGACGGGACCTTCCAATTTTGATGTTCGACCGGATTCAGGAGCAGTGAGACTGAGACCCAGAATGCGATAGCCAGGAAGAGCAGACGCTGCTCCGGCAGCCGACATCACCAAGCATCAGCGGACATTGCTGAAAGTAGCAGTAAAATAGGAAGAGACGGCGTGCAAATTGCAATAGCTGGCGCAGTAGAACGACATTTTGTTGCATTACCTCCGCTGCCGCAATATGGGTCTACTGTACGTGGCAATGCACAGCAGCTGCAATGCACTATGCGCGACAGCGGTTGACGTGTGAGCTGCAGCGCCGTTGGGACACCGCTTGAATGGCCGGAAGCGAAGAAAGTAGCTCAGCATGTACGAGAATGGGGTATTGAGGTATGTTAGAGCAGTATTCGCCGACCTTATCGAGCCATACTGATTGCATCCTCAGCAATTGCTTGCTATATGGCGGAGAGCGAAAGGCAAGGAGCGAGACGCGCTTCTTTGGGGTGACGAGGTGCGGTAGGCGCCCGTGCAAGTCTTGCACCGACCAAGCTGACGTTACCTGAAGATCGAGTACATAGTCGTCGCACTCAATGATGAAGAGCACAATGTCAAGCTCTCATTACGACAGGCCGACATCTTGGAAGCTTTGGCAAGCGATCCGGAACTTCTTAAACAAGGCGGCGGAGTGCCAGACCTGGCACGAGGACCGGTGAAGTCAGGCAAGACGGCGCCAACATTTCATCCAGAATTCGGACGCTTCATGCTGGAAGCCACCCCAGGCGCACCCTGGGGCATTGGTTTCAAAGACCTACTTGATGTGGAACAGGATATGAAATGGCGAAGACAGATCGCCAAAGACCATATGGATGCCGATGAGTTTCCGATCACAATGACTACATTCCCTCTGCTTGGCGACCGAAAGTCCATAACGCCGTGGTTCCCACCCTCTGGCCCAAGACTACGCTCACAGTTTGTCCCGGACGAAATTGCTAACCCGCATATACGCTTTCCTACATTGGCTGCCAATATCCGAGCGCGTAGAGGGCGGAAGGTTGAGCTCAACGTTCCTGTCTTCCACGATAAGCAGACAACCTGGCCTTTCAGCGATCCTACTGTTGACTACAACATGCATAACTGGCCAGAAGATGACGATGTGCGGAATGGCGCCGCCAAGGAGAACCACATTTATATGGATGCTATGGCGTTTGGCATGGGCAGCTGCTGCCTACAAATCACTTTCCAGGCCAAGAACATCGACGAAGGCCGCAAAATGTATGATCAGCTATCGCCTCTGGGTCCGGTCCTTCTTGCTCTGACTGCCGCAACACCGATATACAAAGGCTTCTTAGCCGATACCGACGTGCGGTGGAACCAGATTAGTCGGGCTGTCGATGACCGTACGCCGGAGGAGCTCGGCGAGAAGCCGCTTAAGAATGATCGATGGCGAATACCCAAGTCTCGCTATGCAAGCAACAGCACATACATATCGCAGGACCCACGTTTGCGGCCAGAGTACCTTGACCCTGATCTCGTTATTGACGAGAAGCTCAAGGATCGGCTGGTAGAAGGCGGCATGGACGACCTGTTAGCAACGCACTTTGCGCACCTTTTCATACGCGACCCAATTGTGGTGTTCTCCGAGGACCTCAAAGAACTTGATCTGGACAAAGCCGACCATTTTGAGAACCTGCAGAGTACCAACTGGCAACATATGCGCTTCAAGCCGCCTCCGCCAGGTAGTGAGATTGGGTGGCGGGTCGAAGTGCGGCCCATGGAGATCCAGATCACCGACTTTGAGAATGCTGCGTTTTCGGTCTTTGTCGTGCTGATCACCCGTGCGCTTCTCAGTTTTGACCTGAACTTCTACATTCCAATCACGCGGACGACTCAGAATATGGAAACGGCGCATAGAAGGGATGCTGTCCTGAACGACATGTTCTATTTCCGGAAAGATCCATTACCGAAGCGGCCCTCAAAGACGAATGGCGCATCCAATCCGCCATCTGGATCATCGACGCCTCGCATGCATCCCATCATACCTCCCGACTCACCCGTTGGATCAGTAGAAGACGAGTACGAGCTGATGACTGTAGATGAGATCATCAACGGCAGGGCAGACGGCACCTTCCCAGGCCTGATACCGTTGGTTGAGTCTTATCTTGACAGCGTCAATGTAGACGTTGAGACCCGTTGCGAGCTCGCGCAGTACCTTGCTCTAATCCGAGGTAGAGCGAATGGATCGCTGTGGACCGCGGCCAAGTGGATTCGTTATTTCGTGCGTGAGCACAAAGGGTACAATTTCGATAGCGTCGTCAGCGATGGCATAGTGTATGACTTGGTGAAGGCTGCCGAGCGCCTGACAGTGAACGAAGGCCGGGACGGTTTCGGCAAAGAGATGCTTGGGGAGTGTCGACAGCGCAGATGACGATGGAGTCATCTAATGCTTCGCACCAGAGCTCTTAGATCCCCGCCTTCCACATACTCCTCGCCTTCGCCACCACCGCCTTGACCCCAGCCTTCTCCGACCTCGCCTGTAATTCGCGCAGGCCTGCCGCCTACGACCGACCCGGGCGGTATGGTCATGTGAGATGGCACGACAGTGTTGGGCAGGATCTTGCAGTTATCCCTAATTACGCTGAATGCTGAGAGCACGCAGTTAGTGCCAATATGCACGTTGGATGAGATGACCGCTGACGAGACGTAAGTGCCTGGACCGATGAAGACGTTGTCCCCTATCCTCATGGGATAGAAGACCATTCGCCCTCGGCTGATACGATGTGGTGGGCGGATGGTGCAGTTAGTCGAGATGATGCTCGCGCTAAGAGCGGCAATCTTAGCTGTTGTATCTAACACTGTTCCGACTAAAGGCGGCTTACCGTCCAACATGTATAGCGGTTACTGGACCTTCCTTCTCACCGTCTGCCATCTTCTCGGGCTTGCGAACAAGATCTCCTCTGAGCATTGCTCCAGCCATTACGACGGATTTGCCACCAAGCATGATGTTCTGCTTCCCCTCGATGATTGAGCGTCGAGAGATCTTGTTGCCCGTATCCTTGCTGCCTGTTAGTTCGGAAAAACCATGACACTTCTGATCTCGAGATAGTCCATAATGTTCGGGACGTGACGAAGTTCAGTATAATGCTGAGCTATCGAAGACCTACCGTCTCAATGTATTCGCTCTTGGCTGAGCGACGGGTGGCAGGGGTGGGACGCGACATCTTCGTGTCGCTGAACAGCCCAGCCAGTGCGTGACGAGCTTAAGTTAAGTCTCCTCCACGTTGGTCGGATGCCGTTGGTGTGTGGCGTGGGAGTCTGCACGTGCGGAAGCTCCCGCCGACCCCAGCACCTCCACCACGCGCTCAACGTGCTCCTATAAACGTTAGCTCCAAACCCATGCGGACAGCATTCCCTGCTTACACCACCATCCTTGTGCCAGCCAAGCTGCTGGCGTGCTCGGCGCCAACGGGGCTCTGATAAGATGGCTCTCGTTGCCACGCGCATAGCAGCCAGATTGTCATCAGTCAGTGTCGGTGTTTGGCGACGAGCCAGGCTCTTCCGCCCGGGAAGGAGTCATGATCTCCCGAACCATGTGGGCGCAACAGCGCCTCAAAGGCCAGCATGAGGATCTGGGCTTGTTAAGCCGCGCTGAGAAAGGGTATGGCACTATGGCTGCGCACCTTCCTCGAGGTGTAAAGCCCGTTGCGGGAGGGCGGCCAGTAGGCGAGACTTGGATGTCGTCGCTGGACGGTGATATCGAGCTCTCTGCGATCACCATACCGGGAACCCACGACAGTGCTGCATTCACGAGCATGTTTCCATTCATCCAAACGCAGACACTCAACATCATGCAACAGCTCAATGCTGGTATCCGCTACCTTGATCTGCGGTGCGGACTCCTTGACAACCAAGTTGAGATGGTCCACGGCGAAGCAATCCTCGGCCTCAAACTAAGCCTGGTACTAGATGCTATGTATCTATGGCTCGCGTCGCACCCAAGCGAAGCGCTCATCGTGCAACTCAAGCAAGACCGGAAGTCAGAGCGCTCGAATGTACGCTTTGCTCAAGCAATCTTCAGCTGCCTTGCGCAGAATCCGCAACGCTGGCGAACCGCGAACACTACGCCAAAGCTCTGCGAGCTGCGTGGTAGGATTCAACTCTTCCGACGCTTCGCGACTACATACCCGTGCGCATACGGCATAGATGTGACGCAGTGGATGGACAATCCTTCCCATCCTTTCACCATCAGCACAAAGCATGAAGTCCAGGTCACAGTTCAGGACCACTATAGCTTCCCTGACCCACAACCTCTGCCTTCAGTGATTGCTACTAAAGGTGGCAATATCTCTCAGCTACTGGACCGTGCCTCTACGGACACAGCTACGGGTCACTGGTATATTAACTTCACTAGTGCATACGAGTTCAATCTTCACCACCAAATACCGCCTCGTGAGGTTGCAATAGGTGGCTGGTGGAGCTTCCGGTGGGAAGAAGGCATGAACCCCCGGCTCCGAGCTTACCTCAAAAGACATCCTGGTAAACGTCGTTTGGGTATCACAGCGATGGACTTCCCCGAAAATGGCACCACCAATGTTATCACTGCATTGATTCAGACCAACTTCGATGACCACCAGCAGGAAGCAACATCTCCGATTTGCTTCGCACTGAAAATAGCTTTCGAACTCGCACTTTTGTTGATCGCCGCAGGATCCGCTACCCTCCTTGTCTTCATTATGATTAACATGAGATGAATTGAGACCCGCAAAGGGAGAGACATGGTCCGCTGCGGTCCAGGGGTTCCAATATTGTCTTGCGAGATGCCGCATACAGCGCTTCAGAAAGCTTTATAGCAGCCACCGTCACAGGGATCACCTCACAGGAACGGCCTGGCGCTGCCAGTCGACTCCCCACTGGCCTTTCGCAGCCGAGGGTCGCTACGCGGGCTGGCAGGCCGTCATAGACGTGCTCAGGGTTGGCCTGGCCAGATTTCGTCCGCAATCTGTCGGACCAGCTTCAGCTTTTTCACCATGTCATCATACTCCAGCAAATTGCCGTCCTCATGGCTTGCGAACCCACATTGAGGGCTGACACCCAATCTTTGGAGTGCTTCGTCCTTGCTCTCACCGCTACCGGCCGCGACGAATTCTGCGGCCTTGTATATTCGCTGCTTCATCTCCTCTTTGTCTTCGAGCTTTGGAAACTTGCTGGTAATGACACCCAGGATGACGTTCTTGTTCTTCGGCAGTTCCTTCAGCGGCTCGAAGCCCCCTGCGCGACTGGTGTCGTATTCGAGGTAATACGTCGAAACTTCCAAATCATGGAAGAGCTTGCGGGCTATGCGGTCATAGCCACCTTCGGAGAAATGGCGGCTATTGACGAAGTTGCCTGCCATTTTGGTCACAATTAGCGGCATTTCAACGCTGGCAAGAGCCACATTCTTCGATGACGCACCACGGCAAAGATGAATCCCAAGATGCATATCCGCTGGCCGCTGGAAACAGTCGTTGTAGAAAGCGATATAAGCATCGAAGAGCTCGTCGATAGTCCTCGTGTTGTTGTTATCCTGCTTCCAACCTTCTATCATCTTCTCCGAACAGAAGTCTACAGCATTCGGTAAGCTCCGACCATCGCACCCCTAGTCGAGAAACTTACATGCAAGGTTCGGGTCATCGACCTGCGCGTTGCGAAGCCCAGCATCGTACAGTATTTTCAACTCGGCCTGGTACGCTTTGGCAATGTCCGCGAAGTACTGGTCGTCGTTCTGATATACCTCCTTCGGATATGCCATACCTTCCATATAGCGCAAGTGGTACCAGTTCGGAGCCGCGAGCGTCATCTTGATATCGCCGTGCCGGTCCGTCGGCGTGATGCTTTTGAGAAATTCAAACTGGTCGATATACGAGCTCTTGCCGCTATGGCTGATCTTGCCGTCGCATATGACGCTTTCTCCAGGCACCTTCTCGGCTTCAACGAACGCTGCGATATCTGGAACGTATTGACGGAAGATCTTGAGGTCTGGGTTAAAGATCTCTTTCATGCCGTTGAGGCTCGGGAAGAAAGTCTACATTGCACAAGCTGTGCGTCAGCCCATTCTAGACCTCCACCAGAAATACCAATTCGGCAAGCAAGTCGACTTACACCCCAGAACATATGCCTACGATACTCGCCATCGCTAATTGCTCGAAAGCCGCAGTCGAGCTGAATCTGTACAATCTCGCGAATGCTCTCGTCCTCCAATGGCTGGAGGCCGTCTTCGCTGTCTTTCTTTTGTTGTATGGCATGACGCTTGTTTAGGAGCTTGGAGGGACGAAGGAGGGAGCCCAAGTGCTCCGCTCTACGACATTGTGAGTTGATGTGGTAGCTTCCACCCTGATGGATTGATTGTACCTGAACGGAGGATCACGTGGTGCGGCGGACATCCTAGCAAGTCTATCTTTTGAAACAAAATAAGAACAATAGGGTACTACCTGCGGTTAGTTGTCGTGGACAGGCTTGTCTAATGTCTACAAGGAGACAATACGCCGTTTGAGAGCCTGCGTATAAACCCACCTTTGCGACCTCTTTTCCACCGAAGCGGGGCGCAAAGCACTGCAATGTTGTCAACCCCACATCGAAGCTGGGTCAACGGCTTCGTCATTACAGCTCGGCGCAGGACAAGGTGATTCCGGCAACCCGCTATTATATCGACGCGGGTATTGACTGATGTTGCAGAGCAACCCAGGCTCAAGGACCCCAACGGCTCCAGCCGCTTGTTGCGATTGTACCATTATGTACATTGTTTTCGTGGCTGTTGCGCACATTAAGGTCAACGTCTACCTTCTAGACCTTCCTCCGCCAAGCAGCCATAGTCACGCCACTCAATCTACGCAGAACCAATATACTAGGCAAGCCAACCTACTCCTTTCTCATGTCCACCACGCAGCGTATACAATCGCCGGCCTTCATGTCGCTGAACGCTTGGTTGATGCCAGATAGCGGTTGACGGTGAGTAATGAACTCGTCGACCTTGAGCTTGCCGGTCATGTAGTCGTCGACTAGATCGGGAAGCTGAGTGCGCCCCTTGACGCCGCCGAATGCGCAGCCTTTCCAGCGTCGGCCCGTGACAAGTTGGAATGCTAGTAATACATCAGTTCAACCGAGTATACGAACGCACTCGGCGTTGTTGAGAGGGAGGTAACGCTTACGTCTCGTGCTGATCTCCTGGCCTGCAGCGGCGACACCAATAATGATGCTCTCGCCCCAGCCCTTGTGGCAAGCCTCAAGCGCACTCCTCATCACGTGGACATTGCCCGTGCAGTCGAAGGTATAGTCCAGCCCACCATCGGTCATATCGACCAATCTCTGCTGGATCGTCTCGCCCTCCTTCAAGTCCTTGGCCGGGTTCACAAAGTGGGTGGCGCCAAACTTCTCCGCCCAATTCTTCTTCGCATCGTTGACGTCTACAACGATGATTTTGCTCGCACCATTCTTAACCGCGCCCTGAATCACACTGAGACCGACACAGCCCGCACCGAATACAGCGACGGTGGAGCCTTTCTCAACACCACCGTGTCCGGCTGTGATGACCGCGGCGCCGTAGCCAGTAGTGATACCGCAGCCTAGCAAGCATGTCCTGTCCATTGGCGCGTCCTTTGTGATGGCCACGACGGAGATGTCGGCAACGACGGTGTACTGCGAGAAAGTCGATGTGCCCATGAAGTGGAGGAGCTCTTTGCCTTTGCACTTGAAGCGGGAAGTGCCATCCGGCATCACGCCTTTGCCCTGTGTTGCTCGGATCTTACCACAAAGGTTGGTCTTGCCAGACTTGCAGAACTTGCATTCGCGGCATTCCGGTGTGCTGTGCCAGGTCGTCAGCATTACAGAACGCCTCCAACAGCTTTGCAGACATGATACGTACTATAGCGCGACGACACAGTCTCCCTTCTTCACATTCGTGACACCCTCGCCCACGCTCTCGACGACACCAGCACCCTCATGTCCAAGCACGATGGGGAAGGCACCCTCCGGATCCTTGCCGCTGAGTGTGTACGCATCCGTATGACAGACACCGGTGTAGTAGATTTGAATGCGGACCTCGTGCGCCTTGGGCGGTGCCACTTCGATGTCTTCGATGCTGAGGTCCTTTGCTGCGTCCCAGGCGACGGCGGCCTTGCAGGTAATGGTCTTGCCTTCGGTGGACATCTTAGTATGAAGTAGTGTATGAAGACTGTTGGATTAGGTGTAGGAGTGAGGTTGCAGGAGAGAAAGTGTAAGAGAGACACAGCAGTAAGAAAGACACTTCACCGTCCGTTGGTATTGACTTCGGCAATTGAGGAGGCTCTCAAGGTCTCGACATGAAGCTACGGGCGAAGAATGATGTACGGCAGACGGAGATAGTGGGGTCTTTCTCGGTAGAGGGGCAAGACGGACTGGAAAGTTTCCGTGGTCGCGAGGCAAAGGAGAGAGCGCGGCTGTTGCGGGACTGGAACCGCTTGCCGGATGGAGACAGCGTGTCCACAGTACGGTGGTGTGGTATCAAGGACGGAGCGGATATACATCGGGAGAGTGTTGAGTGAGTGCTTGACTCAAGACATCTATATGCACAGAGTTAGGCTTGACAAGCAACTGCACACCAGAAGACCATCAAGGTGACGAGGAGGGCGTGCGGCTGGAGCTTAAGCAGCTGTGACGGAACATGCGCCAGACGTGCAATGCACATGGCATATCCAGAGCATATCTACTAGACCGCTAAAACGCCGGCTGAAATGTACAACTACATGTAGCTCTGACGGCGCTCCTCAAAGCGCACATATGACAGCCTGAACCGAGCGTTCGACGCTGTCTCCTCCACTGACCATTCCCGTCTCCTCAACCACCCAACCCCATCATCGTGACTATCTGCGCGTTGGCGTTCACTTGGTATTGTCTGCGCACACTCCCCACCAATTCCGCGCTGATCTAGCACTTGGCATCGCCTGCTCTGGAGTTCATGAGCAGGGCGACGATGAGACCGTACAGACCTAAGGACCAAGTTCAGTCATCACCCAAGACAGATTAACACTGATCGAGCTCCACTCACCCAACACTTCGGCGAAAATGAGAATGAGAATCATGCCGACGAATAGTCGTGGTTGCTGGGCGGTACCACGTACACCGGCATCACCGACAATACCAATGGCAAAGCCGGCAGCGAGACCAGCCAGACCGACAGATAGACCAGCGCCAAGCTGGATGAAGTTGGCGAAGAGTGTTGTTTCTTGGGCGAGGTTGTTGGAGATCAACACGGAAACGACAAGGCCGTAGATGGCAATGATACCAGCCATAATGACTGGAATGATGTCTACATGGCAGTGTCAGCATACAGACCGTCTGCAAACGAGACCATGACCACAAGGCGGTGGTAGCTGAAGCTCGGAGCGTAGCATGTGAACGTACTCTTGACAATCAGGTCAGGCCTGAGGACACCCATTGCAGAGATACCAACGCCAGCCTTCGCCGTGCCGTAGGCTGCTCCGAAGCAGGTGAAGACGATGGCGGACATGCAGCCCATCGCTCCGAAGAACGGCTAGAAATGACGTTAGCTCTCCTGCTTCTACATCCCACAACGCAGCACTCCCGTGTGCGCAGTATAGCCAGGCAATCTAGTCTCTTGCTTCTGTTTGCTCGTGTTCAAGCATATTCATGTGAAGTTCAAAGCTGCAGAAGCCGCTGAGGGGGTGATAGGGATGGAAATGCGGTGGCACTTACGGCGTACACGGGGCTGCGAACACGGCTCTGTCAGCATATACATCATCACATACGACCCATCCAAGCGCATCAGCCGCGAGTTGAACAATCGTTAGGCAACCCTAGATGGTATGCGTCTATGATGCGCCGGAAAAGCAATGCTGTGGCCTGGCACTCACCAGTTATCGGAAGACATCTTGTCGGTCTGGCGGTAATTCGGAAGGTTCTGTGAGTTGTCAAGAGCTCGAGCTTGGGATGTGATATGACTTTGGGAAGTCGCTGATAGGTGGCGAATGCTGGACGAGGTGTCGTTGATGCAGATAGCAGAAACGCCTTCCAAGTCGTCACGGACACGGACAAAGCTGGGTGTCTTGGCACGCCTCCCGGCCGGCTGAACTTCGGCGGCGCAAACCATCTTCACACCTTCGAATTCGCTGCGAGCTACGAGATATTCTTCACTACTGACCGGACAAGGCCGTGATCTCACCTAACAGCACGAGTGAGCCTTGTCGCCCTTCCCGTCCTCCATTGCTCGGCCCCAAACATCTTTGCATCGAAATGGCCACCGAATCCGCCGCCTGGCCCGTCGCCGACCAAGCGCTTACCCAGGAAATCCTCGATCTTGTGCAACAAGCCAGTCATTACCGCCAGCTCAAGAAAGGTGCCAATGAGGCGACCAAGACGCTCAACCGCGGTATATCGGAGATCATCATCCTCGCGGCAGATACCGCTCCCTTGGCCATTCTCTTGCACCTGCCACTGTTATGCGAAGACAAGAACACACCTTATGTGAGTACCGCATTCCAACGTAGCTAGAGGCTTAACGAGGCGACTCTTGGAGCCTTGGCGAGCGCAGGGGATATACTGACCGTGCTCGGAACAGGTCTACGTACCCTCGAAGATGGCGCTCGGTAGAGCCTGCGGTGTCAGCCGCGCAGTTATCAGCTGCAGCATCACGACCAACGAAGCCAGTGATCTGATGGGACAAATTCGTGCGTTGAAAGACAAGGTCGAGAGACTCATGATCTAGACGGATCATCACTTGAAATTAGAGTTGAATGAGGGAAGGCCTGGGTTTTGTAACGGCGATCGCCCTGTCACCAACGTGAGCGCAGGAAAGTGGGTGCTGACGAGGCCGATAAGTCCTCGACTCTCTGTCTCTCCCTGTGAAGGCAAGAAAATATGCGTATCAATAGGATAAACATAACGTCCCACAACGACAGCCAGCTTCTGGTTAATCTTCAGTTTTAACAGCACTATGCGATTGCTCAATGCTGGAGATGAGACATTGTGAATAAACTGGTTCAATGAATTCCGCAAGCATCATTCAATGAGTATTGTCATCGCTGCTCTAGAAGACTTTGCTCAATGCATGTAAAATACTCCTGAACACCCTCCAAAACAAAATCCGCTCACTGTATCCTATATATTGCTTTTTCTTCTTTACCGTCCCATCCATACAACAGTAACATAAACCATTCGAACTCTGACAAAATGGCGCGCTGCGGAAGGTCACCCCAAGACTAAACCATGATCATGGTGATCTCTGTTCCTTGCCCTGCTGATGCTGAGTACAAAGCGATTGGTCGTACCAATACTCAAGCATCACACAGCAGCCCAAGACCGATTGCGCTTACTGCACATCGTTCGCCAGCAGTGGCAGCAACACGCCAGTTGTGACCTTGCTGTTTGGCGACCCGCATCCAGTCTGTCCGGTTTTCATGTAGCAGTAACCCGAGCTGCCATCCGGTGGCGCATTGTACACAACCGCGCCGCAAGTGGTGTTCGTGCTGGCGCCGAGCTTGTTGTCGTTGTAGTAGCCGCATTCAGCCACGCAGTCGTTGAAGGAGGCGCAAGCGGGATACGGGCTTGGAGGAGCCGGGCCGTTCTGGTAGCAGAAGAAGCTCACGATGTCCTGGCCGGCAAAGTCGAGGTTGTTGAAGACGCCGTAGCTCTGGCTGTTGGGAAGAGTGAGCACCCCGGTCGGAGATGGCAGGATGGTGAAAGTGCTGGTGTAGTACTGGGTGGCGGAATATGTTGAGGTGAAGGTGGTAGATGTGGTAACGGAAGTGACGGTCACGGAGGCGGTAGAGGCGATGACCTTGGTGATCTGAAGTCGTTTGGTCAGCTTAGGAGATACTCGCTACTTGAGGTAGACTTACGGTCTTCACAGGCAGTGTGGTCGTAACAATGCTTAAGCTAGTGGGAGTCGGGATATCGAGGCAGCCACAGGCCGAGCTAAGTGCTGCACCCTGCCACTTCGTCAAGCACGTCGGCGTGCCCAATGCAGTAGTTGTCTGTGGCTTGGTAGTGGTGGTACAAGGCTTGGTATCACGCTTGGCGATGGTCGCAGCAGACGTAAGGTTGCTCGAAGCAATGACAGTTGCGCCGAGTGCGCAGGTGGAGGTCGTACTAATGGCGACGACTGGGTAGACAGTCGTGACCGTGCTCACCAGGACGGTAGAGATCGCGGTGATGGTAGCAGTAGACGGGACACTGCTGGTGATGGTTTTGCAAGCTGGAGAGGAAGTGACTGTTGCAGTTGAAGTGATCGTCGGAATTGAGAGCAGGCTGCTGCAGAAAGGTGTGGCAACGCTTTGCTGGTGCATAAGCGTCACGATGTCTTGAACTATGTCGCATATGGCATTGCGCTCCTCGAGGGAGGCAGCAATCTCCACCGGAGAGGCTACGGCAGCCGCCGCAAAAAGCGCGGCGAAGAAGAGCTTTGCCATTGCAGAGTTGAAGAGAGGGATAGCAAGTGAGTGCGATTCGATATACGAAGGGATTGTAATGACGAAGTGTCTAACGAGTGTGGAAGATAGTGTATCTCAAATGACAGTGTCTTGGACCGCTCGGTAGGATGGTGATGATGTTCTGTGATGATCATTGCAAGAGGCGGAACTTGCGAGGGTATTTATGTCTGTAAGGAGACTGATATCAGAGAGTACACTTACAACCGTACAAGTTGCACGGAGGTCGCGTGTCGGTACTACTCTTCGCAATGCACATATTGGGGCGAGATACCGAGAGCCCGGTTAGCGGGCCATTCTCTGGTCGAGGGAAACGACCGCGATGCCACAGAGTCGCCGTTGCGCACGTAGCCGACAATGGTTCCATTTCCCACAATATGCGAAGGACCTATTTCGCACGGCATCGGACGTTGCTGGCAGCAGTTAGTATTCCGAAGTCGTTGGAAACAAGCCAGGCACAGGCCATCATGGCGCTTAACTTTTCGGTTGTAACTTGGTTCACCACGTGAGTCTCCACTCCGTCGACGGTGCTATACCGAGAAAACCAAACGCTCCAGAACAATCTTCCCGAAGCTCTGAGCTCTGAGAAGCCTAGCAATAGTCAGCAACGCATTGCCGATGTGAAACGAGAGAAGCTGAAAGGGAAAGCATGGAGTCGAAGCTTTACTAAAAGCGGACATTTACCGAGGAAAGGGCCGCGCCGTGTCTCTGCCCGGAGTCTACGCATGGAATAGGACAGACTCCTTGTCCTGGACTGCTCATGTTGCAATACACACACGGATTCACTCAGGACTGCTAGCTGTAGAAGGTAAGGACTCGGCCTATGCGGTAAACTTGATACGCGAAATCACAACGTCCACTGGATTCATGTTATGAGCAAGTTTGCAGGTAAGCCAAGATTGTCCAGAGATGCCTCTCTGCGAATCCGCCTTCGGGTGCGCTACACAACCAGACTCTGTGGACGGGCGACCAGAGCAGCTTCATCGCCAGACATTTGCCTCCTCCAGCCGAAGTCTCTCCGTCTCCGAGAAGTCGCAGCTGCCCAAAGCTCCTGGCTTCACCGCGTGAATACCACCGATCTTTTGTCCCCCAATGGTGCCGGCTCGCTGCGGTTGAAACGAGCAAGCCGCATCACATGCAGGTCGCCCTATGGTGAACGTCACGCGCCCCTAAATGCGACCTTGTACAGGGTGTATGACAGGGCGAAGCCATCGCCAGCCGTGCTACCGCGGTCCTGCACTGCCCAAAGACCCGTAACAGATAGCGGGCCGTCGGTGAGACAGCCGCCACTATGACCAAGCACACATTAACAGACACGCGTGCTGATGAGATCCTTGGTCGTCGGCGCGACAAATGCGTGCCCGTCCTCGAACGGGACATGCCTTTTCCCCATGTGTTGTAGATAAAGTCTCGAGGTTTTAGTATGGGTGACATTGACAATGAATGGACGTAAGGCCGCTCAAAGGTCCGCTTTGAGTGCCAACAGTGGCGCACCCCAAGGGCCATGAGATAAGGTCACAGAGAAGCATCGTCGAGAGCCAGTCGACCTACCTTACTAGATTTGTGAAGAGAAGAAGTCGTAGGGAATACATAAGTGAGACAGTTAAGTGCGCGGTTAATTGGGCTCCCAGCACTTGCGAGTAGTTTGCAAGGAGTTGTGCATCATATACACGAGTTGATGGACCATCCAGGTCGAGCGGCGAATCTCTGATACTACACACGTACCGCTTTCTCAGACCTGCTGCAAGAGCCACTCGACCCCCTTCACCGAGTCCTGGACAAACTTCTCGCTCGCTTTCAGCTGCGGCGCAACGCTCCAGAATCCGTGCGGTAGCCCTGGGTACATGTTGAGCTTCGTCTTGACACCCTCCTCCTCTCTTAACAGCCGTTCGAAGATCATCGCCTCATCTCTCAGCGGGTCCATGCCGCAGACCTGGAAGTAAGCCGGAGGATGCTTCTTGTGACCGGACGCAACGATGAAAGGGCTGAACAAGGGATCCTTGCGATCCTCTGCTTTGGGAACATAATTATTGAGGAAGAGCATGCAGGCCTTCTGGCCCAGGATTGGTGCATCCTTGTTCTGCTCCCAGGACTTGAAGTCCTTTTTGTACTTGTCTGGTATGTATTCGTGATACACAAGGGCCGGAATCATGAGGTGTGCGCCTGTGATTCCTGGCGTGTGGTTGCGATCTCGCCATAGATGTGTCACAACGGCCGTCAGGTTACCACCCGCAGAAGTTCCGCCTATGACAAAACCCTTCGACATATCAGCACCTAAGGAGGTGGCGTTCTCAGCGGCCCACTTTGTGGCATCATAGCAGTCGTTGGCCGCAGTCGGAAACACGTGCTCAGGAGCCAGTCTATAATCGACATTCACGCATACCATGCCGAGCTTGCTCGTCAGCAACCGACACAGGAGTTCTTCATTCTCGACGCCGCCGATACAGAACCCGCCACCGTGAAACATCACATATAACGGGCTGCCTCCTGCCGAGTCGTGATTGGGTTGGTAAGTACGGCAGAGGATTTCGTGGCCATCACGCATCGAGACTTGGTGGTCCGTCTCTCTGACGCCGGTCATCCCGCTAGCTGCGCCCATTGCAGCAGTCATGGCGACCTTTGCGTCGAAGATCCATTTCCGGAGCGAGGCAATATCTGGGAAGAGGCCAATGTCTGGTACCTGGCCTGTGTGTACGTGTCACGTAAGTAGGCGTAACGGTGATATGAGCTTAGTCTTAACACACCAGCCGCTTTGCACCACTGCTTGAAGGTTAGCGATATTCACGAAATGGTCTGAATGGATGGCTGTGAACTGACTTCCTCCCATTCAGGATTTGGCTTCGCCGTAGCCATCCAGTCCTGGATCTCAGCCATGTTAACGTAGTCTAAGAGGGATTATATCTTGATACAACTGCTGTACACGAAGTCTGACGCATATGTTGGCACGGCTGTGTTGAGGCTTCGATGTTAAGATATACACTCAGAAATAAGCGATGCACGTAGCATGGTGGCCTACCGCAATACATCCCTACTGTTGGGGCAGACAGAAGTCCCGGCTATAAGTACCCAAGTAAGTGGACGGTCGGACTAACAGTTTCATCTCTTCTGAGCGGCAGAGGTAGATGACAGCCTCGGCTTGCGCGAGGAGCTGGAGTCTGCGGGGTTTGTGTTCGGATAGTTGTGGTAGCCCGCGCTTTGAGGCTGGCAATTGAAACAGCGTGTGTCTGTAGGAGCTGTCAGTGCAGGTCTCTGGCGTACGCATTGGTAGGGATCAGCAAGCCTCCCAAACCCCAGGAAATATATCATGGCCACCGGCCCGCTTAGCTACACCATTGATGAAGCGCAAGACAGCAAGTATGGCCATAAACAGCCATAGCGAAGAAGGATGAGTACACTCTGTGTTTGTGTTGACGCTGAGGTCTCGGTTGGTGATGTCCACCGCTGGGTGTCGAGCTTGCATGAATGACTTCCGAATCACGACTGGCATCCATTTGCGCGAGCGAAAGCTGCACCGCTTCGGCACGCTTGGCCGCACTGCATCCTCGTAAGAACTCGAGGCATCTCCAAGCGTGGTTCTGCTTGCAATTGCTACCGTGATGGTACCCACAGGATATGAGGTAGCCTTCGTGGGGTCATTGAGGCCCTGGATGTGATCTAAACATATCTCTAGCAACTTGCGAAACGCTTCTATTGAACGGGCTCTTCTGAAGATTCCCGGTATCCCAGGGGACGTAGCATGCCTATTCTTCCCCAAGTGTTGGAACACGCCCACGGAAATGCGATAGGGCTACCCAGCCCAACCTCTGAACTTTGGGGAAAGGTTGTGCTTGCTGATTCTTGAGGACGCTACACGGAATGCTGGCTTTCATGGAGTGTCAGTCTCGATGTATGAGCGACGGAAGGCTCAGCTTGCCTATCTCGAAGCCGTTGTGATTGCAAAACCGCAAATGCCCCGCTGGGCGTAGAGTCCTATGACCTTGATATTGATGTTGGGAGTCTCTTATGCTCACCCACGACAAACACGTGGAATATCACACGCTAGGATACAGCATGGAAAAGACAGAAGGAGCGCTGTGGAATTGAACATTGTGACAGGAAAGGGGATATCTAACCAAGCAAGGTCTGCAGTACAAGCTCCACTTATCGCTCAAGCTCACACGACAGCGACGCTGAAGTGACTTCTTCTTCAGTCGATGTAGATCTCCTTTAGCCGTCTTACAGCTGACTCAAGGTGATGTTAAGAAGAGGAACGTAGATCTAGGGCTGCAGGTCGATATGATAAGGTGGATTCCGGGCGCGTGCACAGGCCATGAGGGTCGATCACAGAGTCAGCATGGCCACTTCGGAGTCCCTCGTTCCAACCTCCGCGTACCATCGAGTCGTTTGTCTACAACACGGTGTTCCTCAAGGTTCCATGCCGGCGTGGGAATGATGGGATTTGGGGTAGGACGATACCCTTTTAAAATGCGGGCAACAACAACGGACCTCTGCGACAAACGCAGCAGGCTCGCTTGCCCGGCGCGAGGCGATAGCCACTGTCCTTTCCCACTTCTGTCATTGTCTGAGCGTTTTGTATCTTGATCTGCTACCATCTCCTACGATTCAAGATTACCATTTTAGCGGCATTGGCGCTCTTAAAGCTTTGCCATGTACTCCCGCCATGCTTTTGAGCGTCCCCTTTCTTCGATCGAGAGCGTTGACTCCAGTGCTACAGTACGACACAACAGAGTTGGCAGCTTCTCAACCAATTCACTCTCCTCGGCCGGTTCATTCCTCAGTCCTCGCTTGCATCTGCACGCGCTATCGCGGAGAGCCAGTGCTTCCGCTATATCTGATGGATCGCACGTCGACGCCTCAGTGTGCCTGCCATCTGTTCGCTTTACTGGCTCCGAAGTGGAGACCGTTGACCATCGAGGTGACGGCCTCGGTGAAAGAGAAGAAGTCGATCGATGTGCAAGAGACGGACAGGATCACACCGCATCTGTTCGAACCTCGACAAGTTACGAGAGCTTCTACGACGTCCCAGAGTCACCTCCACCGCATGCCTTCACTAGGTGGGTTAGCACTTTGCGACGTAAGAAACAGCTAAATCCGAGCCCTGTGACACCGCGAACGCAACGGTGGACGTTGGACGACTTCGAGAGTAGGCATGCCTCGCCTGCCCATGTTCAGCCGAGTCACCACAAGAAGTCTAAATCGTGCGCGTCGTCAACGGCATGGGTGACAGCTGTGAAGTCTGCATCTGCGACGATTACGAGCGCAAGTGTGGCTGGGCTTTCGCGAATGAACAGCAAGGTCCGACGTGAGCGGCAGGGTAGCAGCGTCCTATCTGGGTCTGAGCCAAGGCCTTCGGTCGATACGCAGCGGTCGATGCTCGACTATGCAGCGAAGCAGCGCTCACGCAGGAGGTGCGAGAAACTTGAAGAGCTCATCAGGACTGAGGAAGGCTACGTAGCGGACCTCAAGGCGTTGTTTAACGTACCGTGCACTCCCAGTTGCGATCGTACTTCCTTGCTGACAGTCGTCCACACTAGGCGTTGCTTACTTTTTTTGGCGGTGAGAGTCAACCGCAGGCATTTGCGAGGCACTGTGCCTCCACAACAATTGCGCAGCTTGTTGCTGCTCATCAAGCACTCCTGGTCGAGCTACGGCGGCATCTCCCTTTCACAGGCCACGTCCGCTCACCGCGCACTTCGAAGGGTCATTCGCGGTACCACAGCATTGATGGCTCTGCTTCGCACAGCAGACGGCTTGGTAGCTTGCGTCATCCGCGCAGATCACTAAGCATTCACCGCTCTGACGAGGACGGGGAGTCGCGGTTGCTCTGCGATCCGGCGATTGTCTCCGCCGCAGTCGAGACGTTCACAAAACGGCTCGGAGCGTTCGGTTTGTATGAAGATTTCGGTCAACAGTACGACCTCGTGCGTCACGCTATAGAGCAGGCGCAAGAGGCATCACTGGTTTGGTAGGTCGCCAGACTTTGTCACGATGGTAGCTGCTTACTCCGTGATCAGGTTTGAGTACGATAGTGCGATCGAAACTCTGGCATACACTCTAGGCCCAATGCACAGCCGCAAGGCGAATTATCGAAAGGCTTTGAGTATGAAAGATCTGCTAATCAAGGTATGTGCGACTGACTCTGCTGCCCGTCCAGCATCCGTACCCTGAACTTGCTAATGCTTGTGCGCGCCTCCAGCCGATTCAGCGACTGCCACGATATGTACTACTCTTCACCGACGTTCAGAAATTGACACCCGTATATGACGACCCGCACGCTCACACTGCAGTAAGCGCTCTTATCCATGACCTCGAAAGGATCTGCGAGCGCGTCAATGAGTCGAGACAGAACGGAGAGTATCAACGGGCTGTACTGTCGACATGGCTTGTCGGCGACCGACTGCAATTTCACGGCCAATTACCTCAGTCTGCCTTCCTTCGGCTCCTCGGCCACGTCGTGCTTTGTGGTTGCTTGCATATCGCGTATCGAAGCAAGGACAGCATCAAGGGACGTTACACTATCTGTATCCTGTTCGAGACAACACTGCTCCTTGCCACTGCCGATGATGATGACTCTAGATACAGCGTGTTGGCAGGCATTGCCCTCGCTAATGCCACGATAACTGAATGCGACAATGGCAAAGGTTTGCAGTGCCATACAGCGCCCCACTCTTGGAAGGTAGTTTATCAACACCTTTCCAAGATGTATGAGATCATCTTCACCGCTTGCTCAGCCACTGAAGCCAATACATGGCGAGAGAAAGTGAGCGACCTCATCACTGTGCAGTCCAGAGCAGCTTCGGAGACGCATCGCCCAAGCCTAGAGCTGTGCTCTCCGCTAATCGAAGACATGCGGACTGTTGGAAAAGCATTGGGCAGGGCGGGCAGCTTCATTAGGCGCATGTCAAGGGAGTCACTGCGTCGTGCCGCGACTGTTACTGGTACGAACAACCTGAGCCAAGTGATCATAAAGAATACTCAAGCGGTCAAAGAGGCTCTTGACGCACCTTCAAGAGCTTCTTTACACGTTCCGAGGTCACAGTCAGTCGTTACGCCCAGCCACATCCAAACGCTCGCACCGCGTAGGGCAGACCGGGTACGGATCGAAAGCATCCTGAGCGGCGTGTGGACCAAGGAGCTGTTACCATACCCGGGCATGACCGCCAAGCGGTCAGACGAGATCCGCGCCTCTGCGAACCATGTCATGCGCAAGTTCAGTATGGCCAGCATAACGAGCAACTTCTCGACAACGAAACGTAATCCCAGCTACACAAGCGTGCAGGGTCTGCGCAAGGAGGACATGCCGCCGCCGCTGAACAGAGCCTCCAAGGGCAGCGACCGAGAGACGTTCAAATCGAGGCGGCCTCCTCTGGTTGACTTCCATACCGCGCCCGAGGCATTCCTGCCAGAAGACTTCGATTTAAACCCTACGACTGCCAAGCGCAAGCCTTCTGCCCTGCGGACTCTGACTATGAGCATGGAAAGACCGTTTACCCCGTTGCTGAACGAGAGTAAGCCGGTACCGCTACGTCGGGCGCAGAGTGTCCGAGATGTGGTTCGAGCTGCGCCGGTCTACACCGTTGTCCAGCAGCGCACCGTAACACCTGCTCCTCCGACTGTATCGAACGTTCCGATTGGCGAGAATCATGATGCTTCGGCTAAGACGCCGCGCAAGGCGAAGAGTAAGAGCAGGTTGCTATGGATTTTTGCATAGATCTGACCTGTTACCTTCTGTTCTGGTTATGAGCTGCTTTTGGATGTGCGATTGTTGACGAGGACTGCATTACGGCTATCTATGATCTTAGTCACAAGCATGGGTAATGAAAGCTCAGCATCGCGCGAACTGGATGTCGACGGGAACGTGGTCACCGTCCGAGAACACGTTGTGCGCAGTCTTTGCGCCCAACGGATATGGTGAACGCTGGTTACCACGGCGAAACATAGTCGGGTCCCACAAGGTCCACGTGTGGGACGCGTCTAAGATGTTGCCCGATGCAAATCTACCTTCCTCTTCGGGAATAGCGGAGATTACATATCTCGCCGTCGCCTCTTCGAGGCTCGAAGCACTACAGACATGGACCATCCACCACTATCGGGGCCTGTCATGTTGATAACAGCCGTCAAGGCTAGGATAGGGTAGGAGATCGACCATGCATAGAATCTGCCGTCATTCCGAGCAGCCAAGGAAAGGGTAGGTCACCGTGCAGTACAAAATGCTCTACCCCCTGTGTGCAATCTCTCTGCTATCTTCACCATCGAAGGGATCATATCGTTTCCTCACACTTGTAACTGAGAGCTACTCAAACTCGGCAACATGAACGTTGAAGAAAAGAACCAGCCTTTCGCGGCTCTTGACGGCCGCAAGTCCTTCAGTATCTCTGGCGAGCAGATAGTCACCTCTCTGTCCGAGGCAGATGAAGCCTTAGCTTTCTTAGAGAACCATCCCAGAGCTGCAGAGATTGCACAAGAAGGCGCCGCCATTCTTGAAGATGACAAGCAGCGGCGACGCCTTGTTCGGAAGATCGATCTCGCCATAGCACCCCTCCTCGCTGCCGTCTACTTCTTGCAATATCTCGATAAGACCACTCTCAGCTACACCGCCGTCATGGGCCTGCGAACAGACGCCAAGCTCCACGGTCAACAGTACTCGGATCTTGGTATGCTTTTCTACATTGGCTTCCTCGCGACGGAATTCCCAACGCAGTACATCGCCCAGCGTCTAGGCAGACTGTCTCTGTATCTGGGAGGCAACATCGTCTGCTGGGGCATCGTACTGGCTTGTCACGCCGCCTGCAACGACTTCGCTGGCCTCGCCATCTGCAGGACTTTGCTGGGCATGTTCGAAGCGTGCGTTGCACCAATTCTGGTCATCATTATCGCGATGTGGTACAAGAAATCAGAGCAAGGCCGTCGAGTCAGCTGGTTCTACGTCTGCAACAGTATCACGCAGATTGTTGGTGGCGCTGTCGCGTATGGTGCTTCGTTCGCAAAGGGTAGCTTTGCATCCTGGAGGATCTTCTATCTCTGCATAGGTGCCTTGACTGTGGTAATGGGCGTGCTTGTGGCTTTATTTCTGCCGGATAGCCCGGTCAAGGCTCGACGCTTCACGGATGCAGAGAAGGTGGCTGTGCTTATGAGAGTGAAGGACAACCAGTCTGGAACGCAAAACGCTCATCTCAAGCGCTCGCAAATCTTCGAGACCTTCAAGGATGCCCGTGTTTGGCTCATCTGCCTTAGCACCTTGCTCTCTTCGATCCCGAACGGAGGTATCTCCAACTTCAGCAGCATCCTCCTGACGACTTTCGGTTACACGTCGCGGGAGGCTCTTATTATGAGCATGCCTGCGGGAGCGATCGGCATCATCTTCGTCCTGTTCTCAGGCTGGCTGAGTGACAAGCTGAACGACCGCAGCGTCGTCATGTTCGTCTGCATCATTCCTACCATTCTCGCCGGAGCGTTGATGATTGGCTTTGATCCTACCGGTACTCCGCTAAACAAAGGTGCCCTCCTCGCCGCCAGCTTCTTGAGCGGTACGTTCGGCGCCGCCTTCATGCTGCTTCTAGCATGGAATGCGTCGAACATTGCTGGTCATACGAAGAAGGTGACCACGAACGCACTCACGCTGGTCTCGTTCGCTTTAGGTAAGTACCACTCCGGCTATCTCCCATGTATTGCTCTTCACTAAACGGTCAACCTAGGCAACATCCTCGGCACTCAAACCTTCCAGACAAAGCAAGCTCCAGGATACATCGGGGGGAAAATCAGCATCTGCGCTACCCTTGGCGCTTTGTGCTTTGTCATCGTGGGTCTGCGGTTCATGAACGATCGACTGAACAGGATCAACCAGGAGAAGCTGGCGGGTATGAGCGAGGAGGAGAAGGAAGCTATGCGAGAGAAGATGGCCTTCGCAGATCGGACGGACCGTGACAATGTCTTTTTCAAGTACACACATTGAGCAAGATACCGGTCGTGGTAGCGCTCTGCAGTTTGAACATATCCTTAACTTCCTACATAGCATATCGATAGATGACGAAGTAGCTACATCGCTAAGGAAAACATCGCCAGGGATATCGTCGCGTGATTAGGATGAGCCATTTCTCTGGCCGTGAAAGGTGCTCTCCTACATGTATACACCACTGTGGTTGGCGCCGACGACAGCTCTCTGGTGGGGTTCAGGGCACGCTTGATATGCATCGCATAAACAGCCGAGGGGTTGCATAACCCTCTCCATCTTCGTTCCTTCGGCTCCATCATACATCTCGAGCTTACATACGCATCGGTTCGCGCAGCTCTTCCAACTCGCATGATTAGTTGATCAGCTCGAGCCCGGCCCAACATATCCATGATATGGCACAACCTACTCCATCCCGTCTGCTGACCATCCCACCGGAGATCCGGGAGCACATCTACCGCCTGATCTTGCACCCGCATGCAAATAGGCAATACCACGAGGATGAGTATACCAGCTATGACTACCGGTCTGCACTGGTACTCTTTCGCATCAACCGTCAGATTTACCTGGAGTCTCGCAAGATCTTCCGCGATCTCAACGTCTTCGTTCGCATCGAAACGCCATGGCCGGAAGCACAGCAGCATGTCGCTTTGGAGGGTCATGTCCCCATATTCGCATCGGGGAAGAGGGTATCCAAATTCACTGGACACAGCTTGAACGTGGCTATCGATGCGCCGGATGTTTTCATCCCTTCGGCGACGGACGAGGAGCAGTGCTTCCTGATACTGTTGGATGATCTGGATAAGTTCACGCAGATGTGGTTCTACTCCAATCTGTCACATCCGGGCCTGAATCCGCAACTGCGGTTGACGTTGAAGCTAAGAGACCCATACACTCCGGATTGGGACGAAAAGCGGGTGTCGAAGAGCCTCCAGAGAGGTTTGCTGCTACCTTTCGGAAAGGTGCGCAACCTCCATTCCGTCGTGATCTCTGGCGATCCAAAACCCTTGCCGTCCATCGAGACGGAGCTCCGCGCTCTGCAAGCATTACCTGTGCCATCGCCGGAGCACTGTCTCCGGGAAGCAACTCGTCTCAAGCAAGAGGGTAATGTGGAGCTGACCGCCGGGAGGTACACTGCAGCCCTTGAGCTGTACAAGGAGGCTTGGAAGGCTATGCACGTAATTGTGGCGGGCAGGCAACGCCACATACACGCAGATAGGTTTTTCGCCGGAGAGTTGCAAGAAGAGCCTTATAAAGGCAAGATTGGACAGCAAGAGCGGTTGGTCTTACGGGTGCAGCTGGTTGCCAACACCTGTCAAGCGTATCTAAAGCAGGAGAAATACGACGATTGTGCCTACTGGGGCAAGCGTAGCATCTCAATGCTTCGCCAGGCGATGGGCGTCGATGAGTGGACAGATATTCCACCCGAAGACGAAGCTGTGCTTGGCTTTCCCGCCGCGAACGAGATGGGGAAGATCTACTATCGGACTGGCGTCGCATCGAAGATGTTGGGCATGAGGGATCAAGCGAGAAGTTTCTTGAGAGTGGCGCATCTCTATCTGCCATCGGACAAGAACGTGCAGAGAGAACTGGCCTCTGTTGCGCTGAGAATATAATAAGGGCTGTAGTCATTGCGCGGCAAGGTGGTCAGTCATGGTCGCAACAAGATGCCATCAGGCAACGGCATTGTGATGCGCCACGTGGTTGTAGTCGAGGGGTAGAGTTGTCAAAGTGAATGTGTTTGCGGAATACTGATTGACTGCCCACTTCTTCGGGCGCATCCCAAGTCTGCAGGGTCTTTTGCTGTTCTTGGATTGCGCATTGATGATGTACTCGGCCTGCTCCGCTGTCAATAAGCGGTAATTGACGCTTCGGGCATGATCTGCAACAAGTGTATCTGGTAGCCGTGAGGACGTCACTTTGCAATGGTTGGACGCAACCTCATCTCAATACTGAGAGTCGAACATCCACTACACAGATCTTGTAACAGCATCCACAATGTCGCAACGCACGAACAAGCCGAAAGATAACAAAGGTCAACAAGTGCTCAATCCTCTGGGAGCGCTATCTCTTATACCATTTCTCCCAATCGACGAAGACCGACGAGGCGTCATCAAGGCCGAAACAACAACGACCAAAGAAGTGCCAAAGGAGCGACGAAGACACCACCATAAGTCCTCCGGTTCACGAGATTCGCGCTCATCAACCGAGTCAAGCCGTAGCAGCTCCAGCCAAACGGACTCGAAGTCGAGTCATCGCAGCTCGAAGAAGAGCGACAGCGGGTCTGGAGCTGTGATCTATGAGGAACGAGTTCGAACTTATAAGAGGGTCTGAAGCGGCTGCCTCTCAAGCGAAGAGTGCCCGACACTGAGGGTTGGGTGAATGTACGACTAAGTGGAAGCTGCTTGAATGTGCATGGTGTCTGTGGTGGGCGAGCGGGCGCAAATCGGTGGTGGCGGACTTTGATGCTATGTACGAGACCATGACTGTATGAGTATGACCGTTTCTGGCTTTTAGTGCGTCTGTATTCATAGTGACTGGGGTCGAAGCTCTTGCAGCGCTGCTTCATGATGAAAGGCAATCGTCAGCTACGCGTCTCTGTATCGCAAAAAGAAACCTGTCCTACGCCTTCTCCAGCTCTGAGCAGTATGCTCAGCCGCTGATGAAAAAGTATAAATTGGGTGGCGGCGGATGCGTGCTTCGACATGCTGGTTATCAATTAGACCCTCGTAGCAGAGGGCGCGAGATTTAGCGCGGTCTTGCTCGTCAAATGTTAACAGTAAGCACGTACCTGCCATATGCCGTCGCTGATTACAGACCCTACACCGAGTTCCCTCCTCTCCGCTACGTAGTGCGCGCAAAGGACGCAGTTCAGCGGGGTGTAACCCCAGCGCGTATTGCATGCTGCCGTGCTGACGGCGGAACAGTACCTCGCGTGGTACAGCAATCAGCCGGTACTGACCACGCATCGGCAGGCAATCTGGTGAGGGAAAGCCTGGCAGGACATCATTGCCCTTCAGGGCGCTGCCCCATCTCGCGAAGTGCCCTGAGCCTGCTGACCAGGTAGATTATGGTTTGACAAACCCGGTTCTGTCGTGATGGGTAGGCAAAAGACAGGTATGAAGTTATGCTTCCGTGAAAGGAGAGGAGGTTGTCTGTCGAGAGCAGAAGAGGCACGTCAAGGAATTAAAGAGTCAGACTTTATGTGCGCTTCGCGGGGTGATGGGCATCTTATCAACAGCTGCGCGTTGCGCGACAGACGACGTCACTGCCGTGAACGATGTGAGCAAGGCTGGCACTACACACATCTGCGCACCGTTTGGATCCCAAAGGGAGGAGATCGTCATCGAGCGCGGCGGTAGGGCCTTGGGGCATGGCGAAGAGGACGGGAAGCAACGCGATGAAGATGGTGCCAAGCGTCCTGAAGCTTCCCCATGGCAGCAAGAAGCTCAGCTGCAAGGAAGGACGGCAGGCAGAGAAGCGTCCAAGAAAGAGGAACGACGTGCCAACAGACGAGCGCCGGAGGAAGCGAACGAACCGAGAGGTATGCTTCCTACATATTGTGCACGGCGTAAGCTGTATCTGCATTTGCGAAGCGGTCAGCAGCAAGACTACTGATTGGGATGCTCGACTTGCTATCAGACTACACCTGAGCATGATATTACCAAGAACATCACGGAAGAGAGCCATGGTGCTATGGAGTGCGTATATTATTCCCACTGGACATGCTCAGCATGGGCTGGCCCAGCATCTGTCAAGCCATCAGCAGCTACGCATTCGAGTTGAGACCGCTGAGATGACTCTAAGCCATACCGCAGATGACAGGCTTGTGGAGAGTGCTGTTGAGAAACTGTCGCGCAGACACTTGTATGTCCTTCCCAGATGAGCACATACTGCTGAAGCATATACGGCAACCCTAGCACCGTACTGACGTCCAACAGCAACGAGATGCGAAGCAGCAAGATCGTCTCGCCTGCGGCATACACTTACTACGATGATCAAACACCCGTACGTTCGACAGGCTACAGTTCTGATCCACTCAGAAACGGCAGGGGAGGACATGAGGAATATTCGAGTCCGCGAGCAGAGATCGACGTGGGCTGTTATTAAGTTCCGAGGCGGGAGATGGATCAAAGGAATTTCATAGCATCCGTGGTTAAATCCGGCGGAGCGGAGGCATCCCGAAGTCTCCACGACAACTTCATTGGCGCTCGTGCGTTTGACTCAAAAGCCAGCGATCGATTCGATGATGGCAAAGTCGGGCACGATAGCCGGCCGGAAGGTCAAAACGGGGACGCCGTTTTGCGCAGCACATACTGGCGCAAGGCAGAGACGAGGAGCAAAGCAGAGATGCTAACATACTGTTGGCGTGCTAGGGCGAAGATGCAATGCGCTTGGGGGTACGAAGTTTGGGAGCTGGAGAGCGATTAGGGGAAGCATGACTGAAGTCTGAGGTGTGTAGAGGCATCTCAGAGTTCAGACGGCGTTGCGGGGAAGAACTTCGGCAGGGATGGCACCTCCGAAGCTTGCATGATGTGACAGAATGAAAGACCGCAACCGTGTTTAGAAGTTCGATTCAACATTGAAATTGTCAGCAGCCCACACAGCATGGCGGACGCGAAGCAGCAGATAATGGACCAGGTCCGACAACAGGCCGCCATCAGCAACGCACGCGCACTCATCGAAGTCAGCCATTTCGTCTACAACCAGTCTCGTTGATCCCGTGCTAACGGAGCGATGATCAGAAAGTGAACGAGCATTGCTTCGAACGCTGTGTACCAAAGCCAGGCACCTCCCTCTCCTCAACAGAATCGACTTGCTATACGCACTGCATGGAGAAGTACATGGCTTCGTGGAATATTGTGAGCCGACAATACCTGGCCCAGATACAAAAAGGCGTCAGTGGCGCAGGCGCCGCGATGGGAGGTCTATGAAGCTGTTGGTCTACCTGGTGATTGGGCAAGGTCTTCGGCGCACTTGTGGAAAGTATACAGCTGCATGCATTGCAAGGTGTTAAGGAGCGATACGATACTCACATGTCTGGAGGTATTCCGAAAAGAGGCTATAAGAGGCGACTGTGTAATATCGTGGACATCACTTGGGTGTATCATACTGAATGTCAGGCTCCGCTGAATGCAAGCAGAACGCCGCTCGTATGCCGCCTGTACGCTCAAAATCATCATTGCAGAAACCGCTGCAAATGCGCTCCAAGACTCTACCGCTGGGTTAGAGTTGTAGCTGGCGGACTACCTTTTTGCGGTGGCGGCGTCATTATTGTCCGCTGCCTCTCTGCATACTCCTTCACGATAATACTGCAGCTCACTTCCTGACAAAGCTTCCTCCTCCGAGCCGGTGGAAGCAAGCTCGCAAATTCCAGACCTGACGCTCTTTCCACAGCCTCAACCGGAACTTCAAACTCTTGCAGCGGCTTGTCGTTATGAATGACGGCGTTCGGCAGCACAAACGCAGCGAGCGAGACGTTGCCACCTGTCCTCCCGTCTTCGGCGAAGATGACCTTGTAGAAGTGCGTCGGCACCGCGACATTCGGCGGATGCCCAATAACCTCGTAGCTCACCCTCCATTTGCCGTCTGGATCACGTTTCGGTAGGTAGAGCGGCCCAGTCACTATCCGCACGGATGGGTAGAAGGACGTCAGTCTTCGGCAGAAGTCCTCAAAGTGCGCCCAGTAGTCCCTGTTGAAGCCATCGCCAACTTGTGGACACATGTTGGACAGCGCAAACGTGCTGTCCATAGCCTGCTGACTCCATTTGGCGTCTGCGGCCGGCACCTGGTGCCCTCGGTCATAGCCGCTACGGAAGTAGTCTTTCAGCTTCGCACGGAACTTCTCGGGTATGCTCATATCCTCTTCGAAGATGGAGTGTCTTCGGTCGCCGTTCTGCATGAGTAGCGATGAAGGCGTGATGTGCTCCGCGACCCAATGAGGGTTGCGTTTCGCTCGGTCGAAAGCGGATGTGAGTGAGGCTGCTGAGCGCAGATCATTGACGGGCCCGGGAAAGCCATACTGGAAGACTCCTGAAGGGTCGACTGGAGGGGCAGGAAGACCAGGACCATCTCGACGGGCAGGAAGTGGTGCTGGCACAGGTGCAGCAGGACCCGTCCGTGTGCCCGGCGGTGATACTGTGGTAGTGGTTGTGGTTACTGCTTGAGTCTCGCTTGGCATTTGCTTCTTTGCACCGCCGAAGCCATAGATTGCCGCAGTGGTAGCGGCACCGATGGCAGCCGATGCGCCAGCGACTACTGCGAGGGTGAATTTGGACATGGCAGGCTGCGGCAGTGGTGGCATGCGAAGGGTGATGAGGGCAGGTGGCTGAATTTCACCGTGTTATACTCGCTGCCGCCTGCTCATGCCCAGCATGATCAGTCACCTCGCAAAGTCAGTCCTCTCACTCAACAGCATTACCTGCGAAATGTTGCGAGAGACGCGCCTGCTGACGCGCCAGCCAATCAATCTGGGAACAAGCCGGATGTTGCCGTTGCCTGAACTTTACGTACTACATGTATTGTGACACACCTCCTCACATTCCGCCCATAAAACTTACCTAACTTCGATCGCCACGGCCTCACATTTATTTGCAAACTACTAATGAGTACACGCCATGATCCATTTCAGCGTCGAGGAGCCATTAACGTTATCGATCTATCTTCTTTATAGAGGGTCTCAGGTCCTGCAGCACCGCCGGCCAACTCTAGCAGCTGTAATTCATGGAGACGCAATGGTAGCTCCCAAGAGCTTCCTGCCTGTACGCATGAAGGCGACACGGTCATCTCTGTCCCCGGGACAGCATTCAATCTGGTGACCGCCATAGCATCAACGGCCAACGGCTCAACACGTGCATTAGACACTATGCTCATGCATCAAAGCAGAGCATGCAGAGCAAGGATGGCAAACTAAATGATTGCAGAATTCGTCAACAGTTGCTGTTACGGTCATTCCACCGTCCTCCTCTCAACTTTGTCGCTCCTCCTTGTAACCAATTCTCTTTAGCATCTCCAGGCCGCATATTCACTGTTTCGTCTTCGGTGGTCGTCTCGCATAGGTGCGGTATAAACGCAAGGTTCCTGCATTCACCAATATCCGTATACCGCCCTATACCAGGAGTTGCAGGTGACGCTTCACTAGTGAAGCAGAGTGTTGCCGGCATGGAACGCTTTCCAGTGAACGAGAGGTGTCTCCAACTGCTTATATTCCATATTCTATTCCAGTTCTTGCAGATTTCCTTGCTCTCGAAGAGGTCACGGACATCGAAGCTTGACATCAACGATTTTGACTCATTGAGTCCCGTCGACATCTACTTGAATGACCTCCCCAGATCTTCAAAGACAGGACCTCCAGGACTTTGCTCAGTTCTTTCCTTTCAATCATAGTCAGCCACAATATCGTGAACAGTACATTGGACCACTAAGGGAAGATTTCTGGCAGCAGCTCCCTGAAGCCACTCCCGAGGGCTGGAGGTCCTACAACTCTAATACCGGCACGTACCATCAGGACTGGTACCCAAACGCCATGGACACTCACGTAGTGAAGATCGGCTCCATCTCCCGCTGCGCTTCTGCGGCTCAAAGAAAGCGAGACTTCACCAACGCCAAGCCCGTGAAGGAGACTGTGGATATTCTTATCAGCGGCCAGTTTGTGAAGACCATGCCGCTTCGGCTCCTGACGCGATTCTCCAGATACGCGGCTACGGTATTTCCGAAGCCGGTCGAGCCCGAGCGAAGCTTCAGTGCTGCGGCAAGCAAGAACACCACGACCGGTAGCAAGAAATATGAGAGCGAGGAGTCCATTTCAAGGGCCAATGATGCGGGGAGGAACGTTGATGTCGGCAAGGCCACCACCGACGTCACCGAGATGTCTGTCAACAACGACGGAAGTGACAAGGCGCATCCCAGCAGTGTTAACGGCAACGGACGCAAGGTGCTTGAGCTGGCTATCGACTATGTCCGCATCAACCCAACTGAGGAGGCGGTCAGGTCCTGCATCGACTGGATGTACCTGAACAAAGACATCCACGGCGGTCAGCAACTCGTCGAATTCTACGTACCGAGAGCCAAAGACGTACCGCTCTCCGCACTCGTTGAACTCTTCGCCGCAACTTATGTCTTCGATCTCCGCCCAGCTCCACACCAGCTGCGAAAGGAGATCATGGAGCGCCTTACAGTCGAGATGCCCATTGCCGCCGACGTGCAGCACATCCATGAGCGCATCCCGGCTGACGAGAGTATCCTCAAGCGCATGATCACATCATGCCTCCAGTACAGGGCTAAGAACGCCTACACCACACCGCAGTGGCAGGCAATTTCAGAGTACGTGTACCAAGATGAAATCCTGTGCAAGCACTTCGGCAACATCGAGGAGTCGCGCTACCAGCGCAGGCAAGAGAGGCAGCGTCAACGTGGGCAAGATGCCATGCAGAAGCGGTGGGAGTCACTGGCGAGCCGAAGTCAGATCGCTGGGAGCTCGCCCCACGGCGTTCGCGGCAGAAGCACGGTAAACACTGGCGCTTCCGCTGCGACTGCTAACAGCAACACGGCTTCCGGCAATGCCACGAGTACTACTGTCGACGATAAGACACCCGACAAGACCAGGAATAAGGGCCGTGGTGTGAACGGCAGGTATGTGCCAGGAGCGGAGGATTGAAGGCTGTTGTCCTGCTCGTGGTGAGGCTAGCGGGCTTTATCACGGGAACAGGAGCCGAGCAATGACGTGGTAGTCTCAGGATGATTCCATAGCATTGTAGCGAGCAAGAAGCTTTGAGATTGCGTTTGGATGGCACGAGAGTTATACAGAATCCGGCTAAGGGGTTGCTCACCATGTACTGTAGCCGGAAGTGCATGTTAGCAGCCAGCGGCCAAGCTGGCCGAGTGCCATAATTATCAATCTTCCAACCGAGCTTTCACTCCATTATTATCGTCTCCCTCTTCCGCCTCGCAAGACTCAAACATGGCGCCCAAGAAGGTAGTGTTGACCGATAAAGCACCTCCACCGCTGTATGTTGCAACGGGCTTCGATATGTGTCTGCAAGAAGGCTGACGGAATTGGTCGAAACCTCCAGCAAAGGCATTGTAAGACTCCTAACCTAGCAGACAACATTGTGAATACTGGGCTAATTTCGTGCCTGGTATGTAGTATAACCAAGCAATTGTCGCAAATGGCACCGTCTACTGTTCCGGCTCAGTTGCTATGGATCCGGCGACCGGCAAGATCATTGATGGTGACGTCCAGGCTCACACTGCATGTTGGTCTTAATCACGAATCGCTCAACTACTGACCATGTCCAGCATCAATGCATTAAGAACTTGACGGCGGTGCTTGAGGCGGCTGGCACGAACATTGACAACGTGGTCAAAGTCAACGTCTTTCTTAGCGACATGAAAGACTTTGCAGCCATGAACGAGATCTATGCTCAGTATTGGGGCGAAACTAAGCCATGCCGAACGTAAGATGCCGTACTTCGTGACCCTTTACAATATAGCTACTGACAACGGGGTAGCTGCGTTGCGGCGAAGCAGTTGCCGTTGGGAACGGACGTCGAGATCGAATGCATTGCTGTACTTCCGTGAGCCGCATGTCCACCGCCTCTGGTGAAGGCACAAACAATTGGCTGACACTTTTATAGTGATCACGCGTTGCAGAGCCGTTTATAGTCATGATAGCATTGTCCACCTCTCTATACAGTACAATTCGCAAACGGTGTTCCAATCCGCCAGACGCTATGCAGCTCATGTTCCATGCTATGCACTTATACACCAGTATTGACGCCGGAACTCCACGCTAAACCCGCAATGCTAAGATATCTATTCCTGCCTCAGTGGACGTCGATAGATGCTGCCACTCGAATGCCTCAGTGACCGAGGCGTGCTTGCCTCCACCGTCTTTCCCCCCCGAGGTGCCTCCAACGATGCTCTTTTGAAGACGATATGCTGTTCTTCGTCTTCAAAGCCTGCTGGCTCCAGGCTCAAATCCATCGGCGCATTGGCCCTTGCTGACGTTGGAGACGCCCATTTATCGGACGACCGCGGCGCACTGACAACACGGCGTGGTATCGGACCGTCAGGTGGACTCCTTACTCGCATAAGCGAACGTTGGGGCACAGGAGGATGGCGCTCATTGAAGGCTCGAGACTCAGAATCGGCCGTGCTTGGAGGAGGCGGAGACGTCGGTGTACGAGGCGCCCTTGGCTGCGCTGTAGCGTCCGAACTAGTCCTGTTTCCAGGGTAGAAAGGCCGTATTCTCGGTATTGATGTAACTGTCCGCGGTGAGCTGGTGAGTACGGGCTTCGGCAACTGCGACATAGGCGGGCTTGGTGTCAACACCGGTTGCAGGGTGACTGGTTCGGGCGAACGAGCACCCTCCCTCCCATCTCTCGCAGGCTTCTTGGCTTGCGGACTGCTTTCAACACTGCTGAACCGCTCTGCCTCCAGCTGCACAGACTTCACCTCGAAGTCATCAAGATCCTGCTCGAAGCGCTCCGGCTCTACGCTCAGATCCCCCTCAAGCTTCTCTTTGTCGGTGAGAAGCTCGGCTATCTTGCGATCGTAGTCCTGTGTCAGCGACTGGAAATCTTCCGCATGTCTCAGCGCAATCTGAGACTTTTTTTTGGCAATGCGTCGATTCCACTCCGCGACGAGCCGTTCTTCAGCCGTCCTGAGAGCCTTCGCTTGCTGCACGGGTAAGCTTGTGAGCATAGCAGCCTGCGCGTTAGGCTCGTCATGCTCGATCCCGTATTTGGCAACGAGCTGGCTTCGCTCTCTGGCAAAGTCCGCGACGCCTTTTGACATAGCCTCCTTCTCCATCTTGTCCTTCTCCGCCAGTAGAGAATCAAACTTCGCCTGATACTCGGCGGCCATCTGATCTTTCGCTCGTTGCAGATCACCAACATGTTCCTGAATCTTCTGCGCAAACAAAGCCTCGTTAGCTGTGATGACGTTGCCTAGCTCTGACAGCTCGTCTTTGGCTTGCTGCAGGTACTCTTCGAACGATCTTGCCTTCTGCTCTCGATCTCTTGCGTTCGGAGGCGGACGTGAGTAGTTGATGCTCCTTCTCTTCACGGACTTCAAGGACGGTCCATTGACCCTGCTCACTGTCGTGTCGTCTATGCCGTGTACTGCTTCACCAGCGTCACGGAATGCCGGAGGCGCGCCGTTGCTCAGCCGTGACTTCTCTGTCTCCACAGGAATCGGTAGCTGTCCGCTCGGCGATGGTGGCACAATTGGACTTTGAGGCACCGAAACGCGTGCTTCGGTTTGCACCTCGGCATCGATCCCGTTGTGGATTACCTTCTGCCTTCCAAGTTGCGCCTTCGCCTGCTCGAGCTCTTTAGTGAGGAACTCGTTTTGACGTGCCAGTTCTGACTTCTCGTCAAGCTTCTGCTGCACGAATGCCTGCGCTTCACGTCGCTCTTGCTCGGCCAATGCAAGTCTCTGCTCCAAAGCAGCGCGCTCCGCACCTGTGTCTGGCGGAGCAGCTCTGTCCTCTTCTGGACTTCTTGGCTCGGCTTTCAGTGCGGAAAGGACGGCATTGCTCTCCTCAAGCTGTTTGCCCAGAGATTGCTTCTCTTCACGCAGAGCCTCTAGCTCGCTACGTAAAGTCTCCACGCTGCTCTTTGTGCTCTGCTCCTCATCAAGCCGCTGTCTGCGCATCTCCTCCAGTAAACGTTCGGTCTCTGCGCGGCTGCTGAGTTCAGTGTCGAGCCTCGACTGCAGCGCTGCAAACTCGTTGTTCATAGATTCATGCTTGCTCTGCAAACCAGTTACTCGCCATTCAGCGTCTTGCAGCTGTTGAGTGAGCATTGCAGAATTCTGTTCGCGCTCATCGCTGGCTTTTCTATTCTCCTGCTCTCGCAGCTCCGAGACCCGGTGTAGCTCCGCACGCAGCGTGCTGATATCAGCATTGAGGCTCTCGCGAGCGGTGGTAATCTCGTTATGGTGAGCAGACATCTGTTCGTCAAGCTTTTTCTGAGCGGCCATTTCTGCATTGGCAAGAGCTGGTGCCAGAGAACCTTCATGATCGCGCTTTAGATCTTCGATACGTGCATGCAATGAGTTCTCAGCTGCTTCTCGCACCTGTGCGATCGCGGCCTCATGGCTGTCCTTCACTGCAGCAGTTTCACTCTGTCTAGCGCTCTCCGCCTCTGCCATCGCTTGGTCGAGCAATGCACGGTGTCTGGACTCAGCCTCTGACGCTTGCCGAGCCGCTTCTTGCCGTCCTTGTTCTGCCATCTGCTGTACAGCATCTCCATGTTGCCGCTGCAGCTGCTCCAGCTTCTCTTTTGCAGACGCGTCCGAATTATGGAGCATAGATGACACCGCTGTGGCATGTTCACTTTGTAGCGCATCCATCTGTGACGTCCAGTGAGCGTCCCGGTCGCTCAACGCCTGTCGATGCGCCTTTGTCGCGTCGGACAATTGCAGAGTCAGCGAGTCTTGCAACATCTCAAGCTGCTTTGCCTGCTCCAGCTCGGCAGCTTTGAGCTTCTCCTGCAGTTCTCGATGCAAGACTTCGACGAACGCTTTGTGCTCTTCACGGAGGGATGCTAGAGCACCCTCTCTCTCAGTATGCACGTCACGTAGTGCGTGAGCATGCTGTGTCTGTGTCGCAGTCCGTTCGGCTGCGAAGCCTGCCTCTGCCTCCGCAAAACGTGCGTTCAATGCTTCGGCTTCGGCACGATGAGCCTTCTCAAGCTCCTCTCGCATAGTGTTGAAACGACTTTCGTGATCGTCCTGTGCGTTTCGCAACAGAACCTGACCCTCTTCGCGCGCAGCTACAACCGCTGACTCCTTGGTCACGTGAAGCTCGTCTGCGTGCGCAGCATGAGCATTGCGAAGATCGTCGAGGGATGCCTCGTGCTGAACACTGAGCTCCTGGATCCTCGTCTCTTGCAGCCGCTTCGCTTCCTCTAATTGCGTTTCGTAGCTTGCCCGCTGCCGATTGACGTCAAGCTTGTGGTTGTCTGCAGCCACTTGTGTGCTTGCGTCGTGCTTGCCGGTTAGCTCTTGAAGTGCTTCCGCATGTTGGGTCTTGAGAGCTTGCAAAGCATCTGCATGGTTGACTCTTAGCGTCTCAAGCTGCAATCCATTGGTAGAATGTGCACTTTCAAGCTCTGCGATGATGTCTCGACGCGCTTGCTGCAGAGCCTCCCGTTCCCTCCCGTGCTCCTGGGTTAAGCGCGCCTTCTCATCCTCGTGTTGGCGCTTGAGGCCGACGACTTCGTTGTCGAAGGACTCCTGCTTCGCCATCATCTGGCGGTTATGATCGGCCTGTGCAGCCGCTAACTCTGTCCTCACCGCCTGCAACATTCTTTCGTTTGCCTCGGAGCGAGTCTGATGAACTGCTGTAGCTTCCGTGAGCTCATCTGTATGAGCCTGGCGTACAGCAGCAAGACGAGCCTCACTAGCAGCGTCATGCTCGGCCAACCGGGCCTCGATTGTATTGCGCGCTTTAGTTTCGGTGTCACGCACCGCATTTGCGACAGCGCTTTGCAGGTTAGCTTCATGACTGCTCCTGGCCTCGTCAGTTCTTGCAGACCAACCTTGTTCAAGGCGCTGCACTTCTTGCGTGTGCTCGGCTTTCAGGCGGGTAAGCTCTTCGTCAGAAGCATTTTTCGCCACCTCCCATGCTTGCTGCACCTTTGCGAGATCTGCTCTAGCCGCTGAGACCTGCTCTTCGTGTGTTGCCGAAATTGACCTGACTTGGCCTTCATGCGACTGTAGCGCCTCCTTAAGCTGTTGGCGGACCTTGTCAAGTTCGGCACTCCGCTGGAGAACCGCAGCTTCATGCGCCTCGGTCACCCTCTGCGCTGCCACACTATTCTCTTCTGCCAGCGCCTTCATTGCAGTCGCGTGGTTAGTCTGCGACTCTTCCCGCTGTCTTACAGACTCGGCCAAAGATGCTTGCTCTCTCCGCTGTTGCTCTGCGCGCATATCCGCCAGGGCTACATTATGCTGATTGTTCATCTCGTCAATTTTCGCTGCGTGCTGTTGGCGCATGGTGTACAGGCTATCCTGGAGCTCGCTGACCTGTATTTGATGCTTCTCAACCAAGAGCTGCATGTCGGTACCACTTTGGTCGCGCAAAGCCTCGAGCTCGGCTTCGTATCGATTTTGTCTGTCATCAGAGGCCTGCTTCACCCGCTCAAGCTCCCTAGTGTGACTTTCTGTCATCTCCCTGAGCTCGGCTTCATGGCCGTGCGAAGTAGCTTGGCGCTCAGCATCGTGTCTCGTCTGCAAGCGAGCTGTCTCCTCCACCAGCTGATCTTTCAGCTCCTGCATCCGCTGTTCGTTGTCACGCTTGACGCCGTCTAGAGACTCGGAATGCTGCTTCTTGAGCTGATTCACCAAATCTGTGTGGCCGCGTGTCCTTTCTTCTGCCGCCTCTTGTGCCTCGCGCATTTTTGCATGTGATTGTTTGAGGTGCTGTAAAACCTCATCGTGAGCTTTACTGCTTTCTTTCTCCCGCATTTCCGCGTCTCGAGTAGCCTGTTCGTGCTGCCCTTTGACTTCAGCAAGCTCGGCATCCCGCTGTTGTATGCGGTCCTGTAGTTCTTCAGAGAACCGCTGTACTTCTGCATGCTCGTTGCGCAAGGCCGTAAGCTGACCCATAAGCCCCGTTGCATAGGCATCCTTGGCCGCTACCGTTTGCTGTGCACCTTTTTCGACTTGGTGCAGGCGATCCTGTAGTTGTTCGGAAAGTTGCTGTGCTTCTACATGCTGACTGCGTAGAGCCGAGAGCTGGCCCGTGAGCTCAGTAATATGGGCGTCTCTAGCGGCCAGCGTCTCGTGTGCACCCTTTTCGACCTGTTCTAGACGATCCTGTAAATCTTCAGAAAGCCGCTGTGCTTCTGCATGCTCACTGCGTAAAGCCGTAAGCTGGCCCGTGAGTTCAGTAACATGGGCATCTCTGGCAGCTACTGTCTCCTGTGCGGTCTTTTCGGCGTGGTCAAGGCGTTGCTCCAGCTCTGCGACCGTCGCTTCGAGATCCTTGACCAAGCCTCGATGCGATTCTTCGCCCTTGAGAAGTTGCTCCCGGAGGGCGCGATTCGCCTTGGCCTCTGTGGCCAGGCGTCCTGCAAGGTCTGCTAGTTTAGCCTGCGACTTCTCACGCCAGTCCGTGGCAGCCTGTTTAGCGTCGGCCAGCTCCTTACGAAGCGCCGCATCTTCTCTTTGATGCCGAGTCTCGGCCTTCGCCAACTCGTTCCTTTGTGCATTCCGAGCTTCCTCCAACGCAAGCTCAAGCCTTGACTTTTCAGCCTCGTGCTTGCTCAGCGCCTCGTTCATTGTTGTCAGCTCTGAGACATGCAAGGCTTTCGCCTCTGCCATAATTTGCTTCAGACGGTCGCTCTCAGACCGAGCTTTATCAAATTCCAAGCGCACAGACTCGAGCCGTTGATGCGATGAGGCAAGCTCGGCTTCGTGCTCCGATCGCATGCTCTCGAGACTTTGTAAATGAGCAGTCTTGGCTTCATCTGAGGTTCTCTGCCACAGTGCGCTTGCTGTTCCATGCTCCTCAGTCTTTTCACGGAGTTCTTGAGACTTCCGCTGTAAATCTGCGATAAGCTCGTCGTGGCGTGACTTCGCTTCAGCCAGGTCCTTTGCATGGACTCTCTTCGACTCTTCGAGTGACTTCAAAAAACTATCGCGCTCCTGCTCCGCTTCCTTAGCTCGGCCCTCGACTGCTCGTAGCTCGTTGCGCGTACGCTCTAGCTCGCCTTCAAGGCGTTCACGTAGGCTGCCCAAATCAGCAGAGTATTTTTCCAGCGACGTCGTCAATTTTGTCTTCAACTTCTCAGCTTCGCCCTGATGATCCTCCTTGAGTCTCTTAATATGCTCAGAATGTGCGGCGTCGCTGGTGCCAAGCTGCTCAGCGTGCTGCTCCTCCAGGGTTTGAATTGCGGTCTGGTGTTCCTCATTGAGACTCTTGAGATGACGGTCATGCTCGGAACCTATAATAGCGACCTGCTCAGCGTGCTGCTGCTTCAGCCCTTTGGTTTCGGCCTGGTGGTTCTGTTTGAGTTCTTCCGCGTAGCCATCGTGCTCGGCATGGATCTTGGCAGTGTGCTCAGCGTGCCGTTGCTTCAGCCCTTCAAGTTCGGCCTGGTGTTTGTGGTCGAGTTCTTTCAAGTGATCGGCATGTTCGCCACGGACGATGTCGAGCTGTTGAGCATGTTGCCTCTCTGAACCAGCATGCTCATCACTAAACTTCCGCAGCGCTGCTTCGTGCTCGTTTGCCATCCTCTGCTTCTCATCTCCAGCACTCCGCGCGAGATCGTCTTTCTCCTTAACAAGTGTCTCTGCCCTCGTTCTCTGCTCATCCCGTTCACGGGCCAGAGTATCGCGATGGACCTCGTCAGCGTCTCGACTCGCAGCCAGCTCGCTTACTTCACGCTCGCGTTTCCCAACATCGTGCAACGCCCCTTCAAGCCGTCGTTTAGAGTCATCAAGCTCCGCCGCCAATTTTTCACGCTGACTTGCATGCTCACTTCTCAGATTCGAAGCTGCCGTCTCTGCGTCAATAAGTTGTCCGGCGAGCTCGTCTGTACGGCCTTGCATGCGCTCATGCTCGGCTTGCAAGGTCTCGTGGCTTTCCTGCAACTCGCGATATCGTGTGTCGCCGTATGTGGTCTTAGCTTCATGCTCTGCAATGGTCGTTCGCAGAAGCTCCGCGCTATTGCCGTTTGTCTCCTCAAGAGCCGAGATACGTCCTCTGCTATCGTACAAAGCCGCAGCGATGCTAGCGTTATCATCACGGAGACGTCGAACCTGGTCCTGAGCTTCAGAGGCGGCTGCGTCAGAGGCTTCTTTCACGGCCTTCGCGTGCTCAAGCTGCTGTCTTAGCTGCGCCGACAATGACTCGATTTCAGCGAGCTTGCTTGCGAGTTCGTGCCTCTCATTCCGCTCATTCGTGAGCGATGACTCGGCTTGTTCGCTCCGGGTTCGAAGTTGTCGAATTTCGTCCTGCGCAGCGTCCAGGGACTGTCGAACATCGTTCATCTGCTTATGCAACACATCTAGTTCGACCTGTGCGTCCTTGAAGGCAAGTGTCACCTCGTCCTTCTCTGCCCTAGCTTGCTCCAGCTGTTCGCGCTTGTCGTGGAGCTGGTTCTCCAAGCCTTCCTTTTCACCATCCAACCGGTCAATCCGCTCCTCTGCCGCCTCCAGCCACTCCTCACGCTGCTGCCGCACAAGCTGTAACTCCTCACGAATACTCTCTAGCTCCTCTTCCCGCTCGTCAAGTACATCTTCCACCTCCGACTCCGCCTCCGATTCCGTCTCCGGGTCGACGTCGGAAGCTTGCCGGGAGCTGTGATGTTCATCTCGAATGCGCTTCTTCAGCTGGTCAAGGTCATGAAGAATGCGCGCTTGGGACACTGGATCCTGCGCCTTGCGCCTAAACACTTGCGCAGTGATGCTATTCTCGGGCTGGCGTGGGCCGCTGCGACTGCGCTGTATGAGGTGTTTGATGTGGTCTATCTCCCTTGCCAGCGAGCGTTGCGCCGGCGGCGATTCCGGACGTTCCGTTGCCCAGGAGACATCGCTCTGAGCTCGGCTGACCGGCCGCGAAGTGAGCGGGCTCGGCACTTCATCCATCTTGGGCTCCACTGTTCCTCCCAAATACGGCTGTCGTCAAGCGGTCCGAATCCATAATTATGCGGAGAGATTGGCAGTCATTAATCGCAGGGGGATGAGTCGAGGGGAGGTAAGGAACGAGCAAGGGCCAGTGCACGCCAAGGAAGAGATGATAGACGATTTGGAGTATGTAGGCGCACTTACGCTGTCATCACTTTGACCGGAGAATAGAGCGGTGGTGGTGCAGATCACCCAGCTACTCTTCGTGCTCTAGTCATGACGTGCAGTAAAGCTGGGGCGATCGAAGCCGAGGAGGCGCACGCTAACACTTCCCGTTACGATTGCGAGAGGCATGCACATTAGGAGGAGTAACTCATCATTTGAGTACAATTGAGGGAGATGTATCACTTATCTGCATACTAATGGTTCTGGTCACGTTTCGATATGCTCTGCCGCCGTTTCTGAGCACACGTGAGTGGAGGTTGAACGGTCGTGACTCGTGCTCGTGCTCTTTGCTCCGGTCGGACAGATCCGCGCCGAATGTGGATCTCGCATACATGTACCTTACTCCCATCAGGTCCCCTTGAGGCTTCGTGCACGCTAATCTAAGTAGCCAAGGTACTTATCAATCATGAATATGGTACACAAGCGCTCTGAGGATGTATGTCAACAAGCATAAAGCCCGGCTCGCTACCTCCACTGCACCCTAATTGCAGGGGTACCATCATCATGGATCGCATCCGCAAGCTATGGAAGGGTGAGCAGGCATACGAGCCGGTAGGCGATAATGTCGATGAGCATGAAGGCAATGAAGGTAGACAGCCCCAAGCGAAAGCATTCTCATATCTGGAATATGGCATCTTCCTCCTCCTTGGCGTCTCTATGCTCTGGGCTTGGAACATGTTCCTCGCTGCAGGACCGTACTTTCAGGACCGTTTCCGCGACGATCAATGGATCTTCGACAACTTTCAGGCAGCCGAGATCTCCGTCTCGACAGTGACCAATTTGGGTTCTATGCTCATCCTCACAAGACTGCAGGCCAACGCCTCCTACCCTAAGCGCATTGTCAGCTCGCTTATGATCAACATGCTGACCTTTTCCCTACTGGCTATCTTCACGAAGCACTTCCTCGACATTGGTGCGAGGGGCTACTTCGCCTTTTTGATGGTCATGATGTTTGCGACTAGCCTCGCCACCGGACTTTGTCAGAATGGCATCTTCGCATATGTCTCAGGTTTCGCGCAGCCTTCCTACACGCAAGGCATCATGGTGGGACAAGCAGTCGCTGGGATTCTACCTTGCATCGCGCAGATCATTTCCGTGCTTTCCGTCTCTGAACGAGACCGTCCGGACAAACCGCCTGGTGACCACCCACCCCCACGAGGCCCGCCGCCAGTACATCCTGACAGCGCCTTTGGATACTTTCTTGCAGCCACCGCAATCTCGGTGATCACTCTCCTGGCCTTCATGTACTTGATGGCACGCAACAAGCAGCCCCAGAAGCTGCGCAATGATGACCTGCCAGATGTGGCTAACGCGCCGGAGGAGCGCAAAGAAGTACCCTTACTGTTTCTGTTCAGAAAAGTCTTCTGGCTAGCAAGCGCGGTGTTCCTCACCTTCGCCGTCACCATGGTCTTTCCGATCTTCACTCAGCGCATTACCTCGGTTCGACCCGTTCACGAGCAACCTCCTCTTCTGCAACCGCCTTCCTTCATTCCACTAGCGTTCCTATTTTGGAATAGTGGTGACCTGCTCGGTCGTCTCCTCACAGCCCTACCATCTCTGTCCCTTGTCCGCAGGCCACGCCTACTGTTCCTTTTCGCAGTCCTTCGATCGGCATGGGTTGGGCTGTACCATCTCTGCAACAACCGAGGAAATGGAGCAATTGTGTCATCCGATATCTTCTACCTTGTGGTAGTGCAGTTGGGCTTCGGCTTGTCGAACGGCTATCTTGGCAGTATATGCATGATTGGCGCAGGCGAATGGGTTGAGCCCGCAGAGCGAGAGGCTGCTGGAGGGTTCATGGGGCTGTGTCTCGTGGCTGGCTTGACGGTCGGCAGTCTGGCAAGCTTTTTCGTGGCGGGAGGATGAGTCGCAGGGCTCACATTCAGACATACCGTTGAGACCACGTCTACAAAAAAAATAAAACCACCAAGGGAACTAGCTGCTGATGACGGCATCGCGACAAGTCGTGCATCAATCCGAGTGGTCTTACTATTGTCCCTCAACGCACTCTCACTCGCCAGGAGCGTACTGGTATCGGTCGAAATCTGGCCTTCCACGTCCTTGGTTGTGCGGCCACTACAAAACGCTGTGATATATGGCAGCAGAGCCTCGCGCAATCTGTTGAATGCCTTTGGCGGGCGAGCGCATGCGCGTGCGAAGAAATTGAATGATTTCGCGGCTCCCTCTTCGCTAGCTCGCCTCGTGAGCGCCGTTTCCCTTGCTGCTTCTCAGAGACTGTGGTGAACTCCCAGTGAATTTCGTTCATTTTGTGCCGGGAGGCTTCAACATCTCGAACAGATGGCAGTGGCCGGTTTTCCACAGTCCAGAAGACGTGAAAGAATGGCATGGCAAACTACATAGTTCGTGAAGGTGGATGGCTTGACGTTGTGAAAGTACATTCTGAAAAGAGGAAGTGACTGCAAGTCGAGTAGATACGTCCTTGCAGCGAATATCGGACACGCCGTCGCTGGCTCCGTCTACCTCTTGAACCAGGACGTAGCTTACTACGATGCTCAGTTGGTCTTTGATATGAGGTTGGCGAGGCGTATGGGTGGTTGTCCAACACGAGGCCATATCTACAAATAGATTAGAGGCCGTGATGTGCTCACGTTCCAATCCTGTCACTGAGCATGTAGGTGTGCTATGTAAACTTAGGATTTCATCTTACCTACAGACGCGGAGCGGTTATGCTTGTGATAATTGACCAGACCTGGCTAAGCAACGATGAGCATTGTAGGGGCACGGAGGTGGGATAAATCAAAACAGAACGGTGAATAAACCAACGGCGCATACACGACGCAACTGCATGTCTTGCGTGATTTCGACATGGGCGCTGTCCTATCAACCACCCGCTACTTGGCGCCATGTAATGCGTGGTGGCTACCAAGCTAGACCGTAGATTGGCCCAGTTCATGACCTTTCAAGTACCACGCATCCCATTGGAAACTGTCACCCCATCTCACCAAAGTGGCCTGCTTTCTGTCAACCGGCTAAATCCTCGCCAACAAACCTGCGTTCCTATACCAAGTCCTTCGCCACGAGTCATCAGTACTAGCAACGACAACTTTGTTGGAAGGTTTCCGCCATGTGCTAGGTCGGCTCGGCGTGGCAATATGTCAAGAGTCATGCCCGTGGCCGTGTGGGGCGGAGTATCACCTCGTCGGTTGTGGGATGCATCAGGGCGAACGTGGTCTAACAGAACCCGTCTGTGTGTGTTGTTGGAAGAGGTCTGATCGAAGCGTAGGTGGCCGAAGATATAGATGAACTTCAGCCGCCTTTCCTGTCATTCTCGTTCGCTGGCAGACTGTGTCCAAAGCCATGTTTGGTCGCCGCAGCAGTGCTTTTGCTTTTCTTGTGGATTTTACGACCACTCTGGACCTGTTGCCAACCATTGACATGATTCAGAGCAGCGGTTGGTGCAGCCGGAGCTGGCCCTTTTGGGAGCTTATCAGGAGCAGTAGGAGAACTTGACACGCTGCCCTTACGCTCACGCTTCACGTCCGTTACGGCTGATGGGTTCACGTTCTCGTCGAAGCCCGCCTGCATAGCATTGGCAATCTGAGCGGCTTTTGTAAGACCGTTCGTAAGTGGCGACTCCTGGTGTTCGAAACGCCGGGCCTGTGTCGGTGACGGCGTTCGAAGTTCGGCTACGGGCGAGAGCAAGGGCGCAGTGAGAGGCGGAGCTTCATGGAATACATCTGTGATGCCGTTCGATGGCTGAACCGTGCCGTTCCCGGATAGACTGAGGCCTCGATTCGCTTTGGTACGAGGGCTTGGCGCGATGCGAGGAGACAGCGGCGCATGCTCCATGCCATCTCCCTGCGCCTCCCGGGTACTCATTTCAGTCCGCAGCGGTAACGAACGTGCATTCGAAAGGCTATGGTCCCAGACTCCGTTTGGCAGTGCCGCATGGGGCGGTGTCGGCACGCCGTTAGATCGATTAAGCCCAGCTAGGTTGGCGGCCGGCGTAGATCCGTTGACTATCAGTGGCCCGCCCAGGTCGCCTTCGATTTGTGCCGGCGGAATCAGCCCAGAGATGGACATCTCGTAGCTGTCCGGACTTTGAAGTAGGTCACTCTCGGCTCTGGATCGCAGACCATCGATCGTTGAGTAGCTCCTCAAATGACCCAATGGCGATGGTGATCGTGAGCTATGCAGACCGTTGAGCATCGGAGGCTGAAGGTCTGGCGTGATCCTCCGTGGTCGCTGTGGTGGGTCCCGCAGTGTCATCGGCACAGGGGGTACTTGCGGCAGCTGAGCATACTGCGGGCCAAGCTGGGGCGAGGCGACGTAATATCCCATGTACTCCTTCGGCATTGTGCTGTCGGTAGAACCCACCGAAGAGTACGTTGATGGCAGAGGCGAGTGCGGCATATGCAGGCCTGGTTGTGCTGGACCGTAAAACGGTGCAGCACGAACATGTTGATAGGGCGCTGGAAACGCACCAGAAACATCGTATCCCGGATGTGCCTGCTGCTGAAGAGCCAATGGATGCGGGATTGAGCGGCCAGGCTGCGACTGAGATCTGGCCGAGGTTGTTGGGCCTTCCGTCACGGAGGCTCGATGGCCTTGTCGTCTCAGCGCAGGTACGGCGGCCACCAGCGAGGGCGACGAGGGGTTCGTGTTCGTGCCCTCTCGCGACATGGAATGCGCCATTGGAGAAGATGGCGGATACCGTGCGGGATAATGGTACAGGTAGCCCGGCAACAGCGGTGCAGTCTGCGGCGGATTGTCCAGATAGCGTGGGCTGGGAAGGCCGTTCGTGAAAGCGCCGCCACGATGCAGGGGCGAGCCGTTGAGATCACCAATGCGGTGTTGCTGTTGCCCCTGCTGGCTGTGATGCTGTTGCTGCTTCTGCAATTGCGCTCGTAAGGCATCCTGTTGCACTTGCAGTATTTGGTACTGCTGCGCCAGATGCTCGTGCAGATTGCCCTTAGCTGCGAAGTAGTCAATAGTCTGCTGCGGGAGGGCAGGCGGGCTGTGAATGGTGTAGGGCATCCTCGCATTGCCGAAGGATGCACCACTTGACGCCCGACGGTTGGCTGATCGGTGTGCAGACTGATTGCGGCTGTTGCCCTTGCGCGATCGTCCAGAAGTGGGTTCCTGGCCGGCTCTGCCAGACTGCGAAGCACTGCGTCTTAGCGTTGCAGGCTTAGTAGCCGGTCGCTGAAAGATAGGCTTCTCTTCTGGTGGGAACTCGTATTCTTCGCAGCACCTTGCCAATTGTTGACCGTCTGCTAGAAGATCAAACGCTCGCCTTAGTTCGGCGTGTACGCCCGACCAAGCATAGTCGTCAGCAGAATTGCCAAGATTGCGATTCGTAGTGAAGGGCTCTTCCACGCAGAGGCGTTTCTGCGCTTCTTTCTCGTGATAGTTACTGGGTTGCCACCCCTTCTCCTCACGTGACATTAGTCGACCTTCTTTGATTGACACTACGTACTGCGAGTAATCGAACTCGTAGCCGTAATGACGGAAGAACTGAAAGAGCAGCTCGGCTTGGGACTCCTTGTTCGCCTCACCGAAGCCTTTCAGGGCATCAACGTCGTCCGCAAACCGTGATGGTTCGCCACGGTCGGGGTCTTTGCGCTTGTCCATGACCTTCTGAAGTGACGGAAGGATTGGTGGACTGCGCCGCTGAAGGAAGCTGATGATCATACAAATCCACGTGTATGAGCTTATAGTGCCTCCGAAAGCTGTCACAATGAGCGTTAGCATGTGATCTGCAGCAATGTGTACGAAGTCGACCGACCGGCATCATTCAGTATCCGTCTCTTGGTCCAGTACTTGATAATCTTTGCAAGTGGCCGTACTCGGTCGTCCAGCTGGACATAGGTCTTGATCATTCGCGTGTTCTCCAGCGCCAAAGGGTTGTTGACGTTGAGATCGCAGGCTAGCCTCAGTTCAGGATCCCAACATTTGACAATTGGTACCTTCGCAGAAGCGCGGCAAACGACCTTCTCCATGCCATCTGGTGCGTGCTGTCAGCTTGGTCATCTCGGAGGGACTCCTCACTCTCCTCGATCGCGGAGGCTGGTGGCTGGACGTACGTCTATGAAGCAGCATGGCCAAAGCATGCATACTGTCCAATCCTTGCTTCGACGTCGTGATGCAGATGTCCACATCGGAGTCACTCGAGCTCAGCAAGTTCCCAGACGAACCAAACACGTTTACCCGTATATTCGCTTCCGGCCATTCATCACTCATCATCTTATGTAGCTTCTCCACCAACCTTGCACGTCGCTCTTCGCTCTCGGGAGACGGCAGTAACCGATCGTACAGCTCGCGCATATCGCCGCTCAGCTTCTCGTCCTCATGCGGATCCAGCGTCCTCTTAGGCTCCTTCTTCGGCGGTCCGAGCTCCTCGTTGCCGCCTTCCACATACGGAATGCGTCTTTTCCGAAACTCAGCACCCGCCTCAAACTTGCAAACAACTGGTGGACCTCGTCGTGTACCATTCTGCCCTACAGCATCCACAATGACAGATCCTGGAGACTGATGGCCGAGACCATGGCTCGGTGACGGTGATCGGGAAGGGAAGCGCAGATCGCGTGGTTTTTGAAATGGCGTCGATGGCACGCTGCTGGAGTGCTGCGATTGTATTGGCGGCCGTGTATGATGGTATTGCCCTAAGCTTTCCGCCGAAGCGTCTGCCATGTTGGGCGCACCCCTCGCCGTCATGAGACTTGCTGTCTCACGTGTAAAAGTTCGTGATACCGTCTTCCCATTTGCAGCCACTGCGGTCAACCTTCCGGAGATGATACTGGCTATCCCACTCGCTATAGCCTTAGTCTGTCAAAGACCACGAGAGAGCAGCTAGCCGAGGGGTGGTATCGGTGGTGTCTCACGATCCGTAATGGAGCACGCTCCCAGTAGTGCCTTTGTGCCCCGAAGAAAGTGAAGGTGACAAGTATTCCCAGAAGCGCCCACACTAATCGTACAAGACCCTGTTATCCTACAATCTTGTATTGTATCTCGCTGTCGCCTTTCTTCGTAACAGACCCCTGGTCGACCGTCGCCAATTCAGCGGGTCTGGCGTGCGGCAAAATGCTGACGGTAGCAACCGAATCCCTCCCACGTGAGTCTGCGACCCTGCGTGCAAGAGTCTCACTGAAAGAACACAGCTTTCGGTTTACGCAGTGTAAAGATCGCGATGTCGAGAGTAGCCGTCCATCAAGAGAGTTGGAATGGTTCGGGTTTGTTAGCGAGTGTTTCAAGGGTTCACTTTAGCACTTTACGCAGGTCGCCGGACTTTCTGGGGACATGTCGCGCTAAGAGCAGGACGCCACAATATTGATTGGCTTGAGACGACGACCTTTAACAAACATTGAACATAGACTTGCCACGCTTTGTACGCTAATCGATCCGGGGCGCGGGAGCCGCTGAAATGATTCCACGGCTTATCCAAGAGCTGGCGATGAGACGGTGAGAGCACAGTGACAGTGACGCGACGCCCGGACAATGATTTCAAGGCTCTCACGGCTTACATCGTTGCATTGTACAGCGGGTTTTCCAGCAGTCTGCGCCTCATCCCACGAGAGCGCGGCAGCATAGCAAAGACACTTCCGCTTCGGTGTCTCACCAGTCCTTGGAGGTTCTGCTCAGCTCCTCCTCAGAACTTGCATAATGCCGACAGATTCTCCTTAGTGGCCGCGCTGAACTCCTTAACCACGCCCGCCATTTGTCTGAACTCAGCTATGCCAGCATCGCCCATACACTCGTACAAGAAGCTTTCGCTGGTCGTTACAACCGCGCCTTCTGCCCTTAGCCGAGCCAGCGCTATTGGCACTTCTTGTTGGTTGCAGCTTGAGACCCCGTCGGCGAGCACATAGACCTTGTGGCCTTCTCGTAGCAGGTCCAACGTCGTCTGCGTGACACAGATGTGACTCTCAATCCCAACGACTACCACTTCCCTCTTCTCCGGTCCCAGCTCATGGAAGGCTTTCTGCAACTCTGGCACAAACATGCTGAATGCGCTCTTGTCCACATGAGCTTTTGTCAGAACGCCGTCCGGCGCATCTAAACCAAGCTCCGGGCATGTCTCGCCGAGTTTGGCGCGTAGTTGGGTGGTAGCGAACACTGGGATTCCCAGAATCTTGCTTGCCTTCAGTAACTTCTGCGTCGTGGACACTACCTTCGGAAACTCATAAATGGCCGAGCGAAACTTCTCTTGCAGGTCGCATATGCTGGTGGCTGGTCAGCTTGCATGGGACTCGGTAAGACATCGTGACATACAATAGTGCTGGATGGACTGCTATGTTGTTAGCCGAAGAAGGTGAGTACGTGAGTCGCAACTCGTACCCAGCCGCCGTGCTGGAGCTGCCATCTCGCCTTCAAAGCCGACTTCTGACCTATGGTTCGTTTGTTGAAGAGGAATGTGTGAGACGGATGGCCGACAAGATGCAGCACCCTACTCTTCGTCTGTCTCGGAGCAATGGCACCTAAAAGCCGGCCCCCTCAGCAACAGAAAGCTGGCCTGAGGCCAAAAGTTACCCAATCCGTCCACGACAACCGCTATTCCGCCGGTACCACAGTTTCTGAGACCGCCTAAACTACCTTCTTTCTCATGGTTTCGCATACAAAGTCGACGCAGGCTCCGCTGCTCTCTATGACATGTCCGCGATACTGCCCTCCGCTTCCTGTGCCCGGACAGACTCATCTGCTGCGTGTTCATGCCATAAAAGTTGCCAATGCCCCTTAAGAAGCACCTTTCTAAGGTATTCAATGTCCTCCTCCACTAGGTCGTCGACCTTCACCCTTCGCTTGTTCCCATTTGTGCAGTTGAGCACAACTGCACCTTTTTCCACATGAGTTAGTTCACCGGTCAGTCTTCTTGGATCAGTCGAGGAAATTGGCCGGCCCCAGCGACGTGATCGAGTTCCATATTTATTTGCCATATCGATGATTTCCTGCATCCCCTCTTCCCCACGTTTAGTCGCTTCTTTCGCGTCACGCATGGGGTTCACAACCAAGGATGTGAAGACATGCATAACCTCTTCTAGCGGCAGTTTGTTCGCTTGGGCGAACGGTTTCAGATCGATCTGCGAGCGAAGGTATTCCCCGAAGCATTCATACATTTGACCTGTCCAGCGCTGCCAGTATGGTGGTTTGACCGAGAACTTCTTAGGACTGATATACAAAGTACCGTCCGGCATCAGAGTCGCCGGCACGTAGCGCTTAGCAAGCTCCGGGATCTTGTGCAGTGACTCTTCAATCCGGTCGCCCTCTACAGAGCGACGCGAGAGTGGTGTGCTCGGCACGATTGGCCAAGGTGCATCTGTGCTTGGACTGATGCCGGATGCTAAAGCGGCTGGTGGAAGGGTTGCGGGCGGAGTCGCAGAAAAGCGTTTTGGTGATTGTTCAGTCACAGTGACGGAATCGACCCGTGGTTGCTTCGCTAGCGGGACGAGCAACGTCGGAGTCTGTGGGTCGCCTTCGTTGGTCAGGTCGATGACTCCGGATACCGCACCAGATCCTGGACAGTCAGCCGGGCGCTTCCGGTTCGCAGGCGTGTCCATTTCCTTCACTAGCCGTGCTGTGGTCGGTGCGGTAGACAGGACGTGAGGTGATGTTGACTTTTCTGATCGCTGCTCGTCGTCACACTTATACAGGAAGCTTAGTGTTACGGTCTTTGCTTGTCGGATGCTAGGACGTGGCGGTATATGCTTCAACGACCTTGGGCCTCACAATCCTGTGACGCATCTGGCGCAACGTCCAGACAAGCCGACGCTGCCGACAATGACAATACGACGAGTGCCTATCGCTCTGTCCTTGCCGAGAGGAAGTCGTGGTCGTAGGAGGTGACCGTCGCGTATACCAGTACAGACGTGCAGGCGCAGCGTGTCGTGCTTGCCCACCACGGGAGGAGGTGAAGGTTGGTACATCGCGTTCACGAGGTGACTGGTACCAAAGTGAGCTTTGGTGTAACGTGATCACTTGCATAACCAGGCTCGCCCCTCCGCTTTGCACCACCGCTGGCCCTCACTTCACGCAGTCTTCAAGTCTCTGTGCGTCACACTACTTCGGCGCACTTTCCACCCCATCGGCAAAGTCCTTGCAAGTTGTTGCAAATCCGAAGCCGTTGGCAGCATTGTATTCGAAACATTGCTGCGCATACTCCGGGCTCGTTGTGCCAGTCCCATCCTTGACTAGAATACAGTCGAAGCTAGATATGGTACAGTGCGGTGTCAGCTCCGTTTTGTTGGCAAAGACTAAGTGACGTACCCCTTCGATAGACTGTCCGTCAAAGTACCACCCACACACTGATCAGTATTAACTCCCGTGAAGAACAGAGTCAAGATGCCTTCCTTCTCCAGGAACTGCTCTAGATCCGTCTTCGGGCCCCACATGCCACTCATTCTATTCTTGTGTATCCACACATCAGGGCGAGAGCTCAGCTTGGTGCCCTCTTCGTAGATCTTGTCGAGAGGGGCATAAAGCGCACTATTCCACGCACCTCTTGATAGCATTCTGCCCGCGTCGACCTCATCGCCAGTTTCTGGATCTTCTACAACGCCCATTTCGCTACCAAGACCTTTGTACTTGCGTCCCTTCTTTCCGTCTTCGAACTGAGTATGGCCGCCTAAGACTCCCGTATCGCCATGTCGGTCAACACCGTCACCGGCGCCCTTCCGCTCGAAGGCATTGCCGTTCATTACACCTTCCTCATCGTTCACTACTTCGAAGCCAAAAGTCCTGGTGACAGCGGGCGGAAGCTGAGCGATATCCTCGTCTGACAAGCCCCAGTTGACCCAAACGACTCTGATGCCGGCCTTTCGAGCGGCGGGGATGGCGACCTGTGCCAACTGGTCGAGAGCAGCATGACCGGCTCCTCTTTTCCTGCCGAACGCGGGACTAAGGAAGAAGTTCTGCATGTCAATGATTATGAGGGCTGATTTGGCCGGATCAATCGTAATGGGCACATTTGTCGTTTTGATAGTGATGCTAGGCGTGACCGGCGCTGAGTCAGGTTTCGGTGGGTGGGTGAGATCGAAACCTGTGCGCGATGAGTAGAGCCAAAAGTTGTTTTCGTTACCGATGACAGCACGATGGTGCTTTACTTCGCCATTGGCCGCCATTGTGATGGCTACCTCTTCAGGTGGTGTAAGGAGCGGAAGCAATGAGGGTGGACAAGATGATGGAAGTCGAACTGCACACTTACTATTTTGCAGAAACCAGGTGTCTTAGTACGCTGTTTACTAACTCTGCAGCAAAGTATCTGTCTGACGATGGTCGCCACCGCGATAAGATGGAAGCTCGACATGAGGGGCAGAAGAAGCCCAATGCCGACCTGCCTATCTCGGCGAGCCTAGTGGGCGCGATCATTTTCCTCTAAAGTCGCATCGAGCAGCACTCGACCTTCTGAATACTCCATATGGAGTCCAGCAGTGGCTGGCTTGGTTCTGTTCTTTGGCTGGTATCTCTGAACTTTGGATTTCGACAGAGAACTCGCTGTTCAGCTCACCGGGAAACAAGAACGCGTCTTTACTCCTCGTACTGTCCACCCGGTAGCATTTCCCGACCCTTCTCCAACAACCCTTTCAAATATTCGTATACCGCGAAGGTTACCGCCTGGCCAGGAGCAACCCGCATCACTCTAGGAGTGATGCCCATCCAGAACGCCCGTATTCCTTCCTGCTTCCACATTGTGTTCGCTATCGAAACAATCCTTTGCATGGAGCTCTGGCCAAGCTCCGCCGGCGCCCTCTGCAATCGCGTTTTGATTGTGTCGATAGGAGCATTCGAAAACGGTCCGACGGCTCCAGATATCAGCCCTATCATTGCCGTCTGCCAACCAGGTAAAGCAGCACTGGGGTCCGGGGATCGTTTTTGCAGTGCATCCTTAAGCTCGGTGTAGGCGGTGAAGTTAGCGGCCTGGTTGGTGCCTTGCCGCAGCGCCGTAAGCGATACACCTCGCCATAACGCTCCTACGCCTTCCTCGCGGATTACGGTGTACATGGCATGGGCGGCGTTGCGGTACTTTGGTACGTCCAGCGGATCTGCCATACTGTGATGTTGGGCTTGTAACCTAATCTTAACCACTTCCATAGGCGTGACAACCGCTACAGCCTCGGTTACACCGGCTGCCAGACCTGCCAAGAAGTTCGCACTGCCCGTCACCCTACCGTCCTTACTCAGAGCTTGCTTATACCACTCGTAGCTGGTGAACCGGATTGCCATCTTGGGAACAATGCCTGACAGCACTGCACCCAACCCTTTGTACAATGCTAACGGTGTTTCCTTCCTCGATATCTCAAGACCAGTCTGGATGAAACCGCGTCGTTTCGCTCCAGGTTGCCTTGCCCGCCGTGACAGCTGCATACGCACTTTAATAGTATCGAGAGGATGGCATAGGAGCGCCTCCATTGCGCCCGCTCCTCCGCCAGCTTGCCAGAGTTAGCGAAGCGCGTGTCTAACCTGCCTTCCTGTACCAGGCTCACCTATGAGGTTCGTTGCTGCGGAAGCTGGCTTCTTGCCTCCCGGGCCAGAGGTAGTCTTCGCAGACATGCTGAATTCGCGGGCGTTTCTACTCGAAGAGGGAGATCTCGCGAATCAATCAAACAGCAGCGTTGTTTGAGGCTTTCGACGGCATGCGAACAACATCCGTTGCTCTGTTGTTCTTATGACAATTGAGAGGGTAGATGCCAGCATCGGAAAAGACCCGCAACATCGTCTGGTGCAGCTATAGAGAACCGAGGCGTTCGGAAGCCGCATTACGTAGTTCCACGCTCAATGAACTAGCCAAGGAGCTTATTCCGCGTGGGTTGCGACTGAGACCTGTTCCTGGGCGAGCGGAGCTCCTACCTCGGGACATTGCGGACGTTCTCGATATTTTGTCGGCTTAGGCATGCGAAATGAGATGCATTGCCGTCCTGGTCCTGGTGTGTCCGATTTACTCCGGCAATATTTTTGCCATGCCAGCAAATTCGCCTGGTCTAGGTTCTCCATGTTCTTCTTACATCGTATGCAATACAATGCCGCCTTCAAACCTTGAGCCGAAGCTGAGAAGCGCGTGAACATGCGGGGTGCATGTGCCGCCGCACCGAGGCTTCTGTGTCGGCGTAGAAAGTCCCGGTACTTTAAAACGGAGAGTCAAAAGGTCCTTGGCAGTCCAGCATAATCCGCGTTCATTCGCGTTCGAACAGCTGGAACTCGAAAGACACATCTTCACCACTGGTAGACTCTGTCAAGGGTTGCTCCGGAACATCCTCACCCACAAAGTGTTCCAGTTCGGCGAGGCTTTTCAACACCCAGCTGGAAGCTTTCGACAAGTCAACCGGGAAGTGGGTGTCACAGTTGTAGTCCTTCAGTATCCGTGTGAGAAGTATAGATCTGGTCTGCGGCATGTTCAATGCGGCATCGTAGATGCGTGAGCCTCCAATGATGAACGCACGACCTACAGGCGGTGCTTGACCAGCAGAGATGTGCTGCTCGAGCGCATGTAGGGCCGCTGGAACGTCTTGCGCCACGACGACATCGTCCGTAATACCTTCCAGATTCTCGCGGTGCTGGCTGCTGATTACGACGTTCGTTCGATCCTTCAGTGGTCGGAACTTGGGCGGTATGCTGTCCCAGGTCTTTCGTCCCATAATTATCGCGTTGCGACGAGTTCGCTCAAGGTTAGATCGTTTCCAAGCATCAGATTGCACGGAGCCGGTGTTCTTGGGCATTGGCACACGTTTGGTGACACGCGCAAAGTACGCCATCTCCTTCCTGAGCATGGGCCATGGCAACCCGCCAGCGTTGCCGATCCCATTGTTGGGTGTTGCCGCGACGATGATAGTCAGCGGAAGCTGCTTCAGTGACATCTCGCCGTCCATTAGAAGTCCTTCTTGAGGAAATGCGCTCTGCGAAAGTTTGCCAGCTGAGGCTTGAAAGTGATCACTCTGCCAAAACCGGTTAGCCTGGCGCGTGATCACGCGGAGCAACATTAACGCAATCTCCATGTTGATATCCTGGAGGATAGCTATCAACATAGCTGGGCATTCTGAAACATGTTGCGTGTGCGCCGGCATGAACGAGATGATGTGGGAATTGCGAGTTGGTATGCGTATGAATGCACCATGCGAGATGCGAATGCCGTCTAGTCTATGTAGATGTACTTTGCATGCTCACATCCAACGCGTAGACACGACTGACTCCAAGAGCGCTAGCCACTACTGCTCGAGTACGCTGCTGAGCTGGCAGACTGCGCGACAGAAAGGAGTAATTGACTTGTACTGGTCCGGATTCACAACTTCTACCCACCCATGCAACATTTGGGAGCGGCTGCGCTTAAAGATTGTAGCGGAGTTAGCAAATACCGATTAACAAGCCTCGGGACAGTTTGAGATGTCGAGGCTGAGGAGGGAAATCTTTTTTAGCGAGCAATCTTAAGGAAAGAAGACATCGCTATACTTGGTTCTGATATCGGCTAGATAGCTAGGTACACAGGTAGAGGCGAAGAGCTTGAGCCAAGCTAGCATTTACTCCGGTACCAGCTCGCCCAGAGCTCTCCAGAAGTCACAACGCGTGCCGCGTCCGCCCTCCCAGGTGTAAGCGTTGACCAAGGAGAACTGGTTCACAGCGGTAGAAGAATTGCAATACTCTATGCCGCCAAGAGTAGTTATGATTGGGCAGGTTGTGTTGAGATCCAGCTGGTTGGGCGAATAAATGCTATATGGAGGAAAGCTGCTTGCTGCGTTAATCGAAACGTTGTTCGTAGACACCCCATTTGCAACTGCGTTGGATATGGCCGGGTTTGAAGTGGTGATGAAGTTGCCCCAGATTCTTTGGAACGCCGTGGTAAAATCCACTGAGTAATACTGACCCGGGTAGTCGAAATACCCCGCAACATCGCCGCCGTGCTCAGATGGTGGAATCGAGAACTGTAGCTTGTATCCTTGGCCTCCGTTGCGGTTGTTACTGTACGCTTCCGCGAGCCAGTACGAGGGACATACGAAGGTGGTCTCTGCGTAGATATTGTCGGCTCGCTGCTGCTGACCGGTGCCATCAGAGCTTTCATTGAGGGCAGTCGCTCCCATATTGCCGGATGTGGCAAAGAACGGAGTATTTGGGTCCACGGAGGCGTTTGTGGAAGGATAGTAGTAGAGTATCTTGGCGATGTCGTTGTTGGAGAGAAGTGGGAAGGTCACACGAAGGTATTGCACCAGCTGATCCTCGGTCTTGATATTTTGTGGCGTAAAGTAGTATCCTTCGTTGGCATTATTACCGGAGAGGATATTGAGTCCATTGACTTGACCGCGGCCAAGTTGTCTGCTCGGCAAATCCTGTACGAAGACGCCATCCGTGACCGGCAGAAACGCCCAAGTCCCGTAGGAGCCTTCCTGAGATACTGTTGCGCTAGCATTCATCAGCGTGCTGGTGTTTTTGCTGACGAGGCACTCGAAGATTGGCGTCCCGTTGGTCGGCAGGTAGGGCATAGACGGAGGGCATCCCGCGGCAGTAGCAAATGCGTAGTAGCTTTGAGAAGGTACCCAGTCCTTGTAGCCATACTGCATGGGAAGGTAAGGGCTGGCTGCAATGGTATTGATGAAGAGCTGAGTGCCGAGGGAGCCTCCATACGCCATGTCTTGGAGCATTACACTGCCACCTCCAGCGCTTTCGCCTGCGATTGTCACTCGCGTTGGGTCGCCATTGAACAGGTGAATGTACTCTTGGACCCATTGCAGCGCCAGATGTTGATCGAGAAGACCGGCGTTCACAGCACCTTTGCGGAAGACCTCGTCAGAGCTAAGGAATCCGAATGCGCCGAGCTGACACAAAATTAGCTCAAGCGGCAGTCTCCATGATGCTGGTGACATACACGATACTGTATAGAGACGCCAACAAACGAGTTGCCGTTCGTATTGATAATGGCAGTGAGATCCTGGCGCCCATTGCCCTGACCATAACCGCCTTGTATCCCCTCGACCGTTAGCGTAAGCCACAGCATAGTTAAAAGCCAGACTCACCGCCATGGATCCAGACCAGCACAGGGAGGTTGGTTCCGTTGCTTGGACTCCAGACGTTGAGCTACTGATAATGAGCTGCATTCCTATCTGTCCACAATGCTTCACTCACGAAAAGACAATCTTCGCTCGATCCTGTCTGATTGACTGGTGTGACAGGTGGCGGGTGCGAGCTTGGACTCTGCGGGCATTGCGGTGCATAGCTGTTCGCCGAAATCGTTGCCGAGCGGTTGGTTGTGGGCGCTCTTGGTGCTTGGAAGCGAAGATTACCGATTGGGGCTGCTGCGAAGCGGATGCTGAGATGTCTCTTAGTGATAGCCTTCTATACTTGCTATACGTGGTTCTAGGTACCCTTGAAAGACATTCAGATTGGCAGTGCTGTTAGTATGACCTTGGTAGACACTGTAGCCCAGGTCCACCTGAAGTGAGCTGCTGGCAGATGACTGCCTCTTAGCTACGCTGGAGTACGGTTGAGAGTTGTAAGCAGATGGTGCTGCTGTCGCCGCAGCGACCAAGGTAAGGAAAGAGAACAGCATTGTTGCGGGTGGATTGAGAATGAGCGACGGTACTGTACCTCCGCTTTATATGACACGCCAGTAGTCATGACGCGGTTTTGCTGGTGGCAGGATGCACAAGTCCGTAGCGCCATGCTACGGCAAGGTGGAGCAGTGCGGTTCCTGCAGATATGGTTGTGCACATTGTTCAGCAGTGCGGAATATACGACGATCATCGGCTGTTGGTAATGTTATTTACCGGATGCGATGGTGCATTTTCCGCAATAAGTGCGCGAAATTGTACTAATGCATCCTCAAAGGTGTTGTAGTTGTGGTCGGATGACACGAGCTTCCGGTATCATGGAAGATGTCTCATACTGCACGCTGTCTATGGATCGCTTCAGGACGGGCTCCACATCAGGACCCTCGCCTTATGGGCCCGTTGTTAAGCTTTCAAGAAGGTGGTGACCTCTAGCCAGTAGTTGATGACCACTTCATAGCTGTTAAGAGAGACATTCTCGGGACTTTCGAGGCGAATTCCGTGCTCACGCTACATTCGAAGTCAGGGAACACAGTAACATCTCACCTCCCCGCAAAACGGCGCGTGCGCAAGTGGAGTTCCTCCGCTAACTCGCTCTCATTGACAGCTCACCGCGTGGCTAACTTTACCGCACGTCAGAACGTTGTGCCTCATTGACCGGTGCTACCCAAGAGCTCAATGCTGGTAAGACAGGAGTACAGAGCGGTCACGTACGGCCAACGTGACAGCATCGGCAGGGATATCTTTGCGCGGCTTTGCTCGATTTGTCCGAGCGGAGACTGGGGCACGGTAGCATAGCTAGCACATTCGGTAGTATACCTCAGCTGTTCGAAGGTTGGGGTGCACTGACTTAGCCAGCGACCTTGAAAGACGGTCGCATGTGCGGTACGGTAGAATGCCGCACGAGGAGTTGGCATGGAAACATGGATGGCAGGGTAAAGTCTGCGAGTGACAAGATTGGTGGCCTTTCTTCAGGTTAAAAGTTCGAAGCTACTAGCTCTTCAGCGCCGGACATAGCAGCAAAGCACTCACTGCCTAAATGGCACCATCTGACCGTCATTGCCGCCTGGCTTATCAATCATTCCTCTGGGTCATCCCATGAGGAGCTGCTTGAGATGTTTTGCGATGCCCATGTGTTCGCTTTGATTCGCTGGCTACCCACTGGTTCTATGCTGGCAATGCACTAGACGTCTGTTACAGCAACTCACGCCGTTCACTGGACTGAACGCGCAAGCCATTTAATGGTGAGGATGACGGCGCACACCGAATGTTATACGAACGATGTGTACGAGCCGTGAAATGCTGTTACCGAAGCGCGTATTATAGCGCTGAAGTGGCATTTGCATGTTTTACAGCGTAACAGTACTCCAACTTGCATCCAAAAGCTACGGTTTGCGGCCACGCTTCGAAATGCGTTCCAACTTTCATGAGCGAGCCTGTGCCACACATCAAAGGAGCTTGAGTATCTAGAAGTGTCTCGATGATGGGGTGGGCTTCTTGAGTATGCGATCCACCATCACTTCGCTCAGGCCAAGATAGTTAGCAGGGTCGCAGAGCGCCCCTAGCTGTTCATTAGTCAAACCTGCCCGTTTGATATTCGTGTTTGACGGAGTAGGTCCAACAATGAGCTGTTTGATTGCTGTGCCGTTCGACAGAGCCCCGTATACTAGATCGTGCGCATACTGACGACCTATGGTCTTACCCAGCCCCATCATAACGGCTTCGCTGACAACAGCGCCCTTGGACAGAGCCAGATTGCGCTTCATTGCCTCCCCGTCTACCTCGATGCCGTTCAGAAGGGATAAAGTCTGCTTCAGACACGCGTGGCTAAGCGCACATAACTGTGGCAACACGATCCACTCCAGCTCCAATGGGCCAGTACTACGTTCATGATCTGCAACAATCGCTACAACCATGTTGCTCGCCAGGCCGAGAACAGTGCTTGCCATGGCACATATATAAGCTGAGCCGATGGGATTACGCTTCTGCGGCATTGTCGAGCTGCTACCACGGTGGGGAGAATATGGTTCTTTAGCTTCCGAAACCTCTGTCTGCATCATTAGCATCAAATCGGTCCCAAACTTGGCACAAGTAGCTGTAAGTAAGGCCAGGATGTTCGCAGCCTCTGCGAAGTTGTCTCGTTCCGCATGCCAAGCAGTCTCCGGCACTCCTAGGTCGAGCACCGCAGCGAGAAGTTCCTGGCAGCGAAGTGCAAGCGGTATGCCGTCTACGGTGTCTGGAGCGCTGAATGACGAGGCCGACGTAATTGTGGCGAGCGTGCCTGCCGCGCCACCAAACTGCAGGACAAACAATCGGGGCTTCAGCTTGTGCAGACGCTGCTTGTGCCGTTGGAAGGAAGCAAGCAGTCGAGCCAACTTGAAGCCTAACGACATCGGCACGGCCTAGCAGTTGTGTGCAGCAGATTAGCCCACGCGACATAGTCTTGACCGCTCAAGAAGCGAGGCATACTTGCTGCAGATGGCTTCTTGCTGCCATTGGCGTCGACCTATGTTCTACGCAGAGATGCTCTAAGCAATCAATAATGCTGTCCGGAGCATCCTCAATGACACGGAAGGGCTCTCGCAACTGCAAAACCACTGAAGTGTCCATGACATCCTGCGTCATCGTACCCCAGTGCGCCCACTCTCCCAACCCATCCTCAACCGCATTCACATTTCGTACGAGCTGCTGCACAACAGGGAGGATCGGATACCCAATGAGCTTGGTCTGCTCTCTGAGCTCATCAAAGTCAAGCTTGCTCACGCTCTCGCAGTGCTTAGAGATCACTTATGCGGCCCGTTCTGGAATGATACCTAGCTTTGCCTGAACGTTGGCAAGAGCTCCTTCGAACTGCAAATAATACGCAGTCCGCTGTTTGTCCGACCAGATCGCTGCAGTCTCTGGCGTGGAGAATGAAGCTCCGAACATATGCGAATCGATTACAGTCGCTGACTTAGAAAGACTAGCCGTTCCGACTTTTGTAGAGAGCTTATGGTTGGGAGTGCAACAATGCTTCCACCGCACCGCAACGACCGGCAGTTGATGAGGTCGCGGATGTGGCGATGTTCAGACAGAAGTACATTGCATGCAGGTACCTCATCGTCCGGGCAAGTTGATATCCCCGGAGTGCTTGGAGATATTTATTCCGGGTCACGTGAGCACGCAACTTTTGGCGAAGCGGGGTACTTCCGCCGGCTTGACGTCGCGTCCGAACGCGACTCCTACGAAGTTTGACTGCCGACACTGACCATCTCCCTCAACACATACGCTTGCTCTCAAGATGCAGCTGGTAGGTACAAGTCGCCGAGATGACTGCTGCGGGGTACCGGAATGGCACACCTTTTCTCAGCGTGCCGCACACGCAGAATACCGCTCCAGTGTTGGAGTATCGATGTATGTACACGCAAGAGGTCAGACGCAAGCACAAGCGATACAAAGATGGTTTCTTACGCTACCACACCTTCAACAAGCGCGTCATGGTGTATGACGATAAGCATAACTTTCTTGGCGATAGCCATTGGACAGCGAACGCAGCGCTGCAGGAGGGCGACGAGGTCAACCTGGAAAGAGATGGAGCCATTGTCGAAGTTGGAGAGCTTATGCACATGAGTGAAACTGACCTCTCTGACCTTATAAAGAGCAAAAGGAAGGGTAATAGCGACCCTGCCTCGTCTCCAACGCCGCGAACTCCGTTTGCGAAGACAATCATTGAGACAGCGGCAAGATCGTCCGTTCAGGCCAAACATCGCTCTCTCAATGCGCTGCTCGGTGGCACAAGTGGGACAACGGGTAAGGCAGCTCTGCCTGTGAAGTCTCCATACGAGCTCCATCAAGCGGCTGCAGGCAGCGAGCCTTGGGAAGACGGCAGGTCAGCCAAGCGGCAGCGAACAGGTGCGGCACACGGTGGTAGCATTGCTTGCACCAAAAAGCTATCAAAGGAGGAGCCACCATGGGCGCGGACATCGGACGCTGCAAAGCAGAGAACGAAGGCACCCCTTCAAGAAGGACAACAAAGGATGAAGACGCACGGGACTGTTGACGTTCATAATGACGAGCCTACTTCGGTAGGGTTCCTCCCAGGGTTCCCAAGCGATGCGCTCGCACCGCTCACCTCATCGCCGAAGCGACCGACTCCGAACAAGCAGCCCATACCAGTGCGTTCGAGCTCGCCGGCCTTCCAAACGCAGAGACTGTCGCCTAAGTACAGTGTCAATCCGGGAGACGCTCATGCCCGAAAGGCGACGTCTCTTGTCGAGAATAGGTGTGTTGCAGACGATCGCCATAAGCAGCCAAAGGATCTCTCAAACCAACGCCTTGGAGCAGGAAAAGATCTCGTAAGAGCGCATCGTGACCCTAAATGTACAACACCGCCAGTGGCAAGTAATGTGGGTGAAAGTACAAACCCTGCGACGGTGCAGATAGCGACCGGTCTGCCCAAGAAGAGACAGCTTTTGTGCCAGGCTCAACTGAATGCATACGACAGCCAAGCACCATCCGCCAAGCTGGGCGAAGATCGTGGCCGGCTGGTAAACGCCGGAAGGACTGCTGTACCAGAGAAGAGCAAGGTGCCAAAGACACAGCGCGAGCTGCTCAAAGAGCGCCTGGCCAAGCTCGACGGCAGAAAGCTACAGCCGACTTTGGATGACGCAGATGCTGATATCGAAGGTGTCCGGCGACAGAATGCAGCTCAATCCGCGAAAGAAGTTCATCATGATGCTGCGGATGGTGTAACTTGCCCAGAAAAGCCCAACCAGCCAGAAGCTCGCAAGACCAGCCTAGCGGAGCTCGACCAGACGCGTTTGCATGTTAGCCCAGGCAAGGCTGATGATGGTCGCTGCGTCACCATCGCACCTCCAGCGAGAAACGATGTAGCCAGCCTGCCGGCCAGGGTACAATCAGAGCAGGAACCAGAGCGACGACGGGTACGACAGAGGAAAGGCATCGGACGACGCGAGATCCGGACATGCGCAGAAGCATGCTTCCAGACTTCGACTGCAAGCGCAGAAGTGCCAGCTCCTGGATCGCCTCCAACAGAGGACGAGGGTGGCGTCAACACCCAACCTTCTGCGACGCAGGATGATGGTGTGTTCCAGCGAGCACAGTCGGACAATATCACCATGAGCAAGCCGTGGCGGACATCTGCTGCACCTATGAGGTTAACCCTTTCTCCATCGAAGCGTGCTGCACAAGCTGGGACTATCTCAGAGATTGCGCCAGTAGCTACACCTCGTCCACTTGCACTCGTCAAAGCATCAAAGAAGCCTCTACATCGGACCGTCAGTCTCAAGACGATGCCGGAAGGGTCGACGGCTGTACTGCTTAGTCGACCATTCCAAGCGCCTATACGAGCCGGCGAGTCAGGTGGCGAGATGCAGGCGGCTGTAGCTGTCAAACCAGATCCATGGAGCCGCGAGGCATTTGACCTCTTCACATGGCGGCCGCCGAACTGGGACGAAGAGCGATGGTGCTTCAAGGACAGTCCAGATACTGCTGTGGTGACTGCGCAAAAGATCAATGAGGCATGATCGTTGCAAGCGAACTGTTTGTCGCTTATGAGCCAAGCTTGTCGCTCAATGTAGTCTTCGACAGATACTACGAATGTTCACAAGTTCGGGGACAACGGTCTCATGAGACGAGTATTGGCGACAGCCAATTTCCACTAACTCTCCTTCGTTGCCAGAACATGTTCCTTCGACACCCATGTCAATCTATCACCACCCATCTCCTTCACCTCGGCCTCATTTACTTCCAAGGCAACACAGACACACACCGATCTCTTCCCGCTGAAAGCCTTGCCATCACTCTCCTCGCCCAGCCAGTCTTTACTCGGCGCAGAGATTTTGACCACCTTGTATTCGATCCCGGAAAGAGCACCCTTAATCTGATTCAATCGCAGGGATGCAACTTTCTCCCTCTTCCCATCATGCTCCATTATCTTCCTCTTCGTTCTGCAAGGTATTCTGCCGCTCGCTCTCGCATAAAAGCTCATCATTTTCACCCGCCGGCTCTTCCAACGGCGTAGCTGGCTTTGGCGGTGTCGAGACATTTCCCTGAACATTAATATGCTATGATTCATCTTCCGTAGGCTCGTCAGCAACGCCATGCACGTCAGTATCCAGCTTCACTCGCCGCAGGATAGCCTTGTACGTAGCGCCCATCTTCAGATCACCCATCGCCAACGCAACATCACCAACCGTCTAACCCGCCACACTTTCCGCTGACTGACTCAAAGCATCCGCAACATCGCTTGGACTCACACTGTCTTTAACCATAGATAAACGGATCTTGTACCTGTACCTGTACTCCCCCTCTTCCTCGCCCAGCAACTTACTCCTCTTCCCTATCTTCACCAGGACCTTCTTGCTGGCCCGAGTAACGACGAACTACAGCCGGGATGCTTTCTGTCGCATAAGACGCAGATGTTGTAAATCTCGTTATAGTGGATCTTGGTGGTTTGCTGTGCGTGGTTGATGTCTTTAGAACCGTCAAGGTGTGTAATGGTGATTTCGGTGGGACAGTGTAGCCATACGACTTGCTAGGCGATTTGCCTCCTACATCTCCAGGAACTGGTGCCGGTGTTTGGGTGGAAGGCACCTGCTGCGGTGGGTCGACCTGGCCGGGAAATGGTTGGGAGGGCATGTAGCGGAGCGGGATAGCAAAGCATGGCCAGTTATTGGTGGCGTCCCCATAAAATCATGTTTGGCTGCTCGGAATGCACCAGATCATGCTTGCTCCTGTGAACGAATCTTAGCCATGTATCTAGTGAATGTTTTGTTTGCGATCCAAAGGAGTCTGAGAAGTCACCCAAACGACTGGAAAAGAAATGGTATAGCATTCCAAGCACTCTGCATGGTATTCCGCAGGTGACGCAAAGGTCAAGCAGGTAAGCAAGCAATTCATGACCCGGAACGCCGCAGTTGCTTGAGAACGCCGGTCGCCATGCAACATAGTACCACCCCGTCACGCGATCCCAAGCATTCAGCCATCACTCAATAATCGTCGTAAGCTCAGTCCATCCCAACAGCCATGATACCGCCGCCAAACAGCCTCTTAACCTCCATCCATTCCAACTCTCTCGGAAAGTCTACTCCCGGAAAGAGCTGGATCCAGTCCTTCTTGAAGTTCATGTCCCGGGCTTCCTTCTCACGCCAGCTCAGTTTCTCGATCAGCTTTTCGTAGTTCCTCTTGTTCGTCTTGTTTCGTATGTTGTCGGTATGGGGGCCCGAGCGTAGCTACACGCCCATGGTGAAGTCGTGTTCGATGCCCGGCGTCACGCTTGCCATGAACTTCAGGAAGACGACGAGATACTGGTCTACGCGAATAGCGACTTCGTCTTCGGAAGGTCGATGTTGGTTCTCATCTAGCACTTCCCACTCGCCGTCGCCGCCTTGGTTCGCTCCGCTTGTGCTTGACGCTTGCTTCTGTGGCGAGGCGTCTTTCTTGATATCTAGGGCAGCCGTCTGGTCTACGAGCCCTTCCATGCCCGCGTTACTTGGCTTGACACCCTGCCGCGCCTTCTCCATGCGCAGCTTGAGAGCTGCGTCGGCACGGTCGAGCAGGACTTTCATGACGCTGGCGTGCTTGCAAGGGTGGACGGAGGCTGTCTTGATGGGTGGATTCGTGAAGTAGAAGTCCTCGAGGGTGACGGTCTTGTCTTTGTAGTCGCCAATAATGTCTTCCATCATGCTCATGGGCGGTAGTGGCTGGTTGCTGGCAGCGTCGTAGCCCAAGAGGTAGAGGCGTGGGGTGCGGTAATAGGGTGTGTAGGTTATGTAGAGGGTGTAGGTGCGGAGACTGTCGTCGCTCTGTCAGTACTGCTTCATGCTCTATGAAAGGTCATTGCTTACCCCTCTTCGCCCTTGCCAGTCTTGGTCTCGCGGATGATAGCCTCCGCATCGTCTTCTTCATCCTCCATATCTGGAATCTCCTCTTCTTCCTCCACCTTCTCCGTCTTGCCATCCTCGTCCATCGTCCTCACATCGCGCATGCGCAGCTCGGCGCTCTTGCTCACGCCGCCCGGGCCATCGTCACCACCCGCCTTCAGCCAGCCGTCATCCTCGCCCTTCTCCCCACCCGGCCCTTGCAGCATGTCCCGCACGATCTGGTCCTCGCCATCACCCGCACCTTTCAGGCCAAGCTCGTTCTTGACACGTCTCCGACAAGGTACACCGCGCGTGATGAGGTACTGCTTGCCAGGTGGGAAGTAGGGGACACGGCGGTCCGGTGTTGCTGCATCGGCCCAGCTCCACGACGGGAACTTGTACACAAGGAAGTCGCCGGCGGCTTGGAACTCCTCGGGTGTGATTTGACCTGTCTGGCGGAAGGTGGACTGATGAGTGAGTGGTGCAAAGCGGTCGCGGAGGGGGTCGATAAAGGTGTGGATGAGGTTCTGCATCGCGGCGGGGCTGGTGGGGGTGGTGTAGTGTGCTGGGGGGGGAGGGTGGTCAGGGCACGTATTTAAGACTGCACTACTACTGCCAGTAGCTCTAGCGTAGAGAGTAAGCAGCGAGAGGATGTTTGATGCCGGTGGTTGAGCGGCTGCCTACAGCATGCATCATGTGACTCAGTCTGGGTGTAAGGTAAGTGGGGAAGAGCGGCGGTGTTTGGCGGAGATAAAGTGATGCAGAGCCTTAGGCCATCAAGCTCTCCCAAATGGCAAGATGAGATGGCATCCTCGCCCTTCCCACCTCATCATCTCCGGGCACCGTGTGCGATTGACGGGAGTTCGATGCCATCATGGGAACGTTGACTGCTGGCCAGCCACGTCTACCAGGGTACTGCGACCATAAGCTGCCGGCATCCTGTAGGCTTACATCCATTCCACAATGTTGCGCTTGTGCCGACGAACGAGCCCACTCTGCATCGTATAGTACCTACATCGACGGTATCGGCTTCGTACCACGCGGGACACGATGGCAGCGTTATTGCTGGTTTTGCCGAGAGTTTTGGGAGAATAGAGTGAAGGTGTCTGGCCTGCGGCCCGCACAAACGAAGATACCGGAAGTGCCTGATCAAAGCGAGTTCCTGGATCGTTGGTATGAATTTCACAGGGGCTACAGGATAGTACAGGGAGACGGCGGGGGCGAGGAGAGAGTTGCCGTGCTTGGAGAGGACTTCCGAAACGTTGATCCGGGCTGTTTGCCACGGACGCTGGAAGAGTTGAGGGCTGGACGTGCAGCGAGCGAAGCTGCTACTCAGGTAGTACAGCCTCAGCAAGAAGCGCCAGCTGAAAGCGGACCAAGCCTGGACGAAACTTTGGACGAGCTCTTTCAGTCAGCTGCGGCGGAGGAGCAGTCCACCAATGACCGTGATCAGCAGAATACTGCAACACAGGCATTGGATCGAGCGAACAGCATCTCAGCGAATGCTCGGACACTGCCACAGGAGCCGGCAGGCCAGCAACGCAACATTCACGCCCAGGTCATGGTCCCCACGAGCTCCCGTAACCGAGAGTATCAGGTACGGCGGGTTGCTGCCCTTCGGCGAGAGCTCCAACGGATGCGCAATGGCATCGAACGTGTCATATCCGGGCTACGTGACCTCGGCGAAGAAGTACCTGACCATGCTGAAGCCGCGGACCGTTTGACTCGGTTGGGCCAGACGCTGGACAATATCAACGGCACACCTAGCCGCGAAGAAGCAGACCTAGCCATCCGCAGTGTCAATGTCCTCACAAGCAGCGGCGGCACCTCGCAAACCGATCGTGCAATGGCAAACATACAGGCGCGTGTGGATGAAGCACGACGTCATCTCGACGAAGCTCGCGGCAACCGTGACCAGGCAGCTTCGGAACTTGACGTTGCGGAGGCAGACTTCCGAACGTCTCAGCAGAGATTGCAGCAATTACAGCGCGAACAGCGGACAACAGAGAACTACCTCCGCTTATTCGGCACGCGCGAAGAGATGCTTGCGCAAGGCGACCAGTACGAAAGCCCGATTGGTGGCATGTTCACAAGGGCTTATGACCGCTTCCGTGCCGCTGAAGAAGTGCGGCGAGAGGAGCGCACGCTTCGACGTGTGCTTGCGGATGAGCAACGTGCGGGTGGCGAGGAGGAAGCTCAACGGCTGGCGGAGCTTGAGGCGAGAGAGCGTGATGTTTGGAGCGTTCCGCGGCCTGTCGCACCGTCAGTCACAGCACTTCCGCCCCCGGAGACCGAGCCGGATGACGCGGGCCAGGAGGATGAGCAAAGGGGTGAGCTTGAGGAGTATTACACTCTGTTGCGCCGGCAGAATTGGAGTCAGCAAGCGCCGTCGAGCACTGCAGGCGCCGCCGGTATCCAGGGATCTAACCATCTTTCCAGAAGCGAGGGGTCTGGCTCTGCTACTCGAGCTGAAGAACCAAGCGACAGTACGATGGCCACACAACCTAGGCGAGGGGATAACTTTCCACGCAACATGCTAGCTGGTGTGCCAGAGTCACAGAGGGAACAAGCTGTCCAGGCACCACCGCAACCAGAAGTGGGTAGGGAGCTCGTGGAGAGGCTTGATCCGTCTGTGGACCTGGCTGAAGCAGAAGAGTGGAGGATGTATGGCCGGTACATTGCCACATACTCACTCGAGCACCCTGAAGTCCTTGATGGGCCCGATTGGCACTATGAGCAGGAGCAATTGTTCGCAATGTCGGCAAGTAGGCCCGGACACGCTTTGACGGACGAGGAGTACGTGACTCTGGAGGATATCGTTAGAGAACGACATCTATTGTGGTCTACGGCCGCAGTAAATCAACGGTTGATGCAACGTCGAGGAAATGGGGAAGATCTTTTGATCCGGTTTGGTGTTCCATCGAGCAACAGCTACCATCTCATGAACATTGAGCTGTTCGTGGAGGCCTTTCAGATGTCAGCCCAGCTACGGAGACGAGCACCAGGACTCACGGCGCCCCAACAGCTGCAGATGCTCTACCGTTTGCAAGCCGGTCAGAGATTGGAGTCAGATCGTTACATTCTAGAACAGATGCTCGGGGACAGAAATACTACGGAGCTGGCCGCCAATGTGCACAGAGAAGGTACCCGCATCGAAGCTGAAGCAGAAGGTAGCGAGCGACGACAACGTCTTCGCCAGCAATTGCGTGAAGCAGCAAGGGAGGGTGATCACTCGCGACAAGAGCTTGATGCTCAAAGACGTGCTACTCGTGCCTTCGCCATCGCCGCTGGACGAACAGCCATGTCTACTGGCCCACAAGCTCTGATGGAGCAGATGGCAACCAGAGACGAAGAGACACAAGCAGCGATCGATCGACTGCAGGCGAACGGTTGGCCGCCGGAGAACGAGAGAGAAGCTGGCGGCTCCTTCCTGCGGCATTCTACCCTCCGCTCGCGCAATTTAGCGGATTACCTCGTCGATAGTGAGTCCGAGACGGAGGACTCGGAGGGCGAAGGTCATCGGCATGATGCGCAGGGCCTTGATGCCAAGGACTCTGGTCGCCCAGAACCGAAGACGGATGAGGAGATGAAGCTTAGTATGGAGTGTCGCGTCTGCTACACTCAAGTGGCGGAGATCGCGTGTTTGCCGTGCGGACACTTGGTCATGTGCAAGTGGTGCTCCGAGCAGCATAGCCCGGTCATGGCGCATGATCGCACGAGGCCTAGGAGAGCGGCGGGGTGTCCGGTGTGTCGGAAGGGTATTAGGCAGAAGGTTAAGATTATAAGAGGTTGAGAGGCGGCATTAAATGAGGACCTCGGTTCAGCGGTGGCATCAGTACATTACGATTGCAGTATCGAGGAGTCGAACCAGTAATCTCCGACTGTAGCAGCAGTCTGGCCCTATGAAAGCGTCCGAGTGACTTCCTCTACCATGCGTTTGGTCACATCAAAGAGGCCTGCTTTCCGGAAACGGTTTAGCGCGCTTGGCAAAGATCCGGCTCCACGTCAACCTCACTTCACGTCCCCAGCCACCCACATTCGCCACGTTGGCAGAAGTCCACGACGGTGGAGCTGGCGGGTGGTCGTGAGCAAGTAAGCCTCCAGTACTCAGCCAAGATGCTGAGTATCTGATGGCCTAAGGCCTCGTTAGAAAACAAAAAGAGGAAGGGGATATACCACTCATCCAGATATGGGCTGGTTTGGTCAGTCGTTCGTTCGCTTCGTTCGTCTCGGGCGGTCGTCGCCGCGCACAGTGGGGATAGAAATGAGTAACAAGTGCCCAAACCATAAGCGGTTGAAGGAATGAATGCGAGATTCTCTAGTCCATGCATCATTGGGGGCACTGGTTGAAGGCACAAGGCACAATGTCAACCAGGCGCTTTGCAGAGACATGCGAGTCCCTCAGCCTTGGATATGGTGATCAGGTCTCAGGCGATGCCCTATATCTATCCTGTAAGTATCATGTGCCCACGCTTTACATCAAAAACGCCTGCATGGGCAAGGGGGATGGCTCTCGATGATGCTGCGAAAGGCTTTGTGCACGGTGCAGGGTGTATATCGGTCAGAGGGAGTCTTTCAATGGAAGCTGAGAATTAATACTGTGAATCCGCGCTAGTGGGAAGACTCCGGCGGAAAAGCTTGGGCTACATCTCGAGTGGGAAAGGCCAGTCACACGTCCCAAATTCACTTGCGAGATGCAACGTCCAAGACGCATCCCTGGTCGCAGTCTCTCACACTATAGTACACTGTTGGGACACTTAGCAGCTATCCGCAGGCAATACCGGCGGGATGGCGGTCATTGCGAGTCGCCTGGACTTCTACAACTGTAAGTTCGATGCCGAAGCGCACTTGTTCCCGCTGACATTGGCGCAGTCAGGAAGAATGCAGCTCTCTTTGTGGCCAGTTCGGCAAGCGATGGCGTTGAGAAGGTGGCGCCAGAGCCGGCTGACGAGGGTCTGGATCTGGAGCTCCCTGTCCGCCTGCTCAATCCAAAGGCGGTGGCAGAGGTGGTGGTAATGGCGACAAGCAGCCGTCACAAGGACAACGGCGTGGGGATGGTGACAGCTGAGCCGGCTGTTCGGAATCTGGACGTGGAGCTCCCAAACCACACGCGCAGGGCAGTATAGGGGCCAGAGGGGGTGGTGGGATTGGTGAGCATCGTTCCCGAAGGCACGACACCGAGGATGCGCGTCCCTTCTCCGCCGATGAGGTCATGGTCCGAGTTCTCTACGACGAGGTCCAGTTAGCGACGGAGTGCCTATTCGACGCGGATAAGGCGGGAATGATGACTGGTTTTGACGGGGGCCCTTGAGTTCATCCTCCGTGTCCGCATTGAGAATCTCCGCGCCGTTGTTGCAGATGGACGCTGCGTGCTCGAGATGCGCGACTTCATCGTCAAGACTTACGACATCCTGCACGAGTTCGAGAAAGCACTCAAAATCTCTCCTCCGCACACCTCCGCTTTCTACCTCAACAAGGCCGGCAAGCTCATCACGCTCTGTTGTACCCTTCGCGACATCTGGAAGAGTATGGCGAAAGCACTCTTCAATACGCATGCCGGCGGAGCGCAGGAAGATTGCAGGATGGATTTCGACTAACTTCCTGCATCTCCATCAGCAGTCTACATCTTCGACGGCTTGGCAGACACGGCCAAGACGATCATGGGAGGCGCGCCATTGGAGCACCTCTGATATCGACATATCTCGTGACGGGCATTGCACGAATGATGACGCACCAAGCGCTGAGGACGCTTTGATATGGACAAGGGAATGAAGCGTACAGCGTAGGCGCACTGGACAGGCGAGGCTTCAGCCGGGGTCAGAATTGGCGCAAACACCTGGAGGTGTACAAACGCCGGTGGTAGCGCGCATTGCATATAGCGAGTGTCGTTGAGACTGTTGTAGCTGAGATCAGCAAACAATCTTCATGCGTGCCATCCCTCCTCCATATATGAGCTGTAAGCAGTATCTATCTAACCGCATTCCTTTGGTGATGTGTTGAAGGTGCCGCTAGCGAAAAAGACTGCCGACTCGCTCTCGGCACCGTGATAAATGACCAGTGGACTACAGGGATGAGTGTCATTGGTGATAAGGATTGGTGCCATAAGTGAGAGAAGGCAAGTTATGAATGGTGCATGTCAGTGGAGGTCGAGTGCGAAAGTCTTGGCTTTCCCGCGGGCAAGACATGCAGTCGCGATGAAAGGGCATTAACCGAACATCAAACACATTGACCGAGCGTAGCGTGGGAAACAAGGTATACAAAGCGCCATGAACACCGGGAAGGACACGCTTAGGCGCTCAGTAGTGACTGGTAGGTTTCCGGCCCAACAATTACCAGCACCTATTGCTAACCGCCAGGCTACAGCAAGCCTCATACGCGGCACCATCTGCGCCTCTTGCCGGCACCGCCTAACCCAACAATCTCGTCGACATGCCGCCACCGCAGCCGCAGTAGTAGAGGACCAACCTGCTGTACCACACGAGACGCGGCATCCCAACCCACCCGTCACGGCAAAAGGTCCGCGAAAAGCCTACCGTCTTCTAGCTTCTCCCGTCCTGTCACGCCCCCCCCTACTCACCCGCGACCTCACGAGCTTCGAGAAAGCCTTCTACCTCTACCAGAAGCGATTGAACGAGCGGTTGGCGCTGCCTTTCACGCGGTACTTCTATTACAAAAAGGGGACGCCTAGCGACGAAGAATGGAAGCGGAAGATTCGTGCACGCAAGGCGGCGGCGAGAGATATTGGCGTGTACACTGCATACGGACCGGAGGGTTGGAACGACGAGGTGTTGGTGGGCGACCGCACGGCAGACCGCGAGAGCATAATGGAGGCTCTGGCGCGGGATGCGGAGGGCAAGGATATTGTTGAGAACGAGCGAGCGGGCGACGCCGATAAAGATGGACAGGCTGTGACGGGTGACGCAAGAGCGGGCGAGGGACAGAGAAAAGAGCTGCAGAAGATAGTGGTTGAGGGGCCCATGCCACGAATCACGGAGGCGGACCGCACGAACGACCAGCGCAGTCTGAGCCGCAAGCTGGACCGGAGTCTTTACCTCCTAATCAAGAACAAAGAAGGCCAATGGCGCTTCCCGGAAGACCGAATCTACGGCCGCGAGAACCTGCATCAAGCCGCGGAGCGCATACTCGTTCAGTCCTGCGGCATCAACATGAACACATGGATTGTTGGCAACCACCCTGTCGGACACCACGCGGCACGCTTTGAGTCACCAATACTGTCGAAGATATCGCCGAATCGGTTGGTCAGCACATCGAACCATGAGCTTGAGCAGGAGGAGTACGGTGAGAAGGTCTTCTTTATGAAAGGCCGCATCATGGCTGGCCAAGCCGACATAAAGAGCAACGAGTATGGAGACAGCGAGTTCAGATGGCTGGCGAAGGAAGAGGTGAAGGAGGTGGTGCAGCCGGACTATTGGTGGAGTGTGCGGAATATGTTGGTTGTGAGGTGAAGAGAAGAAGACGGCTTTTCATGGCGATGTACGGCTGTGCTGTGAGTCCTGCCGCTCCGTCCGGCTTTGCCACCATTAGGCATGCTAAGACATACGCCATATTCTACTGCCGTTTCGTTGAAGGCACCGCTCCACAACACCTCGCAACGAACGCTTCAGCAAGCATAATACTATCGCGGGCGCTTTACATCGCCTTGACGTATGCTAGATGCCATCAGTACGCTGAGCAGAGAACACTCTCCCCTAGGAACACTTACTGGCATCGATCTTAAGGACTTGCGGCAGCGCCAGCCGCACCTTGTTACGGTATAACACCGCGTTCTGCCGTTGAACTGGGTTGCCTTCGAAGTACACCTCTTCCAGCTTCTCCTTGTCCCGCAACACCCTCTCAATCTCTCGGAAATCAGCAATCTGGCAATTGCTTGCCCACAGGTTTTCAAGGTCCCTCAGCCCTTCGATACCCGCGAGTGATGTGATTGGGTTAGTCTGGAAGTCGAGGATCTCCAGCTTCGGATTATGCTGGAGAGGCTCGAGCGAAGAGATCTGGTTGTCGGAGACGTAGAGCTCGGTCAGCTGGGGCAGGTCCTGGAGGCCTGAGAGTGAAGTGAGCCGGTTTGCTTGGATGCTGAGAGTGCGGAGGCTGGTCAAGCTAGAAAGGTTCTTGAGCTCGGCTATCCGGTTTTGTCCTAACCAGAGATGCTCGAGCTTCTTCAGTGTGTCGAGACCCTCGATCTCGCGAATGCGGTTCGCGCCTAGCTCGAGGTAGACCAGCTCGGTAAGGTCGACAAGGTTCTCGATCTGAGTGAGGCGGTTTTGTACGAAGTATAGGTGATCCAGGTGTCGCAGGGTGGAGATGTTTTTGATGTGCTTGAGCTTGTTGTAACTGAGATCGAGGCTTTTGAGTTCCGTGAAGGTTTCAAGGCCGTCGATGTGTTTGATTAGATTATCGTATAGCTCCAATTCTTGCAATGTGGATGCCAGTTCGTCCGGCAGTTTGATATGCTGTATGCTGTTCTGTCGTAGGCATAACCGCCGTAGTCGTGGGAAGCGTTCGAGGCGGAGCGCAGGGATGGACACGATGCGGGAGTGCTGGACGTCGATCTCCTACTTGCTCGTTCGTTAGCGGCAGCCATGAGCCGGGAGTGGATGTAGCTCACGTGCCTCAGTATTGGGATCCTCGTCATCAAGTAGGTCTGCCTCCTGTCAACGAAAGCTCTACGGCTTCGCTAGACCTGCTTTGTGCTCACCTTCGTCTGCCTCAATCTGGTCCACCGGCGGTGCATCCTCGTCCGAGTAATCTGCATCCTCAAGTGCCTCCGGGTTCACAAGTGTTGCTTGCTTGTTCACACGAAGTTTACCATCCCACCCCGACCTACTACGTGGAGGGCTTCCTTTCGATGGCACAGCGGCTGCATCATGCGTGCCATTCGCCTCGCCATTCGCCTCGCCGTTCGTGTCTGCCATGTTGCGGAAATGCAAAAACCTTGTTCTTCGTTTCGACGTTGATGTGAAAGGTGTCGTGTGTGTGGACGCGGGGTGGTGCTACGAGCAATTCTGGAACTTCTTCTGCCCTGGCTTTTGCTGCATTGTCCGGAGCGTGAGAGGTATTATTTTCTATGTATTCACGTGGGCGCGTGCAGAGCTAGCTCTGCTTGCAGAGGGGACGGCACATGCAAAGCGTGAACAAGAGGTTAAGCGAAACGGTCACCGTTAATGATGCATTAACTACGCTTCAAACGGTACCTGAAGATCAGCCTCAGACTTTCCGTTCCGTCTGCGTCACTTGGCCTCTTTACGCCGCAACGCCAACACCGACATCATGGTGAAGATTGACTGCCTCCTTGAGAGAACTGCGGCACTGAGACGCCTGACGCCCCGGCCACACTCAAATCAGACATTCCGTCAGTCTGGCCGCACGTTGTAAAGAGGCGCCAATATGCTCCAGCTCCATTCCGCAATGCCATCCATCTGCTTGACATCCCTTACCCACTCCAGCATGAGCGCTATAGTCTGGTCCACCTCCCGCCGACCTACCACACGACCCTCATCTACTATCCTGCGAAGATGACCATTAACCGAGCACATCTTAAGTATCAGCAGAATGCCCATGAAGTTCTGTGTCCACGCAAACAGGTGCGAGACTAGTCTCTTCTTGTTCTTCGGCGGCGCCATCGCGAGTGGCCACAGGCAAACCGACTTGATAGCTAACGCGCAGCAATTATTGTCCTCGTGCGTCATCAACTCCGGAAAATGCAGTGCTTTGTAGATAAACGGCCGATACATCATGAACCGTGCGTAGTAGAAGCGCGTCCGTAGCTGAGCCGTGATAACGTCAAGGTTATACTTGTGTCCTATGGGTATCGGTCCCTGGTCAGCGGTAAAAAGCGGCTCGTTTGGCCGCCTGTTCGTTGGGTCCGCATGAGGGAACTCTAAACGGTCGCTGTCGTTCCATTGCAGTGGCCGGGGTAGTAGAGCGCGCCAGCTGTCCAACTGCCGCACCATCTCATGAATGACAGCGACGGGAGGCCCACCAAAGCCCGCGGGTAACTCGACTGGGAGTGAGGACGCTGTAGAGTTGAATCTACCCTGCATGTTTCTCTCGCCGCCGGCACCGGCATGTCTCTGGTAAGTGCTGCCGCCGCCGTCACCTCCGGAAGGCTTCTGCACCCCCCACAGCGGCTCGGTTTGCATGGCATGCTCACATTCGTGTATCACGTCATGTATTCGCGTTATCAGGCGGCGCAGAGCGATCATGGCGAGGAAGTGGTATTGGAAGTGGCTGCTTTCTTGAAAGCCGAAGTTGGTAGGGGTCCGGGCTGACATGGGCGAGCCTATCGCTGAGGCGGGGTCTTGTACGTCCTGGAAGTATGGCAGTGGTACCTCGTCTTCGAAAGCATGGATGCCGGTTCGTGGAAGGTCGAGATCGAGATGGTACATGTCTTCGCTGAGAACACACGTCCAGTATGCACGTTTGACGAGGTCGCCGTGAGGCGTCGTCCAATCGATGGCATGGCAGCGAATGAGGATCTGGCACCCCATTGATGCGGAGACGGTCGATCGCCAAAAGTCCAGATGGCGTGCTGTAGAGCCGTAGTACGTCGCTTGCAGTAGCAGTATCTGAACATTCTCAAGAGTGCATTGAGTTCCAATAAAGCCAAGTCTTCTCCGGGCTTCGTTGAAGAGGGGGAGACCGGGCGGTTGATCAATAGTGCCCCCACGGAAGCCGCTAGGTTGCCCGGACATAACACTGATTGGTCGATCAAAGACACCCTCGACAGCAACCTGACCCAGCGCAAAGACGAGCAGTGCGAGCACACTTCCAGCATCGTCGTCGCCGTAGCCCTCCCTAAGCAGCCTTGCAACAATGCCGTTCATGAAGCCGTCTCGATTCAACAGAGGGTAGAGCACATTAAATGTGTTAAAGTATGCGTCGGAGTACTCCTGTATTTGTTGTATGGACAGAGTTGGGAAGGCCACACTCCCCGTACGGACGGGCTCTGCCTGTCCGGTGGTTATGCTGAAGCACGGCAGGCCTACGTCAGAACATAAGGGGGTTGGGTGCTTCTGCAGCTCTCTCTTGATGAACCAAGGCGTACCCTCCTGTAAGACATATTGTAGATCATCGGCAGCAGCTACCCTAGAATTGATGAGATGGATGTAGATGGCGGGCCAGAGCGTGATCTTATGCGGGACGGTCAGGTGTTGGTACGGACCTTGCTCTCCGTGTAGAAATTCGCTCTTCTGGGGCATATCTTCTTGTAGCCCTTGCGTTGCTGACGGATACGGTGGAGCACTGCTCACGGGCGTACGGCCCGCCTTAATCTCCGAAAGGCCGTTGTTCTGGGTGATGGCTATGTTGTCGAATTTAGTCTCAAGCCGGGTAAGCGTGTCCAGAATGTGCACCATGGTCTTGTCCTTTCTGCAGTATTTGGTCAGTATCATTGTTGCTGGAGTATTAACGAAGAGTCGTGGTAAGGCGACCAAGTAAGAGAGATGGGCAGCGAGATATTGAGTATCATGGCGCAGTACTGTGCAGTTGACCGTAGTCCAATACCTTACGCGGAACTTACTTCGTCGGCAATGGCTCTCGATACTCGCACTCGACATCCAGCCGCTGGCATAACCCACCTGCACCAGCAGTCAGTGACACACTTCCAAACAGGCAGGCACGCTGTCCAATCAGCTTACACTTAGGTCGCGCCTCATCACATTTGCTTTTCCTGTAATTACTTGTCAGCAAGTCCAATTAATTCGCTGAATTTCGTCAGAGCCGCGGCGGCGGGCTTGAGTCCGACAGCCTCAACCAAAACGCTCCGTACCTTGTTCGACACGTCTGGCATGCCTGCGCGGCTATAGCAGCGCGCTCCCGACGCTGGGCGCTCTCATGCGTATCCGGGTGCGTGACGCTAGACATCGTCTCCTATCTCTCGGTAATCTGCATGGTTCGCCAGTTTCGGGAAGGTAAATCGCGATGCGCAGCTGGGGAAGCCGCGAGGTAGTCTGCACGATGAAAGTGCAGGCCCGCTCAAATCCTGTACAAGGAACCCTGTCCGGTAGGCTCTACACGCAGTGAGATGAAAATATCTGAAGTCCTGCGCCGAGCTGAACTCCGGTGCTGTTATCGTGTCCCAAAGGACAGAGCCGGGAAGAGCCTTACGTGACTCAAGCGAGCGGCTGGTCGCGCCGTGGGGTTATGACAACGGCGTTCGCAAAAATGGTGCAGAAAATAGTGACCAGGTCTCGCAAGTTCGCCTGTGTAACGGCGGAGTATGTCGGCTTCAGGGCGCAAGACGTTGCCCGTTTCCAGTACGGTAACTACCATGCAGCACAGCCAGGAGTCCCGTGGTTGTCGGTGCGCGATACTGTAATTCCAACGTTGCATGCAGTGGTAACTGCCTCACAAAGTAGGCGCCTGGCGAATGTCTGGCAATGAAGGGTCAGCGACCGGAGTTTTGCGCCGGGCCTACAAGTTTACTCACAACTTTTGATAGGACCTTTCCGTTACTACATTCATATTCGCCACACGGCAACCATCGCCTGGATCGGGTCGAGCAGAGTGCGATATGGAGTCAAGCTACGATGTACCGACAGCAGTCTAACGTTACGGAATGAACGTTTCCAGCCAGCAGCTTGAGCGGCTCGGCAACATCCGACACTGTGAAGAAGACGAACGGGGAGGTGTTGCCCTCGCCCAGGCCCGGAAGCACGGCGTTCAGAGATGAGATCGCGCTTGTGCGAGTAAGATGAGGGGCAGTACGCCCGATTCCAACAGCAGGTGACTGCTGCTGATCTCGATGTCGGAGGCGGACAACTCTGACCGCAGCCGCCAAGCTCCCGCTCGGTTGTGTTGCCGTCAAATTCAGCAGCGCAGAAAGCCATGGTGGTGTACAGCGCGAAAGCAAGAGTGCGGCCGTGCAACATATGATCAGGCCGTATCACGATGCGTAAATGCGATGCGGTGCATGATCGATGATGTGGCGCATTGTCCATTCAGACCCAGGCGCTCTCGCCACGCCACGTGCAAGCCGCACAACTTGAAGTTGTCATGAAACCAGCGATATGAACTGCCGCATGGCTTCAGATCCTTCGATCTTTCATGCAGCGGCCAGCCTAGACGTGGACAGCGTACGTGGCTTAGCCGCTTAGCCGTTCGTTCGTGACGACTTGGCGAAAGTCGCGTACCGAGGTGTCACCACACGCAACGAGCGCCTCGGTCGTCGAGTCAGGTCACATGCACGTGACCATAGTTCCATGCCTCAGGCGATATCTTCCCATCGCGGGACCGCCCGTGTGCTATTGAGTCTAAACCACAGCATTTGTAGGGTGATGATAACTTCGAAATACAATCAACTGGCCAAGGGAGTGGTGGAGGTGTAGTAGGATGTAAGATGGCGCTAGAATGTATGCAGGCAAGTCTCGACCGGTGCCTTCGGAGGCGGCACTCAAGGTCCTCTACCAGCTCGCCTATGTCTCTTCAGGTACCGCTGTCGGCGTGGCAGCATTATGTGCAGAGGAGCGACGTCGGAAGACCCAGATCGTGCAAAAGATAGCAGACAATGCCAGACGACTTCGTCAACATCCGCGCCACCATCAGAACGCTACAATGGTTGCGAGAAGCGTGGAGACCGGTTTGGCGGACAGTGGCGCAACCGACTGGCTTCCTACACTACTCGCTGAAGATACCAAAGTAAAGGATCGAGTACGCCGCGCTTGGCCGAGTCCGAGTCACGGAAACATCGCGATTCGGGGGCCGACTTTACCGTCAGTGGTGGAGCACAGTTATCAACGTACCCAGGGCAGCCACCATCCGGAGCAGCATCCGGGCAGTCGTAAGACTGAGCGGCACAGTATGCCGTCGCAGGAGGCTTCTCAGCCAGCGTTGCACGTGTCTTCGAGAAGCACTGGCGTAAAACCTCCAAGCTACCCGCGGGATACCGCCTTCGCTCCACATTTACCAAGCAAAGAGGCGAATGCAGGTACGAGATCAAGCCATAAGTACTATGACAGCCTCAGACGCACTCGGGAGGCCATCACCGGGCGGAAGAAAGGATATGATGATGGTCATGTTGGATTCCTACAAACTCCTTTCAATGGTACGCAAGCAAGCACGGAAAACCCTGGAGAACCTATGAATGCACGAAGCCAAACTATCGTGCAATACATCCCTTCGGATGTGAAGGATTCGTGCTCGAGCACGGCACAGAACAAAGCAGTAGTATCCCCAATAAAACCGTCCGGACTCGACGATTGCCAGAAGCTGTTGGCCCGTGCGGATGTCAAGCGAGCTATCAACCTCTTGACCTCTTCAACTGGCGCTTGCGGAGACAGTACGGAAGTGGCGCTCTTAATAACCCAATGCTTAGATGCCGCGCTGCAGCTGAAGCTGCTACCAGAGTGTACTTTGTTATTGCGCTTGGCAAGGCACAAAGTACATGCGCGGGATTATCGCAGTCGCCTTAGCTACTTTCTGCAGCTTTGCGACTCCGCCTCGTCTTATGGTTTCGTCCGAGAACTAATCACACGAGATCTGGACGTTGAGCAGCTTGGTACAGCATGCATAGAAATTGTCGCATACGCTTGCACCAAGGCAGATCCGGCAGATAGCAAGTGTCGCGCAATGGCACTTCGAGCTCTACGGCGAGTTCCCGTCAATATGCGAGGCCGCATCATGCATAGCGGTCAACCAATCGTTCTCCTAGCACTTTGGGAAGCCACACACGACGTAGATGCTGTCCGTAAGGCATTGAGCGACATGCAGCGATCACGATCAATTCGTCGTCAAGAGGGTGTGTCGCGGCACCTTGTCCACACCGCACTGAGCATTTACATCAGCGCAAGTGCATTCGATTCCGCGTTTGAAATACTCAAGGCTATGGGTGAAAATCTGGCGAAGAAAGATCGCTTGGCCATCCTCAGTGTTGCCCTCCTGTTCGCCAAACGCCGCGACTGGGATCGTCTCAAGCAGCTACTGAGCGTTACGCAGAGTTCCAAAGACTGGACAACCGACAATGAAGCATGCCGCCGCTTCAATAACGTTGTGCACCTCTTCGCACGCCAGCATACATCAGTGGAGGCCTGGAAATTTGTAACGGATGCCGTGGAAAGACTCGGCCTCGTACCCAACCAAGCCACCACGGGAATCATGCTAGAATCCTTCGTTTCGAAGAAAGCGACCAATCTCATACCGAAGTGGCTTCGTTACATGCGTGTTCTAGGCTGGGAAGTCGAGCTGACCGCGCGAGTAGCTGCGAGGCTGTTGACTCGCTTTTACCTTGATTTTCGACCATCGCACATACTGGTGATGTGGTTTTGTCGCAACCTAGCACACTTTGCTCCTTCACTTTCTGGCCCAGAATTGTTCGATCTTGTCCAAGAAGCAGTTGGGTACGACCTGAGAAAGCTGGTGGGCAGTAAGGCGACCTGGCGGCGATCCAATGCGAAGACTAGACTTGGCCATGTGCTGCAGTCGGACAAGCCTGTCGTACCTTCACCAGGGTGGACGTGGAATCAGAGGATGTATACCGAGCATCCTAGCCACATGCAGCATCTGGTAGGATGTCAAACAAGCTCCTCACCTTTGTCGATGATGCACTCCAAGCATGCTAGCAAGGAAACGGCAGGCAGCCAAACAATCTACGCATCTCCACCTTCGGTGCAGCACGGGGAGACGCCCTGCAACGTCCGCGTGTCGCCACCACAAGGTAGGACCGCGAATTTAGAGAGGTCTGCCCAAGACTTTGATATGCTCGAAGGTGACAACCATGCGGAAAGTCTGGCGTTTGAGGATCTGAGGCCGATCTACAAGCACGCAACCGATGATCAGCGGCCGCAAGACGATGATGACCACGATGAACATACGGATCTTACAGCTGCGCGCATACTCGAACTTGGGAAAGACCGCCGCGGCAAGACGGAGAAGGCCATGATCATGGCGTTGTCTTTACGCCAGCATGACCGTGTCGTCGAAATCTACCGGAACACACTAGACGCCGTCGGCCTTCCGCTGTCGCCGCTCACGCTGGAGATCGCAGTCGAGTCAAGTCTACGACATTGCCGCAGCGATGCAATTGAAGCAAGGATCATCGTGCGTGATGCTGAGGCTGCTGGCATGAACGTTACCTGCGCCATCGGACCACTGCTACTCCATCGTATGCGTCGCGAGCGTTTCTTCTCGGTAGACGCTTCCCGGGGACTACGCAAAGATGTGGTCGCCTATTATCGCATGAACGAACAAGAGGGACGACCAGTTAATCATTATATCGGTGTCTCCGCCGCTCACGTCCTTCTCAGGAACAAGCACCCACGCCAAGCGCTTGAACTGTTGACTGCCATCTATTATTCGGAAGCCGCTGGAGAAAAACCTCTGGATATCGTCGCAATGACAGTTTTTCTCGATGTATATAATGCTTTAGCCCATCTAAGTGGCATCTTCTGGACCGTGAAGACTGTGCTAATGCGAAACATGCGCATCGACGAAGCGTTCGTCAAAGGGCTCCGTGCCGTGGCCAGACGGGTGCGACTAAATCGCATTGCACCTGGCGAGGTGGATGGCAGGTCATCGAGTGCTTCGCCAGTTATTTCCCGATGGATAAGGCTCTGCCGTGAACGACGGACACAGCAGCTGCACGAAGCCAAAGTGTTCGGGAACAAGCTGGTCAAATGCCTCGCGAAGTGCGCGAACGAGAAACCAGCGCTCGGCGCGGAGGCGCGAGCGGAAACTGAAGAGGAAATGGTCGGCCCACGCCTGCCGAGTATAACACCTTACGGTGCAAGCGCTGTGGCAAGACCGGTAAGCGCTGATACCATTAACCGACAACTGGCACATAGTGAACGACTGATAGCCTCGGCCATGAGGCTACGTAAGCGACGGACACCTCCCACACGGATCGTCACTGCGGCGCAGCGAAAAATGCAACGTCAGTGGCTTGTACGTTATCGAGCGTTTTTGCGACATGATCTGAAGCTGTCCGGCGGTAACACTGCTGTCCATAGATACTGCTTGGCGGATGATCCGGAGACCTCACTCGCAACCAAGCAGAGACGAAGGACTAGGCGACATCAGCAGGTTAGTCGCGCTGAGGCGGTCGCCCTTCTTGACGGTGACCATAAGATGCAGAGCGCTGCTGTAGGATAATAAGCATAGAAGATACACGCATTAGAAGCATCCTTATGATAAGCCGTAGAGACCACGGTGGTGTCACCACCTCGCCCACTCGCGCACTCTGTTTAGTCCGCACAGTCAGCACACCTCGGCAGCTCTCGTGCTCGGTTCCATCTCCAGTCCCAGGTCCCAGGAAGACACCTTCGCTTGTTCAAGCCACGCATGTAAGCACGATCTCTGCATTATTACGTTACGCCTGCGTAAGTCCATCACCAGGTCACCGCATGCTTGTGGTCTTTGTCACGAGCCCTAGAGGGAGTCTTGATAGCCAATGACGCGCTATCTGACCTTCCGCTTGCGGTCAAAGCAGCTTCCACCGTGGAAGGTCATACGTGCGCTCGCCCCGTTCTGACCCGAGTCGCGTAGAAACACAGATAGCAGAGCGTACTCGTGCTGAACGAGCGTGTACCATGTTGTCGTTCTACCGAGGCTGACGAGAATAAGTGTGCGGCTGGGGATCCACGGGCTATTTGTATGGTTCGGGGATTATGTGGAGACGAGAGGGCGAACAGCGGTCGAGAATATCTGCCGACTCCTGATCTGCACTCTGCGCACATGATTGCTCGGGCATTTTACTTCTTGGATTCGTCAGACCGCTTTGACAGTTGACTGTAGAGTGACATTGGCTGGGAGAAGGCTGCTGGTATCTTGCAGAGCGGCTTGGCCTTTGATACTACAGTCCGTTTGACTTGGGCGCTATTAGACATCCCTGAAACGGAGCTAAGCGCGAGCAAGGCTCGGACTCTGCATATGCTGCATCTGTATTCAACGGAAGCTGGACGGCGATGGCGGAGAATGCCGTCGCGAGCGGTGGTACGCTGGTTGTCATGAGACGGCCATCGTTCAGGAAGACGCTGCGGGACAATGAGAGTATGCTGCCGGCTGAGTACTTGGAGAAGCTTGAGGAGAAGCGTAGACTGTTGGACGAGAGCATACATAAATACATCGCCTCCAAGGAGAGGGAATATAAGCAGTACGAGAAGGATTTAAGGGTGCAGGCAAGAAGTCACGGCAGTGCTGGCAGTACTGGCAGTGTCGGCAGTGCTGCTGCTTCGGCTCCAAGCAGAACGCACGCCGTCCCGATTGACGGCGAAGCTTCATCAAGCGGCAGCAAGGGGAGGACCAACTCGGACTCGTCCGCTAGTACTGTAACGGGTGGAAGCCCGTTCCTGACCGGACAACAACATGGTGCAGTGGGCGCGTTGCTCGCTTCCGGCAGCCGACAACGTGTTATCATGGAGGCGGTGGAGGACGGAGACGGCGAAAGCCTTGTTGTGAAAGGCCTCACCGATCGAAGACCTAGTTCTGAGAGGGAGAAGGAGCTCGTGGGCTTGTTCACACCCGAGTATCTGCCTGCACTTGATGGCAAGGAGAGAAAGGCACTACGCGAAGAGCGTGCGCGATTAGAGCGGGCAGGCTCTGCACCGCCTCATGTTGGACCTACGACCAGAGAGGATGAACAAGCAGACCCACCCGAAGCTCTGCCACGCGCCAAATCTGACACCGCCGTACAAGCTACGATGAAGCGGCCAGTGCATCTCCAGTTCGCACAACGAACTTCTTCCTCCGGCTCATCCGCCGACGGCAAGCTAACCTCCGCCATGAAGTCGCCTATGCAGAATCCAGCCAAGAACAAAACGAGGATGAAGCGCGTCTCACTGGCCGTGGGCGATAGCATCGTTGCGCCGGCAGATAATGTGCCCATAGCGTTCGCGACAACGACGAGCACGCCATCGCACTCACGCACGCGGTCACCCGAGAGCATGCGCGAGCGAACGAGTGGCACAAAGTCGGCGTTGGGTGCGCCTGAAGCAGTCGACTTTGCGAAGCAGCCCGTGTCAATACTTGTCGATGGCAATTCAGTGCCGGTGGCGAGTGATAGTGGAATTGCGCTGAGCGGCACTCTCACACTGGGCAAGCCAGCGGATCAACTGGCCTCTATCACCACGACAGAGAGCAAACCCTCCCCGAGCAGGCCCGCATCAAGCATAGATCCGGACGGCGACCTCTTCGACCTCGAAGACGAGTTCGACAACGTCTCAGCCGACAACGAGGCCAAACTCGCCGCCGAAGGCGAAGCCGCCATCGACGGCGAAGAAGACGCCATCCCTGGCATGACTGGCCGTCTAGACTCCACCACACAAACGCCCGCATCCACTCCCTCACTCGGCCTGCAATCGCACGAAAAATACCGCTACGATGCCGAAGGCGGCCTCATCCCCGAACCCACCAGCGCCACAGACTCCGAAGCCTACTTCAACGAACCCTCCAACCGCGTGGAAAACCTCACCTTCACATCCAACCCCAACCCCAACCCTGGCGCCGGGACTGGATCTGGCGCGGGACCAACAGGAACATCCTCCTCCTACTCTTCCTCTTCGTCCCAACAACCCACGAGCCCCGGCTTCCGGAAACCATCCGTAGTCGCCGATCCCGTCTTCCGAGGCTCCGATTACGCGCGAGAGGAGTTCAAGGCGGCTACTGAGGAGATTTACGGGAGTTCGTATAACCGGCTTCCGTCTTCTTCTGCTGCCGGTGGTGGTGGTGGTGGTGCGAGTCTGGGTAATGCCGCTGCTGCCGGTGGGACAACGTATGGGAGTTTGGGTGAGAGTTATATGGCGCGGCATGCGGAGGAGATGATGAGGGTGAGGATGAGTAGTCGGAGGGAGGAGGAGCAGGGTGTGCGGTAGGAAGGGATATGAACAGTAGGCAGGATGGCTGGGGTGGGGTAGACTTGGGTTTTGTGGTCTTCGAGGCTTTGGATATATACCCCAATGGAGCACGTGATAGGGCTTATAAGCTTGGCTAGTCGATTGTACGAACGTTGCTACCTTACGACCGCTACTAGTCTCTTAGCTGCTACAGGGACTATGCTTGTAGTACCTCGCCTCTGTAAATGGTGCACCGACCATCGCGGAATCGAAAACTTAACGGATATCGTAGCAATGCTTACCCGGGGTGCCGACTGCCGTGTACCCATCCCAGCCATGCAGCGGTGCCAAAGTCTCTGACAGTGCCGGATCGGCTACGGAATGCGATGGCGTCCACCGTAACACCCAGTAGCGCGCAAGTCCTGTCCTTTCTGCATCCACTCAAGAGCCGTATCGAGACACGTCTCGACATGCTTCAGGAAGACAACCTGCTTGTCATACCACGCCGCCGGGTCACAGTAAGGACAGCGATACTTCCCGTCCGCATGCGGCGCTAAGCGCGGGTCGTCCGGACCAGCTGGGGCAGTAAACTTGGCGGCGAAGTCGGCTGGTGTCCCTCGCGTGAAGGGACTGTCGGGGTGTAGGAGACGGGCCAGCGAGGATGGCGGCGAGATGCTGGGGTGTACGGCGAAGGGCTGGCGGATTTCATATGGCTGGAGTTTGCGCGGCCGTTGCTACCGGTTTACCGCTGTGAAGCCTGCGCCTGCGCCGCCGCTGCCGGAAGTGTCCATACGGTCTGTCTCTGCAGCAGCAGGTGTGGAGTCGGCAACGATTCTCCGTTCACCACTCGCTTCCTCGCGTATGGTGGGTCCGGCCGTGAGAGCTTCGCCTGTGGCAGCTTCGGAACGGTTGATGTTGGGTTGAGGCTCGTGCTCTTCAGTGGAAGTGCCGTTCAGATGGGCTCGGGCTGTCGTCGGCACACCGGTAGGTGGACCGTACGGACTTTCGTGTTGGGACGGTAGATGTCCAAGCGGTGGAGGTGGCAGTGCGGCTGGATGTTGCAGTGGATGGTCAGTCGAGGGTAGGTAGATGTATTGGCCGTCTTGGTTCACCGCGTTCGCGGGGACCATGACACCGCCCGGACCAGGCACGAGGGGTGGACTACCTGCTGCGGCGCTTGGATCCAGGGGCAGCAGCCTTGGTTGCAAGGGTGGAGCAGACGCCGGCCCCGGATATGCTGCAATGGGCACCGGCTGTTGAGGAGGTACGATGGAACCTCCCGAAGGCGCATGATGCCGCCTCCGCTTGTCCCTGTGCGGCCGATCGAGGGGAGGAGTGGCCATGCCTTCATCCGCGCTGCCCTCACTGCCGTCGATGTCGCCGTGCATGCGCTTGCTGAGTTGCTCGAGGAGGAAGGCGCGCTCGAGGCGCATCTTGGTGATGGCGCGGTCCAGGCGCACGCGGCGGATCTTCATCTCGTCGTTGGCCGCTTCCACTTCGTTGAGGCGGCGCTTGAGCTCGATGCATTTGCGGTAGTATGCCTTCTCCACGCTCGGCGCGAGCGGAGTGTTCTGCGTGGCCGTGTCTGGAGGGTGTGGTCAGTATGCAGTCCGGTCATTCTCCATCGGGCGCTTGCCAGTATCTTACCCGATGGAGGCATTGTGATGGTGATGCTGATGGTGATGGTGATGCCGATGCCGGTATACTGGGTGTGAGATGGTGTCACTTCTAGACGGGATGCGCTCCCCACAGATCAGAGTAGGAGGAAACACAGACACACAGACACCCCTCGCGCCTTGGACCTGCAGCACCGCAGCCCGTCAAGGGTAAGGCGGACCGACTCGCACGGCCCGCTTGCTGGCATCGGTAGGCGGCGCAGATCGAGCGAAGCTAATAAAGATTCAGAAGCGACACGAACCACGCGACTGAGCTTGTCCTGCATAGTAAAGGTCTCACCCTCAGCGATAGACTTGCGCAATATCGTTCAATACACACGCCATGTCCCTCTCAATACCCAACGCCCCCAACGCGGGCCTCTTCAAGCCGGGCTACCAGAAGTACAACCAACTCCCCCCACCACACAAACCATGCTCTACCCACACTAACATCTACAAAGCTACGACGCCGAAGATGGCGCCGTCCTGCGCAACATCGACGCCTGCAGGACCATCACCTCCACCGTCCAGACCTCCCTTGGCCCCTTTGGCCGCAACAAGATCGTTATCAACCACCTGCAGAAAATGACACTGACCAACGACGCCGCAACCATCTTACGCGAACTCGACGTCGTCCACCCGGCCGCAAAACTTCTCGTCATGGCGTCGCAACAACAGGAAGCAGAGATGGGCGATGCGACGAACCTCGTGATTGTGCTTGCGGGCGAGCTGTTGAAGAAGGCGGAGGAGCTGTTACGCATGGGGCTGAAGACGAGCGAGATCGTGAGTGGATATGAACGAGCGCAGAGGGTGGCGTTGGAAGCGTTAGAAGAGCTGGAGGTCGATCAGGTGGAAGACATTAGGAACCAGGCGCATCTGGCGAAGGCATTACGAACAGTAATCGGTGCGAAGCAGAGCGGCAGCGAAGAGTTGTTGGCAGACATGGTGGCCGAGGCTGTGTTGGCAGTGATGCCAAAGATCCCAAGTCATTTTAACGTGGACAACATTCGGGTGGTGAAGATCATGGGTGGTTCGTTAGAACAAAGCAAAGTGGTCAAGGGCATGGTGTTCGGCAGAGAACCAGACGGCACAATCAAGAAGGCAACGAAGGCCAAAGTCGGCGTCTTCAGCTGTCCCATCGATATCTCGCAGACAGAGACGAAGGGCACGGTATTGCTGAAGAACAGCAAGGAGCTCTACGACTTCACGAAAGGCGAGGAGAAGCAGATGGAGAACGCGATCAAGGAGCTCCACGACTCCGGCATGCGCGTCGTAGTGGCAGGCACGACGGTCGGCGAGCTGGCCCTGCACTACCTGAATCGCTTCGGCATGCTCGTCATCAAAGTGCTGTCCAAATTCGAGCTACGCCGGCTCTGCCGAGTCGTGGGCGCAACTCCCCTAGCGAGGTTAGGCGCGCCCATGCCGGACGAGATGGGCAACATTGACATCGTCGAGACACTAGAGATTGGCGGCGACCGCGTGACGGTCTTCCGACAAGAGAACGAACAAACCCGGACCGCTACTCTCGTGCTGCGAGGCGCCACACAGAACCATCTGGATGATGTGGAGCGCGCGGTAGATGACGGCGTCAATGTCGTCAAAGCCATCACGCGAGACAGCCGACTCGTGCCCGGTGCTGGCGCCGCGGAGATGGAGTTGGTGGAGCGGGTGGCGGGTGTGGCGGACAAGACGCCGGGCCTTGCTCAGTACGCGATGAGGAAGTACGCGGAAGCGTTTGAAGTCGTGCCGCGCGTGTTGGCCGAGAGCGCAGGGTTAGACGCGACAGAAGTCCTCGCGAAGCTGTACACGGCGCACCATCAGGCTGCCCCTCCAACTACTTCCTCGGCCGCAAAGCCACAGACGAACGGGACTTCGAAACAGCAGCCTAATGGGGAGGCGGATGGTGATGACGAGGATGAGGAGGAAGACGAGGAGATCGATTGCACCGGGGTGGATATTGAGAACGCGTCTGGGACTGGCACGCTCGATGCGGAAGCGGAGGGGATCCTGGATTTGATGGTGACGAAATCGTGGGCGATCAAGTTGGCCACAGAGGCGGCGAGGACGGTGTTGAGCGTGGACCAGATTATTGTGGCGAGGCAGGCGGGGGGGCCGAAACCGCCAGGGCCGAATCCGAATTGGGATGAGGATTGAGCCAGTTCGTTAACAGCTCGTTGATCAGGCCGATGTCGCGTCCGCGGCATCCTCACATGCCCGTGGAAGACAGTGGAAGTATCGCTGAGCCGCGTCAGGGGGGAGAGATGATTGCACAAACCACGCGTTTAGACGCGCAGAAGGAGTGCAAGGCGTTGCGTTCAACGGCTTATGACAATGTCTCCAGCGCGCATGAGATGAAGAAATCGGATGTCATCGTACTTAGCGCAGAGTGCGCGAGATTAGATGGATGGTCAAGCAGCAGCAGCAGCAGCAGCAGCCGCACCTCTCGCCCCTGTCTCCAGCTGCACGTTGCCCAAATTCGCCTTGTACAAAAGGCCCCCCCTTTCATCCAAAACATCCCACTCATGCTTATCACACAGCCACTTCGCCTGCGCCACCAACCCATCCATCTCGCCTTCATACATCTCCATGACATCCGGCCAGCGCAACCACTTCCGTACGTCCTCGGGGACCTGACTCGGGATCTCGTGGTCCTCCAAATCGTGGCCCTCTGCGCGGCTGGACTGCCGCATTTTGCGCCAGTAGGCTTGCGTGTGCGCGATTCGCTCGCGCTTGTAGATTACGGCGCGGTGGGCGTGGAAGATTTCGGTCAGGTATTTGCGGGCGAGGAGGGGATCGTGGATTTTGTCTTCGGCGGGGATGTCTTCAGAAGCGAATCCTTCGTTTGCGGATGGGAGAGGGCGTCCGGCGTCGAAGTCTTCTTTACTGGCGTAGGTGTAGCGGGCGGGTGTCATGTCTAGGGCGGATGGTGGTGCTTGTGCGTTGGCCCAGAGCGAGGTTTCCAGTAGCATCTTTGCTGTTTGGAGGTAGGCTGGCGCGTACATGCTGTCCATGGCGACTTCGAGCCAGCGCAAGGCGAGGGTCCAGCGCTCGAGGGGCGTGCTGGGGAAGACGGCGGTCTGGAAGAGATCTAGACGTGATGCCTCTGTCTCTGACATTCGAGATGTTGTTATAGATCCGAACATGCTGCGTATAGAGGACAAGAAGCCGGATGGCGGACTTTGCGTGGTTGCCGGTGGCGGATAGGAGTCGAATGGGGTCGGTTTGATATGATCGGGCGGTTCATCCTCGATATACTTCCACCCTGTACTTTCATAGAACACGCCTAAAGCATGCGCCGCCTTGACATGTCCTGAAGCGGCGGCTTTCGTCATGTTGTAAAGCCACGTGCTCGTGTACCTCGTACTGCCGTCTTCACTGACTTCCTTGAAGAACTCGGCCGCATGGTAATGGCTCGTCGGGTCATCCTGCCTACATCCGATTTCCATCGCCCTCCTACTCTTGTCCAACATGAGCAACGCTTTACTGATATCACCTCGGCGATAGAGCTTGTCGTAACGCTCAAAGTAGACCAACGTCAGCTCAATCCACGGCGAGGTCAGCTCTATCTCGTCCCGTCGGCGAAGCAGGAGCCTCCCTAAAGCGTCTGGGCGTGTACGCTCGCTCCACTCCGCCGCCAGATCAAGACTGCGCTCCCACATGCTGATCGCATAGTCCTCATCCCCCAGTGCGTAGGCGATCCTGCCTTCTAGCACGCATGTCCGAAACTCACGCCCCTCCCTCACATGCTGCCTCAAGTGACCACGCAAGGTGTTGAAAGTTGCACTTCGCAAGCGGTTCGGGTCCGCTTTACTGCCCACCAGTTCGTGGTTCAACACTCGTAGGGTCGCCTCCACGTTGCCAGCTTCACTGAGCGTGTGCAGCAGCCTTTGACCCAAAAAGCGGTTGTCGTCTTGGTTCCGCCCAAGGTTCACAAGGATTACGGCAATGCCGAGCACATCGCCACCAGTGACTGAGAGACCATACTTCTCCGCCAGCTGTCTGAACTGGCCGACATCCATGCCCGGCCGACCGCTGGATGCTTGTGCCAATTCGGCGAGATCGTTCAGGAAATCTATACTGTTGTCTGGTACAATCTGAAGCCAACCATTGCGATACCAGTGGGTAAGCATCTTATGTGGCAGGAGGTTCAGCGTTTCCCGAGCATCTTTCCGGCGCTTGGCCTCCTCAGAAGTAAGTGTTGTCCTTCCTGATCGCATCGCCTTCATCTTGGGGGCACTTCGACCGGACATATTGACTTTGGTGCGGCGGGCGGTCGCCGGGAGTAGGGCATTGGAGCGGTTGCGAAACAGGTTGCCGCAAGAGCAGGTGCAGACGATACATGCTGCGGCTGGAGGCAGTGTTGCTGATACATGACGCGCGACGGTGGCAGCAGAGCGGAGCGGGAGCATCTGTGTGAGATAACATACAACGGTTTAGAACCCGCTCCAGAGGCACCTTGACATTAAAGACGCGGAAGTGGTCCGCTCTGCGTGCTTTCCCTTTACGGCCTAGACTATGCACTGACATACCCCGTTCGCGAGCGGCGACATTTCATACGCAGACTGACGAATGCGCCCGCGAGAAAAAGAAGCGCACAGGGTATATTTGGCTACCGCATGTACTCAAAGCCAACCTCTGCACGCAGCGCCGGGTAACCGGAGCTGTCCACCTTTGGTAAGATACTGATCTTTCGCTCCGTCTCCTTGTGAAAAGCCTCGAGCCATCGCTGCACTTCGCCCTCATCACTCCAATCGCTTACCAAATCATCACCATTACCAAGTTGATGTAGTTGTGTGCCTGTCCCTTGCGTATTCTGAGGGAGCGGTACGAAGTTCTCGATCGCACCGCACACCTTGCCTTCCAGTATCTCCTTGCAAAGATATGGTTCCGCTCCGAGTGGCCGTCCGATACCGACTCCATCGCAAGCGCCGTCGGCGACTGCTCGCACCATGCCGCTTGCTGTGCGGAAGCCTCCAGTAACGTAGACCTTCGTCTTCTTCAGTAGAGGCCGGATCATCTCAGCGAACTCGATGAAGTAGCTTTCCCGTGCCTTGGTTGAGTCCTTCTTGTGCTCGAACGCTCGTCCTTCGAAGGTTCCGCCTGAGAGGTCAACAAAGTCTACACCCGCTTCTTCAAGCTTCAGGCACAAATTCTTGCAATCATCCGGCGTCTGGCCGCCAGGCTGGAATTCGACCGAGTTCAGCTTCACACAGATGATGAAGCTGGAGTCGTTGACACGTTGCTTGATCTCGTTAATGATCTCGAAGATGATGCGGCTACGGTTCTCCAAACTGCCGCCATACTCGTCGTCCCGCTTGTTCGTTGTCATCGACAGGAACTGAGCCAGCAGGTAGCCGTGTGCGCAATGCACCTGCACCCCGTCGAACCCACTCTGCTGGCAAAGGTAAGCGGTTTCGCCCCACGTCTTGACCATCTCCTTGATCTCCGGGATAGTGAGTGAGCGGGGTTTGTTGAACTTATTGCCCGCCCATTCGATCTTCAACTGCACGTCACTGGCGCTGACGGGGTGCGGATTCAACGCAGCGCCTCCTTGCCGTCCAGGATGTGAAAGCTGAGCGATGAACAGACTGCCGTGCTTCTTCGTGACCTCGGCAACCTCCCGGAATGCGCTTGTTCGGTTGTCGTGGTCATCGCATATGATCGGATTGCCAAACGCTTCTACCGCATCGTACTTTACCATGACGTTACCAGCCACGATGACTCCTATCGCACCTTCTCCCCATCGCTGGTAGAGCCGTTTGTACTCCTCGGTAGGGTAGCCGCGAACGGAAACGTCTTCGCCTTCTGCATTCCACTTGCAGAGTCTTTCGGTCATGGGCGCCTTCAAGAACCTGTTCATAGCCGTGCGTCCAGAGAACGTGAACGTGATGGGCTCTTTCAGGACACTAGTGTCGACTTCCGGACCCTTGACACGTAGACGACCATCTTTACCTCCAGACACTACGCTTTCATGCGGATAGTTCTTGGCTTCTGGAGGGCCGCTTGCGACGGCCTTGTCGTACTCCATTGACCCGAGCAGGAAGGATTGACTAAATTGGAAAAGTCTAGACTTGCAAAGCTCGAGACAGTATGAAGGTGTGTTGTACTTACACCCGGTTCTGGCGGTCGGTCTATTGACGGCCGGGCGACAACTACGGCGTATCTGACCTGGGAGCTATCCCCGCAGCTGCATCTCAAGCTGTCCGAGGCCGGCGTTCTTGCCTCGGAGTATTGAATAGATGTGATTGCAGATCATCAGAGCTATGTGCACAATCCAATCCGTGAAATAGCGGTCTCCCACTCTGACCGGTATTGGAGTTGGCTTGAAGTGCATTGAAGAACCAGTTGGAGATCATTTTGCGTAGCGTCATTCATGCGAACGAGAACACTCCAAGGCCGAGTAGTTTTCGTGAACGCACAGTCAGGATACGGAAGATACATTCCCATGCGCTCTGTCCATGGCGTCTGGCACTCTGAAATTCCCACATCAAAGGCAGAGTCTGCAGCGGTGTGCAGTAAGCCAAGAATGATTGTCCGAGCCTTGATGGCGGTGGCCCCACGAACAAGCGGAGTAGTCTCGCTCCATCGTTGCATAGCATCGAGCCCGAGAGCTGGAGAACGGCAGCGCTGGTGGTTAAGAAGTGCAAGATGTGTGTCCGGTCTGTCGAAGGCCGATTTTCGCGAGCCTAGCGCAGACTGCACGTGAGTGGCTTTGAGCTTATTAATTCCGGCAAGGTACACACGCTGGCTCATTTAGCGCATCTGTCAGGAACAACGACCCGATTCGCTGTCTTAACCGGCCCTGCAGCAAAGCTCATTGAAAGTTCGGGAGCCGCATGCACAATGCTCGCGCTTGAGTTCACCCTCTCGCTCATCCATGGCCGACCGTTGTTGATTCAAGCAGCGCCCTCTGCTTCAGTACACAGGCGCTAACATTGGTAGGACAACAGCACCAGACCCCGACCGGAGCGTGGAAACGGACCTCGGAGCTCAATGCGGCAGAGCCTATCCGCTTTGGTCGAGCATCTCATTTCCCGCCAGATGGCTCGGATCTCCCCTGTTGCATGCCGGGAGCAATGTCCCCATAATACTCCGGCTAGGCTGAGGTGGAACATTGTACTGTACTGGACATTCTGCATCTCTTTCCCTTCTACAGCGTTGTGCCCTTGTGCTTCGCAGTCAGTCGTTCATTCAATTGCTTTCTTCATTCTCCATTGCTCGTACCCCTTCATTTCTCGGCATATCCTGTTATTCTGTACTTCGATAGCTCGAGCAGCCGCTTCGGACATTGCTTTCTGCAAGCTCACCTCAGAGACAAGAGACGGCAGTCACCCAGAATCAATCGTGAGTAGAGGCGGAACTGTATATATCCTCTTCGGTTGCAGTCAGTCACACTGCGGTCTTCTCGGAAGCTCTACAGATTGAAGCTGGTGCAAAACGAGAGACGACTTCTTCGGAGGAAAAACGTAGGTCTATCCACGTGCGCCTTCGGGTAGAAGGCCGCCATTGTGCCCATAACGTAGACGGCGAAGTGCTCACTTTTCTACAGACCAAGTTTGAATCCAACCTTGTCGCTTGCAGCGCTTCCTTAAGCCTCGGACGTTTTCTTTCACGTTTGCAGTCCGGTCTCTTAGCAGCCGGACGACCTCACCATCAACACGGCAGCTCTCTCAGCAAACCTGCGGGACAGCTTCGCGCTGCCGCCGCACATGCTGGGTATGCAGGCCAGCGAGGCGATGCCCGTTGCATCTAGCTTCGGACATCGTCACACTCAATCGTTCGCACCCAAGGCTTCCTTAGGTGGCGACGGCTTCGGCTTTCCGCAGTCATCATTCCACTCAGCTCAGCCGTCCATTAGCAGTTATGCTGATAGGCACCCCCAGAGGAACACAATACAGCCGATCAACACAACGCGGCTACCATCGACAGACAGCTACAACACTGCGAGCATGCAGACGCCGCAAACGGGCTATGACATGAACTTCACTCCTCTTCTACCGTCGCAGCTGTTGATGGGCAGTCCCTTTCAGGCCGGCTCGCCGTCTACTTTCCAGTCCCCGCAGTTCCAAAGCTTTTCCAACTTCTCTCAGCAGAACGCTGGTCCTCGTCACAACCAGCAGCAGCAGCAGCATCATATGAGCAATGCATTCCACCAACAACAGCCGATGTCTCCAACTGTCTTCAATACCATGGGCTCTCCGACAACGCTTGGTGCACCGTCCTACTTCGGAATGCAGGCACCTACGACAAGCTTCAATGCTCTAAATGGAGCCAACCTGGGCGGCTACGGCCCTGCAATGAACCTCGCTCCTGGCCTCATGTCAGGTACAAGTCGTACCGTGTACCTAGGTAACATTCCTCCGGAGACTTCTGCTGAAGAGATTCTCGGTCACGTACGCAGCGGTCAGATTGAGTCTGTCCGTTTGCTGCCAGACAAGAACTGTGCCTTCATTTCATTTCTGGATGGCTCTTCAGCAACCCACTTCCACTCCGATGCAATCCTGAAGAAGCTCTCAATCAAGGGTCAGGACATTAAGATCGGCTGGGGCAAGCCATCTTCGGTGCCTACCTCAGTCGCGCTTGCTGTACAGCAGTCTGGTGCTTCGCGGAACGTCTACCTTGGAAACCTACCAGAGGAAGTAACGGAAGATGAGCTGCGTGAGGACCTGAGCAAGTTTGGCCCCCTCGATACCATCAAGATCGTCAGAGAGAAGGCTATCGGCTTCGTCCACTTCTTGTCGATAGGGAACGCCATCAAGGCCGTTACGCAGCTGCCACAGGAGCCCAAATGGCAGCCGCCACGCCGAGTCTACTACGGCAAAGACCGATGTGCTTACGTCTCGAAAACCCAACAACAGAATGCTGCCCAGTATCTTGGCATTGCGCCCGGCTACGCTCACGTGCTCAATGGGGCCGACCGCGATCTGATCACGAACGCTCTAGCACAGCAGTCTGTCGCAGCTGCGGCAGTCGCGACCACTGCCGGCGGCGTTAATAACCTCGGCAACCGTACGGTCTATCTTGGCAACATCCACCCAGAGACCACGATCGAAGAGATCTGCAACGTCGTTCGCGGTGGCTTGTTACATCATATTCGCTACATACCCGACAAGCATATCTGCTTTGTCACCTTCATCGATCCGACTTCTGCCGCGTCATTTTACGCCTTGAGCAACTTGCAGGGCCTCATGATCCACAACCGCAGATTGAAGATTGGATGGGGCAAACACTCCGGCGCTCTTCCTCCTGCGATTGCACTCGCCGTTTCTGGCGGTGCTTCCCGTAACGTGTACATTGGTAACTTGGACGAGTCATGGTCCGAAGACCGCCTGCGTCAAGACTTCCAGGAGTATGGTGAGATTGAACTGGTCAACACCTTGCGAGAGAAGAGCTGTGCTTTCGTGAACTTTACGAACATTGCAAATGCGATCAAAGCAATCGAGGCAGTCAGAGGCAAGGATGAGTACAAGCGCTTCAAGGTGAACTTTGGCAAAGACCGATGCGGAAACCCGCCCAGACATGTCCTCAATGCGCAGCAGATGCAGCAACAGCAACAGCAACAGCAACAACAGAACCAAGAGAACGGAATTGGCTCTCCGTCGCCGGTCAATGGACTGCAACAGGCTAGGACTCACAGCTCAGTGTCGCCCGCGAGCTCAGGTGCCAATGCTTACAATCCTCTCAACGGACCGACTGCGTCTACAATCTTCAACACAGGCAATAACAACCCTCTTACAATGTATCTAGCCGCGACTCAACAACATGTTCAAGCAGCGGCCGAGGCGTCGCAGCAGGCAGCTCAACAAACAGCGCAGCAGCAACGTAGCGAGTCGACTCCGTCTCCTTTCTCTGCTCAAACATACCAAAACCAGCAGACTTACCAGCACCCACAATCAGCAACGCAGCTTCAGAGCCAGCAGGCATTTTACAGCTCACCTAATGAAGTGACTTCGACGCGGTCTTCCGGCCTTGAGCCTCCGTCTCAACTGTACGGTCACGGGAGCCACCAGAGCATGTACCTCACTAACGGCGCGGCGTCGCATTCATACAACAACTCGCAGAACCTTCGAGCCCAGCACAGCCGTACTCTGAGCTTGCCTGCATTCTCACTACAGCAGGCGCAACAAGCCCAGCAGCAGCAACAACAAAGCCCCGCTGGATATGGTGGACTTAGCAACGGGCTTGGTGGTTATGGCAGCGCATATGGTCTAGGTGTCAGCGGCGAAGGCACGTTGCCAGGGTGGGCCGAAGAAGAGGTTGCATAAGCTGCTTTGTTTGCATAAGCATATTACTTGGAGTTGGGTTGCTTGAACACACTAATTGGTCGTGATCATGCACTGCTTTGGACATTGCAGGGTTGCATGGGGTTGGCAGTTCATGCCAATCTGTATTCGGCGTTGTGGTGGTGGCGCAAAAGACTTGGTACGCGGATGATTTCTCGTCTACACTGCTCTCAGGTGTTTGTACGCATCGTTAGAGAGATTGGCATGGCTTAGAACAGGTATCCCGGAGATCTAACAATACTTGTCGCAGCAGGCTCGGTGTTTACCGAGCAGCTTTCCGCACATATTCAACGCTACAGACTTACATCATCGCGTGCTCAACGCAAACAGCTCTCAGACAACATGGCGCCGCAGCGCCACGCTATATGTATTACAGTCCACCACATCCTCCCCATTCCACACAGCCGCTCTCCAAGTGCTTTGCTGTCAGAAACCAGTCGCGATGCTGCTAGAAAGCTCATTTGAAGTCGTACTTCGTACCCTGGCGAGTGACTGGCTTACCGGTCGATCGGCTAACAACTGCCGCTACGCCCTTAGCCTGTCTTGCTCGGACTTTGATCGATGGCTTCTTCTCAGGCCTTGAGTGCAGATGGCCCATTTCCTCCAGCGCCATAGAGTTGGTCCACTTCAAGCAGCGGTCCTGTGCCGCCGTCTCACCCTCATGCGCGCGGTGACGGGTACTCACGCGGGTCGCCTGCTCCTCCTCGGCTTCCACCTTCTTCGTCGCCTCGGCCTCACGGAAGCTTTTGAGTGCCTCCATGTAGCGTGCGATGGTTTCGTGCCAGTCGGAGAGCTCTCTACGAAGCTTCTTCTCGCGCTCGCCGCGATCGTCAAGCCAGCCGATAAGGTTGTCGAGGCGGTCTGGGTCGTCAATGTAAGCCCACTCGTGAGCGTCACGCAGGCTAGTGGCGCCTTCCTCCTGCTTGCGACGTTCGAGAGTACTGATGCCGAAGCGCGCACGGTACGCCTTCTGCTCCTCTGGCGCAAGATTGATGAAGCCATCAGCCTCCATTTCCTCTGGACCCTGGACCCATAGGCGTCCATTCGCGTAACCATAGTCAGCTGTGCTGGAGCGCGGAAGACCAGCAAATGGCATACCATTCCGCTCGAACCAGTAATATCGATTGCAAAAGCGATCTTTACCCAGCATCTTCGTGCGCTGGACGTTAGCCTCACGCAAGTCGGAGTCGCATTCTTCGATCTTGGCCTCTGCCTCTTCGATACGCGCACGCAGCTCCTCGCGTTCCCGACAGACCTTCTTGAACTCCTTTGATTGCTTGTTCTTCGCAGCCTCGGCCTTGTCTGCCCTTTCCTTCTCTCGGCGAGCAGTTTCTTCGTCACGTTTGCGCTTACGGTCACTAGCACGTCTCAGTGACCGTCCATTGGGAGGCACTTCTTCGTCGGGATCCGAACTGCCCGCGCCATTTGTCTCGAGCGTGTCGTCGCCTTCGCCGTCCACGGATGCTGGCTCCACACTGTCAAGTTTCGGCGACTCTGCCATGTTTTGAGGCAGCATGATCTTGTACTCGCGATCTTTGATCTGGAACTCTTCGGTGCACGCTTTCTTCTCTCGCTGATGTTCGATCTTCCGTTTGCGGACGTCAGTCATGTCTTCACTGCATGCCTCGAGGAACTCCTTGATAGCAGCGGTCGTGATGGACAAAATTGTAATCATTTGCAAGGCCGAGATACGTAGATCAACGCTCAGCTTGGCGTATTGATGCAATGCAGTCTCTTGGCTGGGCGGAAGGTCCATGGGTGCAAGCTCCGCGAGGATAGTGTCACAGCGCTGCTTGAAGGCTGCGTTCAGGGAGAGTTGGTGAAGTAGCCCAACCAAGACCACCTGCCAGCCGCCATTGAGGAAGTCGCGCGAAGCAAGCCGGGCTTTCCAACTGCGCTCTCCAAGCATCTCGGCGGCGCGGTGCTGCTTTTCGCCTGTCGGTGTGCGTGGGTTGTCAAACGCTGGATCGACGTGGCTAAGTCTGCTGCGTGTCGATCTCGCAGGGACGTCAGGCTGCGGTGTTGATACTTCGCTCTCAATGAGGCCATCGGAAGCCGGCTCTTCAACATCGGCTACCATGTCCAGCATGCCTTTGGCAACGAGCAACTTGCCACTCTTGTCGACAAGCTGGGTTAACACAGCGCAATGAACCTCCTCGAGCAGTTGACAAGGCGGGTCGATCTCGGTGTATCTCATAGCGTCCACGAAATCGTCAAAAGTGAAGCTGTCGATGACGTATACCTCGCACTGTACATTTAGTGTGTTCCACACTTCGAGCAACAAGCCCATCGCATCCATGGAAATGTCTTCAAATGATATGCGGCGACCAGACATCACATACTCGTGTTGCTCTTCTGTGAAGAATTTCAGCTGCGGTCGAGAGGAGCCATTGTGCTTGGGCGGTAGGTCGAGATCCTCAATTGGATAACGTATGGGTGGGGGCATTGGAGGCTTGGGATCCACGCGCGAAGCCAAAGCTTGATGCTGATACTGCTGAAGCTGTTGCTGTGTCGCGCCAGGGTGCTGGGAAAGTCAGCGGTCGCACACAGTGAGTCTCTATGCTCATATCGTACCTGCTGCTGAATGCGTGCCAGCTCTTGCTGTTGCCTAGCAATCTCCTCCGATTTGGCCGAGCGCCGTCCTTTAGGCGGTCTCATCTGGAGCAGTTGATGCTGAACATCGTCAGCATCGTTTGCTCTGGGCAATGGTAAGGTTTCCGAAGCTACCACGTGCAGACGTACCTTGTTCAAAAGCAGTTTGGCGTCTTGCAGCAAATGGCCAGGAATCTCCATAGGTAGTCTGTGCCTGATAGCCAGGTGCTCCTTGACAAGCCATGGTGCGCCTATCCAAGCCTCGCGCTGCAACGAGTTCTTCAAGAAAGCGCGAAGGTTCTGCTTGGTGAAGACCTTGCGGTCGCGACGGACATGCGTTTCATCGAGAAGTGCTTCCTTGTCTGACACATCACCCAAGCGAACAAAGTACCGCGAGAAGGCAGGCCGCTGGACGGTACCATCAGGACCTCTTATCATGGGAAACTTGGCCTTCTCACGGATCATGCCGGGAATCTGTTCGCCATCCGGAGGCAGGAGAGCTATAACAGCCTCACCCGGAAAGTAGTCTTTCTTGAACTCGTCGAAGATGTAGCTCACTATAGATGGTTAGTGCGTTCACGGTCGGTAGACTAGGACGCATACCAAGGTCGTCAATGCGGGAGATTGTCGAGAACTGAACTTTGCGTAGAATGGGTTCTTTGAGTGGCAGCGGGAAGACATCTTCGATATCTGCTTTGCTCTTGGTCTAAGCGGGTGTCAGTAAGGTTGCTATATCAACGGCGTGCTTGACAACATACCTCTGACTCCAGTGCGTCCCAGTAGTTCAGACCAGACTTGCCGTTGACCGCGTCGGTGAACTTCCTCTGCAAGAAAGTCAGCGTCTCCTGCGTCACCACGCGGATCGCACATCATACCTGGCTTAAGTATTCGTATCTGCGCGCGGTCAGCAGTGTCCCGTACGAAAGGGTGGACAAGATACGTGCCTTCGCAGGTACTTCTCATATTCCGTGAACACTTCATTGGTCCCTCGCATGACAAAGACATCTGTGCTATCGGTGATGTTGGCGGGCGGAGCCAGGCGCGTAAACTCCTTTCTCTTGTACAGCACCATGGAGGGCAGTGTTTCCTTGCCTAACCGCAACCTTCAAGCAATACAGCCACCGTTCATCCAAGGCTGACCTGGTGGGCTACGTTGGGTTTCTATCAATGTTGGGTGATGGCAGTCCTGACTTGAAGCCTGGTAGGGGCCACGGTTGGCTTGTGCGAAGGCCTGAACGGGGTACCAGTTGGTGATGCGCAGGGTTATAGCGCCCAGCGGGTAGAAAGAACGTCAGACTAGCATTGTCGAGCTTGTGAAGCGGCTTCAGCACAGCTGCGGAGCCTGTTGTAGAAGCCTGTGGTAGGCGGTGATGGGAGGGAGAAGTTTGTGGGAGAAGATGAGGTCTAGCGCGGAAAGACATGGCTCCAGAAGATGGATCGCGGGGGTGAGAGAGTCTGCCGCAGCGCTGGGCATGCCAAAGGGACGCACGAAGCATGCAGCGGCTTTGACGGTAGATCCCTGTCGGTGCGGTTGCTGCCGCCCTCTTGGCTGCAAGCTAAAATGGCGATGCCGTCCTCGCTGATGCTGCTCTGTCTACCCTACTTTTGCCCGAGCTTGCCGTCACAACCTTGCATACCAGTATACGTATATTTGGGTCCATTGTGATCGCAAGAATGTGCACAGTTTCACGAGGACGATAGGAACTGTCCAGCTTCACATCGTAGCGGTCCACACCATGCGACGTGATTGAACAACCACTCTCCTTTTGCTTCTCCTGCCCGGCGTACCTGTATGTTTCCACGCCAGATGAATCATGCCGGTTTTAGCCCGTTGTTGCTCTTCCAAGTATCGCGATGTCTGTGGCGCAACACATTATGCAACATGGCGTGCCTCTTCACAACATAGTCATTCACTGCTCCGTATATCATGCCCACCACTTGTAATTTACGCGCCACAGTCTCAGAGCTTACAACCACGACGCTCGACATCTCTCGCGACAACCAGATGTTGAAGTAATCCTGCGGTAATATGGAATACTGTCGCAATGCGACCAGATCGCTGATTTGGCTCGTCTATGTTGTGAGAAAGACTACAAGAAACCCGATCCAGCTCCCCACCACGCCGACGGCTGAGTACGAGCTGATGAACATTAACGGAAGAAACTCGTACCGCTCGCCAAACAGCAGCTCATGCGCAAGTGCGCAGTAAGCTATGAGTGGAACCGCAACTCCAATGTAGAGCAGTGACAAACGATCGAGCAGGAATATCCTTGGCTTCTCAGATCTATATCCTGTCAGCAACAAGCCATCGCGTTCGCTACGGCGCACACTTACGCGGGTGCTAGTCTGTCAAACGACATGAGGAATATGACTAACCACGCAACAGCGTACACCATCTTGATGGGAAACTCCATTGGTGTGTACAGCAAGGGAAATAGGCTCACGTGACCACTGACAGCCAGCGGTCTGAAGGCGCCAAGGTAACGTCGATCTTTGAGCGCGAGCAGACTGAAAGGTATGATGACGAGCAATATCGCCTTCTCGTGGACATGCCAGCCGAAGAGGAACGATGCATAGCCGCAAAGTGCGAGAGCGGCGACGAAGTTATCCCATGTTGGTCGGAAGAAGAGCTTGGCCAATGCCGGCTGTATCTCTGTTAGCGGTGCGCAGTCGTCAGCCCGACTTCGATATCACAAACCAGCTGAGCGGCCAAAGTGAGTACAAAAGTGACTCTTGGTGCGACTTCTGGGAGTACGGCGAACGAGGTGTCTCCGACGAGGCCTCGAGTAACACTGTTCACCGCCTCGAGATTGACCGGCAGCTTGAGGTAAGGCGCGGCTAACAGCGATCAGTAGTGGTTCCGGAGTGCAAGTTGGGTTCGTCATACCGTAGATTAAGATCCGATCGGTGAAGGAGTACATTGCCCAGACGTTTGGCGCCCAATAAGCATGGCAGAGTCCTCTCGAAAACGGGAACAACCTGCTCATCACTTGCTCTATCTGTCCGTAGTAGATAAAGGGACCGAATGCAAGGAGCGCGACCACGGCGATACCGACTCCAAGTTTGATGCAGTTACTGAATCGGACGTCAAAAATCGACCGTGGTCCAAGGCAGTATGTTCGTAAGAGATAGACGAAGTAAGCGGGTGCGAGGTACAGGTATATGTGTTTCAGACACAACAGAGCGGCAAAGATGAGGCCGCTTGGAAGTAGGCCCGTGGGCTTGCGGGCCAAAACAACCGACAGAAGCAGGATGCCGTAGAGGAGACCGTTGTACTGGAAATGGACGTGATCGATGATGAGCAAGCCTGGGCTCAAAAGTATCGACAGCGCAGCCGCATGACTCTGCTTTCTCGACCCAGCTGGTGTTGATTGCACGAACAGGGATAGCGCATAGACAAGCACCAGCTCGGTGACGATCACGGTAGCCCGCTGGAAATGGACAGTCTGCCAACTATCGTAGCCAAGGTTGTTAATTTGAAGCATCTTCGGATCGACGTAGCGTGCCAATTGTGACAGAAATAATTCAAAGTAGGCGAAGAACGGTGGGTAATCGAGTGTCCACTCTGAAGTCTTGTCGAAGTACCATTGTTTAAGTGGTAAGGAGTGCGTGATCGCAAGCCAGTTACGATGCACTTCAAAGTCTGTCGATCTGCTAGACGAGAGTCAGCTACGCCCTCCAAATACTGGAGTTTTAACGGGGACCGAATACTAGGCCGGCCATAGTAAGACTTTGAATGCCGTACCCAAGACCGCGGTCTGCAGGATGGTCGGATACTGTTCGGCCATGGGGGTGCCTTTCATGTCCTTATCGGTGTCTTTTCATGTCATCTGTAATATGTCTCAGTTATGAAGGCGTACCACCGGATTGGCAAAGACAGGGCGACGTACACGGAGTTGGTCGCGCTCACGTCTGTACGTGTCGTTGACTACGGCCGATTCCGGTTAGCGTATCAAGCAGAACGTCGATCACTGCACTGAGATACGCTTCGCAGCTCACTCCGGGCATCCTTAACAGTCATCATCACCACGAGTCACACCACAAACTACTTCGTTCGCTACAACAGGCAATATCTATGCATTATACTCAGCGAATCCGCCTTCTTATGCCATCTCGCATGGTGTCGCAACTGTAAGAACGTCGCTCACGGACGGCTTTCTCCGAAGAGGGTCATTGCGAGAACTCAATCCATCCATCTCCTATTATCTCGTTGTTTGGCCTTCAAAGTTCCGACACGCCCAGAGACCTGGTGCTATGATGTGTCGTCCATATTGTGGGAAGCCGGTCTAGCAAGCTGACGGCGTTATGCTTCCTATCTTGCGGCGATGGGCCTTTTACGCAGTCTTCACGTCCATCTCTCTGTTCTTGCTTCTTCGTTTCATTTACGCAACAGCACAGGCTGATGGTGGTCCAGCCATATCACGCCTTCGATGGCAGGATGTCCCCGTACACTACCCTGTTGCAAACATGACCGCGCTGCCATCTGGTCCATGCGTAGGGATACCGAAATTGCAGACACATTACGTATTTCGATCGGCAAAAGAGCGCGTCGTACAGCAGGAACGTCTGGCGGCGGTCAAGGAGGCATTCGTGCATAGTTGGCATGGCTACAAGCGCAATGCTTGGTCGCAAGATGAGGTAGCTCCGGTCTCTGGCAGAATCCACAACAACTTCGGCGGCTGGGGTGCGACTCTTATTGATTCCCTGGACTCGCTTTGGATACTGGGCTTGAAGGAAGAGTTCGCGGACGCGCTGACCCAGCTGCACAAGGTTGACTTCGGTACCACGGCCGCAGACGAACTGAATGTGTTCGAGACAACCATTCGCTACCTCGGAGGACTGATAGCTGCATACGACGTGAGCGAGCACCGTTACCATATACTCCTGGACAAGGCGGTCCAGGTTGGGGAGATGCTTTACAAGGCTTTCGATACACCGAACCACATGCCTATAACACGGTGGAACTGGCGGAGTGGCGCTCAGGGTGGCGCCCAGGAAGCCGCAAGCTTCTCATTGCTTGCAGAGGTCGGATCTTTCTCTTTGGAGTTTACACGCTTGTCTCAGCTTACCGGTGACTCTAAGTGGTATGATATTGTAGCCCGCATCACAGATGCATTCGAAGCTCAGCAGAACCACACCAAGATTCCTGGCCTCTTTCCGTCGCAGCTTGATACCCAACATATGGACTTCACGAGAGACATCACGTTTACTTTCGGCGGTCAAGCGGACTCTGTGTACGAGTATTTCTCCAAGCAGCACCTCCTCCTAGGTGGTCGAAACGAGCAGTACCGCACCCTCTATTCCACAGCCCTAGCGTCCGCGAAGCAGCACCTCTTCTTTCGTCCCCTGAACCCCAACAATTTAGACTTGCTGCTGTCCGGCACCCTGAAACGTTTTTCCGCCGGCCGTATCACCCTCGTTACAGAAGCAGAGCATTTGTCCTGCTTTGCTGGTGGCATGGTGGCGTTAGCTGCTAAAGCATTCCGGGAAGAACAAAACATCGAGACGGCACGACAGTTGGTAGGTGGTTGTCTGTGGGCGTACGAGAGCATGCCAAGCGGTATCATGCCTGAAGTAATCCGCGTTGCGCCGTGTCAGGTTACGGAAGACGACGATTGCACATGGTCAGAAGAGCGGTGGTTCGACGCCGTTGCGGCGGACAGCACTGCTCAGAGCCCGCAGCAAACCATCAATGATAAAGGCCTGGCACCCGGCTTCCTTGACGTACCCGACCCGAGGTATCTACTCCGGCCTGAGGTAAGCAGCAATGTGTAGAACCCTCCGTGTTGTCTGGGAGGAAGCTGACCCTCCTACCCATTATTGGTTTAGGCAATCGAGAGCTTATTCGTGCTGTATCGTATTACTGGAGACGAGGCTCTCCGTGACAAGGCATGGGTAATGTTCCAGGCCATCAGCAACGCCACAAGGACCGACATCGCGTACGCCTCCATCGAAGACGTACGAGCTTCAAAGTGGAGTGACGTAAGGTGGATCGACTCCATGGAGAGCTTCTGGCTCGGGGAAACGCTCAAGTACTTCTACCTCATGTTCAGTGACCCGGATGTCATCAGCTTGGACGAATACGTACTGTAAGTCACATGTCAGCTTACCGCTTGAAACGACGCTGACCAATGATTAGAACAACCGAGGCGCATCCGCTGCTACGGCCAGCATAAGTTTTGGTTCCAGAGTGCGTGACTGGTATTCTACGACCACACCTCTGATCGAGCAAGAAATGCCCTACCGCGAGAGTGGGGCGCCAAGCCTCCCCTGATCCTTTCAAGGTCCCGTTCCAGGCTCATATGTCGCCCCGCCTTATATGAAGCATTCAAGCACCATGATGTCGCAAACTTTCGGAATGCAATCGACAGTGGCGAAGACGCAGCCATAGATCGATTGACTGACAATCGGTTGCGAACGCCGGCTCCATCGCGCAGACCAAGGCCATGTCGAATGCTCGCGTGCGCCATTCTCATGTATATGTGCTCAAGGATGAGAATCCGAGACAGCGACAGCGAACCGTCCCAATGGAGGCCCTGTCGCTGGGTTACTCGCGAACAGGCACGATGAGTATGGACATGGTATGAGCGCCTTTCAAGACTCGGGTGCTGAACAAAGTTTCCAGCCATGAAAGCTGCGCTGGAGATGCTTGGAATACCGACATGGCACTGGCTCACCATGGCGGAGAACCCGCAAGACCTTGGCATGTGGGTGGAAGCACTGAAAGCGAAGTACGAGCCCAGCCCAGGTGTGAAGCCTTTCGGTCGCAAGGAGTTCGACAACCTGCTTGGTCCGTATGGAGGCTGTACCGATCAGCCTGCGGTACTATTTAACGAAGAGCTCATGGCAGCCTATCCGGAAGCGAAAGTTATCCTTGTACAGCGTGACGTCGAGCGATGATTCAAGTCTTACAGAGAAACGGTAATAGCCGGTTCCCCGAATCCATTCGTCCCGTTCTCTGCCATGGTGGACCCAGGGTACATGGGACATATAGTCGCGAAACCAATCTTATTGCCCGACACTACTTTGGCGTCACCCACACAGCGGGCCCGAAGTCCTTCACGGCTAACGCGCCATTTTTCGAGCAATGGCAAGCAAGTGCAAGGTCCACATATCTCAAGCACAACGACCATGTCAAACAAATCACGCCGCCCGAGAAGCTATTACTTTTTGACCTCGATGATGTCTGGGCGCCGCTGTGTAATTTTCTAGGCAAGCCCATCCCCGATGTGGCGTTCCCGAAAGTGAACGAGACCCTGGCTATACAGGAGAAGATCCAGCTGTACATTGCAGAAAGTTATAAGAGAAGCTTCATAAGGTTTGCAAAACGAGTTGCTCCTGTTGCAGCCTTGCTAATCGCGGTTGCGATATGGTGGGCAAGATCATGACCTTCAGTGACGCCATCGCAGAGACTTGCAATTACCAGAATCATTCTATTGAAAAGCCAAATGAACACAGTTGACTGATGACTTGACTTTGCGCATAGTCGTTTACGTGCTTCACGGTGCGGTCCTGCCTTCGAAGGTGCCTACGTGACCGATTATGCTGAGCGTCTTCCTATACATCGTGGCACGCGCAGAATTCGCAACTGCTTAGAAGTCTGGTTGCTCATTTATGCCGTCATCAGGCTTTGCGAGTAACGTTTGATGCGACTGTCCGAGAGGCATAGTATTCCAAGCCAGGAGACGAGAGGCTGAGATCCTCCAGAGGCAGCGGCGCTTAAGATGTGAAGCTACAAGCGCGAGTCATGTGTTTCGAACTCTCCCCCGTAACATCTTAGCTCGCGCGTCCAGCAGACAGCGATCTGGGATCTGCAGGACATTCGACACAAGCTGAAGCACATGCCGCTGAAGAATAAATGTCGCAAATGGATGCGACTGCCCGGAACACGCCGGCCCTAATTAGTATGTAGCTTTTTGCGACGCCGAGGCGGAGAATACAGCTGACTTTGTGGAAGGCAGGATTGAGAAGCTACGAGACGAGCTTATCAAACGGTTCGCCGGACTCGTAGAACGAGGCACAGTGCGTATCTTTCGCTAGCAATGGTGACCGCTCGATTCGAGTTATCAACTTACCGGTGCGTAGACTGAAACCGCAGACCGCAATGCTACTGCGCTTGCTCAATATCAAATGCAGATCGATACTGCTGCTATGGTGTGCTCAAACATTCTTGAGTGCTTTCGAAGGTTGCTAAGGTGTAGCTAGATACGTGCTGTCGAAGAGGCTCAGTCACTCATCCGGCGACTCCAGGAGATGTGGCTGTTCGGCCAGCTCAACACCATGAGTGACAGCGAAGTACAGCAGCGGTCCGATCGGGACGCAAAAGCTATCGCTGCTATGTTGAAGCGGCTCGCAGACGTCCAACAAGGAAGTCGTAATGAAAGCGGTGCTTCTTGAGAGTTCCAGAGGCTGATGTGCAGTTCTGAATGCACGCGAGGTCCGTTGCTGTTCAAAGCCTCGCGGTTCCGAACGTCGGAGTAAGACTTTCGTCCACTAATCTTCGCACTAAACGTGCGGAGCCCACAGAGTTCTGGTACCCGGCTCCAGCGTGGCCGTAAGCATGAACGACCTTCGTCCCGTCAACATCCTCCTTCTCCATCCGTGGGCCTCCATTTCTGCCCGGCCGCAGTCCGCACTGCACACTGATAACTTCGAAGCCTCCGTCTCTGCCAGTCAGCAACTCAGGGACCATTGCGCTGCAACGTTCGAGTATCTGGCTTGTCGTCTTCGGATCTGGCGTCTCACTCCACTCACCATCCTCCCTCGTACCACCCAGAATAGTGGAGTTGGAACCTGGTCGGGGGATACAGTAAGTTCTGTGGCCTTCTCCAATTCTAGTGGTGATGGCATTCGCCTCGCCTTTAACCAACACGGTTTGGCCGCGGATCGGGTACAGCGCTTCGTCTCCGCAGAGCTTTCTGGCTCCCAACCCAGTTGCGTTAACGTAACAGTCCGGCAGACGCCTTCCGTTCACCGTGACGGTACTCTCGGCAGCAAGTAATGCCGCCTTCAAGCCCCGACCGACAGGCAAGCGAGCCTTTATTAGCTTGACACCCAGCGACCGGCTTTGCTCCAGAAGATAGAGAAGGTACTGAGGCACGTTGATGGCCATGGCGCGGCAGGCTACAGCATTCGCAATCTGAGGCGCTCTAGGGGGCGTCCTTTTACTTATCGAAATGAGCGGCTCCTGGGACTCCGACACATGCCTGAAGTTCCGTACGTAGGGCGCCCACCACAAGTCTTCGGTTACTGGACCATCCCAGTAATCATAGGACTCGTACATCTGTCTAGCGTTTAGCTCAGAGCTTACAGAGCTCGTGCGTTCGATGGCCGACCTTGATCCCAGACCGGTGTAGTTGCAGGTCTTTGTTTTCTGTATCTAGCAATGCAGACCAGTACTCATATGTTTGGATGTCCCAGTCGCAGAGCATAGGTTCTTCAGATGACGCATGTGTTCGCCAGTGGGCACCGGCCCTTGGTCGTGTCAACGTCCGCCCGAGCAGAGCACATTGGTCAATGGACCGGTATCGAATGCCCCATACTCACCAAGGTGATGTGTATTCAATGCTGCTGTCGCCGGGTACGTGTGCTGCGATAATTGTAACTTCATAGCCGGCTTCTGCAAGTAGCATGGCGCTGGTGAGGCCAGTGACGCCGGCGCCGAGGACGAGAATATGAGCATCGACTGGCATTATAGTTACTTAGACATGGTATACATAGAGCGGAGAGTCGTCGAAGCATGGGAGTATTTGCAACAGAATGTAGGTTGGCCGAGACCGGCCACGAAGGCGGACACCGCAGAGCGTCCTCTTCGCCGCCGTCTGCGATCCAGATACAACCGCCGCATATAGCCTTGCGATACTTAGACCATGAAAGATTAAGTGGCATACAGTCTGTCAGTGCCCAAAAAGACGTACAAATGGGTATCTACATCGCTAAGTTGGCTGTCGGCCAAACGCTATCAATCGTGCCGCCTTCTCTCACAGAAGGCTTTCATGACCCAAAATGCAAGGTCGAGATAGCCTTCTTGACTTCGTTATCTGCGACACTCTGCCACCTTTCCCTTTCCGCTTGGTCAGTCAATGCTGATGCATCGCCCACCAACTCGTACATTTTGCGCGAAACGTCGCGATTGATGTCTGTGTAGTGCTCTTTGCTGATCTCTTTGTCGCGATAACGTGGAGCGAGAGCAAGCTTCACCATCCGTTGTATTTCCTTTTTGGCCGAATATGATAGATTGCCTAAAGGTGAACCGGACGATGCGCGATGACCCGTATCGCTGTCGTTATCTCCCCGTCTAAGACTAACTTCACGCTGTCGACCACGGTGGTACACACCGTTTGCTTGAGCATGATCGGGCGACACAGTGGTAGGCGAGAACGGCGAGAACACAGCAGCCACTGGTGACGATGACGACACAACGGAAGCTAACAGAGGCGGCGAAAGTGGGTCTTGCGGTGGTGGGGTGGGCGAGAGGGCTCTTGGCGTAGCGTGGCCAGACGATACCGGAGACCTCATAGGTGATGAGTTGCGTGGTGACCATTGACCCGGGTGCTGGTCAGAGGCGCCAGGCGAGCCAGCTGAGATGGGTTTGTTTCCAACGTCCTTCAGCAAAGACGATAAAAACGTTGAGCGATCATCATTGTTGCGTTGCGCAGCTGCGTGCGATGACTCTGCCGCAATGCTGGACGCTGCCGTTTCAGGCCGAGCTCGCAGCCTAGGACGCTTTAGCTGAGGCTGCGCTGAACGATCTGGCTCGTGTGGCGACGCCGGCGAAGCTGTGGCTTTGCGCTTCCGGCGCCTCACAGATAGTGGAGCATCCTGAGACTCTCTCGCCTTGTCGAAAGCGTTCCAAGCACGAATTTCATCCTGCGATTCTGGCTCCGGCTGTGACCTTGGCTGAGCCTGCTGTAGCCGAGAGGAGGCAATATCTCGTATTCGATCTGTTGCAGCCCCTTGTTGGTGAGCGACCTCCATGCGCCTTTGCCAGTGCGCGAGTTCTCTCCGCTGCTGCGGCGTGCGCTGATCGAGCGCCTCTTCGTCAAACGGAAAATCTAAGTCCAGGTCCAAGCGACGCGACACTTCTTGCCAGACCCTCGCCCATATTGCATCATTGTCGCGCTGTCGGCGACGAGCTGGGGCAGTTGGCATTCTTGCACGCCGTCGAGGCTGACGACGCATTGCGTTCGCCATACCTGGCAAACCCACATCAGTTTCCAGGTCTCCTAAGCAGGTCTCGCAGTACCAAACATCCGGTGTCTCTTCGTATCCGGCGCAGAAAACATGGACAGCTTTGTCGCATCCGTCACAGTACATGAGTTCGTGCGTCTCATCAGCTGCACCGCACACTATGCAGGAGTCCCATGTTTCGACGGCGAAGAGCTCATCCTCTACTACCATGGTGGGGTCTAATTCTGCCTCCTGGACTTTGTCCTGCACCGCATACGAGTCGACGACAGGGCCGCCAAGTGCGCGGCTGAGCTCGACCATGTTGAAGGTTGCACGACATATCGGGCAGCTGTTGGCGCGCTCGACCCAAGGCTTGAGGCACGCATTGTGCAGATCGTGTCCGCAAGGTAAGAGATGGGCTATGCTTTCTTCATCGGCATCGATACTGTGCACATTAACGTTAGCTAAACATTTTCGTGACAACGCGCATATACTGGAGGCTCCAGAAGCTCCACATTGCACGCATGGCAAGGGGAGACCCTCACCTCCCAAGCTCAATCGGCGAATATCAAGAATGATCTTCAAGCCGTCCAAGAGAATGGAAGCCGGTACCGATTCGGTAGCGTGATGGTGGGCGGGCCATAAGAGGCCTCCAGCATGGCAGGACAACATGATCGCCGTTACAGGCGAAATACAGGAGGTCTTGCATCGATCATCGTGGGTCAAGTAGTATACCTTTTCGAGCTCGCTCTCGTACAGCTCTTGGCACCGCCCTTGCTGGCATCAACGGCCGCCGCAGCTGCGGGAGCTTCCGGTGGTGGGTCTTCGGCAACATCGGCGCGAAGATCTCCTAAACAAACGATGCATGTTTCCGCCATGCTGTAAGTGTGCTACAAGTGGTCTTGAAGCTGTCCTTGGTTGGACGAACATGAGGAAGAGTGATCTTGGACTCGAGTGTGACGGAAGGAGGGAGAGTCGCAAACTGTGGGGAGAATCCCGCTTTAAGGGTTTCGCCAAGCGCTGGCCTAAGCGTGCAGCAGTAGCCTCCACGTGATTCGCCACGAGGTTGATGAACAGGCTGCAGGTTGATGGCTTCAAGAGGCCACGATTCACATCTCCATTGTGCGTCTTTGAATCGCTGAGTCGCCTACGAACATTTGCACCGCGGGCCCGTCATCTTGATGAGCTGGTGCACCAGTGGATGGAATGTACGCCGTTAACATGCCTTCGCGAGCCGATTGCGTCGAGCGACATTGACGCCCCCAAGTCTTGAATGACTGCATTGAAGGCAATGTATCATCGCGGACAATGGACTTCGTGCAAGCGAGGTTTATTAAACGCCTGGAAACGACCGGGTCGGGGTACCCCATGAAGCTTAGCGGGCATAGTCGGAGCACACGAGGCTCGCATGCTAGAGATTGAGAGCCGTATGTAGTGCTAGGCACCTTGGTGAAAGCGCATCCTCATTCATATGGCCTGCATGCCTTCACTAACTGCATGAGTCCAGCCACCGAAGTGGTTATCCGGCTACCGAAACGCCATGCAACTCATTCCCCCTTAACATTTGAAATCACCTCTTTAGACCTCCGCGATCTCACGCAGACGCCTGATGGTCGATCTCGTCGCTGCGGCGGCTGGGGTCGACACGGTGTATGCTCCTCCCGCGATCTGCCAGACTCGTCAGTATTCCCGCGAGTGCCAACATATGCTCAACTCCTGATGTACCGTCTTCCCACATGACCGACAGTTCCATATACCGGTAGAGTGTCTCTTCACGGTCACCTTGCCGCAGAATGTGCATGTGTACTTGGAATGTTGCTGAATTTCAATCTTCTTGACTTGCTTTCGCAACGAAGCACCATATCTAGGACGGGGTTAGGATCGTTCACTCATCGTGCGCCATGCCTTGCAACAAGCGATGAGGTGCATGAAAGAGCGAACCTGGTGCCGTATTTGCCTAAGTGTTATTAGCTAGCTTATATCGCTTCCTTGATTGCTGAACCAAGCTTACCGGTGATGCCGACCTTCTTCGTTCTCTTCGTCATGGTGCCTGCTGGATCGGGAGAGTGCGATGAGTGTTTGAATCGGACGCTTGATGTCGTTGTCGCAAAATCGACATTCGGTCGTGCTTCCAAATTTAGCGGCTTGGCGCACTCTGCTGGGTGCCTTAGGCCGCTGAAAATTGTCACCACCAGATTACATGGCCAACCACGAACCGAGGCTAAATTAGAGCAACAATAACCAGACTTGTAGTCTGTCAAAGGATAGCACTGTGGTAAGGCGAGACATGGAAAGGTAGGTAAGTAGGCCTTCTCATTGGAGAAACCGGACGATCCTCGCCAAGATCCTCCTGATGCTCGGACCTTGGCCACCATGGACCATCAATCCACGCAGCAGTATGAATGCATTGTCTTCGGGGCTACGGGATACACTGGAAGATACACATGCGAGCATATCCAGTCCTCTCTACCAACTGACTTCAGGTGGGCGGTGGCTGGGAGATCTGAAACCAAACTTCAACGGCTCGTTGCTGATCTCAAACATCTGAATCCGGATAGGCCGCCACCAGCCATCGAGACCGCTAGCCTTGAGAAGGATAATCTGGTCGCTCTTGCGAACAAGACCAAAGTCCTCATTACTACCGTAGGACCGTACCACAAGTATGGCGAGGTGGTGATAGAAGCCTGTGCAACCACAGGGACACACTACCTCGACGTCACAGGCGAGATACCGTGGGTCTATGACATGATCCAGAAGTACAGTAGTGTGGCAAGGCAGACTGGTGCTATCATCATCCCACAGAACGGGGTCGAAAGCGCTCCTAGTGACCTGATGGCTTGGAGTCTCGTTACGCATGTAAGGCAAGCGCTCAACGTTGGCGTCGCAGAGCTTGTTCAAACGACGTGGGAGCTCAATGCTGTACCGAGCGGTGGTACTCTGGCCACAGTGCTGACGCTGTTCGACTCCTATAGTCTGAATCACCTTGCGAAGACTGGCAACCCATGGTCTATGTCTCCGGTGCAACCATCAGCGTTACAAATGCGGTCGAGGCCGCTGATAGAGAGGATTACTGGTGTACGAGATATCCCGGATCTTGGCACCTTAACAGACAGCTTGCAAGGTCCTTCCGACACGCCAATTGTACATCGTTCTTGGGGTTTGCATGATAAGGGGAAATTGTACGGTTCTAAATTCCAATTCAATGCTTACCAGCGTATCGGAAATGCTTTGTATGGGTTTGGCATACATCTAGCAATGGCCTTGGGCTTGCTCGCACTCGCCGTCCCACCAGTTCGGTGGCTACTCATGCTCTTTGTGTATCAGCCTGGTGAGGGTCCAAGCAAGGAGTAAGTTGCAATGCTGAGATTGTTGGTTTGCAGATCTGGGCTGACCACATGTAGGGCTTCCAAGCACGACTGCATTGAATGGCGCGCTATCGCTTACGCTGACACCTCGGACCCAAACGACCCAAGGCGCGCAATGTGTCGCATGCGTTTCGAGGGTAGCATGTATGCTCTTACAGGGATATGTGTTGCTGAGGCCGCTATCACCATCGCGCGCGATAAGACTCTGGCGCATCAGCTCGGCGGTGGCTTCTTGACGCCGGCAACGCTAGGTGCACCGTATCTTGACCGGCTAAAGAAGGCTGGCGTGAAGACTGAAGTGAGAATGATGCCTTAAAATTCCTTATACTCGGTTCTTGCGGCTGTAATTTGGAGCATATGTGGACAACGCCCGCCTGCTCTTGTCCATGGAGAGGACGCTCTACTGGAGGCTACCTAACGGTTTCCGAAAGCGGTACGGTACTGATCTTACGGAAGCCCATCGCATATGGAGATCAAACACAAGCGCGCACGATAGCAGAGGTCTGTAAGGCTCTCTAGCAATCAAGCATGCCTTACCGTCGCATGGCAGAGTGGACCGCTTTCGCCTGAGGTTCAGCCTCCACACAACTCCGTAAAGCTTGCAGGGTTTGTGGGGGCCAGTGGGCAATCCCCGCGGCATACCCGACCATGCCGGGGATCCTTCCCAGCTCGTAGGGGTAACAGACGCGCCGCAGCTGAACCGATAACAATGTCAGCACTAAGCGTGTCAATCCCGCGGTATCTGTATACAAAGCCTGCGCCGTCATATCCTTTGACATACAAGAAGTTCACACCTGATGAAGACTACTTCCGCCAGCTGTGTCTATTTAAAATAGCCGGAGCTTCGACATTCAGCTTCCGTGCTCGATCATCAGCTGTTTGTCGGTACTTGTGCAACGCACCTACCAAGGGGACGTCGGCTCACCAACACGTCGGACTGTGAATCACTACAAGTCTGTTTCCTGCCGCGAGTTCGGTCGTGCCTGGTTTATAAGCGTCACGATGCCTTTCCTTGCCCAGGAACATTATCCAATATCTACAAAGGATATCCTTTCCTGGACATTCGATGACTACAAGCATGACTGGGATGCGCCCATCTACATCTCCGCTCTGGAGCCTCAACAACACTCTGTCTCTGCCCGGCAAGCCAAGTCGTTAGTCCGTCAACTTGCTTCCGGGTTCCGTGCGCTCGGTCTACGTAAGGGAGATTGTGTGTGCATCCACAGCTTCAACACTGTATATTATCCGCTGTTCTTTTTAGGCGTCATTGCAGCAGGCGGAATCTTTGCCGGGACAAATCCCGCATACACGCCGTTTGAGCTGGCGCACACCCTTCGCACAGCCAAGGTCCAGTGGGTCTTCGTACAGCCTGAGGAAGCATTACTTGACGCGGTGAAGAAGGCCATGAAGGATGCTCGACTTGGTGACGACCGGCTTATTATCTTCAATCCGCACGGTGAGAAAGTCCCGGCGGGTGTCGGTATGCAGTGGTCCGACCTCTTACAACATGGCGAGCTGGACTGGGTTCGCTTTAACGACCTGGAGACGGCGAAAGACACGGAAGCGGCACGTCTTTTCTCATCTGGAACTACAGGATTGCCGAAGGCTGCTTCCTTGAGCCACTACAACTTCATCGCTGAGCACACCCTGGTTTACGAAGCGACGCCTCGGCCTTTTCGTGCACGCCGTCTTGTAGCCTTGCCGATGTTTCACGCTGCCACTACGCCGGTTGCCTTCACTACGCCATTGCGCGCAGGCGAGGCTGCGTACGTGCTGCCTCGGTTCGACCTTGAGAAGTGGTTCTGGGCGCACGAGCACTACCAAATCACGGACGCGGTGCTCGTGCCGCCGGTAGCGGTCATGGCCATTAACTCGCCACTGAAGGACAAGTACAGCATGAGATATGTTCGCATTGCTAATGTCGGTGCCGCGCCGCTAGACAAGAAGACGCAGGCACGAATGCAGGCGATCATTGGCTCTGACGCGCCATTGACGCAAGTTTGGGGCATGACTGAGACATCTTGCATAGCAACACGGCAAGTACATTTTTTCATGAGCTTGTACTGGAATCAGCTGACTGTTGTGCAGCTTCGCTTACCCGGAGACGGATACCACCGGCAGTGTCGGAAGGTTTCTATCGAATCTTGACGCAAAACTGGTCGATGACGACGGGCGGGATATCACTGATTACGATGTGCGTGGTGAGTTGTGTGTTAGAGGACCGACTATCATCAGAGGGTACTTTGAGAACGAGGAGGCAAATCGGAGGGATTGGGATAGCGAAGGCTACTTCCATACTGGCGATATCGCTTACTGTGATGGAAAGACGAAGCTGTGGTACATTGTCGACCGGAAAAAGGTATACGTGATGTGAAAGAATATTCTGTTAACTTCGCTGACAACGACATTAGGAGCTCATCAAAGTTCGCGCCAACCAAGTGACGCCCCCAGAGCTGGAAGGTGTCCTGCTCGAGCACCCCAATATCATCGATGCTGCAGTCATTGGCGTTCCCGATCCGCTCCGCCATGGCTCAGAACTACCTCGGGCATACCTCGTCCGCCGATCTGGCGATAGGCCGAGCGAGCAGGAGGTACACAACTACATGCGAGGTTTATTGGCAAGCTATAAGATGTTGGAGGGCGGCATCGTCTTCGTTGATATGGTACCAAAGAATGCGTCTGGCAAGATCCTTAAGCGCGTGTTGAGAGAAAGGGCGGCGAAAGAGATGCGGTCGAAGTTGTAGTGACAGAAACCAAACATTTATGGACACAAGTCACGTGCACGTGAAACCGTGCGCCACAATTTGTAATCCGCAGCTTCTACGTGCAACCTCAGGCTTCCTGGATTTTCCAACCAAAGCGCAGTTTCAAGGCTCTCATTAGTCATGCCTTGTTCAGTCGAAGCCGTACAACACTCGCGACTGCAGTGCTGGGTGAAGAGGCACATAATACAAGTCAAGTAAATTGGCAACATGTCCCGCCATCACCCCGATCTTGTGATGTGCCGCAAGACGTCCGGCATTGCCATCGGCCGGCTATGCGACAAGTGCGATGGTAAATGCCCCGTCTGCGACTCATATGTGCGCCCTACGACTCTGGTGCGCATCTGCGACGAATGCTCGTTCGGCAACTATCAAAACAAGTGCGTCGTCTGCGGTGGGGAGGGCATCAGTGACGCATTCTATTGCTTCGAATGTACCCGATTAGAGAAGGACAGGGACGGATGTCCTAAGATTATCAATCTGGGAAGTTCGAGGACGGATCTGTTTTACCAGAAGAAGAACTTCAGGAATCAACAGCATTGAAAGGCCAGCAATGAAACATCATCCATTTGCTGCCGGAACAAAGATTATGTGGGCAACGTGCGCCGATAATCACTGCGCGCAACTTGCGTCGCAGCTTGTCTTTCCACTCATAATACGCAGTGTATCAAGCCTACAAGCTACATGCCAGCTATCTTCTGTCGGGAGTTGGAAGCATGGAGAGCATGAGTGGAAGAAGAGGAGCTGTGCATGCGCGTCAGCGCACTCCGGGGACATCGAGGAGGGGGAGGGCTTTGCACACTCTCAACAAGCGATAGCGCACATGGTACGGATCCTTAATATCCCATTCCAATTTCAAAGCTTACTATGAGTAGCGTGCAACCACCGGGGTTGCAGGCGAAATATCTGTGGCCACATGCCTGTCCGTCCTACGCCACCATTTTCACGCCAGTTCAAGATTCGGCCTCATGCTGAATGCTCTGACGGTCCACCGTATGCAGTAAGACCGGCATGACAAGGCTTCTAAACCAATCCAGTTCTGTCTGCTGATCCACCCTGTTCTGTGCCCTGTTCCAATAGTTTATCACAAATCTACACCAATCTGGCAGCACCACCGGCACCATGTAAACGGGTGACAGGGTGCATGTGCCGTCACGGTTGCTGAGATGCGCTCGGTTGTGTTTGACACCTCGTTGAGTTGGTTGCCCATGTATATCAGATCAAGCACACCGGACGCTTCAACAGATACGACAACGAATGGCAAGCTATAACGCTGGTCTGGTCCCTGTCGCACTCGGATCGCCCTTGTAAAGGATAAGCAGCTGGTTCTGCATATCTTGCTGGTCAATTGTCGATGTGACATCGACAGAGCATCCAGGCTGGGAGGTTGAATCATGGCTTGCATGATATCTACGATGTTGCATACTGAATTGCGTGGCACTCTGAAGGCCTGGAATAAGGATGCTGGTGATCCATTGCCTCTGGACGTTGCGTGACTGCAAGGCTGCACTGTTGGTATGCTGCCTTGGGTCCCGTATAAGTCCTCGGCTGACGCTGTGCAGCTGCCAGTGTAACCGGCGAGATAAGCAAGACATTTGTCAGGCTGACACGAACTGCGGACCACGCACAATACCGACGAAGTCCAGTGTTGACTTATCTTCTCTTGTATACTACGTTTGGCCCCCATTGGATATGTCCTTTGACATGGTTGCAAAAAAGGCGGAATCTGGTCGAGTCAGTTGATCTTGGTAAAGGCATTCGTACAAGCGTGCATACGATACTACTTCGGCATAGTAAGACGTAGATGTACGGATCCTGCCAATACAGTACGCTACCCAACGCTTGCCCCACACAGGTTACCTATTCGCTTTTTGCAAATGCAACGTCCTCCACGGCCCAGGTCGACTGGTTGCCCATCACATCTCTGCCTCTCTAACATGCGCTCCGTGTCGCCTCCAGGCACTTCCTCCGGCGTTGAATCGTGCAATCCAGTATCCCGATTGAAGGACAGGCATAGACGAACGCCTTCATTGTGGACCAGTGCTCCCTAGAAATCTGGGAACAGCTTGCCGTATCTGCGACAATATTGTCAGTATGTGACACCGCATCATCCAGCACAGGCAATCACTTACGCATCGTCACCAGCCGCACCGTAAGCCTCCGTTTCCTCCGGATACTTGTCAAACAAACTCGCATCACCGACGCCAGCCCTCACCGGCGGCACATACGGTGCATCAATATCCTTCTTCGCCAACCGATCCCACGTCACCTCCGCGAACCAAGGGTGCGTCATGACGTCCTTGCTGCCGCCATGCAAGTTACCCAGTCGCTTCGTCAAGTCGGACGTGATGAGCTTGCTGAGCAGATCCTGTGCATCTGGATGAATGTACGGTGGGTACTTCACGCGCCCTTTCAAGATGTTCTCGTAGATCTTGAGTGGCGAGCCGGAATCCCAGAAGGGTGTGAAGCCAGCCAACATCTCGAAGATGAGGATACCAAGACTCCACCAGTCGACCGATTTATTGTAGCCTTTGCTGCTTACGACTTCTGGCGCGAGGTAGTCGGGTGTACCGCAGAGAGTCCAGGTGATGTCGGGTACCTCCTTCGCGAAGCCGAAGTCGGTGATCTTGAGATGTCCGTGTCGGTCAAGTAACAGATTCTCTGGCTTGAGATCGCGGTATATGATATTCATGCTGTGTAGGTAGTCCAGCGCTAGTGTGACTTCGGCAGCATAAAACTTGGCTACTGGATTTGGAAAGCGCTGCCGCTTCATCAGAGTGGTAACTACTTGTTAGAGGGAGAAAGCGAACACACCTGACTTTTACGCAGCAGACTGAACAGCTCGCCACCCTCAATGAAGTCCATGACCATATACAAGTTCTTGCTGTCTTGCCATGTACCCCATAGCGTAATCAGGAACGGATGCTTACATCGTTGAAGCATTCGCCGTTCGTCGTTCGTGTGCTCGACCTGCTTCATCTTCACAACCTGCGCCTTCTTGAGCACCTTCACGGCATAGTACCGCTGGTTGTGCTTGCTCTGCACTAGATGCACTCTACCGAAAGATCCAGTGCCTAGCGTGCGGCTGATCTGAAAGTCACTGAGTGTATACTTTCCTTTCGTCTCTCTCACTGCATTTCCGACTGGCTTCTGCTGAGGTAGGTTAAGCATGGGCACGTTCTGACCGGTACTGCCGTCGGTGGTGCTGGAGTAGCCGGAGTCGTGCGGTTGTGAGTTGCCGCCATACTGCGGCTGATTTATCAGGTGCTGGATCGAGGGTACATTCTGCGTGTTCGCGGTCGGGTTCTGCCCTTGCAGCTGTCCGGCCGCTTGAGCGTTCATACCCGTTGGCGTGTCCTGCTGCTGCTGCTGCTGTTTGCTCGCGTCGCCGCCAGAACTTGACGGCGCGGAGTTTGCAGGTGTAGACTTGGCGTTGAACGTGGACTCTGGCTCGGTAAACAGAGTGCTACCTTTTGAGATGGTTGGTGTGAGAGGTGAGCCCGCAGCGTGCTGTGCCTTGTCCGCGACGGGCGAGGTGGGCGCTGCGGAGTCGGACCCTTGCGAGTCCTTTGTACGTTTCTTCTTGAGGAAGCCGAGGGTCGGCATGGAGAGATCTGGTGAGAGGTGGCGCTTCACTGGGAGCAAGTTGGCGGGCGTGTAGCTCCGAGGAATGCTGGGCAACGCAGTGCTTGCTGATCGCTGGTGAAGTGGGTGTTGCTAGCAGGCGCAAGCTAGGAGCGATGTCACGGAGAGCGAGATCTGTAAGCGTGTGGAGTTGCTGGAAGGGTAATCTAAGAGCGAATTTGAGGGGATGCTTCTCGTCTTGATAGTGTGACGCAATATGCTACGCCTTCCGGGTTGCTCTTCGTTTGCTACGCGGTGACTCTGAGGTGTGCCGAAGGAGCTGATCTCCACCCTTGCGTTTCTCAGACCACGCTCGTGATCACGCTATGCGGGTTTGTGAGGTGCCAAACAATGGCGATGCGACCTGCCCAACCACTCGGCCGATCCAGGGCAATGGTCAGCGGATAAAGCTTATTCAAGGCTGGTGTAGTATCACACGTTGCTGCTGTAGCAGGCTTCTGTTGGATCCCTTCAACTTCTCGGCTTCTGAGAGGCGGCGTGCGATGCTGCTAAAAAGGGCGTTGCTCCGAGGATGAGTGTGGAATGCTGTTGGTCGGTCTGCTAGCTCGTAAGCACCCACCCTAGATACTCAGGCTCAATCTTTGGTCAGGTCGTCGTGACAGCTCGCTGCGTAGGACAAGGAGGTTCATAAGATATGAGATGCGAAAGGACAAAGCATGGTTGCTGTCGCAAAAGGCCCGACAGCCATACGCAACGCAACGCATATGCGGCAGAGACAAGCAAGCGGCTGCTGCAGCTTAGCTTGCTCCGCTATCCAGCAGCCACCCACGCACTGAACCCCGCTTAAACCATCGCCATTGCTCGGCACCGGACTTTTCCGCTTAACAGGCATTCGGAAGGCATCGTGAGTGAGGTGATGTCTCGATCTCTCATATGCAATTTAGTTGATTGCTACGTAAAGGATCAACGTGACGTTTGATAGACCTTCATCCCCTTCGACACGACTGCTTGGGTTTGCTGGTTGAAGAAGACGCTCTCCGACGCGCTGAGCGTCCAGCTCTATCCTTCTCATGCCAACCGCTGTGTCTTTCACCCTCCACCCGCCTCTCGAGACCCATCGCCGTGTCCTCCGAGGCGGGACATGAGCAATGGACGGCGGCTGGCCCGTCTGTTGTTTGTTGAAGGGCCACGGCCACCAGCTCCTAAGAGGGTCTCAGCATAGTCAACGAGCGCAGCCTCCCGAGGTGTGCCTTCGGTGTACTTCCAGTCCAGCAAGCTTGCTGCTGGTTGTCAAGTTACGCTCCGCCATATACCATATTGACAACAACGGACAGCTGTAATATTCTCCTCGGGCGCTACGACGGTCTTGTTGACCCACTTCTCACACCCAGCTCAGCCAACAGCCTTAGCAACCTCCGCTACCATGCTTATTGGGTGGCCTTGCTCAGTGCACCTGCGTACGAATCATCCTCCAGCTGGTTACGCTAACTTCTTGGGCTTCTCTGGCATTCTTCGTTGCTTACGTTTCTGCAGCCGTCGCGATAGTGACCTCTGATTCTCGACCTCACTCTACATCGCGCGAGCTGGCCTCAGAGTGGTCCTTGGCTTTGATCGGACTGGAAAGCTTGCACTGCTTTGCCGCAGGCTCTTGACCGTCCACAGCAGCTTTCAAGTGACTCTTCTTCGCGTATGAACTTGCGGTGCTTCGGCTCCCAGAAGTTACGTCACAAAAGCCGGCTGAGTGGCGCGAATTCAAGCTTAAGCAAAAAGCTATAGACCGCGTCCTTGACCATTTGTCGGACCGCGTGCTATGACTTGTTAGCTGCGATCTGCAAGATATCATCCCTACCATAGACGTACCGCGGCGTAAAATTCAGCGTGAAGCACATGAACAGCCAAGCCTTCAATCACCAAGTAGATAGCAATCAGCTGCCACATCACCAATAGGAGGCGTCTCTTGTCATTGAGGATCACGTAATACTTCAAGAAAGCCGACACCCTCCAGATGGAGAGGCCAGATAAGATACACTTCTGTTCAGCGGACTAGGCGCGGCCGAACTCATGCTGAATGTTGGAAGCGCGGTTCCAAGTATGGCGCGGTGAGGCGTATGCATTGCCGAAACTCAGGATCGTAACATCAGCGGTCAGTCATTAGTGCGTCTCTGATGCACAATCTAAAGCTTACTGATAGTTAATGGATGGTTCACGATCGCATCAATAACGATCATCCACCACATGCCATCCTTGATCCTGCCATACTCTCCTCCAAAGAGCACGCCGAGTCTCGAGTGCAACACAAGGCTTTATCCGATGATCATAGCGGCCAGCCAGAGACTTGAGCATCAAGCCGGTTAGCTTCGAAGCGAACTCATAGTAGCTGATCATGCTGCCGAGGGCGTAGAAGAAGACACCGGACGTTTCGGGCGCCATAGACACAAAAGTAGAGTCCACGGAAGCGTTTGAAGGTCGTCAGGATCAGCAGAATAGGTTCCGAGACATTGTATACCGTGATCGCAGCTACGATGGTGAATGTAATGGCTTCCTTGTCATAGTGTCGATCGAAGGTCTTGTAAGCGGTCAAGGTCGCATTGGCTGTTACGACACGCTCGAGAACAATTTGATCAAGTTCCATGTCCGCAAGCTTTTCTATAAACGTCTGGATGGCACCTGGCAAGCGAGGAACAATGCGGATGCGGATGCGGATCGAAGAAGCAAAGTATAGTCGTGACAGAAAAAGGCCGTGCTTACTTACACATGCGGCGAAGTTAACATCCGGGCATACCGCCATTGTACCTTTGTATTTTGTTGCAGCACTCCACGCAGCTGTGTTGGCTGTGTGAACCGGTCAAGCACACGCTGCAGCTTCTGCGGCCTTGGCGTGCCCATGCATGTCAGGATCGTGCGCCGCCGCCAATGGCACAGCTTCAGCACAATGTACACAGAGCTGAGGTACTTGTGCGGTCAGCACACTGCGCATCGCATCACCTTACCACAAGCAGCCTGATAGAGACGAGGCAGCGGTAGCAGTGCCGCCTAGGGCTGAGGCAAGCGAGCAGCATCACTATGCATTGTTCGTAGTACGGCTCGACGAAGATGATCTGTAATTCATCTGCCGCGTGAAGCACGGGAGTGTTCGCTACTATACGGCTTGAGAATGGAGTCCTGTTGACGCGTTACTCGTTCTCGACTCCAACCCTGGTGCCGAGCCATGTGTGCTGGCCGAGAGCGCTATGTTTCCTGGTCGTGGCCATCAATACTTTGCAGGGAGGGGATCTGCGAACATGCTTCGGAGCGGTCGTTAAGAATGTGACGTGCAAATCTGTGAAGCGAGCTGCCGTGCTGTGCTCGCGGTTCAATCATTGTCATTGTCTATGTTTGTCGAAAGTGGTGCAGTAGTTGATGGCTTCGCGCCCGTTTGCCCGGCCGCTCCCGGATCACGTGAAGGTTCTGGAACGCGCGGCGACTTCAGGCAGCACTTGGTTCGAGGCATGTGTGACATGGCTTCTCGTCAAGCACCGAGCACGAAGCAATGCATGTTACCTGCCTCTTCTACCGATTGCACGCTTTTGCCTTCTTCGAAGAAGTTTGAGGGTTGCAACGGATGCCAACTCGTACATAGTCTGTACATACTCTCCAACGAGCAAGACCAGGCGACCTGGTTGTCATTGTCGTCGCCCCTGGATGGGCAAAGAGCTGGTCTACCGCTTCTTTGCCGCACCAATGTGTGTGCCCTGCACTTTGCTTCCAAACAGCAGGCTACTCCTGCTCTCTTGCCAATGCGCCTGCAAGGGCGACAGGTGCAACAACATCAGTGTTCGGCTGCTCTTGCCGTTCGCCGCAGTACCGCCAAGAGAAGATTGCAGCAGGTAAGTCAACTACACATACCATCAGTCAGCTTCTCCTCTTCGCTTAGCTCTGGGGTTACATACCTTGCTATTCCGATACGGAACGTGACTGTCATCACCCTTCTTATTACCCAAAGCGGCAATGACATCTCCAAGAGAAGAAAGTGACTTGTTGATCGCAGCTGTCTCCTTTGCACGACTGCCCTCTGCGCCGGACTGCTTCAAGCGCTCACTGCCGGCCAAGTCCACGAGGTTGAGCACGCCCTCGCTGCTCGCGTTTGTTGCTGCACAGCGGCCATGCAGTGTTAGCATGAAGATACTGTGCGAACGCGAGCTGCGTTCATTCGACTTGGTGGCTGCGACGCGGCGATTCTTGGCCGCCGTATCGAGCAGCTGCTGCACAGCTTTCTCAGTGTAAGAGGTCCCCAGATCGGCCGGCTGCGAGCCTGTTGGTGCAGCAGGAGGCCATTGCCCGTCATTCTCTGGCGGCGGCCACAGCATGACTGAAGACAGGTTGGTGACCGTCGTTCTGCCAGTGATGGCATCGTGGTGAATCTCGTGCTTCTCCTTCCTCTTCCCTCTTATGCTGGCGCCGAGATCTTCCCCTTCATCCCAAGACTTTGCATCTCCAAGCAGGTCGTTAATCGTCTCATTGTACACTTCCACGAACGACGCTTCAACCGCATACTCCCATCCCTTCTCCAGTAAGCGCTGCATTTCCGACAACAGCAGTGCAATGGAAGAGGGTATAATGCCATCCGGTCCAGACATTCCGTACGTCTTGCCACTTCCGGTTTGTCCGTATGACAAGATGGAAACGTTGTAGCCGTCCACAACGCTCTGGATCAAATCGCGGCAGTCCGCAAAGACTTGATCGTTGGCCGAGCAAGGTCCGAATACGCGGTCGAAGGCATAGTTGTGCTTCTCGTTACGCTCTTTGCCAGTCGCAGACAGCGTCGTCGGTGCGTGAACCACCATCTCCTTGCCTCCGTCAAGCGCATCCACATCCGGATAGTCCACCTTTGCCGGCTCCTCTTCTCCCTGAAGAAGCGGCCGAGTGCGCGCAAACACTCTTATATTGCCTCGAAGTTCCAAGATCGTAGCGTTCAGCTTCCGTCGCAGCATTTCCTCCTTGCGGAGTGTAGTTAGCGTAGCGTCTTTGGCATCTATGGCGTCCTGCAGCTTCTGGCTCATGGTCGTGAACTCCAGACTCTGCGCTTCCTGATTGCCTTCCAGAAAGTGCGTTTTCGAGACGAGGGCTGCCTTCTCCTGCTCCAGGGCTGCATATCTAGCTTCGTCGGCAGCAATGCGCGTACGCAGACTTTCCGCCACAACATTGGCTGACTGAAGCTGATTTTCGAGATTCATAATCGTATCACGTAGATTTTGAACCTCACCCGCTGACTCCGTCGCGCGGCTTTCTCCAGCCAGTCGTAGTTCGTCCACCTGTCTTTGCAATGCCGCAGTCTCCGTTCCGTGGTCTGCTTTCAACTGCGCTAACTCATCCCAATGTGCCGTCGTCAAGCCAGCCGTCTCATCATCTTTCTGCCGCCTCCACTGCTGCTTCGCCTCATCCATCTCCCGCCTGAAGCGATCCGCATCCCTTTCGCGCTCTCTACTTACGAGCTCCACCTCCTTTTCAAGTTTCTGCGAGACGCTTGCAAGCTCTCGGTCATGACGTGTCTCTAGATCCTGGATGGCACGCTCATGGTCGCGACGTGCATGGGTAAAGTCGGTCGTTGTGGTGTGAAGGTCGTTACGTGCTCGCTCGACATCAGCGGTTAAGGTGCGGTTGCGTGCCGAGAGCTCCTGGTTCTCCGCAGTAACCTCTTGCACTGTGCTAGATGTCAGCTGAGGTGTGCACTGATCGATGCGCGGAAGTACGTACATCTGCTCTTGTACAGCGCCAAGGACTCGTCCAGCGAAGTTTTCGAAGATTGAGCGGCTTGGACCTCGGACTTAAGCGCTATGAAATACTGCTCCATGTCCTCGAGCCTGCCTTTCGTGTCCCAAGCTGGTAGCACAGGTGTAAGCGATTCTTTCGTCAAAAACACAGGCATCGCCTCTCGCGGTCTTGCGCTCGTATGAGGCGTGTGCAAACCATTAACAGAAGATTTGTGCTTGACGGGGGAGGGTGTATGTAGAGTGCGTGAGGACTGTGCTTTGCGAAGGGTAGGGGTGCAGGAGAACCTGGGAATTTTAGAAGGTGACATCTCCTCCTTGATTCGCTCAAGGGAGGGCCGATGCTTGTTTGCTGACGGTAGACGGGGCTTGGGAGAAAGAGAAAGCTCGGCAAAAACCGATGTGATTGATATAGTGCGTTGGGGTTGGTTGTACGTGCTCTCTGATCTGGTTGAGCTGTCAGAGGCGTGACGAGAGGATATCGGCTCGGTTGCTGAGCTGCTGCCCTCGGCGTCACTTCGCTTGCGTTGGTAGGCTTGTCGTAGGTTTCCGTGGGTACGTGTCTTGCGGATGGATATAGAGCGGAGGGACAGGATAGGTGTACCTTTTCGCTTGCTCATGACACCTGTCTCGGCATCATTGTCTTGGTCGTCCGTCATTGTCTCGCGGCTTTGGCGCGTGTCAAAGCGCGAACCATTCGTGGTGGGGAAGGATGACGCCAATGATGATCCGCTGCGGCCACTCTGGACGGCAGAGAGCGGCCGTGCGATGCCATGCTTGATGGATTGTGGCATATGCGATCGTAAAGGCTGAAGAGGTTCGCCTCCGCGCTCAATCAACGTTTTGCGCTTCATTGGTGGCTCTGGGAGGCCGAACATCTTATGCTTGGTGGGAATGGCTGGCGGGCCCATAGTTGTTGCAGCGGTCCCATTGCGCGTGTTGAGGTCGCTTTGGCTGGTCTCGAGTAGTAATCTGCCAGCATTCGATATCGCTGCTGGCAGTCGGGTGGGTTGTTTCAGGCCGCTTGTTCGAGCGTTCTCGAGTTGAGAAGGGGGACGTTCCATAGTGGCAATGGACTTGTTGATCTGCGCTGACATCAAGCTTGTTCTGCATCCTGCATCCAGCAATCCAAAAGAAAGAATTGGTATAGAGAAATCCGTCCATATGGTCTTCGCTTGACGACGCAATGTTTAGGGTGAGTAAACATGGCGGCGGGCCAATGCGCGCCGAGCGGCGGATCTGCCCGCTCGACCGGAGTCTGTGCGTCGCGTTCACATGCGAAACTGCCGTCAGTTGCTTCCTCGCAATGATGATGTGATCGCACATCCGCTTACTATTCGGCGTTCAAAGAGTCGTGCCCTGTGCAAGACACTTGATGCTCATTATGCGCCAGCAGTAATCCATCGCCGCGCAGTTACAATCCGTCTTGTGAGCTGCCGACTTTTAATCCTCGCCGTCTGCCATGTGCTCCGGACATGGAGAAGTACGGCCAATACCGAGATAGAGGTGAGTACTTCTCGAAAGTACCTGGGTGTGTGCAGATTGAACTAAATATGGCCAGGGTCTGGTATTGCTCCCTTCTTCCCAATCTCGCCGCCACCCAGCAGCCCACTTCTACTGCCATGGCACGTCTTCCTGGTCTGCATCCGCATTCCCCTCCTCACCTTCGCTTGGCTGGTCTGGCTCTGCCTCATCCAATGGCTGCCAGCGGGAAGCGCTCTGCGGAAGGCGAACCAGTGGTGCCTGCTCGGGATCCCGGGTGTCTGGTGGATCGACATTCAGGTTGACGGTGTCCGGAGAGGCTCGCTGGCACAGACTCCAGGAGGCCGCTTACCGTATCCCGGCACGATTATAGCGTCCTCTCACACCTCGCCGTTGGACGTTCTGTATCTCGCAGCCATCTTCGACCCTGTTTTCACGGAAAGCTACCGCAACAGCAAGCAGGTGCGACCCATTTCACAAGAGACCGCGCTCGCCAACTGCTTCAGCGTGACAAACCCTCTCGCTCTCGGTACAGAGCTGGAGACTTTCGAACTCGAGATGCTCGTAAGGCGCAACCCAGGTCGGATTATTGTCGTCTTTCCCGAGGCAACAACAAGCAATGGACGAGGTATACTCAACCTCTCACCATCTCTGCTGTCAGCGGCGAAAGACATCAAGATCTTCCCGATTTCCCTCCGCTATACGCCATCAGACGTTGTCACGCCGATCCCAGGCTGGCTTGAGGCCTTCCGTTTCATTTGGCGTCTTAACAGCCGGCCGTCCCACTGTATCCGGGTCCGGATTGGCAAAGCTTTGACGATCTCCACACCTTCCACCTTTGACTCGCTAGAAGATGGGTCTCCAGCTAGCAAGGCCAAGCTACGAGCAACTGCAGACCGAGCCAGCGTTGGGCGTGGCAGCTTCGAGGCTAACTTCTTCGACACACTGCAGGCTACGTCTGCGCAAAAGGTCTCTGGAGAGAGCGAGACGGATGATGACGACGGTATCTCTGCAACCGAGAAGAGAGCTTTGGATGCCGTAGCGGACGATCTTGCGCGGCTAGGCAGGGTCAAGAGGGTTAGCCTGGGTGTGGAGGAAAAGGCGAAGTTCTTGCAAGCATGGGAGAAAGGCCGACAGAGCAGGAAGTGAATCACAATAGATCTGCGAGTGAAACCAGACCAAATGGTATTGCACCAACATTCTCCGGTTCTCGTACATGCCTTCTTCGCGTAGCTGTGGTTTGCACCACCGGAAACTGCCGCCTTGGCGTGTGAGCAACACATTCTGCGATGCAGCTCGTGTCTATCACCTCACGAAGTCGATTCGACGTCAAGTTCCACAAGCAGTCCTTCGCCCCGTACACGTACCTAGGTTAAGGGTAGATGCGAGTACTACGCTCGGCGCAATGGCAACCAGTACAGTCGGAAGCTCTTCGGCACTCCGGTTGCCTACAGTGGCGATCCTTTCAGCCCCTTCAGGCAACCTTGCCCGCTTATAACTGACGTGACTGGCCAAAGCTGCGCTGCTGGCTGACGCTATTATTCTGTGATCAAGGCTCATGAAATGTATCTCTTGAGGTATCGCAGCATAAGATGCGCTGTGCGTGGTCTGAAGTACTCTCTTTTTCTCCGGCGCACCCCTACTTCATCTGCATCGAGCCCGCCATATTCGTTGACAAGAACCTATAGAACTAACGTAGCATCAAGTTCTACCTTGGGCAGCAGCAGTCGGTGACTCCGCCGACATTTGTCCACAGCCATGGCAGACGTCAAGCTCCCAACTCTGCCTGCCGCTCACGATCGATTCCTGGAGTATCTGGCGACTTATCCGCAGAAGCCCTTGCTCGAAGTACTCGAACCTTACAAGCAGTACGATGCAGAACTGCGGAAGATCTTTGCTCAGCACCCGGAGCATCCAGCGAACCATCATCCAAATGTGGTTCCGGTGTTCGCAGGTCATGAAGTTAGTGTGAAGATCAAGGCTCGTGACCTGGCCGCCGAGTCTCCGCAGGACAAGGACTCCTATATAATGCCACTTTCCGACGATGCCCGCAAGGCCGATGGCTCGCCAGCTATTGTTCAATCGCTGCAAGAGTTCAGAACCAACTTCGCCGTCTTCTCTGAGAGCTCACTCGCCGATCTTGATTGGTCGAACGTTGTCGTCGCCGGATCTGCGGTCGTAACGTCTCTTCTGTCGGTGCCCAAAGAGTATGCAGAGTCGAAACGTGCCCTACGAGCCTACTACCACGAAAAGCTTGCTCCTGCGTCGGATGTTGATGTCTTCCTGTACGGACTGACAGAAGAGCAGGCTATCGATAAGATTAAGCAGATTGAGCGTCAGGTGCGCGACGCATTGCTTGTCGAGACCACAACAGTGAGAACCAAGAACGCTATCACCATTGTCTCTCACTACCCGACTCGGCACGTTCAGATTGTTCTTCGTATCTACAAGTCTATCTCTGAAATCCTGACTGGCTTTGACGTCGATTGCAGCTGTGCAGCGTACGATGGTGAGCAAGTTTGGGCGTCTCCACGGGCGCTGATCTCGTACATGACGCAAATCAACACCATCGACCTCACACGCCGCTCGCCTAGCTACGAAAACCGCCTGTCGAAGTATGCCAAGCGAGGTTTCGAGATATACTGGCCGAACCTGGACCGCTCGAAAGTCGACCCAACCATCTTCGAGCGAAGCTTTGGACGTACGGAAGGCCTGGCTCGACTGCTCATTCTGGAAAAGCTGCCCCGGAACAAGGATCGAGAAGCGTACCTGGATCAGCGGAGAGCGGAACGAGGCCGGCCTCCAATCAACCGCTTGCGGATACGCAAGCGGTTGGTAGCAGGCAACGTGAAGAACGATTTCGAGGACGAGGTAGCTGAATGGGTCGACACGGACGAAGTTGCCTCATACCATACATTCACCATCCCTTATGGCCCAAAGTTCACCGCGCGCAAAATAGAACGGCTACTGTATACCAAAGACATGTTGCTCAACGCGGAGTGGAACAAGCCGAAGGATCGCAAAGAGATCAATCTGCACCGTCACCCTGCCTTTTTCGGCTCTGCAGAGTACGCCATTCATGACTGCTGCGGACAATGCCCGAAACCTGTCACGGTCGAAGAAGAGGAACTCGCAGAGGAAGAGGACAAGATCTACGTAAGCGGAGATGTTAGGTTCATCAAGGACGACCCAGGCCGACAAGCCATAGGCAGTTTCAACCCTTTGACTGCTGACGACTGGACAAAGATGGCCTATATCAGCAACACTGCTATGCTCTGTCAAGCCATCGTTGATGGCGACACGCAATACGTCCGATCTTGGCCTCAGCAGGAAGGAAATGATCCGAACGCACGTGACTGGACCGGCAGGACACCGTTGCATCTCGCTGCCGCTAACGCGTCGGTGGAGGTCGTACAGCTTCTCATCGATCACGGTGCTCGCTTGGTGGCCCGCCTCGCCGATGGAAGGACCGCCTTGCATCTCGCTGCAATGCGTGGAGACGTTGGCATCATTTCGGCTCTGATGCGAAGAAGCGAGGCTAACGAGGAAGTTGTGGAGAAGAAGCTCAGCTTGAAGCGCGCTGTTCGAGGAGCGTTGGAGACTGCTCGTATTGGCATGAACAATGTCCCTATGCCAGACGCCGCGAAGAACGAGTCTTCCGAAGCCGATCAGGATATTGACATGATGGACGATGCTAGAGACGACGCTGATATTGATGCAACCACCGAAGGCTCTATGGTCAAGGTTAAAGGAGCGACGGCACAGCCACATGAGCCATCATTGACTGACGACAAGGACGACGAGCCCGATGTGTACGACATCAACGTTGTGGCCTGGGATACTGCTAACTCGCCTCTGCATCTCGCCATCATCCATGGGCATCTTGATGTCGTCAAGAGTCTTGTGCAGGATTTCGGCGCGGACGTCTTACTGCCCATAAAGCTTTTCAACGAGCATGACAAGTCTGCTCGAGCTGCCATCCTAACGTTAGTGTTGGGCTTGCAACTCCCGTCAGAGAAAGTGGCAGAGATGGTCAGAACGCTACTGCAACTAGGTGCTACCGCAGCGCAAGCGGACGTTGACCAGAGGACAGCCCTGCAGTATTGTGTTGCCGACAGACCTGACGAATTGCAGACTATCCGCGCTGCAGATCAGACGGGTCTACGCCGCGCGATCAACCACCTGTCGGTTTCTGGAGCGAACTGGAATGTGCGACTTTCTAGCCCACTTCTGACTGCAATCCAGGCTAGAGACGGTGACACAGCACTGGCTCTGCTCGCAGACGGTGCGAAAGCGCAGATTGCGTTTGGTGATTACGCCAAAGCATATCAGACCAAGCATGAACTTCTTAATGATTCCAAACAAAACCGCCGCAACTTCGAGCAGAATCAGAAGCAGCCCGTCATATTAGCCGTTGAGTGCGAGCTGCCTTTGGTATGCGCCACGCTTGTCACGAAATATGGCGCTGATCCAAATACACTTACGACGAGCGGTTACCAGGTTGTGAACCAGGAGTACAGCCGTCGATACACCAAAGGCGAGAGCTTACTGGACCTTGTCCAGAAGAAGTCACAGACGCTTGCGGAATGGCAGCCCAACAAAAACCAGCTTCAGGCGCCTGAGGCTTTGAAAGACGACGAACATTACCTCGGCAGCTATACGGAGGGTTCCTATGCTCGATGGTCTGCGCACATGCAGCTCGACTCTGCTAAGCACAGCTACAAGGAAGCCCGGAAAAGGTACGAGGAGCAGGTACGACAGAGGGAGAGCATTGAAGGCATCGAGGAACAACGGAATGCCGTTTCGAAGATGGCAAATGACTTTCAGCAATTGGAGACTGCACTGCTAGATGCGGGATCGAAGACATTCGCAGAACTATATCCGGACATTCAGGAACCGGATCAAAACAGGGGAGGCGCTTACAGGCACGAGCACAACAAACAACCTCCTTTCGCTATTGACTTCAGCTTTAGGCTTGGCGACCTTACCAATGAGACGAAGGATCGATACCTGCGACTTTTCGAAGCCGTCTGGCACGGAGATATCCAGACCGTGAAGCAGCTCACACTGATGCCATGGAAGGACTCAGAAGGCGAAGACCATGCCCCCACTCAGATTGCGATCATAGACCAACACGATGCCTCGCCACTTTCGATCGCGGTCGCCAAGCATCATGTTGAACTTGCGAATGCAATCCTGGAGATTGCGGATGCGCAGTACGAAGCACCTGACGCACCAAAGCAGAGACGTTTCAAGCTGGAAGGCAACACTAGCGATGTCGATAGCGGTGACGAAGCAAGAGAGGACGAGGACGAGGCTGTGATACCCATTTCCTCGGAGATTGTGGACGATCAGTTTACTGTCGAGACTATTGGTGAGCTTTCGCTGCAGGTGAAGAGCCGCGTCACTGCACTCAACCTGCTTGCTTGGTCCTGCCCAGCCTTGAGTCTCTCAGAAAGGACGGTATCAACAGAGGCGCCGAGTGCGAATAGAGGCTTCACCTTCTTCGGACCAAGGAAGCCTGCAAGATCTGTCGGCATGCATACAGTCATCGCTAAAACAACGCCGCCTAGCCCGCCCCAGGGAATCTCTGAGCGAATTTGGGAGGTGTCTTCACCAAGCAACCTTCTTCAGCTCGCGCTGTACAGAGATGACCAGGAGCAGCTGGAATGGCTGTTGAACAAGCGTGAGGAATACCTCCAGCGCTCCCAAGCCGCAGGCGACGACGACAAGTCTACGTTCTTCGCGCTGGATACTGCTGACTTCACGTATGGCATCCAAGTGGATCGGCCACATCTTCTGGAAATGATGATCACACGGACCGGTGCTGGCATTTCTCTAGACAGCTTCATGCGAAAGAGCGGCGTCGAGCTCGGAGAGAAGTCAAGGGCGTACCAGGGGCTGTCCGTTCGTGGTCGGAAGAGGAAGGACTGGGCAGATGCCAGTCGTGGACATACGAGACATGAGCCGCTAGAAGAACAACAGCCGCTGTTGCTTCAAGCAGCGTATGAAGGTTCGCTGAAGTGTGTTGAGTGGGCTATGAGCGATGCGCCTATGCGGGCCTACCTCGACTTCGCGGAGGCACACAAAAGTGACGAACGGCTACAGCGCTTGGCACAAGCGGAGGGCGGCTTCGAGACATTGACGCAAAAGTTCCTCAATGCTCGCTGGGATCTGACTATCCACTGCTATCTTATGGGTAACCAGACTGCTGACGACGACGGCAAGATGCTGAGGTACTTGATGGCGGCGCTGCCATCTGCAATCGATGCCAAGTCTACCGACGGACTAACGCCCCTTCACATCGCTATGGAGCTCTATGATCACCTCGCCGTCAAGATGCTGATCGACACTGGCGCTGACCAGACCGCCCGTGACAAGACAGGCAACAATATGTTGCACCGATTGCTCGGACGTTATATCGACGATGGAAAGTACATCAAGAAGCTGCCGGTCATGCTCGAGTCACTCGACAGTCGACTTCTTCCAAGCTTATTCCTCGAGCGGTCAGCGGCTCATCCAGGCTCGCTCACTCCCTTAGCGAAATGGCTGCGAGATGTCATTGGTGGCCTACACCGGTCTGATGAATACGCCGCGGAAACCTTGCGACTGCTGCTACGCTATAGCGAAGGGAGAGAGCTCGGCTTCATTAACGGAGAAGGAGATACACCCCTCCATGTGGCTGTGCGAAACAACAACTACATCGTGGCGAACATCATTCTCGAACACGATCCGACGTTGCTTAACCGCGAGAACGCAACTGGTCGCACCGCGTACGAGATGGCGGAGGATGCGGCCATCGTTGTGATCTGTGCTGATCCGCCACCCATGCCTTCTGATGTTTTGACATACATGCAGCGGAAGGGTCGTAGATACGGCTTGTCCAACGGCTGGATGTTTGATGTCGCGAACCGCGATCCGAAAAGTTTTGTTGAGCCTATCGAGACTGATAGGCGGAACAACCGGGAGAAAATCTGGGCCCTGGTTAGAACCGTGAAGGACAGACTGAGTGGTGCTGGCAAGGTGACGAGGAAGCTGGTATCGCTCAATGAAGCCAATGAGGTGGCCAGGCGTCTTGCTGCCGTCAAGGCAAACGATCCTCGTCCCGGCAGTCAGCTTGACAATGGTGACGATGTTGAGCGTCGAGATGAAGTGCGACTTTGGCTGGGTAGCGCAGATAGGAGGGTTTGAGAACGGTTCTATTGGTCGCAAGGGGTAGTATGTTCGCTGTAGAGTATAACCTCGTCCATTGTTCGCTCTGACCCACCACTTATCTCCTCGGCCACGGCTAGGGCTGCTTCGGCGTTCGAACACGCACTCCACATTGAAAATGTGGGGTGAAGATCGAACATCAAACCCCCGCCAAGAGCCAAGCCGGTGCCACGAAATGCAATGAGCATACGACCATTTGCTGAAGGCTCAAGTGAACGTCAGATGAGAGCTGGTGGTCGTAGATGATGCGCGGCTTGCTCGTCCTATCCAACCCGGACCAACAATGTCAACTTCCGTACCATCTCTCACTTCGCTACTCAAACGGGCCGATATCGAGGACCACGAGGAAGTGTTGAGGGCCGCCGACGCCGCAATCAAGCAGAACAAGGCAGACGTCGATGCGCTGCATGCCAGGATTGTAGCGCTACTCAAACTTGACCGCTTCGACGATGCGATCCGTGCGTTCGAGACGGGTGGGGATGTATTGAAGGAGAAGGCACGGTTAGAGTATGCATACGCGCTGTACAAGGCTGGTAAGCCATTGGAAGCGGCACAGCTTGTACACGAAAGCGCAGAAAGGGGTCATAGACACGTTGCGGCGCAAGCAAGCTACCGTACCGAAGACTTCAAGCGAGCAGCCGAGTTGTATCAAGATTTGACAACAACACGTGACAACGATGCGATCGCCGACCTACGGATTAATGCCGGTGCAGCGGATGCACAGCTCGAGTGGTCGCACCAGGGAGAACTTGTCCGGAATAAGAAGCCTGCAAGGGAAGACCTTGAGGCTTTCGAAACAGCGTACAACGCCGCCTGCGGAAGCATAGCTAGAGGAGAGCTAGGACAAGGAGAAGTCTTATTGAAGCGAGCCAAAGATCTCTGTAACGCACTAACGGACCTAAGCGAGGAGGAAAAGCGGATAGAGCTTTTACCAATCACTGTACAGCACACATACGTACTTACCAGACAAGGGCGGACGACCGAAGCTGAGGGGCTGGCGAAGAGTATTGATGTGAATCTGATACCAGATTCGAGCACACGCTATATTGCACATGTCAACCAAATCGCAGCATCGTCGACGCCGGCAAATCCTTTCTTGGCACAGCGGCTCCTGTCCAGAGACGCTGGAGTACTCAGAGCCGACAAGCCGTTCACTTTCCAGACCAGTGCTCTTGGCCTGAACAAGTACGCCATTGACCTGCAGTCGCTCAAGTTTGCAGGCGTGGCAGAGTCAGCGGCTGCAGTCATTGCAAAGCACCCGGCGCCAACGCTTGATGCATACACTAACACTCTGGCCGTGGCCAATGCTGCCGCGCATGCCAAGGCCCAGGCTGGCAAGGAAGCACTCAAGCACATTCTACCCGTATTGGAGAAGCGTCCGAATGACGTGGGCCTGATACTCACAATTGTTCAGCTGTATGTAACCACTGGCAACTCTGGCTCAGCAATCACATTGCTGCAAAGCTTCCTAGACCGGCTCGAACAGTCGAGTAGTGCAGCTGACATGGATGTACGCTTTGCACCAGGACTAGTGGGTACCATGGTAAGTGTATATGGAAGCAGTGGCAGGAGGGAGCCAGTGAGGGTAGAGTATGCAAAAGCCGCACAGCATTGGCGACGCAAATCGAAAGAGCGACCAACGGGTGTTGTACATCTTTTGAAGGCAGCCGGAGGTGCTCTCCTTGAGTCACCGGAAGCGGAGCATCGGCACCTTGCGAAAGAGATCCTCACCGCGCTGCACCACCTAGACAACAACGATCGCTACGCAGCTGCTGGTCTGCTCGCTGCGTTGCCCGATACTGCATCCCCTGGACAGTTGTCCTCGTTGCAACCAGTCGAGCGACTTATTGCAGGCGTGGATATTGATGCGCTGGAATCTGCTGGGATAGCTCAGGCACCCTTGTCCGCTGATGCTGCTGCACTCAACGCCCGGAAGAGACTGGGTGAGGACATCAAGCCAAAGAAGCCGAAGCGGCTACGCAAGTCACGACTACCGAAAGACTACGACCCGAATAAGAAGCCAGATCCGGAGCGGTGGCTACCGCTACGAGACAGGAGCACTTACCGGCCGAAGGGAAAGAAGGGTAAAGCGAAGCAAAATCTGTTCAGCCAGGGCGCGGCGCCTGCTGTAGACAGCGACGGCTCAAGGCCAGCGACACCGGGCACACCGGCTGGGGAGGTGGTGAAAGGCAAGCAGCCTGTCGGCAGTGGAGGGGCGAAGAAGAAGAAAGCCAAAGGGAAGAAGTAAGTCGCTACAGCTAATGGTATGTGAAAGTGCCAAACCCGATCAGAGTGCCGCTTTCAGAAGAACGCAATCGTTCTGATCTCAACGCTTTCACGGAATGGCGCATCCGGCTTCGAAGTTGGGTCCACAAACGCGCTGTGGCCCACGAAGCGTGCCCTGCCATCTGTCTCGCTGTCGTACGTCTTCAGTAGGATGACTTTATCAGGTGTCATCTCTGGGAAGTACCACCATTTGTGGTCGGGAGAATACTTCATGACGTAGTTTTCACCCGTGCGTTCCCGATAGCGGAGATACAGTTTGAAGAAGTCATCCATGGGTGAAGTTGTGACGTCGCACATTGCTAGCGGCATCTCTTCGACCTTGGCAAGAGGCTTCCACACGTTCAGGAATGCGACGCGACGAGTGAGTAGCTTGTCAGCCTCTTCCGGCAGCAGTTGGCGGACCCGGACCGGAGCCGATTCATGAGTGTAGTCGCAATGCACTAGAGGGACTGGGGTGCGCTGAGTAGTGTTTGTCTCCTGAGTGAGCTTCTTCGCAGCATTTTTCCTCGTCCGGATGGTGTGATCGAAGACTAGAACATCCTTGGCACCGACCTCTTTCTTTAGAAATTGAACGACCTCCGGGTAGAACTTTTCTCTCACACTTTGCTCGTCCTCCCAACTCCCCTTGTACGATGGGCTGAAACCCTTCACCGAGAAACCATGCTTATCCAAATCGAACTCCTTGGCGCGATCCCATCCATCATAGAAAGTCATCTCCTCTGCATCGTTTCCAGGCTCATGAATGTGCTTGTACTTCCCTTCCGCATCCTCGTAGAAATACAGCTCGGTTAGGCTGCCGTCGCTAGGCGCCTTGGTATAGTTCAGCGAAGCTTTCACAGTCTTGGGAGCATCACCATTCTGCTTACTGTGCGAGCCGTTTACGCCATTGGCACTCTGTTCGCCATGATCACGCTTGTACTTCTCCGGAAGCAAAGCCTTCTCGACCGCGGGCTGGGTTTTTTGCCAGCACGGCAAAGCTTCGATGTCCTTCATCCAGCGCGACAGGTTCTTGTACTCGGCCATTGGCAGCTTCGATGCCTCATGCAGGTGCATCGGAGACGCAACAGCAATGTCTGCAATAGTCACACCCTCACCGCAAAGAAACTTCGTCTTCGCCAGTTGGTCATCGAGAATCTTGGCCAACTGCTTCCATCGCGGTGCCTGAGCGTCAATGATTGACTGGTCTGGCTGCGAGTCGAGCAGTGGCTTCACCACGTACTCCACCAAGTAGGCATAGCATGACGCGAACCAGGCGGATGCCTCCCACAAGAGCCACTTATTCACCTCTGCTCGCTGCTTCAGATCTTTAGGATAGTATTTCTCGCCCTTGCCATCATCGTGGTCGGCGGCGTACTGCATGATGGCGTTGGATTCGGTGATTACAATGTCGCCATCCTTGGCAGCTGGTACAGTTGCGCAAGGATTGATCTTCGTGTATGAGGGGTCCTTTTGGCCGTCCGCGAAGTAGTCGATGAACTTCAGCTCGAATGGAAAGTCCATCAAGTCAAGGCCGGCGAGGACTTTGCGGCAGTTAATCGTGCATGGGTCAAGATAGACCTCCATTTTAGGCGCCATAACCGCGATCTCGCGTGAAGGCTGACTATTGCAGAAACGCAGATCAACAGGCTCTTAGTTTCCAAGCAAAATGGACGCAGTACCACGAATGAAAAATATGAGGTGAAAGAGAAGGCCCCAACATTTGCTGCTGTAGCTTTATGTTGCGCCTATGAGGCCGATCTTACCTTATTATTCCCGCGAGCTCGGAATCTAGAACATCAGCCATGAGCAGAGCTTAACAACTGGCGAGGGAGCCATCCACACCGGGCGGACGGGAGCAGCATGAGCGCTGTCAATCTTTAGGCTTTCGCTTTGTACTGCAGTGAGCGTAGAGTGGTGGCATGAGGTTAGATCAGTCAAATCAAGGACCTTCCCCGCAGCGAACACCTCTACCCCACCTTACTTCCTAACACGGACGTACAATGTTGGAAAAGTGAGCGCCCGTCACGTGGTGTCGACGAAGTTCGTTATTGCAGGTGTGCTTTGCATGTCTGTCCGTGGTTGAGCGGTCGGCACGGTGTCATGGTGGTGAAAGCAGGCGGCACGACGAACATATCGGTACGATGCATTCTGCGTTCGGCTCGCTTTTGCCGGCGCCAGTCGACCTATCCATGACCCCATCCATACTTTGAGCCGCCTTCTCCACGGTTTCTGCGACCTTCCGCCCATTTGTCCTCGATGCTCTCCTGGTTGCTGCGAGCATTGTTCACAAGTTGCTGCAAGCTATGCTTGCCCGGCGCTACAGTCTTGACAGCCTTGTGCTCGAGCGTCTCGCCGGACTGACGTATCTCTTCGTTCGCAGCATACTCGGCATCCATGTTGAAGTGAGTGGCGTTAGCTGGCACGTTCTTTGCGCTTCGTCCGAAAAGCTGTCGTCGTTGCGCAGGCGTGAGATTCAAGTCTGCGGCAACTGCTTCGAGCGAGTTGGGAGCCAATTCTGTAGTAAATGGTGATCTTATCTCATGCGGTACGGAGTGTTGCTGCTCGTCCAGGCCTTCGATTTGTATACCGTTTGTTGCACCGTAGCTTTCCGTGACGGCATCTGAGGGCATATCGTCGTCCTGCGCAATCGAGAAAAGACTCTTCTTCGACGGCGGCGCCCTGGCGAGTGGCTCTCCCGGCGCCTGACCAGACACCAACGCCCGCCCACCTGTGCCTAATTGCTCGTCTGCTAGTTCCTGTGGTATAGGGACAGCCTTCTTCGGAACAACTTTTTTCTTCTTGTTGTTCGCAACACTTAACGGCTTGAATCTCGTTGCTCTGCCTAAGACCTTCACGTCGGGCGCTTCTCCGCCAGTGACTGCTGGTGTCTGCGTCCGTTGCGGCAAGGACGGTGCTCGGTTGCCGTAGTCGTCGTAGTCATCGTCCTGTAACGCGTCTTGGGCATATTCCGTTCTCGGAGGAGGCACACGGCTAAAGGCTGCTTCTGAACTGGTTTTGAGACTTACGCCTTTCTTTAAGCCGGTCGGCTGCTGCGTAGCTGGCTTCTTCGGCGCTGGGAGCAGGCTGTTGAAGCCTTCAAATGCGCCGGCCGTCCTCGCACGCTTGACTGGCGGCTGTTGCGGTCCATCAATGTCCTGCTCAGCGACCTCGGGCCTCAGACTTGGTAGGTCAACCTTGATCTTGCGCGCCTCCGTCTTCTGGAAGACAGCGGGCTTCGCAGAGCCAGAAGGGTTGTGAAAAGTTGCCGCTTGGGGAGCAACAGTAGTCTCAGTGTCGGATGTTTCACTGTCAGAATATGACACCAGGGCCATCGTTTAGCCTGCACCGGACAATGTGTTTGTCTCAGGTGCCAGTAAAGGGTGAGTCTTGCATAGCAGCAACAATGAACCCAAAAAGCGACTAGTCGCTTGGGATGCAGCGGCTAGTCTTTCCCTACAGACATCAAGCAAAGCTGACCGAGTGGGCGTTAATTAGCGACCATTACTTGCTACATGCAAACCACTCCCAGCGCTTGATCAACCCTGTCTTCACTCTGTGTATAATGTACAACATATATTCTCTGTTATGCGGTGCTAATATCAAGATGCTAACAGTATTACTGATGCGTTTGCCGGAAATTCTCAGCGCAGCTTATAATACTAATCTAATGAAATATCATCCGCCCTGATCAACAACAGCGGTGTCCAGACTTGGAAGGTAAAAAATCACAAATGCCGCCTATTGCAAATCGCGGGCATTGGTGAGTAGACAGCTCCGTCGCTTTGCACTCCCGTAGGCTGCCATTAATGGGTAGGACAGATATTCACTTTGTGGATGCTTTGCCAAACATACTTTTATCACCCGGGAGATCGTTACCTTCAATATTGAGCGTTCCTATGCCGAACAGCTCTGCCTTAACAGACGCCCATCAAGCATACTATGTATGACCTCTGGCGCTCCGAGAGGTTGGTATATCGTGCCGTAGAGGTAGAGGACGAACCCTTCTTGGCCCGCATACAGGCGCAGGCGAAGTCGCACCTCAACACCGCGCCTTTCACCCCGAAACCTTTATCGAAAGAGTGGGTCAAGGGCACGCGGGAGTGGCTCCATGACAAGTCTCTGATTGAGGTGGTCATATGTCTGCCAGTGCCTGCGGAAGACGCCCCTCCCAGCGAAGCGGTGTCCGCTGCAGGCGAGAAGCCAAATCCTATCGGTCATGTTCGCCTCGAGGATATGTCACCTAACAACGCTCAGCATAGGCATTCGGAAATAGCGATCAGTCTGTTAGAGGAGTTTCAGGGCAAGGGTTACGGTGGTGAGGCTATCAAATGGGTTCTCCGCTGGGGTTTCAAATTCTGCAATCTGCATCACATCGCCATCAATGCTTTCGAGTGGAACCCGGGGGCTATTCGTTTGTACCAGCGTCTGGGCTTTGTCAAACAGGGGGTCAAACGGGAGTTTTTCTGGTTTGGCGGGAGATACTGGGATTTGGTTATGCTGAGTATGTTAGACAAGGAGTGGCGGGAGCTTTACAGTAAAGAAGAGACGCAGGAAATGATTGCTGGGATGACATAGCCTGGCAATGTCAAATATTTTGGAGACATGACAGTATCTTCTGCAAAGGCTCACATAGCTCGCTGCTGCATACGTCTAGTAATGCGTCTTCGCCACGCGTCATGCTCGTTCGATCCTCGTTGTCCAACAGTTTGACAGATGTGCGTGGTGCTCTTCGCTCTGCTCGGATGACTGGCATTGCATCGCACCCATAGTGGTTACGGCGTGCTTAATACCGCGTGACTTTCCACACGGTGGCTTAGCCACCGGGCTTCGCAAGCTTGCGGATGGCGTCAAAACTCAACTCCGTCCGCGGTGCTGTAAATGCAAGTCCGATCGCAGGCTCAGTCAGTATAGTGCAATGACACCGCACACTGAATGCTGCGGCAATTGTTGAGCGGAAGCAGGTGCGACTGAGGCGTATGGTGCATTATAACATCAACGAGCAACCGCACATTCCACAATGGGTTTCCTCCACCATGAACGCTGCCATCGTCCTCGACAGCGGCGGTCACAATATCGCCTTCACCAATCTTGACGAGATCAGTGGCAAAGTGATTCTGCACTGTTCGAAAAGCGTCGACATACAGAGCATACTTGTGAAGCTGGAAGGAGAAAGCCGTACTCGCCTGCTCTCTCCTGGAGGTGGACCAAATGACGAGAAGCCGACACCACAGATAGAGTACCACAAGATCCTCTACAGGGTACAAATGGCCTTTCCGCAAACCGCAGTACTGGAATCACGAACCTGGTCCAATTCTGTAAAGTCCTCGTCCACCATGCCTCCAGGTGAACATGAATTTCCTTTCCGTTTCAAGATACCATTCAACAACTCATGTGCGACGGACAGAAGCACCATGCCCAGTGTGAGTGTGTCCAGTATAGGTCTCGAGGTTGCAAAACCGGCATCACGGCACGTGAAGAGGACGCTACCTCCAACGCTCAGTGGCTTCCCAGGCGAGGCCGAAATCAGATACTTCGTCAAGGCTACGGTAGCGCGGCAATCCTTCTTCAAAGGCAGCGTGAGAGCGTATACGCCGTTCAACTTCTTCCCTATCGAGCCACCCAGACCGCCAATGCATGGCTCGGAGGTTTTCGCACGGCAAAGGCACACGTTCAGCGCTTACGCTGGCGGCGAAGTGCCAAAGGTGAAAGGCAAGGGCATCTTCGGCATGAAGAAGGGAGCGCCATTACCTACCGCGTCAGCGCCTCCAACAATAAGCATTGACGTTCGTCTACCGGAGCCTGCCATCTTGACTTGCAATCAAGCAATACCGCTTCGACTAATTGCGAAGAAGTTAAGCAGCCACGCGGAGACGGTCATGCTTCAGTCGTTACAGATCTCTCTGCTGGGATATACCAACGTGAGAGCGCACGGAGTTCACCGCACAGAGACCAACAGCTGGGTAATCATGAGCAGGAGTAACCTTGCTATTCCCATCGGCTTACCCACCGATGCCGTCGACACAGAGACTGTGCTCGATGACCGCATGTGGAACGATCAGAAGCTGCCAAACACGGTCGCTCCTTCCTTTGAGACGTGTAACATATCGCGAACTTACCAGCTGGACGTAAGGATAGGGTTAAGCTATGCAGGCACTCAGCAGAGTGGGCACAAGGTACGCAAAGATGTCATTCCACGTATTGTACGAACAATGAGAACGCAAGTACCATCAAGTCTGGTGCAAGACTGACAACACTCACAGCCACAGAACATTGCGCTGCCTTTGCGGCTGGACTGTCAGGTGTACTCCGGCATTACACCGCCGCCTCAGCTTTTGGAAGCAATGGCGCAGGCGAAAGCCAACATTCGCCGACCTTCTCTTGTAGCTGATGCAGCTTCCGAGAAGCTCAAGACTGACGGCCGTAAGCCTTCGACAGCCGCAAACCACGTCCCACCAACACCCGTGGACGCAGAAACGGTACGGCCGTCTGCACCGCCAGAGCTGCCTGCTCGGCCGGGAACCGTCTCAGCTCCAGAGTCGCAGCAGCCGCCAATGTATAGTGATGCGCCGCCGAGCTATGAAGACGCCATTGCAAGTCATCTGCCACCTGTTGATGCGCCTCGGCCAGAATATGCGCCTCCTCCAACCACCAATGATGTTATGCTCAGGGGAGATGAGAAGAAGGGCTGGGTGGATTAATGAATAGATCGACTCTATCCTCGTTGGGTGTGGAATGAGCCTGACGCAGCACTGAGTGGCAGATAACCAGCGATAGTAGGTATAATTGATAAGTTCACTTGCCTAGGGCCAGCTCACTGAGTCATGTCACGTGAACGCGGGAGCAGCCGCTAAGGCAGTATATTAACCTCCGCGTTCGTCAGCCCAAAACGCTCTTAAACGGATACAAACATTGGCGCACACAATCGAAGTGTGCTCCGGAGCCTGTAGATCAGTTGCGAAAGGCTTGTAGTATGCCATGATTATGAAACCAAAAAACGAAGAGTGCAACAGACAAATAGCTACCTTCTCCCGCACGGTGAAAGCTGCGCAGCCGAACACCTCCGCCTCTGCAACGACTCACATTCAAGCATAGCGACGGCGACTACGGCGCGCGATCAGCTCAACAGTGTTTCCTCCTACTCGTGATACCCTTGGCGAACCTTCTTCACCAACTTCGGGATGACGAACCAGCTTGTGGTACGCTCAGGTCCAGTGAAGGCCTTGGTGATGGACAAGGCTACAACGATTGCAGGCTAACACGTTTCGCAGGGCGAGATCTACAAGAAGATCATTGAGGAAGTCGTTGCCGGTTCGAAAGATCAGTTCGAGGAGAGCGGCGTAAGCGCATCTGTGTTGGAAGATTTGGCGAAAGTGAGTGATGCACTTTTCCCATCTTCATCCCAAGCAGTACCCGAGTGAAGCCCAGAAGTCCTCTGGGCTTGCGAATCTGCAATTCACATCTCACTCTTTCGTCATTGGCAAAAATCTCCTAGTATCCGTATAACATCTGCATCTTGACTGCCTCCTAGGCGGCGCAGCAGGAGCAGGATTTGGATGATGGGCGCAGAGCGGGCAAGAAGCGGGGCTTCAAGGTCTCAGAGATCGGAGGGCGGCGCTCCTTTACAGTCACAGTTTTATACGGATTTGACCCACCGACCCCGGTCACGCTCAACCGCCGCTTGACCGCTTTCGGTAGCTCGCACGTCATGTGACGCCGCGTTCAGCGCCATACCCTTTCTTGCTCTGCGGTATTGCATGATTGGTCTGCACGCTAACAGCATTGCAGGAATGGAGAACCAAGCTCTCTGCACGCAATGTAGCAGTCATGCCATGGGATCCTAAAGCTGCACCGCCACAGGCACAAGCTACAACTGCTTCGCCGCTACCGTCTGCAGCAAATGGTCTGCCGTCGTATCCTTACGACGGTCAAGCCGGTGCCGTCAACGGTAGTACTTATATCAAAGCTGAGCCCGGAGCGGAGGCACAGTATCATGGACTTTCAAACGGCTATTCGCGTGAACCACCACCCACCCAAGGCGGATTTGCCCGGGCGCAGCAACTTGTACAGCAACAGCAGGCGCAACGTGGGCTCGCGCTTCCCGGCCAGCGTCCGCAAGGCTTGCAGATGCCCACGCAAAGTGCACAGCAGTATGCGCAACAACAGCAGCAGTACAACATGCAACGTCAGCAGCAAGCATTGCAGCAACAGCAAGCCCAGCCTCGGATCAAGGTCGAAAATGAAACCCCTCAAGTGAACCAAGGCTCTTATACTCAACAACCTCGGCCGCCAACTGCGACATATGCGCAGACTGATGGCGCAGATGATGCGCTTCAGCAATGGCAGTCTCAGCTTGCACAAAGACGCGCAGTCACGGCCGAGCAAACCCGGCGTGCTGATCGTATGATGCGGGATCAAGTCCTGCAATCTTCGGCAGACCTACAGAGTGGCTTGATGTTGCCTCTCGGCGAGCAGCCGGGCTTGTATGACCGAAAGCGTCGCGGAACTGCTCCGATCGCGAGTGGCTCGAAAGCCCAATCACAGCCTTCGATTTCTCAACTCGACGGAGACAACGACTTCGATGACGATGAGGCTAAGATCAAAGACGAAGATGACGAAGACGCCATCAACTCAGACCTTGATTCGGATGAAGACCCTACAGGTAACATTGGTGACGAAGAAGACGACCTCGGCGATACCATCCTTTGCACCTACGACAAGGTGCAGCGGGTGAAGAACAAGTGGAAGTGCACGCTGAAGGATGGCGTGATGAGCATAAGCGGCAAGGAGTGGGTCTTCCATAAGGGCATGGGAGAGTTCGAGTGGTGAAGCGTTCGCTGCGCCCTTCAAGTCGAAAATTTCGACTGAATCACAGCGGCGTCGATGAGTCAAACCAGCTCGACATTCGAAACGGCGCATTGGGTCGGAGCACTATGCCTTCGTGCGATTGGGTAGAGGACCGTAAGCTGTAGCGAGCGGCGTCCGGACCAGACTGGAAACTGAGGGTTTGCGGTTCATTTTGCATAATGCTGTGTTGATAAATAGGCTTGCAGTAAGATCACTGCGCCGTCTGCCCAACAAATGCATTAGAATGCAGGGAAAGAAGACAACCTGACAACCAAGGATACGTTCAGTAACTAGGTGTGTTACGCCTCCTTGTCAGCTGCATACTTCTTCAAGATCTCAAGTTCAATCTTTCCCAACGCCTTCTCGTTCGTGGCATTCAGAAAGATCTTCGGTACGATCTTCTCGCCGGCCGGTTCTCGTTCTCTTGCGTCAAATGCTTCCAGCCACCTTGAAGCACAAAGACACCACTTACAGCCGCCTTTGAGACCTACTGGTCGTAGGTCGTTGCCTTGCTTTGCTGTGAAGTCGAGAAACTCCTCGGTGACTTCTGCGGCGACTGAGTGGTTGCCGAAGTCGCTCGCGGGGACTTCGCAGTAGCCATTACGAAGATAGCCAGTCATGGGATTTGTAGAGTGCAGCGCGAGTGGCTTCTTGAAGACTGAAGGAGGGTGTCAACATATGTGTCACTGATTTGAAGTATTCAGACGTACCATTGAGTGACTTGGACATGGCGAAGAGTTGTTGTTGCTGGTGATGCTGATGCTGAGCGTTGCCGAATGGATTGTGCAGTGCCGAGCTCAGTGTGCTGATGATGCCTCCTATCACGAGGATATACCAGGCGTACTTGTGGACTGTTTGCATTGAAGCTTGAAGCGTCGCCTCTTTCAGGGTCGAGCTATTCTCAAATCACACACATGCATGATCGCCACTGACGTAGATTAGGTTTGGTGCATTCTGGGGGAACCCCGCTCATTGTGGCTTCCGGCTGGGACGGGCAAACACTGAGAGGACCTATTGACCAGCCAGTGAGATATAATACAACTGCACATACTGGTTAGGTTGACATCCTTCACCATACGAAGACGATCAACGAGCGGATGCACCCATGTCTGTGTCATTGCGGGAAGCCTTGTCTGCACACGATCTGTCAGCATTTAGGGCTGAGGAGGGAACCTGCATTGCAGCTGGAGTTGGATAGCGACATTGGCTATTCAGCTACGTGCTCTGCCACGCCGGCCTTTATTCCCTTGGCTTCTACTCCTGCGGTGAGCACATTGTGCAGGTAGGATGATTGTGCACTGTTCCTTCGGTTGGGAGGATTGCTCAAACAAACTCATGTAAGGCTGAGTTCAGGAACCTCAGTGGCATCCTTTAGCACTACTGTCCCTCGCTCTTATGCGTCTTGACTATTGTTGGAGACCCTCTCATCCTTTCCGGAAGCGAAAACACACATAATATTACTATGGACAGGCTCATACAATCGGCTCTCGCAGCTCTCGCACTTGCGACGCTTGTACACTTGGCTCAGGCACGATACTCATAGCCATGCCAGGCTACCGAAAAGGCTGACTGAAGCAGGTCATAGCACGGGCGTATAACAGCGATCTCCGTCGCATTCCAGGCCCGGTACTGAACAGGTTCACCACGCTTCCGCTGAAGCTTCGAGTCTTGTCTGGGAGACGGACACATTATATTCATGCACTCCACAAGATCTATGGTAGGCTTGTTAACTCGTCTCCCAAGCGTCCGTCAAGCTGAAGCATATTGTAGGCCCAGTCGTGCGGATAGCGCCCTTCGAGGTCTCTTTTTCCGATATGAGGGCTCATCGTGAGATCCATAAGGTTGGGACGCAGTTTATCAAAGCTCCATGGGTGCGTTCTGCCAATGGCCCGGTTCACCCTTCTCCCTGTCACTGACATACCACATTGGGCGAACAGTACCAGAACCAGATGCCAGGCCAGCATTCAGACGAGCTTACCGGCGTGTTCGGTGTTCGAGACCCGAAAAAGGCGATTGCACGGAGGAAGCTCTTCCAGATGGCAGGTTCATTGACCACGGTCCTCGAATGGGAGCCGTTGATCGTCGACATAATCAAGCAGACTGTGCAAGAGATCAAGCAAGAAGGCCGTCAAGGAGTTGTTGACCTTATGAAGTGGTGGCAACTGATGGCAGCGGACGTCGTGGGCACACTGGCCTTCGGCGAGCCTTTTCGGCTTGTCGAAAAGGGTCAGGTAAGTCGTCGCGAAGTAGTCCGATCACTTTGATATTAAGAAGCTGACGATCGGCCATGGCTTAAAGAAATCGGAGTTCATAGAGAACGTTGAGGCAAGCACGCTGTACGTGGGGCTGAGGTTGGAGCTGCCCTGGATTATGAATGCTTTTCAATATATTCCGCTACCTCCAGTAGGTCGTCCGGCGGATATGCTCAAGCGATATGTCTCGAACGGGCAGAAGGCCGTGCAGAATTCGAAAGCCGCAGCGAAGGGCGGTATCAAGACACTTTTCTCGAAGATGGTGCCCGAGGAAGGTGAAGCACCGCTGCCGGACTTTCTCGTAGCTATAGAGAGCGCAAACGTGATTGTAGCTGGGACGGGTAAGCACAGATTGTTTGTGATAGCCTACCGTTTCGTCGTTGGCCGTGAGCTCTTGCTGATCCGATTTCTGATACCAGACACAACTGCAACGTTGCTAACCTGGCTTGTCTACGCTGTACTGAAGAACCCCAGCGTCAAGCGAAGACTGCTCGACGAGTTAGATTCCTGTCCTCAAGCTCCAGACTGGGAGATTCTCCAAGCGCAAACATATATGCAGAATGTCATTGCGGAGACACTCCGTTGGATGCCACCTATTCCTGGGCCGCTATTCCGTCAAACGCCCGCAGGCGGCGCAGTCCTGGCTGGTTACGCTATTCCGGGCGAGACAGTCGTGGAAACGCAGGCTTATACAATGCACCACAACCCCGATGTTTGGGAGGATCCAGATAAGTACGACAACCTCCTGACCGAGCGCTATGCATCTTAAAGCTGACCGATTGTCACAGCTTTAACCCTGATCGATGGAACCATGTCACCCAGGAAATGAAGGATTCGTTCTTCCCATTTGGCGGCAATGCAAGGAGTCAGTAGCGTTGATTAGGAGTTTGTTGAGCAACGCTGATTAGTGGCAGCCTGTGTTGGCCAGAACATTGCTCGACTAGAAATCGTCCACGCGGTCTCGACCTTCTTCCGCGAGTGCCCAGACGCCAAACTTGCAGACTCGGTGACGTCGGAGAGCATGGACTTCATCGACTACTTCGCGATCAAGCCTGTAGGTGGGAAGCTGGAGATTGACTTAACGTAGAACAAGTCTCGGAAGTAAGTTCGAATTCGAAACGTAGCAGCCATGCGCTCATAACTCAAGACTCTACAATTCCAGGATGGAAGTGGTCGTATCCACTATACTCTTGATGCAGGTATTGTTAAGCGTCTCAAGGTCCATAGCTCCGCGCTACACCGATACAGATAAAGGCCGAGATTTCAGCGAGAGTTTCGGTGGTCTGGTAGCGTGACACACGGCCTCGATCATTCTTTACGCTTGCGTCGGTTGCGCTCGTCTCTAGGCGTATGGGCGCCACCCAAGATCAAGCTAACTCTCGTGGTGGCTTCCAAAACACTTCACTCCAGAATCTTGCTCTCGCCGTTCCCTACGCTGACCCAGTGCGTGTCGTCTGAAGCGTCTCCTCGCCCGTTCGTGCCTGCCTCGGCACGATCTCCTGCGCTTCTCTGCAACTGAGATGAGGCTTCCTTCGGCGTGATGGTTTGCTGCTGAAGTAACCACCCGATCAAACCACGACCTCTCTTAATCTCGTCGTGAGTAGAGACCCAATAGCGAGCGTTCAGCGCTCGTTGAGCCTCCAGACCGTTCAGACCACCACGGTTGATCTGCAATGCTGTGATACCTTTCGTCGGCTTGAGGCGGACGTTCTGCAAGCCGTGCACAAGCGCAAGCGTTCTGATGGTCGGTGACGCTCTGGTCACCATGGAAAGCTCTTGCGCCGCAATGCCGTGTGGAGTGTAGATCACCGCTTCCGCAGACTCTTCACTCTCATCCGGCCCGATGGTGGCATGTCGCTTCCGAGCATGGCTGTGACCATTAGGGTGGCTTAGTCTCGTTCGAGCATGCTGATTGTTGAATGTAATCATCAACGCTGAATGAAGGTTGCCAACATCTGAATGCTGCACCAGTCTGCCGATTCCAACCCACTCCGGTAGAGGTGGCACACTTGTGCTTCGCCAGTCCACATCGTCAGCCGGACCAAATTCGTCAATCTTGGTAATCGTCCGGAAGTGTTGCCAGCCACGGATCACCTTGACAGCCTCCTTGACTGCAAAGACCGGCACGTCCGGATGTAACTGGAGTAATGTCTCTTGGTGACAGTGATCGGTAAACTCGTGGGATATAGCGAGCGCATCAATGAACGTCTCTAGGTTGCCATCCTCGAGCTCGGCATTCTTACTGCTTTTCCTGCCAGCCCCAATTCGAAGTCCCGACGCTAGTATTTCTATTTCCTGCGCAAGCTCTTCAACTGCTGCGATACTGCCCACCGCGCACGGCTCTCGGTGCCATTGCTGAGAGAACTATTGGTTGTCGTTAGTCTCATATCATCGCAATCGAACAGGCGAGTCTGACGAGCAGAAGAACTTACCCAGGAAGCGAAGTCGATCTGGTAGCCGCCCAACCATGGATCGATCAGGATATTGTAGTATAGGCGCCCGCCATTGCGAACCGCACTGTCTGGTCGTGGAAGCTGCAACAACCAGCTTGTATCAGCGTTGAGGTGGTGTAGGATGGGACGATGAGTAGCTAGGGCGGCCTGAACGGCTTCTCGTAGCTCGAGATGCAACTGTGCAGAAGGTTCGTCATGCGCCATCCCCAGTGCGCTGCCATCGCGAGTCGCATCGAATGCGAATGCTCGCAATCGTAACAGTAAACAAAGCGTCACCATTCACAAGCACGGCACGGCCCATCCGGTAGGCTCAGCGCCAAGTGGGGTCGCCGTGCCTTCCTTGGCTGACGGGGTTGAGGCAGTGCATGCACACCATTCTCGAGAAGACTGACCGGAAGCCCCATGTCCGCATATACATGGCCTGCATATGCTCTCCTAGATATCAACATAGACGGAAAGTGATCTTTCAGTGGTCCAACTTTACATTCTCACACTCCCAGGGCTCAAGCCTGACCTCCAACACATAGTCATCGACCACTAATGTCAAGCCTAGAATCGTCATACCGCGAAGGCAAAGCATACAATACCCAGATCGACTCTCGCGCGGGCAACTCGTCCTAAGGCCTAAATCTAGCTTCAAGTCTACTAAAACAGCGCCGGCAGTGGCAACCAGCGAGCGATGAGTGAGAAATACGCACCCCCACCGGGCCCGCCTCCTACCTGGAAAGATTCCCAGCAACAGTCGCTCCAAAGAGCAGATTACGAGCCGCCCTCCGGACCTCCGCCTGGTTATCAAGCAGCAGCCGACGATTACGCTCCTCCACCGGGTCCACCGCCCTCGCACAGCGAAAAGGAGCAAGAACCACCGCCATACGATCCCTGGCTAGCAGTACCGGACAGCAGCTTCCTGCCACCGCCGCCGTCTTTCCAAGATGATCGTAGTCCCACGGCCAACGCTACGGCAGACGATGCCGAACGAGGCCATGCCTGGTGTGCTAAGAACCCGCTGTGGCGTCCGACCAGCCAACCCCCGCAAACGCTCCAACGCATTGCAAACGGCGACCTTCGTTTAACAACGCCACCCAGAACGAAGAATGTCGCGTCTTACGAACCTGGCTTTGGCAGGACACATGTCAAGACCACGGCCGCCTGCGGCGACACAATCTTCCTATCCGACTTGCCAGTCTACACCGCTACCACGCACAGTCCCACGACAATCTACTACGAGCTCAAAGTACTCTCCATGGGCCATATATCCCGCACGGGCGAGGCAGACGCAGGCATCGCTCTAGGCTTCCTGGCGCCACCATACCCCTCGTGGCGTCTTCCGGGATGGCATCGCGCGTCGCTTGCCGTTCACGGAGACGACGGGAGACGGTACGTCAACAACACGCTTGGCGGGAAGGATTTCACGCAAGCGTTCCGAAAGGGCGATGTGGTTGGCATTGGAATGACGTTCTCGCCGCCGGTGTATCAGGGTGGCACGCCTCGGGTTGATGTCTTCTTTACGCGGAATGGTAAGAGGGACGGGGCGTGGGACCTGCACGAAGAGCGGGACAGAGATGCCACGGAGGGGAATGTGTATGGGCTTGAGGGGAAGCATGACTTGCTTGCTGCTGTGGGCTGCTTTGGAGCTGTGGAGTTTGAGGTCAGGTTCCGCAAGCAAGATTGGCTGTTCAAATTATAGACCCATGGATGGCCCCGCGAGGATAGGTGGGTGACTAGGATAAGATGGGCGCTAGGGAGCAGTGTCTCGACCCGGACACAGTAACTCGAGCGAACGATATCAGCATGGCAGGCGCTGCCAGCTGTCAACTCAAACTGCCCAGTTACTACGCGTTGTTATCTTGTTGTTGAGCACGTTGCTAACCGAACATAGCCGAGACAAGTGCAAGGGTAAGGTGAGCTTGCAGAGCGCAATGCAATTAGGCAGGATAGATATATATATTATCCCACAACACACCCAGGGACGCCTTCGCTAAATCATCACTACGTGCTTTCATTCCCCGTCATGCCCACGACTTTCATTAACGCTTCCACAAATTTCGCTCATACTAGCAAAGATCATGCGATACTAACGCTACCGTGCAGAAGCCATAGGGAACACTACCCTCAGCGCCTTCCGCCACCCAGGCGTACTCCGCCGCTCTTCAGCATCCGGATCAGCGGGTGCTGTCCGACGGCCCAACATAGCAATCGCTCGTTGCCGGGCCCACTCTCTCCGGCTGGGAGTGGAAGGTGGTTGACCTTGAGGCGTCCGAGCGCGACCGTCATCGGCGGGTACATGCGAGGCTTCGGGAGCAGGAACGGGCGACATTTCCGTCAAGGCCTGCACAGGCGCGGATGACACTCTTCGGCTTCCGCGCAGAAGTGGGAGGCCGGAGAAGGTCCTTGACGCCCTTACCCCTCTCCTTCCCGGCAGTCCTTCGTCTTCGACATCGGGCTCAAGAACAACCCTCTCCCGTATTCGTCTTATCATCCGCTCTCTCCTTACCATCGCGTTGGTAACCACCTGCGGACAGTAACCCTTTGGCAAGACCGTCTTCTTGCACATCGGACACAAACTGCTCGAGTCCCGCAGGAAGGTGTCCACACAGTCCGGGTGGAAAATATGGTGGCACGGGAGTTCGCGCACAATCGAAGCTTCCGCCTCGCGGTCTTCGGGAGTTGTAGAAGCTGGTACGAAGTCATCGAGACAGATAGCGCAGGTGGGTTGTTGGAGGGCTGTGGGGTGGAAACTACCCGTCCTTTTCGCCGGTGATGGTCGGGTCGTCCAGGTCGGTGAGGTTGGTCGGCTGCTTGATGCTGAGGCCAATTTGTCGGCTACGGCGACTTCTTTCGCCGCCACGGGTGCGCCAGAGCCGTATGTATATAGCGGCATCCCATCCAACACCTCTTGCGGCACAGTCAAGCGCTTGATACCCAAGGCCTCCAAGTCAACCTCTCCGTTCGCTACGCGTCGTCTCAACGCCTGCCGTCTTCGTCGTTGGAGGAAATGCATGGTGAAGCTCGTGAGCCCGATGATAGCCATCAAGATGCCCAGTACCACCAGCAAAAACACCCACAGACTAGGTAACGAAGACGCTCCGCTCGTGTCGATTGCCGCGAACAGCCGGACGTAGTCTCGCGGATCGTAGATCTCGGTCAACGTGTGTCCGAAAGGTACGCTCGTCATGTTGCCGCTGTAGTCCGCGCTCGCGTTGAGTAGCGCTCTCGCGCTGGCGCCCGGGATGGCATAGACTGGGTAGGCATTCTGCCGTTTCCAACTTCCACCATCTCCAATACCCCAAACACTACTCGACACCTCCGGCGGGATGTTACTACTCGTATCCTCCGGTAAGAACGTCAGAAAACCTCTCACAGGACTTTGTCGTGCTGCCGCAAAGTACTCCCCCACGCATTCCGGGCTCAGCCATGGCGCGATGGCAATGAGATAGTAGTTCTGATTCGGCAGATTCGCCCGTCGTGTCACGTTCTGCGGGATGTACTGCGCACTTGCGTTGTTACAGGCTGAGGTGGGGTCCAAGTCTGGGACATAGAGGAGACCACTGACGTCGTCGCCGGGGGAGGCGGCGTTGCTTGAGAGGGTGCGCAGGTTGAAGGAGGTCAGGTAGGTGAAGGAGATGCTGGCGTTGATGCGGTGGCTCGTCTGAGGAAGCGAGGAGGTGTAGTCAGGGTTGGGGAAGTCGAAGGTGACGACTTGGAGGGATTGGGCGGCTGAGTACGTCAGTGAGGTTGTCTGATTGGTCAAATGACGCTGCCATTGTAGCAGCGCTTGGAGTATGCCAAGTCGGGAGTGGACATACACATCGTATTTACCGTTCCTGGGCGACCAAAACAAGTGGGCAGTGAGTTACGCCACCCCAGCGAGGCTCAGTGCAGGTTGATAAATACAGTATTCAGGAATCGCAGAGGCATCGCCTCCCTCTACGAACAACGTTCATATAGTGTCCACGCGGAGTAGCGCGAGCGAAGCAGGAGAGAGAGGAGGTGGTGGAGGTGGTGAGGATGAGGACAAGGATGAGGACGAGAGAGTGGCATGCATTGCGCGGTCACAGCGGGCGCTGGGCGGGACATCACACGCCACTCCCGCGCCCACAAAGCTTGGCCTGGCCTGGCCTTCAACGTGACTCGGACGTTCTGCGCTTTGCAACTGTTCTACAGCCATCGGTACACGCAAGTAAGAGATCTATGCATCTTGTCAGGAGTACAACCCGTGAGGTTGCTTCTTTCTGTCTTCTCGTCTAACACGACTCATCATGTCGATCGATCGATCACGTGCACTCCTATAAGCTAAGCATTGCGGAGGCGGAGTAGAAGATGCTTGGCGAGCTTGGCGATCAAGCTGGCGTATGCGCGAGGGGACAATGAGCAAGCGTAGGGAATCAACAAAGTATCTTCCAACAGCGCGTATCGACGATTCAGCAAAGGCGGGACCTTTGGTGGGGATAGATCGTTCAGGCAGTGGCAGCTACTGAGTAGAGTACTTCATCCCTCGTTCGAGACCATGTGGCGGTAGATTCACTATTTCGAGCCGCGAATCGAACATTCACCGAAGCACACCGGTGCTATTGCTAGCAACATGCCGCCGTCCGCATCCAAGAAGGGCACTGCACCCAGAGCTGCCCCTCGCGACCGTCGCTCTTCCTCTCGCCACAGCACACCCGTCTCCTCCCTTACCGACAACACCGCCCCACCAACCCCACTGACTGCGACACCCACCACCGCCGTCCCGGTTGCTCCCAAGGAGTCCGCGTACCTCCACATCATCACCTCGGCTCTGGTTGCGGGCGACCCAAGCATCGAACAGCTCCTCACCGGCACGAGCGCAAAGGGCGCCGAGCCGCCCTCCGCTAAGGAACTCCACGGCGTCCACGACCGCATTCGTGATGGCGTGAACAAGTTCATGGGCAAGCGGAATGAAGTCTGCGATCGCGGGATGCGGCAGTTGGCGGTGAAGCGGAAGGAGCGGCTGCAATTGGAGAGGGAGGAAGAGGAGAGGGAATTGGTGAAGAAGGAGCAGGAAGAGAAGAAGAAGAAGGCGATCAAGGTGGAGAAGGCCGTGAGTCGGAAGCGGTCGCATGATGAGATGGAGCTGGACTCGAAGGAGCAGAAGGCGAAGGAGAAGGAGAGCTTGCCGAGTGTGGGTGCGCATGGATTGGCAAGGCAAGATGGGGTCGGAGTGCATGAAGGTGAGTTTCGTGTCTCTCTTTCTGGGCGGTATGAGGAAATGTCGCATTCACTTGCACGTCTGCTTGCCTCTCATGCACTATCGTGAGGCGCATCTTGAGATGGCCGAGCTTTGTGCCAGTGTGGCAGCACCATCCTTCTCGTCTCGCAAAATGTCGCCTTGTCTCGTACTGAAGCTAAATCAACGTCCTGCAGGTGCACCACCACCTCCATCTCCACCTGTCCAGCCTGGCATAGCTATCATTGATCCCATGGACACCGCAGCATCACCAGCGGACGCAGATTCTCCCGATACGGACCCACCTACAGTTCCTCTGTATGAACGCATGTTTGGTAAAGACCCAACCAACTCCGACGATCCAACCATCTATGACATCCGCCCCATTACCCCAAACATGAGCGACGACGATGTGCGCGATATCGTGAACGTGCTCCACTGGCCCAAAAGCGACTTGAAGGATCTCACAGCTGGAGACCCACCCGATCTGGATTTGAGCAATGCGAAGCCAACCAACCAGGTCGCGTTCAGCACTTTCCAAACGTATGTGGAGCCTTTCATCCGTCCGTTCACCGAGGAGGATGTGAGTTTTTTGAAGGAACGCGGCGACAGGGTGACGCCCTACATCATCCCTAACCGCGGCACGAAAAGCTACAAGGATGTTTGGGCGGCGGAGGACGGCTTGACGGGGATAGAGCCTCCGGCCAAGCTGGAACTGAGCGCCAACGAAGCGAGAGGTAGCATGGACGACATGGACGACAATACGGCTGAAACAGACGAAGTCAGCCTAGGTCCTGCGACGGAACGCCTCATGGCGCTTCTCCGAGCCGCGCCCAGTGGCAACACGAAGAAGGAAGAAGACGCCGACGGCGACACGACGATGGGCAACGGCGACGACACACAGGACGTTCCTACCACCGCCGGAGCAACCGAGGAGAAACAGGCGCCCGCAACATGTCTCCCGCCCGAGGCGCCTCGTCTTCCCAACGCCCCGCCAATGCCTGACTTCGAAACCTTAGATCAGCGCCTGATGCAAGAACTACGCTACGCGGGGCTCATAGGACCCACCGAACAACCCAACTACGACGCCCACGCCGATGACGAAGTGGCCGCTCGCCTGCGCACTTTACAAGCCGAACTCCGCCGCGTCGCGCGTCTGAACAACATCCGCAAGGCGCGCGTGCTGGAGCTGACGGAAGAGCGCATGGCGATGCAGGAGTATTCCAACATTGCCGACGACCTCGACAATCAAGTCAATGCCGCGTATCTCAAGCGTAATCGTTCATTGGCGAGTAAGCCGTCGAAGAAGGGTGCTAATAAGGCGGGTCAGAGGGGCGTTGCGGGCGTCGGGATGGTGGGGCAAAGGGGTGTGAGCGATGGGGTGAGGGCGCTGATGCAGAAGCGGAGGGATTGGATTGAGATGGTTGGGCCGGTGGTGAAGTATGGCAGGGCGGGCATTCTGGGGGAGGGAGAGACGGTGTTTGATGAGGAGAGCTTGAGGCGGTGTGAGAGAGGGGAGAGGGAGGCGGAGGTGGGAGAGGGTGAGGGTGAGTGAGGGATGCCCGTTCCGACAATGGCGTTGCTCTTGGAAACACTTCCCTTACCAAGCGTGCATGTCATCACTATGCGCGCATGTTATTTGGATGTCGGTACTCGAATGCGGGATTCGCTCTTTGGACGGCAGACGAGACGCCAACGAACGCGAAGAAGAAAGAGGCATCTTGGCAATCCAGAGCGTTCGAGTCTACGGCTGCCGTCGCCAAGTCCACCTCGGGTGTAGCTGACTATAGCTGCCAAGCACCTGCCCCGGCTCTCTCCGGTATGAGCCCTCGCTTGCAACGCCCAGGAAGTCGCAAAAGGCGTCGGTCCAGACCCCGCATTCCCCCTTCGGCTTCCGCCCGCTTGCCCCAAGTCGCCCCAGTTCCAAGCAAATCCAAGCGCGCCCAGTCAGCAAGTCTGGCTCGGCGCTCGTTGTGAGTGGCAGGAGGTGAGATATACATCAGGCCATGTGCTGTTCGAGCCTTGTCATTACGCGTGGAGGTCTGGAGTCCCCCCGCAAACGGTCGGCAGACACTCGACGGTAGGTCGAGTCGGTAAGCTGCACTGTCTGCACGGGACGAATGCAGCGGTGCGACATAAAGTAAGGTTTGCAGCCTCATCTGCCTCTTCCTCCACTTCGACTTCCTTCGTGGTCGTAGGCCTTGGCTGAGCTTTCGATACGGTCTTGCTCTATCCCCCTTTCACCTCGCTCCCACCTCATCCCACGATGGAGCACTCACCAATTGGCTCGAAGGACATGGCGAACGACAAGGCGGCCGAGTTGTATGTCGAGGAGACGACACATGAAGCCGCTGAGCGGGGAAAGGCTGCTACGGATCAGTACGTTTCTCTTCCCAACGTCGGCGTGTGGGTGGCGACGAGCTGACAGTGAAACGATAGGTACGGACATGCTCTGGTTCACATCGACCCTGTCGCTGAGCGGAAGCTGCGCATGAAGATCGACTTGATGGTCGTGCCTACCGTGTCACTCCTCTATTTATTCTGCTTCATCGACCGCGCCAACATCGGTTCGTCGCTTCACCCGCTCATGGAATGTGGGCCGAGCAGGTGCTAACAGCGCGGTTTTCAGGCAATGCCAACATCGCCGGCTTTCAGAAGGACCTCCACCTCCAGGGCTACGACTACAACATGATCCTCTCCGTTTTCTACATCTCCTACGTCCTGTTCGAGATCCCATCCAACATCCTCTGCAAGAAAATGGGCCCGGGTCTGTTCATCCCAACTTGCACCCTACTCTTCGGCGTATGCTCCTTTGGCACGGCCTTCGTGCATACTCGTGCCCAGGTATGTGGTGTGCGGTTCTTGCTCGGCATCTTCGAAGCCGGCATGATGCCTGGTATCGCATACTATCTCTCTCGATGGTACCGACGCAGTGAGCTTGCCTTCCGCCTCGCTCTCTACATTGTCATGGCACCCTTGGCTGGCGCTTTCGGAGGCCTCCTAGCCTCTGGTATCCTGAAACTGCCTCACATCGGCCACCTGCACACCTGGCGTATGATCTTCCTCGTTGAAGGCATAATCACCTGCGGCCTGGCACTCATCTCCTTCTTCACCCTGACCGACCGCCCGGCAGTCGCCCGTTGGCTCAGCCAAGAAGAAAAAGACCTAGCCATCGCCCGCGTCAAGGCCGAGCGCGTCGGCACCACCGAAGTCCTCGACAAGATGGACAGCAAGAAGATCATGCGCGGCATCTTCAACCCTGTCACCCTCGGCACCGCCTGCATCTTCCTCCTCAACAACATCACCGTGCAAGGCCTCGCCTTCTTCCTGCCCAGGATCATCGCCACCATCTACCCCAAAAAGGCGGTCATCTTCCAACAACTAAGGACTGTCCCTCCTTATATTGTCGGCGGATTCTTTACAATCCTCTTCCCCTTCCTCTCCTGGAAAACCGACCGCCGCCAGATCTTCTTCATCATCTCCGCACCCCTGATCATGATCGGCTACATCCTCTTCCTCGCCTCGACGAACCCGCAGGTCCGCTACGGCGCCACCTTCATCATCACGAGCGGTGCCTTCAGCTTCGGCGCGCTGTGCAACGCCCAGGTCTCCGCGAACGTGGTGACGGATACGGCTCGCGCGGCCGCGATAGGCACGAATGTCATGTTCGGCAATCTCGGTGGCTTGGTCAGTACGTGGGCGTTCTTGCCGTTCGACGCGCCCAATTACCATATTGGGAATGGGTTGAACTTGGCCACGAGCACCACGATACTACTCTTGTCGACGCTGTTGCTGCTGTGGATGCAGTGGGATAACAAGAAGAGGGACAAGAAGGATATCGATGCGGAGTTGGCTGGGAAGAATGCGGCCGTTGTCGCGGATCTGGACTGGAAGCATCCTGCTTTCAGATGGAGGCCGTAAAGGCAGCCAGAGCTTATGGTAACGAGAGGACGTTATGTAATACATGCCAAGGAAGGTATACCATTACTCACCGCGCGGTGCGGTCAAACAGATGGCGAAGGATACTGAGCCTCGAGAAATCGTCACCAAGATCGATTCCAATTTGTACACACTAGTACTACCGCTGTGATTAGGTTAACTCGCGTCAAGCCGCTCCCATACAAGGCATCTCGCGGAGTCTGAACGAGACTCGGGGTATATCGACAAAGCCAAGTGTCTACAGTTTGAACGCAGTTCTCCTCCGATCGTCTCGTTACTCTAGCGAACACCTCTGTCGAATGCAATGTGGTGTGTGTGTGTGGTTCCCCCCTCATCTTTTTTGCTTAAATGCGCCCCATTTTATTCCAACCCAAGACCGCGGTTGTCTATGATGCAAATGTGTTGATTTCCGTCTCGTCGTCAATGCTGTTTCGCTCGGCCGTTCCGCACATATGTGTTGTGCGAGCTATTGTTTGATCTGATGGGATGTAGATCAGTAGGTGCAGATCTGGCCGAACTGGCGGCTGGTGAGTGGTTGCGGGAAGATGCCGGCGTCGATCAGGCGGAAGGCGTCCCATTCGGGCGAGGCCTCGGTCTTGAAGTTCCAGAAGATCCTGTGAGGGGGTTAATGTTAGCATGACGACGAATAGACTTCATCGGTTTGTGGGATGAGCCGTACCATCCGTTGGTGTAGTGCTCGTACACCTCCATCTGCGCCTCGATGTATGCGCGGGTGTCGGAGATCATGTCCGCGCTCCATGTCTCCATGAAGTTGATGTTGGCGCAGGATCCGACGTACGAGGAGCCCGGGTAGGTGCCGTCGTAACGCGCGCCGATGAGGTAACCGTTCAACGCGGCAGCACAGTCAGTCATGGCCGCACTCCACTCGCCGATGAACGACCACTTGTCCGCGCCGGTGTAGCTGCCGACGTTGTTGCAAGTGTACTGTCGGTGTTGCCACGGCACCATGGAGACGAGCTCGTTGGTGAAGACCTGGTATTCGTGGTGGTCGATGGCAACCCACTGGGAGTTGTTGTCCGAGGGGGTGAGGAAGCCGTTGTAGGCAGCGGGCGAGTCGAAGCCGTCCTGGACAATGGCGGTCACGGTCTGGGATGTCTCACGAAGCTGGTTGAATGCGTTTCGGACGAAGTCCTCGTATTCGGAGAAGCTGAGGTCGGACAGTAGCGGCTCGTTGAGGAATTCAATACCGGCGATGACATCGTTGTACGAAGAGGCGCCGTACTTCTGGGAGATGGTTTGGAGGACGTTGAGCGTCATCTGGACGTTGTTGCCGTTCTGCCACTGGGGAGAGCCCGGGACGCTGCCGGGCACACCAAGGCGCTGACCGCTGTTGTCGAAGCCGTTCTGGGAGCCAGGAGCGCCGTGGAGGTCAATGATGACTTTGACGCCAACCTGACGGGCCCACGTAATGGCTTGGTCAATGTACGGTGCCGCACCGCTGGCGTAGGGCGAGTTGCTGTTGTCGTACGCCCAGTAACCTACAGGGATACGGACAAGGTTGAAGCCGGAGTTGGCGATCTTTTGGAAGTCGGCGAGCTGCACCCATGAGTCCCAATGTGGCTTCAGCACGTTGTCGTGGCAGGCCTGGGTGCCGAGGGATTGGCAGAGGGTGTACTCATCCACGATGCCTTGTGAGTTCGGGTACGCCTGGAAGATGCTGGGTGTGATCCACGGCTCAAGCACCAGCCAGCCGCCCAGGTTGACACCTCGCATCGTTTCGCCGCTCCAGTTCCAGCCTGAAGGGCCTGATTGTCTCTTCACACTGGTAATACGTTAGCGCCGCAACCTCCAATGACTGCCGTGTTCAACGTACGGTGTCGCAGCTGCGAGTGTGGCAGCGCATAGCGCCAGGATGCTAGTGGACTTCATGATGATAGAGGTGGTCGGGTGGGTGGTCGTCCTTGTCGTCGACGTTGCAAGCTCACAACCTCGGCGGAGAAATGCAAGTGAATGGATTGAAGAGTGCAGTCGAAGACCAACAGATCAACAACCGAAGCTGCTAAAGTTGGTTTTGTGGAATGAGTGTCTGTGGCGGAATGCTGGGGTGCGTCCTGCAATCTGCTGCGAACCCGGGCAATAGTCAATATCGGCACGCCGATAGTGAAGCCTCGCAATCTGTGTGCCGCTGAAGTTCTGGAGGAGCGAGTCGTGCTTTTACGGCGGCACTCCTATTTTCACAGGGTGGGCCAGGCAGCAAACTTGGCGAGTGGCGGCTTGCTGAGAGGGCACGGTAGTATGGAGACGGCGGGTATGGCTAGCGGAAGGTCGGGACAGGGAGGCTCAACGCAAGCGATGCCTTTGACACAGAACACACGCGACGCGAATGGCTTTCTTGGAGGGAGGAAGGAGTTCGAGCTACAGAGGTACCTTAGCTGTCGAGTAGTAATAGCTGCAGCATCGAGGAGACGATCAAAGCTTCTGTTGCTAAGGCAGGCTGGTGGATCAATCGCACAGCGAGACTGGTGCGCCGGTGGGCGGGTGGAGAGCAGCGAATGCGCTGCAGAGTGATGATGACTTGGCATGGCAAGCAATCGGTTCCTGGCGCTCCTCGCCATGCCTCTAGCCACTTGCAGGCGTAGCGAGTTGGCAATTCTTGCTTAAGGTTGAGGCTTAAGCCACTCTCGGCCTGCCTCCGTCGATCCCTGTACCGAATGAGCGCTTTTTAGGGTAGCGTCGATCACATGCAATCAGGTGCGCCTCCCCTCGTGCACGTCGACGTAGCTCTTTTGTTAAACGGAGCACAATCATCTGACCGAGGCAGAAAAGCATCGTACACCTCCATATCCGCGTCCGCTGAAAAGTTTCAGACCCCTTCAGACCCCTAGCAACTGTCTGTCTTGGACAGATGGAAGGGAACGGCGAGCGACGCAAATGGTTGGGTACGCTGGGTCTCAAACGTCCGGCTTTGAGTGGCGTTCCGTAACTGCTGGCGATCCACCCTATATTTACCCGTCGCCCAGCCACTCCTGCCCAGCGACGAGCGCATAAGAAGCACGTTGCCACCTCCGATGTGAGACAGGGTCAAGCTTCAGTCACCCAGCGTTGCCGACACGGAGTAGTTGGGATGGGTGGTCAGGAGAGCCTCCATCGAAATAAGCGGTTGGGCTAAGCTTTCGATTGCGAATACAGATCACCAGGCACAGCATTTTCTCAGTTCGCTCGGGCAACAGGCCGGTTAAAGTCTGTGTCCTCTGCTCGTGCGTGCTGTTACGCCGGATGTCATTGGAGCAAACATTCTCCGTGACGATGACCTCCCTTGTGGGTGGGCTTGTGGGCTGCGCTGCGAGCCGCTTCGGAGTTCCCTTTTGCTTTTCAGATACGACAGCTCGGCAAGCTATGGTGCAGCGGCTGGCTTGCCAGTGGATCAGCACGACTCACGAATGCGGCAACAGGTGGAAAACGTGGGAAGCCTGCAAACTGTGCCTGAGGCTGCACGATCGCTTGCGTGTCTGAGCTCCGCCAACGTCTTCGCAAGACAGTTGAGGTGGCAGTGCTTGTCTGTCCTATCTATACCATAGCTACAGCCCCTTAACTTCTATCAGGGGTTCTTTACTTCATCTCACTGCAATTTGGTTGTGTTCTCGCTGCGGGAACAGATATCGTTCGATCCCTCGGCATGAGTTGAACACTTTCCCCGTCCCACATCGACCGAGGGTCAAGATATGCTTGCAGCACGCTAATGCCCCAGATATTGACCGCTTCGGCCGCACTTCCCTCGGTATCCGACGACGAGCCATCATCACTTAGAGTATCTCAGCAATGTTGTTTCTCTCGATCTGGCTCTTCTGCGACTCATTGCGAGCGACCCGATAGTACACATCGGCGAAATCGCTGCACCCCATATACCGCAAGAACTCTTCGTCGTGCGTGATGACGACCAGTTGGAAGTTGCGCTGCTGGCGGCGCACCTTGATGATCTCCGACAGACTCGCCGCCAACGCACGAATGTTGTCGTGATCCAGGTTGGTGGTGGGCTCGTCAAGCGTGATGAGACCGCAGTTGATGCCGAAGCATTCTGCAAGCGCAAGGCGGATGATGATACAGGCCAGTACCTTCTGACCCGCAGAGCACCGGCCCCGCATGTCCATCTCCGCGTCTTGCTTGACCATTGCAACGCGATAATTGTATGACTTGGTACTTCTCCCACCCTCGCTCTCGCTGCGAATCATGATGGTGTCCACGTCGGTACCCTGGTAAGTGCGGCGCCATAGCTCGTCGACGATACGATTGATCTCCTCCATCTTGAGTGAATGGTAGCTCATGATGGCCTTGTCGAGCGCCCCACTAAAGCGTCCGAGGTCCTCCACGCAGGCCTTGGTGGTCTCGACCTTGATATGTGCTTCCTTGTACTTTCTCGCTGAGTCCTTGTACTCCGTATCGTAGTCTGCGAGAAGGCTAACGAGCGTCTCGTCCTTCGACTTGAGCGAGCCGATCACCGTGGCTTGCTCGGCAGCAAGCTTGTTGCGTTCGCGCTGCCAGCGCAGACCTTCGCTCTCGTGCCGCGCCTTCTCCTCTTCTGCATTGTGCTTCGCCAGCTCGGCAATCTCATCACGTACACGCTGGAGCTGGCGGAGGTCACGCCGGTAACGCTGGTTGTCGGCGATGCTACGCCTCGTCTCTGAGACACTGCGCACCTGATCCTCGAGTGCCTTGACCTCACGAACAGTCTGGACTTGCTCCTGCTCCAAGCGAGTGACTTCGTTCTTTAGATTGTCGACTTCACGCTTGCCGCGCTTTAGTTGCTCTGGGCCGCCACGGGCGAGATATGATTCGATCTCCTGGTTGGCGAGCTTCAACTTCTCGACGCTATTGTTGAGCTTGCTTGCATCCGCTTGAAGCTGACGGTCTTTGTCGCCGCCACGGCGAGCCGCATCATCGTACTTCGCTTGCGCCTGCGCAAGTCGCGGAACTAGATCTTGCAGCTCACTGTCCAGCGATTTGATGGCTTCACGCTGCTGGTTGTTCAGCGACTTCAGCTCTTCCACCTGAGCGTCCAGCGACTTCTTCTCCTTGAGTTGGTATTCGGCCGTGCTGAGCTTGCTCTGTATGTCGCGCACCTCTAATTCGAGGTTGCTCACAGAGCTGCGAGCACGCTCACGGTCTGTGCGGATATTGTTGAGGCGAGCTTTCAGCGATCGAGAGTCTATGTTCACCTTGTTCAGATCCTCTTGGATTTGCTCAAGGCCGCGTGACATCCCAGCCGAAATCTGCTTGGCGGACAATTCTTCGATCTGCGCCTCAAAGTTCTTGACCTCGGAGTGAAGCTTTGAAATGCTTTGCACCGTACGAGACACGGCATCAACATCCCGCTTCGCGTCTTGACGCTCGCTGACGATGGCGTCCTTGGCTTCGAGCTCGCCAATGAGACCATCCCGCTTCTTGTTGAGTTCGACTAGTTGCTTGTCCAGTTCGGGAATATCAGTAGTACTTAGTCTCTCCCAAGCCTGATGATCGGATGCAACTGCCTTCGCAGCGTCCAATAACTCCTCCACCTCATGAAGTTCATCAGGAGCATTGCCAAGCTGGCTCTCGAGCTTCTTGATCTCCTCCTTCATTGTGGCGACGAGGATATCGACTTCCTTAGGCTTGAGACTGCGCTTGCACGTCCGACACCCTGGCTGATTGCCGGTTGCGAGCTTGATACATGATTCGAAGTACTCTTTCATGCGAGCCGCGGAGTCGGTATCGGTCTTGAGCGTTTCACGCCCCTCCTCCATCTTGCGAACCTCCTCTACGTACTCATCAGGCTCGAATCCGCAGTCATTCTTGATACGGTCCGCTGCTTTTTTGAGCGCCTGCTGCTTCGCTTTTAAATCTCTGCGGCAAACATTGAGCTGGTCGTCCAATTTCTCCTTAGCTCGACTTATACCGTCGCGCTGCTTCTCCGCCTCGATCAGCTGTGCGGCACTCTGTTCCACGGTGCGCTGGAAGTCATCCTCGACCGTGGCGGGAGTCCAGTCATGGCCAATGAGTGAATTGATCTTGTCACTATGTGCGCCTTTCATGGTATCGAGCTGCCTCTGACGAGCCTTCAGCTCTTTCTGTACATAGTCCAAACGCGCAGACTCTCCCGCTTGCCGGGTGCCCTCTATCAGCTCGGCGTCAAGCTTCTCCTTCTGGTCGTCAAGCTTTCTAAGCTCGCCTTCAGCTGCTTGCGCCTGCTGGTCCCAGTCCGCCTTCTTCGCATCGGCCTTCGCGCTCTCAAGCTTTGCCTTCGTCTCCTGCATGCTCAGCTCCATAGCGGTCTTGCCACCCTCGTCAATGACTATGCGGTTGAGGTCAGCCTGAAGGGAATTGATTTTGCGATCGTTGGTGTTGATTGTCTGCCTCGCGCTCTCCTTGCGAGAGTTGATCGCAGACTTCTGCTCGTTAATTCCATTGATGGCCTGCTGCTTGCCTTGCAGCTCTTCCTGAGTCTCCCGCCTCGCACGCTCAAGCATCCTGTTCTGCTCGCGGGCCATGTTTGCGATGCGGTCCATGAAGGCGCTGACCTGCTCATCATCCAGATCCAGGTCAAAGCCGCGGATATTGTGGCTTCGAGCGGTCTCCCTGATCAGCTTCTCTCGGTGCAGGGTCTGACGCTCGTAACTCTGCGCCTGAGCCTCGTACGAGCCGCACTCTCGCTCCTTACCACTCACTTGGCCACGAGTACGTTCAATTTCACCGTGGAGCTCCTGGTAGTGCTCCTTGCGATGCTGTAAATCATCGTCATAGTGCTTCACGCGCTCTTCGTACTGCTCAAGCATGCTCTGGAGCTCCTCATCAGAGTCAGACATCTCAACGAGGTTCTCCCGCAAGCTTTCCACGCTCTCCTTCTTCGTGCTCTCTTCGATGCGCTTGCCGGTCAGCTCACCCACGATCGCGCCGGCATCATGCTCTTTTTGCCACGAATTCTCCGCATTGCGGGCTGCTTGCTTGATGCGATCCTCGTAGTCCTCGTGCTGGGTGCGCAGCGCGTCGCACTCCGCGCTCAACTTCTGAGCCTGCTTCTCCATTTTCTTGCCTTTGTCCTTGTTAGCCCTGAGATAGTCTGCGGTGACGTGGAGTGTCTTGAGATCCTCTTTGTACTTTTTCTCCATGGATTTTATATTGTCGATAGCCTTGGTGTACTTATTCGCTTCGAAGAGATTGTCGAAATACTCCTTGAGTTTAGAGGGGGTTGACATGGGCCAGAGAGACTCCTCCTGGTGGCAAAAGATCACGTCGGACAGGACAGCTTCCGAGACACCCAGATAGTGTGGCACAAGAGCGTTAAGATCGGCTTGGCGTGTGCTGAGCGAAGCTCGCTCGCCGGCGCGCACGTAGAAAAGGTTACCCTCGAGTTCTTTCTGGCTCCGAGTGGTCTTCTTCACTGTAAGTTGCATGTTACGAGTACAAATCATCTTGACACCCCCAGTGTCCCTGAAAGCCAGCTTAACTTGGGCGAGGACTTCCTTTTCATTACATAGCTTGGCATCATGGATGAATGCACCACCCGAGGCAGCACCTGGTGGCAGCTTGCCAGTCGTGGCGTAGCGCAAACACTCGATGATGGTGGTTTTGCCCGAGCCATTTGAACCAACGATCAGAGTCAGCGGCTTGTGGAAAGCGATGGTCTCGGACACCTGGTTGTCGAAGGAGCGAACGCCGAGAATGGAGAGCTTGTCGATGGAAGCCATCTTGGCAGTGCGCCTGTATGATGAGCTCGACTAGTCGTCACGGCGAATATGGCTTGGGAAGGAGGGTGGTCGAAGCTTAGAGAGTACTGTCGGAGATCATAATGACAGACACAATTTAGGAGGTGGTCAGATTCAACTAAGCAATGTCAACTTCACACTGCTTCCACTTGATGTTGTGAACGATGCACTGCAGATGGTGAATCGCATCTCCGCTGATGTGCGACGTTCATGTTGGCCGTCAAGGCAGAAACGCCACATACATGTAATTGATCGACCGGTGGAGACGCGCCGCCACACGAATCCACGTGAAAGCCTCGGCCCGTCCCCACACGTTAGCTCGAGCATGCATGAGGTGATGCTGTCGCGCCGAGCCCACAGCCACGCGGTCTCTGCAGACGCAGATACGGTCGACGGTGTCTTCATAACCTACCAGAGGCTTAACGTCCATTGGTATCCCTCAACAGCATCGTCTACTTGCAACGGAACGGGGACGATGGCGTTCTTCCTAACATGCGGAACCCATAGTAAGCCACATGCGCCATCAATGTACAATCCGATGAGGCTGATCGGCCTGCAGCTTTCCAATCGCTCTTACAAGGCTATGAGAATGTTACGGTTCAATGTCAGAACTGCGGTAACTTTTCTGGACGAGTTGTTAAGAGATGGTAGGTCACCACAAGCGTTTCGCCCCTCGACACAGCCCTCCGCCTCCATCGTCTGCCGCGCTCCTACCACTCACAGACGACTACGGTAAACTGACGCCTCTTCTCATCTAGGGAGTGGTTCACGCTGTGTTTCGTGCCTCTGATCCCTTTCTCTCTGAAGCCATGGCATGAGGTCTTCTGTCACATCTGCAACTTTCATCAGGATGTCAAATACCGACCGGACGTGCAGCAGCAGAACAACGGCGGACAGAACATACCAATGCAGAACCAAGGCGGCAATCAGGGATGGAATGGTCGCCCGGCACCACCTCCTCCGCCAGGCCAGCCTGTGTACAAGTAGCAGCACTCTCGTGTTCGAGCATGGCGTTGAGGCGTTGATACTCCGTATCTGTCTGTGATATTACGATCGATTATTGTTGGACGACACTGGAACGATACAACATCATTCAATCATGGCAGCACCTAATGAAATGCAGTCATGAATCACGTGCGCTATCCTACCTTGTTCGGTCGAGCTTGAGCCCTTGCATGGTACCTGCGCGGCCGCTTTCTGCGACCTGAGGCTGTACTACCAAATATCTTCTGGCGGTTGCTTGAAGGACATGACTTACTTTGCAGCAGCTTTTCTGAACTCTTCATATCCACGACCACTCTGTTAATGCCTATGTGGAAGCTCTATCACAAGCGACAACAATGCAAGCATTCCAGCAGTACAACTACATTCCGACCCATACGTTTATTGTGTCGAGAGAGATTGCCAACACGCCAAGCAGTCGACATCCCTCCCTCGATGAATTCTCTCACTGTATCTTCTTCGACCTGCCAGGTCCCTTTGGTAGGCTACCAACGTCACCCTGCTCTCGCCCTTGCACTTCTTTGATGAGCCTACCTAACTCTGCTCTTGAGCGGTCCAAGCTTCGCTTGTCTGGCCACACTGAGCATGCAACCCACACCACCGGCGACCCACCTTCCTACCTGATTCGTACTTCGAAGACTTACGACCGCCGAGATTGCAGGTGGGAGCGAAGGAGACACAAGGATAAGTCAGCCGTCTGTGTGCTGCGACCGTCATGTTGTATAAACATCTTCGATCTGTTGCTGTACGACCACTGGCATTCAGAAGCTCGTTGCCGCTCACTCTTTGCCGGCGCTTTCCTCTATCCGTTCCTGTTTACGTTCCTTACTATTTCCTATCTACACTCTTTGACGAATTACGGCGTAAGCGCTGGAAGTGGAAGGTCCTCTAACATTCTTAGCCTGAGCATTCTTCGACTACGTTCCAGCCATCAGGCGTGGAGTGTCACCAGCACTTAAGATGGTCCAGCCCGCCTTCCATGTCTTGCCGTCCAACGCTCCTCCATTGCAAGACGTTCATGATGGCGTCCAACAAGCATCCCGTGTTTTACAAGAACAATCGGGCAACCGTCAGCAGCATAATTACTCGCTGGCCAACGATGTCAGCCAGCCAAAGTATGCATTGTCCACGCAATCAGAGAATGCTTGGCCAACGTTCCAGTCATACCAGCAGCAGCAACAGCAACCACAGCATCCGTATCAGGCGCAACCTCGATATGCTGTACCGGCATACCCTACCTTAGGCCCTGGTCGTCATTACAGCGGATACTACCATACTGGTGAGAGTGAGGAGGCTATTACGTACAAGGCCAGGAAGCTCTACGAGCGTTTCCAGAAGTGTGACGGTTACTCGAAGTACCGTCAAAGACAGCACAAGGACGACAAGGGCAGCCCAGATCAGAAATGGCCCGATCACCTCGAGGAGGCGTTCTTCCGAGGTGGGTATCCACGATGCTGACTTGTGCGTGCAAGACACTGACTCTTGATGCGCGCATACAGCTCTGGTAAAGTACCCGCCCATGGGTCGACGCAAGCAGATGCACAAGGAGAAGCAGCGTGGCCGCAACGAGCTTATAGCCGATCACATTCAGGAGCTCACAGCCGAAAGCCGCACCAGGAAACAAGTCTCGAGCCACATTCAGGTGCTCAAGCCATTCGTCGAGAGTGATCCTTTCATCATGAAGTTCTTGTCGAAGGAAGATCTCGCTGCTGGGCAGAATCGCCATTACAGCGCGGTTCATGGATCTGGCTACATGACAGGCCGCCGCATGTCAGCTTACCCAGCAGCGGCGATACCATATGCGACGCGAAGCACACATGCCGCTCAACCTCAAGCCGAAATGGAGGCGGTACGACGACTGAAGCACAATCTTGACATCTTTGAGCCGGTAAACTTTGAGATGTTCGTCCAGCAGAAGTACAAGCTCCCGACCGGCGAGCAGCAAGAAGACCGGTTGCACACATACACTCAGGCTGTCGAGAGTCCGCTCGGTGGTGATCTGCACTTCAACGACTGGTCAAGCTTTGCTCAAGAATACCCGTTGTTGGCCGCAATGGCCACGCAGAAACCGCTTGATTGCAACGTGATTGCGGCAGATGCGTCCGTTGGCTTTCCTACCGAAAGCTTCAAGGATCAGCCACACATTGAACTCGGCATATCTTTCGTCTGCACAAGCCATCATCTTTCGCCGAACGCGCGGGTGCGATACCGCTACTCTTTCTATCGCAAGGGCCAGCGAGTTGCGGAAGAGGATCACGATGCACCGATACAGCTCTCTGAACCGGCTCACCAATACGTCACCACCTCGTTGAAGTTCGGCAGCAGTTTCTGGGCTCGTCTGTTGCATAGCCTTTCTCACCGTCTTCAGAAGGAAGCAGTCGAAGGGGACGGAGACGCAAGCGAAGAAGTCCGCGATGTACTGAGCGGTATCACTGCGATACTTGAGGTTATAGTCGTGTCCCCTCAGCACGACCATGAAAGGATCCTTGTGATGTGCTGGACTTTCCGCAAATCTAGTGTCGCCACTGGACGCGCAAGCTGGAGACGCATCAATGTGCCCAGCCAGACCGCCACCCAGTATCAAGAGCCTGCGAAGCCCGAGCGTACTGACTCGCTGTATGATTACGCTACGAGCACGCAATATGTGGAGATCCCTGCCGCATCCCAGCTGCAGCAACCGCCGGCTTTGCAATCGCCATTCGAGTACGAAAGCAGTTCAGGATCAGCGCTGTCCTCCGCCACCTGGCCGACGTCCTTCAGCGAAGGCAGTGTCAGCAGTGCACAGGCAGCCAACATTGGCAGCCTTGCCGCAGACAACAGCTTTGACTTCAACGGCGGCAACATCAACCTCAACTATGACCCGCTGGACTTCAGCTTTTTCGACGGCAACTTTGACAGCTCAACCTTCAACCTTGACAGCTTCACTACGACGAATACTGAAGCTGCATATGATCCGTCACTTGATGCATATCCGCAACAATGGATCGAAGGCTACGCGGATGACTTGGAGGCCGAACAAGCTGCGCTGAGTGCCGTAACCGCAGACACCAGTTTCGGTGCAGGAACACAAGTCGACGTTGGTGGCAGTCAAGCACTTGGGGCTGGCTACGCTGCGCAGTACGATGAGCAAATCTACGCAGCACCGATGCAAGAGCAACAAGCGTACGGCGGGGCGGGACCGGATGGCTTCAATGACGATGCCCTGGCAGCGTTAGCGGACGCTTCATGTATGATGAAGCAGCAGTCGCTCAGTGAGGTGCCTTGATGTGAATGTGGTTAATGTCACGTGTGCAAGCCCCAACGAGGTGCTGATCTGCCGAAGAAGGGACAATACTGCAGCGCGCCCGTATCTTGCGTACCGAGTACATGAACGGTGATCCATCGATCAAGTGATCTCGTCGTGTACCTCAAGATAACCCATCCCTTCTATTCCCTGAGAAGCAGTAAGTGAATGAAAACTGCGGCGCGACGCGCTACACGTACGCTTAACTTGGCCTAGCGTCTTCTGCAATACGTACAATGAACAGTCTGATGGCTTCACTGCTCATACCGCAGTCTGATGGGTCGCTGCTGCCAGCATCGTCGCCCTTAAATGCACCTTGTGGTCCAGTGCCACGAAGCAGGGCGGCGATGGCGAGCGGTTCCAACAGCACCACCTACGAGCACGGTTCGACAAACGTTCAACATATCCCAAGCTCTGCTCAAGCTCGAACTCAGCCTGACATAGAGAGAGACGACTTCTACAAGAACCTCCTTAGCATTGAGGACTTCGAAACACGACATCTTTCAGCGCAGCAGCCAAAGCTCATCCCAATCGCGAAGGTCAAGCCGAACCCTTTGCACGCAATACGGTTCCACGACCTCTGCCAGGAACATGGGATTGTCCCGTCGTTTGCGTATCAAGCACTCTCCGGACAGGTGTTCAAAGCGACCGTGACGTTCGGCAACCACAATCTGGAGGGAGATTCCGCCTGTGCCTCGAAGAAGCTGGCCAAAGAAGCCGTTTGTAGAGAGGCCATTCCGTTGCTCGAGGCGCTCAAGCGTAATGATAAGAAGCGCAAGAGTTCCGACTCGGATGCAACGGAAAACGCCGTATTACGGGCTGAGAACTGGGTGGGCATGCTAAACAGTATGCCATCCAATCAATGCTACCCTCGCTCATGCTAATCCGCTGCCAGATTATTCACAGCAGCGTAAGCTCCTCGCCCCGACCTATAGCGAGTCACGAACAACAAGCAATCCGACGCTCTTTTCATGCACGTTAGCCTTGACAGGATGTTCACTTGCCGCACCTCCCTTCGGCTTCAAGGAGAGGCTTTATCCATGTCTGACGGACGCACGAAGAGCAGCAGCACGAGAGGCTGTTCTCTGGCTGAGAAGCCAGGGTGAGGTCGTCACCGATCCGCAAGCGGCGTCGGCGAAGCGAACCATGACCATACCAGCAGAGCCTGAGCCCGGCCACACCGGCGGCACCCAAAGCTTGGCGAAGGTCGACTTGAATGGCGGGTCAGACTTGCCCATGACACAGCAGGTGCACAATCTTGTAGCATCCCTGGGTCTCCATCAGCCATCCTTTGTAGCGCACTCATCAGAGCCTCCTACGGTAATCACCTCTAACGAAAACCCTGGTGCCTTCGTCAGTATGGCTGCTCATTTTGCGGAGCGGGATGTGAAAGCAGAACCCAGACTCGCAGGGCCGATTGGCAAGGTCGAACGAGTCTACGGTAAGAAGAAGGCTAAGGAGCTCTGCTGCCGCGAGGTGCTGCAGCTTCTGCTTGACGTTGAACGAAGCAGACAAGCATGAGAAGAGCGCGACAGTAAGCGGAAGAACGCTACGTGATGCTCCTTTGGTCGATATGTTGAGAGAACTGATATGAAGGGTATCTGAGCGTCCCGGCCGGAACTAGAAAACGAAATACGTCTGAGCAAGTGGTAACTCTGTCGCTGGTTCAGCGGTCATAAGCTGTCCATCAGCTTCCACAGTCTGCAGCAACGGTCAGTAACCAATTCATTTCTGTTCACGTCGAATACTCACATATCGTTCCGGATCAACCTTCATCTTCGGCATCGCATCGTTCCACTTCATGTCCTTCTTCCCAATTTTGCGACAATTCTTGACAGCCTCAACTCGCTTACGAAGCGCATAGTTCTTGATGGCACCCTTCTCCAGGCTACTCTTGCTCACCCAGCAGATGCTTCTGCTCGGCTCCATGGCACCAAACATTGGCCTCATGATGACCGGTTCGACTGTTGGGATACTCGCGTTCGGGTCTCCCATCTGACTCCACGCGATCATGCCTCCCTTCACGATCTGCGCTGGCTTCGCGCCGAACGAGGACGGTGACCAGAGGACAAGATCCGCGAGCTTACCCACTTCGATCGATCCAATTAGGTGCGACATGCCCTGCGCAATCGCCGGGTTGATGGTGTACTTGCTCACGTAACGCTTCACACGGAAATTGTCCGCATCGGTGTCCTTATCTTCCGGCAGCGGACCGCGCTGGACTTTGTTCTTGTGCGCAGTGTTCCAAGTCCGCAGGATGACCTCGCCACACCGACCCATGGCCTGTGAATCAGAGCTCATCATGCTGATGGCACCCAAGTCATGCAGCACGTCTTCTGCAGCGATCGTCTCTGCGCGAATGCGAGATTCGGCGAATGCCACGTCTTCAGGTATGTTACGGGAAAGGTGGTGGCATACCATCAGCATGTCTAGATGTTCGTCGAGCGTATTGCCAGTGTACGGACGTGTCGGGTTGGTGGACGAAGGCAGCACGTTCTCGTGCTCGACTACACTGATAATGTCAGGTGCGTGACCGCCACCAGCGCCTTCAGTGTGGTAAGTGTGGATGGTTCGGTTCTTAAAAGCTTTGACAGTCGTCTCTACGAAGCCGCTCTCATTCAAAGTGTCGGTATGGATCAGGCATTGGATGTCCTCCTCCTCGCACACTTTCAGGCAAGTGTCGATCGCAATTGGCGTCGTGCCCCAATCTTCGTGCAGCTTCAGACCACAGACACCAGCCTCCGCCTGCTCTTTGAGCGGCTGGACTTCAGCGTCATTGCCTTTACCTGTTATACCAACATTCAGCGGTAGACTGTCGCAGGCTTGGAGCATGCCCTTAATCAGATCTGCAGAAGGTGTACACGTTGTTGCGTTTGTGCCAGTACTCGGCCCAGTACCGCCGCCTAGAAACGTCGTGATACCGCTCGCAATGGCTTCGTAAGCCTGTTGCGGACAGATGAAGTGGATGTGACTGTCGAACCCACCAGCAGTGACGATCTTGCCTTCACCCGCAATAACATCTGTGTTTGCGCCTACAACCAAGTCTGGATGCACGCCGTGCATCACGTCCGGGTTGCCAGCCTTGCCGATTCCGGAAATTAGGCCGTTAGTGATACCAATATCGGCCTTGTAGATGCCACTCCAATCGACGATGACTGCGTTGGTGATTACAGTGTCAAGGCATTCCTTGTCCGGAACGCCAGAAGCAGAACCCATGCCGTCTCTGATGGACTTGCCGCCGCCAAACGAGCACTCGTCGCCATAGGCTGAAAAGTCCTTCTCGATCTTAATCCAAAGGTCGGTGCTGCCTAGTCTGATCCTATCGCCGGTCGTTGCGCCAAATATGGCAATGTAGTCTTCCCTTGACATGCTGGCCGGGTTTAAACGTTGGTCTGCATCTGGCTCCTCCTTGTGCAGGAAGCCACCTTCTTGCATCCTCTGCAACAATCCTCGAGTGACACTTTCGTCGTGTATATGACCGGTTGCCAGCCCATTCCCACCTTTAATTACTTGCTTGCCCGCAATCTGCACAAGTGTAACCGTCTTGCTGTCACCAGGCTCAAATCTTACGCTGGTCCCTGCGGCGATGTCCAGCCTGTACCCGACGCTTCTTACTCGGTCAAATTCCAATCTCGGATTCGTCTCGACAAAGTGATAGTGGCTGCCAACTTGGATAGGCCTATCTCCTTTGCTGGTCACCTTGAGCTTGATGCGCTTGCGCCCCTCATTGAGTACGATCCTGCCCTTATCGCCCTTGACGGCAATTACAGCACCAGGCATCTTCTCCGGCGCATAAGCTTCCAATCCTTCCTCGGGCGGCCAAGGGAACTTATTCGGGCTGGGCACAGGCAGAAAGCTGCCATATAACGCCCGCTCAAGGTTGCCGTCATCGCCGGCAATCGGGTTGTGCACGGTTACGAGGTACGTGCCCATTCGAAAGGTGCCTTCGACTTGGAGTTCTGTCAAGGTGTGCGGTACGCTAGGCAGAACGTGCTTTCTGCCAAGCAGTGTTGCGCCCAGCGCCATGAGGTCAGCGACAGAGTGGTCGCCATCTCGTATGAGCTCATGCAGTACACTGGCGATAAGGGCGAGGGCTTCAGTGTGGTTCAGTCGGACACCACGCGCAAGCCGCCGCTGTGCCAGCGAGCCAAGCTGGCTAATGACAAGCTTATCGAGCTGTATCCGAAGTGAGTGGGCTTGTGCTTCCTCCAGAAGGCAGCCTTACTGACCTCTTTCGGTGCCAACTGCATGGTGAGTCCTTGTTGTCTATCAGGCTGTGCGCATGGAAACAGTTAGGTAAGAAGATAAACAGAGAGACAAAAGCTTCATTGGAACGAGGCGGGGCTTGATCGCGGGGAGCTGGAGGCCCAGACATCCTCGGAGGGCGCCGTGGACCGTTGTGGAAAAATGTTGAGCTTGTTCTGTACAATTCATCAATCTAGCAGTAACACACTAAGGGTATCCCGCATCCTGTGGAAATAATTCGACTCGACCAAATGAACTGGTGTAGGCCTCTCAACCTGGATGAAACCTGGAAGAAATAACAACACCCAGCTACCATAGAAAAGATATTGCGACCTCGCGGTACGCAGCCTAAGCCGAACGGTAGGATTGAAACCCTTATGTACCCATCGACTTCTTCTTGGACTTCTTCTTCGGCGGTCCATCAGTCGGTTCCGAGCTCGTCATCTGCGCAGTCGGGGCAGGCGCCGGGGCCGATGCGGCAGTAGGCTCCGAAGCAGGCTCGGCGGTGGACTTACGGCCACGCTTCGTCTTCAATTCGCTTTCTGCGGTCGTAGCTGGAGCCTTGCGCTTGCGCTCTGGACTTGAGGGACCGGCGGTGGCAGCTTGTGGGTTGATGCTGCTGAACTGCGGAGTCGGCGCGGCGGTTTGCTGCTTACCCTTCTTCAAGGCAGACTTTGGAGTGGCTTTCGGCGGCGGCGGAGGCGGAGGAACAGGTTCGTCTTCCTCATCCTCGTCGTCCTCCTCCTCATCATCATCGTCGTCGTCGTCGTCTTCATCGTCATCCTCATCCTCGTCATCATCTTCATCGTCGTCATCATCCGCACCTTGCCGTCCTTTGCTTGGTTCATCTGCTTCAACGTTCTCCCCTTCAGCGTCCTCGTCCTCGTCCTCATCCTTCACATCTTCGCCGCCAGCGCCAAGCTCGGTGTCTTCACCTTCTTGCGTCAGGAGCTTCTCGTCTGCAGCGCTAAGCTTGCCACCTTTGGCCTTGTAGACCTGACATTCTTTGTCATAGTCCTTTAAAGCGCGTCGGTACGCGTCACGGTACGGCTGCCTTTCGGAATCCTCCAAAGCCTTCCAACGACGCGTAGCCTCCCTCGACAGATCGCCTGGTTTCTGAGGCTGGCCTTGAGCCTTGTCCGCGAGCTCTTTGCCCAGTGGAATTCGCTGCTCTTGGAGATAGCGGAAGTACGCAGTCAACGGGCGCTTTGGCGCGTTCGGATCGCGTGGCGTGTACTTGCGCTTCTTGCGCTTGCTCTGGCCTTCGGATTGCTCGTCTTTCGTCGCAGACCCGGCGGCAGCAGGTCCAGCACCAGCAGGCCCAGCGCCGCCATTCGGCAGGGCAAGACCATGCAGCATCGCCTGCTGCGCAATCTGAGCTGTGTGCGCGAGCTGGTCGAATGGCTGGGTGAGGTAGGAGACATTGAGCGTGCTGTCTCCGGCGAGTACAACATTAGTGTGGTCGATGTACGCCTTGACTGCTTTATCGATGGATGATGAAAGGCTCATGTAAGCCGACGATAGCTTAGTATTCACGTCAGCATCGATATTTCGCGACAAGTTACAGCAATGTCATGGTCGCATACCGCGTCGCGCGTCCGAACGAATTCACCAACATCTATCTGCACTACGCGTCGCTCTCCTTGCGGCGCCATGTTGCCACCCTGGAATCCGTTATAGCCTTCGAAACCGTCCTGCATGAACGACGGCGCGTCTGTGCGACTGTCAGCAAGCTCTCAGAGTATGCAGATGTTATATGGTCTTCATTGCCATACCGTACTGCGCGGGATTGTGCTGCATGATTGAAAGCTCAACCGCTTTCAATGGATGAAGCGGTAGTAAAACGTGCGAAAAGGAGAGCCCATGGAGCAAATTTTAAATCAAGCGAGGTGTGTGCGGGGATAGCTTTTAACCCTGACGAACGCCCTCCTTGATTGAAGGGCCCGTGCGTGCACGCTTGGTGTAATCGAGTGCGCCATCACCGTATTGCCTATTCACATTGAAGCACTCCAACCAAAGCCTCCGCCGAACATTCGACAGAAAGACCAACAACACTGCCTTATCGCATCAGCTTTGATTGAAGCCATGCCATTCACCACATCTTCAGACACACTGCGGGATATCGAATTTTCTCGTCGCGTGGCAAAGACAGTGCCTCAGTAAGATAAGAAAATGGCATCCTGTTGCAATACGGATGCCGATTGCCATAAATCCATGCTGGTACGGTTTCCATTTCAGATGGAAGATGCGTGTCTTTGTGGTCAGAGCCGAAATATCATGCAGCGATCTCCCACAACCATTTCTACCTTTCCAGCTGGTCGAAGGTTTGAGGAAAGGAGTGTCCCCACGTTTCGAGACTACTGGAAGGCTATCGTGGCATCGGATGGTGGCGAGAGAGGTAACGTACTGCTGCCGAGTCGAACACCATGCTAGCGTGAGCGGCGGTCGCGATACTCGTTATTGTCACGGTACCGGTCACGGTCTCCATGCCGCCGACCCTCTTCGCGCCTTCTGTCGCTATTCTTGTCTTGGACATCCCTTGTGCGCTCATTGCGCTCGTAGCGTTTGGGACTGCGGCTCCTAGATCTTGGCCGCCGTGACGTGTCTTTGCTGTCCGTGTCCATTCGATTCCTAGCGCGTCGTCGCTCGTCATTATCGAAGATGTAGTCATACTCGTCATCCACGTCTCGTCCGCCATCCACGCCACGGTATTGTCGGCGCTTCTCTAGACTGTCAATACCGCCAAAGCCACCTCGCGAGCGCGCAGTCTTCGAGTTAGTCGTGCTCCGCCATTCTTTCGAAAGCTTTGAAACGCTTTGAGAGAAGTCTACGTGTATGCGGTGGTCATCGATAAGCACGCCCTGCATTTTGAAGTAGGCACGCTCACAGTCTTCCTTCTTCGCAAACTCGATGAACGCATACTGTAAGCTATCGCCAGTTTTGCGATCTCTAATGACTTCGCACGACAGGATCTTCCCAAAGCGCGAAAATATGAGCTCCAGATCCTCGTCTCGGGTGACCGGATTCAGCTTGCACACGAAGAGAATCTGCTCGGGGGGCGTAACGTCCGCAAATGGTAAGTCACCAATCAGTTCAAGTGTAAGCGCTTGAGCACGGGCTTCACGCTCTCGTCGGAGTTTCTCCATCTGCTCGGGATCGTCTTTCTGCTCGAGCACTTCATCATAGGCGATCCGAACGGTTGCACGTTGCTCAGCGGACGGTACAGGACTTGAAGGCGGCTCTACAAGACCTGGAGGATCGTCGTACGGGTCGTCTAGGACATGAGTATGCAATATGCGGATGTCCTGCAGTGGGCGGCCGGACTGGTCAATGAACGCAGAGTTGATCTTTTCCAGAGCATCAAAACCCTCCGCCACTTCACCAAAGACTGCAGCTTTGCCGTCCAGATCCTCAATATTGTCGCCGAGCGTGATCAGGAATTGGCTGCTGGCTAGCCGGTCATCAGGATTTAACTTAGATTGACTTGTCGCCATGCTGACGGTACCGCGCCGAGCGTGTTTTCGCTTCTTGGAGAACTCAGGCTTAAAGACTCTCCTCTCAGGATGAGAAACGCGCTTGGTAACACCATCTGGCAGGCTCCAGATCGACGCGCCTCCATCACTGCCCTTCGACTCCGGCCCGATAGGGTCACCAGTCTGGAAGGAGAAGTTGGGCTGAACATTGTAGATGGGTGAGTAATTGTAGTACTTGATCTTGCAGAGTTTCAGGAAGCTGTGAGCCGATGTCCATGACTTAGTACGCTTATCAGCTGGAGTACGGAGGTTGTAGATTCTCTACTCACTTCTCGCAGCACTTGGGAGCGTCATGTACAAACAGATCGATTGTGATGTCGCCTGCGGACGTCTCCAAAAGTACGGACATCCTGATCGTCAATTCCGACCTCAGTAGCGCCACGTCTTGCAACGGGAAGTGGAGGACGATTGTATAGACTTGTACAGGGCGGAATCCTCTGGCACGCGAGCGAAGGCCAGAGCGACGAACGTTGCACAAGAACCCTCACAAGTGGGTCTGTGGGAGTAGCCGCTGTGGCGGGCGCCGAGAAGGCGCACGCGCCGGTAAAATCTGCATGTGCAGAGACACTGCAGCGAACATACCGCGGGGATGTATTCATGATCCCGTCAATGGCGATGCAGTAACGGATGTGCCAAAGGGATAACGATAAATCGGATTTGGACGAGCATTGGAAGGACGATATGGCTGCTGCTGTGTCTCGCTTGCAGCACTATCAGCGCGCCGCAGCCATCGCAACCACCGAGCACGACCTGTATTGTGTGGTACCGGACTAGTGGCTTGCATTAAGTCCTAGGGTCTAGATAGTCTGCGCTGGCATACTGGTGACTGAGGCGGGATCACTTTCGGCACTCACGCGATCGCTAAGAAGGATGGCTTGAAGGCTAAGCACAACAATTGACCTTGAGACTCTGTTGCTCTTGGCTCCAACCAGTCACGCGCTTACTTTGGCTGCTCAAGGATTCATGTCGAATGTACGAGACCGGGAACGACCATGACTCGAATATGCACAGCAATTCACTGCTCCGAAATTCATCAACAACTACTGATAGTCCTGCAACATGTCAATGCTTCTGACCTCATGCAGTCACTTGGAGCTTCAAAAAAGCACCCCACCTAGTAGTCAGACCATACTAGATCTCGCAGCTGACCTGTGGCAAGTGCGCCATCCCTCTCCACGATGCCGGAACACAGGATGTCCGTTAAGTGGATCGCCGGCCCATGCCAGGTCCCGACCGCTACGACGCTTCCCTGTGTGACCGGAACTGCTCGAGCACATTGGCGATGTACAGGTCCGTCGCGACCCTGCTTCTTGCTTTCTCCCGAAGTACGCTGCCGACTATTCCGCAATGGATGAAATCGAAGCTCTTCCACGACAACCAAGTCGTCAGGCTAGCATATGCTCAGCTAGGAAATTCGTGAAACGGCGAGCTGGGGAATGATGTTTGCCTTATCACGCCCTGAACCTAGCCTTTGCGTGTGACCTGTAATCTTACGATCGAGCTCACCTGCCGCGTCAACGCAGACGATCCACTCCGCATACGTCTCATACGCACGGCAAGCGTACGCCAAAGAAGAGCCAATGTACGTATATGCTACCAAATCCAGGAAGGGTTAACAAGTAGCATGGGATTGCGCACCTTTTGCAGGTTCAATCCTGCCTTCTAACCACCTCCAGGCTGACGCATAATCTATGGCGCCGCTGCTTTTTGACGCACCTCATCACCACCTGCCCAATCGCAGATGTGTCGGAGGCGCTGGAACCTGTCACTCACCTTGTCTGGTTGCGAACTAAGCTTATGATGCCAGCACGGCCAACTTGCAGCCCCAGTTGCAGCGAGCGATATGAGCTTGCCGCACTGCATACGACAGCAGCAAGTGCAACCGCAAGTGGAGCAGAGCGACAGCTACAGCCCTCACAACGATGGCAAGATGACCTCTGCCGTGCACCGCTCGACCTGGCTGTGCTCGAGCGCTTTCTGCGAGTACCCGTCGTTAGCGTGCGCAGCCGTTTGCCGAAGCAGAGACAGCAACCGTTAGGTGAGCAGCGCGAGCGCGGCAATGTCCCAACTACCTGTAACAGCCAAGCAGACATCTTCCCAAAGCGTTGAATGTGGTGATTTGCTAGACGTACCTTCAGTGCTCAAACAGAAGCTCTACGCCGGGCTAGAAAACATCACTTCTGCTGGCAGAGGCTTGTGAAACTTCAAACGCTTACGGCTCGCCCCCTGGAGCGAAGTGTTTGCTGTCTTGAAGCCAACGCTTCAGATTTCGACTCCCCTTCGTCGGTCTGACATTGATTTTGAACGCGTTTTGTCGTCTCTCTCGGGAGGTGTTGCTTGCGTTCTTCGCATGCTTTGCTCAAACCCACGCATCGTTCCTTTCCTTAACATTTGCTCCTTGACGACTTCTTACGTTCCTGCTGCGTGGCTTTTTGCTGGGCGGTGATCATCAATGCGTGTGCGAACACCTGCTTGCAATGACTCGCAACACGATGATGGCTACGCCGTCGTACTATGGCGGCAACGCCGAGCAGACCTCCTTTCAGTACTCTTACCATCGCCCAGCACCTTACCGACCAATGTCCACGGCAGCTTACTATGATCGGCAAACGCCCTACGCCTACCATGAGCCGATGCGACAAGAACTACGCATGGAGCACGTGGGCCGGCCGGTAACGCGAGCAATGATCAGTGCGCCGGAAACTGAATTTGTCCCCGGAGCTAATGGCAATTCGCGTCGACGCATTGCGGTTGCGGTAGGCATAGTAGTTCTAGTCAAGCGCGCATCACGCTAACTACAAGGCAGTGCTCGCGGTGCCGCAGACGCAAGATAAAGTGCTCCGGTGATCCCGGCGACGGCAGCGGATGTCAAGCTTGCAGGACGGCGACCAGCGATACTTCCACTTGCACTTTCATCAGAGTTGGCGCGTACGAATTATCAAGAGCGGGCAATGCGGGCATCGAGCCTTATCCGCAAGCCAGCAGCGCTCCGCAGTCAGCCTCCTACGGACCTGATCCACCGAATAATACAGGCTGGAACCACAGCCTCCATGCGCGTCCATCACTGCCGACTTTGCATACACGCAGCTCGTGGATGGACAACTATGACCAGTATGACAGCTCTCATGTTGACGCGTACACCTATGCTTCGTCTGCTGTACCTCGTCAAGACTCTTACGCCAGCTCCTACGGCTCGTTGGAAAGCTATCGGTCATGGAGTACGACGGGCTCCATCTCTGCTCCAGTACCAGCCAGTTGCTTCGAGCAGCCGCAATCCTACAGCTTCGGAAGCCTTCATGCACCGGCTCATCCAACATCAACGTCGGGTCGCCTGCCAAGTGTCAGCGGAGAGATTGTTTCACCCCTCAACATGGGCTCTCTACACTCATCCCTCCCTTTACAGACGGTGCAGGAGCGCCGCCTGCCAGCGCCATACACTGTTCAATATCCGCCGCAGAACCAGTACCCTTCCGTCCCGGTTCCAGAGGTGCGGCCGCTTGGATCTTTTACTGAGTCGCGCATGCCTATGAACGAAGTATACCATGGCCGGCAAGCGATGCCGTGGCCCGCAGACAGCGCCGCAGCTGTAACGCGTACAGCAGCAAGCACCAGCTCGCACGGCGTACCGACGTATAATGTCATGCCGCAGTTGCAGCAACAGCACAACCACCACCACCATCACCAGCACCAGCCTCACCCCGGCAATAGTACGCCAGCATTTGATAGCACTGTGCTTGGCTATCAGTTCAGCTTCAGGACTAATCACACAGCGCCTAGCGGCTCGCCCGAGGTCTCTCCATCGTCAGGACCAACACTCTCCGACACCAACCCTAGCACAGCGTCTACTACGTCTTCAACAGCTTCTATGCCGCCTCCGAGCCATTTCGGTTATACCGGTCCTCAGTCTCAGCAGGCCCCGTCCGTCACAGCAGCCGAGCGGCCCATGACAGCTGACGCGCCAGGCCCAAGCCTGTACAGTTTCGGCTTGGAAAGCTCGGAAACAGCAGCTATTGCTGACAGCGAACAAGCTTCCGGTTGCACCGCGATCGTAAGTGACACCACCCAACAGCACATTCCCTTTCCCCGGCAGTCGAATCTCCACCACGTGGCAAGCGAAGAAGCAATGGTCCGCCAGCCAAGCTTCGAGCAGCAGTCGGCCTCGACGCACACACACCGTATGTCGATGAACAACATTAATGCCCAATACTGAACAGCGCGGTCTGTGCTTTGCAAGTGCATGACCCCAACTGCGGCGGTGGAACCACAGCACCTGCGTTTCGTTCTTTGAAGAACTGGCATCATGTACCCTTAGCGTTTCGTCCTTTCGCTGTACCGGCTCCGTCGTCATGTCAGACTCCATCAAACATCAGGACGCCAAGGAAGGTATCAAGGAAGCGAGAAAACAGCCCGATACCATATAACGACGAGCTGCACCTTCTTGTTGAGCACTACATCGGAGCCGCGAAGGCGTTTGGCTTGCAACTTGCTGGCATATTGTGCGCTTCTTGACAACTAGAATGTCTGTCAGGCTTGAGAGACAGCCGCCACTGTCTGATAATGCAGGCGCATTAGGCCTTTGTACAATAGTTAAGCGTTACGTCTGCTGGCACTCGGGGGACTGTGCGTTGACCTTTCGGCTTGAATGCACGAATAGCACAGGGTTGTACGATAACCGGCGAAGGAAGGTAATGCGGGCATTGTGAGGAAGGCCATAAGGAGGAGAGCATAAGCAGCGTGCGCATGTCGAGTAGCTAATGATTTGTACGTAACTGTTGATGTCTCCAAGTCCCAGCGCCGAAACTCCTCGCTTGCAGAGCATGGAATAAAAGAGCACCAAGTCACGTCAGAGTTCAGACACCGCCCTCAAACCACGGCCGACCAACCCGCTCACCCCCAAGCCTCTGACCACCGCAGCGCCACCGGTTCTACCCAACTTCTCCTTGGCCAAGATGCCGAAACGCAAGAAAACTTCCGTGCACGTTACAAGGATACTAAGCACGATCAAGACGATGATGATCCACGTGATCCGCGTCATCTTCACGTCCGCAATAGAGTCCGACAGGATCTCGGCGAGGTCGAGGAAGACGCGGCACCGTTCGTTAAGGACCTGAATGCGGGGTTTGATCTCGAGGTACTCGCGCACGGCGCCGTAGAGCGGATGGAGAGTCGGTTCCGAGTCCCAGAAGAAGGTGGGTGTGTCTAGCATATTGGATGCTAGGAGAGCACGTCAGTGGAACCCCCAAATAAACAAACATTGCAAGAGGAGGGGCTTACACAGATTCACGTCCACCCGTCCCTCAAACAGCCGCCCCACAAGCGCAACGATCTCCTTCCGGTCCATACCCAGCCGTCCCTCGAGCGCAAGCCGGCGAGGCACATACTGCGCCTCGCTCATCGTCCGTTGCATTCTTTCCTCGAAGAAAGACAGCTTCGTACTCTGTGCTATGGCGTGGGACATGGCGAGTTTGATCATGTGATCGCTTGTCCGCAATGTGATCATGTCGTTGTAGATGCGCGGTTTCTCGGCGGAAGGATCGTACTGGAAGTGGAACTCTTCGGTCTCAAAGTCGTCTTCGTCCAGAGGGCGGGTCATGAGCGGGATGTGAGCGGTCGGTAAGGGCGCGGTCTTGAGGGAGAGGGTTTTGCTGTTGTTGGTAGTCGTGGCGGGTGATTGGTTGGAGGAGCTGCTGAAGGTGAGGTCGGCGAGGAGGTCCTTTTCTTGATTGGGCGTGAAGTTCCAGAGCACGGCGACGCCGTAGGAGAAGATGAAGAGTTCGGCTACTGTGTAGGCGTTGGGGGAGATGGCGGGTTGCGGGGAGGGGTAGTTGAGGATGGTGGAGGACTCGCTTTCGCGACGCTGGCCACCATTGTCGTACTCTCCTTCGTCGGCCGACTGGTCGTTCGTCTGCTCTTGAGATTGCTGTCCATCATGATCCATCTCCAGAGTGCCGTCGTGTTCTCTGCCTTCGCCTGATTGCCTGCCATAACCTGCACTCTCATTCGCCGGCACCGAGTACTCATCGCTCTCGCCCTGCCAGCCCTCCCTGTACTGTCTCCGCTCGTTCGCCTCAATTTGCTCGTCCAACACACTCCTCCCACCTGGATTCTTCACCACCGGACTACTCCTCACCCGATAGCCATCGCTCCCACCCAGTAGTGGCAGTTGGTAGACACAATACAAACACTCATCGTAGATCTTCGTCCTCGCTCCATGCTGGTCGCGTACAAATTGCGCCGTGCTCCGCAGCTTATAGCTTTGCGCGGTACAGTAGGCCGTTACGCGTGCAAGCTGAGCTTCGGCGGTACGCTGGGACTTGGGTAGGCGCTCGGCATCGCTTTTACCATGCCCGCTACCTGCTCGCCGCCGTGACAGCGCTTCATCAGACGGCGGTGCTTCATCGTCTTCCTCCTCGAAGCCTTCCTTCTCCTCCGCATGCTCTTCGCTCGTTTCGGGGAGGAGGACGAGTTTCTCGCTGGTCTTGCTGCTGCGGGCAGGCAAGTGCACACCACCGCCTCCACTGGCTAATGGTACGCCCACGCCCCGCAACTTTGGGTCCAATGGATGCCTGCCCGATGGTGTGCGAGTGTGCACTTGCGGTCGTGGTCCGGGCGGTGCGCGGCGCTGCGCAGAGGGGATGTCTGAGGCATATTGCAGCACGTTATCAACGGAGATGATACGCGCTGTGCCAGTTCGTTGCGGTGTCGGTCGGGCTTGAGGTCGTTGTTCGCGGGTATCCGTGACAAGCACGGAGGCTCGCTTGGGAGGGCCTCGAGGACCTGCTACGGACATTGTCGGGGTGTACAGGTGTCGGTAATGGTCAATGTAGAGATCTAGATCTAGGACATGTTCTAGCACTCAAACAAGCGGTTGCAGTGTGCGCAAGAGTTGGGTCAAATGCTTCACATCAAGCCAAGCACGTGGGAGCAAGCTCTCAAGAAAGCAGGTACGAGCGTGGCCAAAGCTCCAGGCCTGCGTCATCTGATACGGATCGGCTTCTATGTTACATACCTTTCATTTCCAGCTGGCATACAGAGACGCTTGGTCCGGTCAGATTGATTTAGTGAGCAATTTCGCCTAGTGCGAGGAACAGGAAAGACTGTAACCAAGCAAGTTCATGGCCCTTCACCAGCCCAAGGGTATCTTAATCCAAAACTGCCCACCAACACCACGCTAAGGATAACAACAACAAGGAGAAACACTCACGACTCCTCCTTATTAGTCGTCGGAAAGTTCTCCGGCTCCAGATAACTCCACTCCGGCACCTCCCTAACCTTCTTCCACATCTCCTTCTCCAACTTCGTCGCCGCCTTCGCATACGGCGTGTTCTCCAAGTTGTACCGCTTACAGTTCCTCACGATCAACAGCACATCCCTCACGAAATCGTCGACAGTCTCGTATTGATCCTTGTCTAGCTTACTCTCCATGGTGCCGAGATCCATGGGTTCTTTGATGGTGTCGTAGTAGTCCGTGACCTCGTCGCCGTTGACGGGTTGCAGGAATGGCCATGCGGAGGAGGAAGTCTGGAGGGCTGAGAGGAGGGATAGCAGGAGGGAGTGGGACTGGTTACGGCGAGGTTGACGCGCGAGAGAATCCATTTCCGGAGACCAACCGGTGGCGCGAATGGCGGGGATGCTGAGCGGGTCGATGGCGGGGAGGGGTTCTCCTGGCTTGCAGTTACGCCAGGCGGCTGGTGGTTGATGGACCTCATGTGCCTTCGTGATGGCGCGGATCTTGGCGTGCACGGCGGCTTTCTGCTTGAGGAGCATGCGGCTGGCTTCGAGGTAGCGGATCTTGGGCAGCATGGTGCACTGCATGATGGTGCCACCTTCGTAGTCCTTGATGTAGCCCATCCACTTCGTCTTGTCGAGCGTGATCTCTTTGGTGAACCCTTGCTTCTTGAAGTAGCCAATAGCGTAGTTGTCGGCGTAGGTGAGGAAGTGCTTGACGTCGCTCGTGGCACGGACGTAGTCTTTGAGATGGTTCATGAGGTGAGCACCATAGCCCTTGACTTGCTGGTCGCTGCTGATGGCGCAGAAGACAATCTCGGCGAACTCTCGGCCTTGGAAGGGGCGGTAGGTAATGCCGCCCACCACCTCACCAGGCAGGCCTGATGATTCGGCGTGGCTTCCTGGTGGCGGCCGCTTGACTATTGCTATGCTCAAGTGAGTTCGATCGTAGACTAGTCTTGCGATATAGTCTTTGGGCATCTTGGGCAGCTGTTTCTGGAAGATACATTTCAGGCCGCTAAGGATGAATGATGATCTTGGTTCGCCGTCGTTATTCACGACTTGGAAAGAAATGTCGCTATTTCGTTCTTCCAATACTGCTGGCTTCAACGGGAATAGCGATATACTCTTGGGCGGCTCGGCCTCGTCAACAGGCGCATGTGTGCCATTTACTGCAGGTGCTTCCTCAAGCTCAGGTTCGGGCGAGACTGAGACCTTGAAGCGCTTGGATTGGTGACCATTGACGTCCCCGTTGGTCTCCTCGACTCTCCGCTTAGGTGCTGTTACAGACTAATGTTAGCATGTCTCTCCCGAAGTATTGAAAGCGAGTCCGTGCAATCATCGTCCGCCGTAGGTCGATTATCGACCGCCCTAAGCTGGTGCGTGCCCTCCATGACCGTAGGGCGGGCCTTGTAATCATTGCGGAGCGGATCCACGTCAACGGTGGTGTCATTTGGATCGGTATGCGTAGAGGCAGCTAGTCGTGGTATCTGAAAGCCAAACTTTGGTGCGGCTTCCATGACATCTTGCGAATACAGGCACTTATAACCACCCCGCTGGCATCTGCCACAAGCCGGCAGTACTTTGTCGCATGGCGGATCGAAGACGAAACACCGAGCGCAGGCGAACTTGCACACTCCATCACTGCTGGTTTGCGGAAGACGGCGTTCCTTCCTGCGGGTCCGGTTACTAGCTCTCTGATAGGCGAGGGACCGATCTCGCGCCATCTGGACGGCTGCTGGATTGTAGGTGCACGTGCGATGGCATCGAGTACACGTCCCGCATGGTAGCTTGCGATCGCAACTGGAGTTGCTCCTCTCTGTGCATGCGGAACAGCGCGAGGGAATGGATACGTCGGCCATATTTATACATGCATTGTGAGGTGGTGGAAGAGGAGGTATAGGAGTGCTTACCATCTTCCATAGTAATATCCTGCGCCATGGTCGCCTAGTGAAGGAAGGCAGCTTGCACCGGTCGTGATGCGCATGCACGTGCAGCTGCGATGGCGAAGATGAACGCGGAGAGCCGGTGCTGAACGCCACGGCTGTCGCTCTCACGTGCTGATACCTGGCACGCGCGAGTCATGCAACCGACCGACTTCCAGCTGTCCACCTCCGTCCTCACGGTGAACTTCGCCTTCTAGCCAGCATCCACTCACCTGTTCCACCACCAATCGATGTCTGCATCGCCACTCCTTGACCTGTGGGAGGCTTCCGCAAGCCAGCCTTTCCAGCCCACCATCGGCAAGAACACGCAGTTTACTGTCGGCTTCGTGCTTTTATTCACTGCCCTCGTCTTCAGCGGGCTGTTTGGCCTCAGTAAGTGCCGCAATACATAAGGTTGTGGCGAATGTGTGAACTCACATTGCCCAGACAACTCCTTGAAGAACGTTGCAATCTATGGCCTTCCTGCATCTCTGGCTTTTGGGTAAACTAAAGCATCACCAGCACGGTGTGCGATTGCTGACTTTGAGCAGCTTCGGTGCGGTATATATGATCTGTGCCGTCGGCGTCTACGTATGAGTGCTATTGGCGGCTTCACGCGCATCCCAGACAGCTCCTTACGACAGCGACTCGGCACCTCGCAGTGCAGCCTTCCGCAAAGCATGGTCAAACGCCAGCGCTACCGAACCTTCCACCCGGTCACTTCGACTCTCGTCATCTTGAGCTGTGGTGTGGCAGCCTTCTTCATTGTCCATAATCTTACATACCATCTACTCCAGGCGGTTCAAGCCTGATTCCACACCGCAATGGCACCGACCCCTCCCCTCTTCTCCGCCGTTTCATCTTCGGCACGTCAGCTATTGCTTTTACTCCGCTGCATCTCTTTCGCTAAGAAAGCACTTGTCCGAGTCTCAGCCGAAGGCCTACGCTTCAGCTGTGATGAAGGCAGTGCTATGGAAGCCTTTGTCTTCCTCGAGAGAGCACTCTTCACATCCTACACTTACAATGCGCCACCACCACCATCATCTCAAGATGACCCACCACCGCCGCCCATCTTCGAGATCAACATGGTTGCCCTCCTCGAAACCCTCAACATCTTCGGCCTGTCCGATCCCAATGCAAGCAAAAAGCCTGGCGGTTACGACGATTTCGCCGCACACCGCTTAAACAGACATTCAGGCATCAACGCTTTTTCCAACCATGCGATGGGAGTCACCGGCGTCTGCAGGTTCGCCTACGACGGCGAAGGCAGTCCACTCAGCATCCACATGTCGGAGTCAGGCGTTACTACCACGTGCGACCTTACAACTTACGAAGCAGACAGCACTGAAGAAATACCATTCAACCGCGACGACTTGGCTCTGAAGACTATCATGCGCTCGAGCTACCTGCTGGACGCGCTGTCCGAGCTCAGCTCCATGAACCCCACGGTCATCAACATTATTGCAGCCCCACCCTCGCGTCTCGGTGCCAATATCTCGCTTTCGGCGACTGGGCCGTTCGGGTCAGCCAATGTGGATTTCACAACAATCACACCGTCCGAGACGCCGGTTTTGGAGACTTTCTACTGCCCGAACAAGACAAGCGCGAGCTTCCGATTTGCGAGCATCAAGGCTGCACAACGAGCCATGAGTGCTGCGACGAAGGTGTCGCTGCGACTGGATTCGGAGGGTGTACTGAGTATGCAGTTCCTGGTTGAAGTCGATGCTGGCTCGGGCGCTGTGGCGTTCGTGGACTTTCGCCTCGTACCGTTGGTGGAGGGTGAGGGTGAGCCGGATGAAACGGGTGATGAGGACACGGATAGTGAGTAAGACCGATACTTCCCATGGCTTGCTTTCCTTCACAGTTTCTGCGCCGATGGGAGGTTATTGCACTTGACCAGATGTAAGTTCTGCTTAACCCCGGACAAGCTGCGGAGAAGCTTCTCAATGCACCTCGGCGAACCACACATCCACTTCCATGGCTGCTGTAACCATAACAAATGCTCGACAGACTCTCACGAACCAAATGCGCATATCGTTATAACCTCCCCGCTCTCAAGGTCAAGTACAATATAATCTCATAGCTCCTCTGCGTCTCTCATCTTTCTCATCCTCACCTCCACCATTGCCTCATCGCCACCCGTGCAATTGCCGACCACCCTCGAACTTCCAGAACACTCACCCACCATGCCCCTAACAATCCACCACCTCCAAGTCTCCCAATCCGAACGCATCCTCTTCCTCTGCGAAGAACTCCACCTCCCCTACGACCTCAAACTCTACCCCCGCAGGCCCCTCCTCGCAGGACCCGAATACAAAGCCCTCCACCCCATCGGCGCAGCACCGGTCATCACAATCACCGACTCCTCCCTCCCCAACAACACCCCCACCCTCACTCTAGCCGAAAGCGGCGCAATCGTCGAATACATCCTCACCACCCAACTCCACCCCACCAGCCCCAACCTCGTCATCAAACCGGGCGAGAAGGACTACGCAGAATACGTCTACTGGCTGCACTTCCCCAACGGCACCCTCCAGCCCTCCATCGGCCGCTACCTCACCCTCCTCTGGGCCCACGCAGACGAGAACAACGACCCGACCGTCGCCCGGGTCAAAGCGAAAATGTACTCCAACCTCTCCTTCGTCGACGCACAACTCCAGAAAACCGGGGCGTGGATTGTGGGGAGCAAGTTCACGGCGGCAGATGTGATGATTGTGTTTTCTTTGACGACGATCCGGAGGTTTGGACCGGTGGATTTGAGTGGGTTTGAGGGGATACTGGGGTATTTGCGCCGAATTGGGGGCAGGGAGGGGTACGTGCGGGCGATGGAGAGGGGGGATCCGGGGATGGAGTGGAGGGATGCGATGGGGGGAGCTAGTCCGAAGGTTTTTGAAGGGTTGAGTATGCAGTCGCAGCAGGGGCAGGGGCAGCGGAAGGCGAAGGTGTAGGAGGCGAGGGTGTAAACACGCGAAGGTACAAAGGTAATGGCTGGAGGTGAAGGGTGGGGTGGGGTGGGTGAGGGAGGCGGACGCTAAATGTACAGTTACTCCTCACTACCAACTCCTACCGTTCTACATCCGCTCCCGGAGGGGCGCAGAGCAGGAGTGAGCTTTTCTATGACACGGATTTGGACCCCTCCACTTCCTCTGCCTCCACCTCCTCCATCAACGAATCACACCTACCCCCACATTCCCCTTGTTTCTCTTCTCCTACGACAACATCCTAGCCATATCCCCCCGAATCCGCGCATAATCCAACAACCCTTCAATCTGCCCGACCGCACTGATAGCGATATCGCGATCCCACAACTTCCTCTGCGCAAAACTCTTCACGTCGCCCGCCGTGACAGCATCGACCTGCTTCTCCACTTCTTCGGGAGTCAGTCGTCGGCCCGTCGTGATGATCTGTCGACCGATGTCCTCCGCAATCGCCGTTGTGCCATCCAACGACAGCAGGATCGAAGCCTTGAGCTGTGCCTTGGCGCGCTCGGTTTCGGCCTCGCTGACTTGGAAGGAGAGACGACTCCACTCGCGGAGGGTGAAGTGGACGAGGTCGTCAATCCGCGTGAAGGCTTCGGTGACCATGTAAATACCCCACAAGCCCGTGTCGGAGTACGAGGTGGAGAAGGACATGAAGCTGTTGGCGAGTTTGTGCTCGTGGATGAAGGTGCTGAGTTTGCTGCCCAAGTAAGGGGAATTGCCCATGGCGCGGTCCCAGTTGCCGACGATGGCTTGCGTGACGAGGGCGGTGAAGTAATCGTCGTCCTTCCAGCTCACGCCCTCGACCGCGATGGCGATGTTGGCGGTGGGGAGGGTGTCGTCGCGGATGCGGACTTCGGAGCCGACGAAGTCGGGGGTGACTTCGAGCCCGCGCAGGGAGGCGGAGGGTTGTTGATTGGGGTTGTGCGCGGGCATGGAGGCAAAGTATTTCTCGGCGAGGTCGACGAGTTGCGAGTGCGGGATGCCGCCCGAGCCGACGAGGACCATGCGGTCGGCGGTGTAGTTGGTTTTGATGTAGGAGACCAGGTCATCGCGGGAGATGGATTGAATGTTCTCTTTCGGTCCGAGGATGGTGCGGCCGAGGGGTTGGTTCTGGAAGGCGGTGGCGTGGAGGTGGTCGAAGACGACTTCCTCCAGCTGCTTGTCGACCTCTTCCTGCTCGCGCAGGATGACGTCGCGCTCCCGCTCGATGGCGGAGGCCTCGAGCTTGCTGTTTTGGAGGATGTCGGCGAGGATGTCGACGGTGGCGGGGACGTCGGAGTTGAAGGCTTTGGCGTAGTAGACGGTGTTTTCGCGGGAAGTGTAGGCGTTCAGGTGCCCGCCCATGTTCTCAATTTCCAGCTCGAGCTGCGATTGTGAGCGCTTCTGCGTGCCCTTGAAGGCGAGATGTTCGAGGAAGTGGGCGGTGCCATTGGTGCGGTCCGTCTCAGCGCGCGAGCCTGCGTCGATCCAGACCCCGACGGTGCTCGTCTGGGCGTAGGGGGAGTGTTCCGTTGCAATCTGTCATATACCCCATTAGTATGTGTATGTGGATGTACTCCCCGCCCGGGAGTGGGTGATGATGGTGGTGGCGGTGGCATACAGTGAAGCCATTGCTCAAGGTGGTGCTCTCGGTGGTGCTGCCATGGCTGCTGACAGGAGTCGCCAGGCTTCGGATGAGGCCTGGCTTCGACCGTACAGCATTGATGGCCCGTTGTGCGCGCAAGCCTTGATGCAGACTCGCCGCGATCCTTCGTGATGCCATCACCGGCTGTGCTGCTGAAGAGGGGAGGAGGAGGAGGAGAGGGACAACAGAGCGTATATCACACTACTCGTCTCGATGGATGTTTCCGCGAGAGAAGAGCTCGAAAGCACTGGCGGCTACTTCCGCTTCAACCAATGGCACGCTTCGCAAACGAGCCGAGGACGGCGGGATCCGGCAAGCATCAAGCAGAGCAGAGCATCACCACCACCACCACCATCTACAACTCTCTCTGCACTAAGGTTTCATAACAATGGCCTCCGCACTCCGCCCCGCCATCCTCCGCCACGCCCTGGGCGCACCCGCCTCCACCCGCGCCCTCACCACCTCCGCCCTCCCCGCCTTCAGAGCGCACCACCTCGCACAACGATCACCACTCGCCCTCCAACGAGCAACCTTCCAGACCTCCACCAAACGAGCCATCCTCCCCGCCCTACCCCAAGTGATCAGGGGGACCGTCAACGACCCGGTTACCGTGAGGGATGCCGATCCGACGCATGGGAGCTATCATTGGACGTTTGAGAGGTAACCAACCATCACCGACACGGACAACCTACTGGATAGTCTTTGCTGACGAAGAGTGTTATCTCGTAGGATACTCTCCGCCGGTCTAATCCCCATAACCCTCGCCCCCTTCGCCGCCGGCTCGCTCAGCCCGGTGCTGGACGGCGCCTTGATCGGCATGATCATCGTTCACAGTTACATTGGGTTTGAGTATGCCTCTAAACCCTCCCCCGCCCTCCCTCGCATAACTCCATACATCCATGATCCATCATTCATCTGATATGTGATATAGGTCCATCATAACCGACTACCTCCCCAAATGGCGCGTCCCCATCACCCGCCGCATCCTGGAATGGGGCAACGTGCTCGCCGTCTTCGTCGTCGGATGGGGTTACTACGAATTCGAGACGAATGATGTCGGGTTGACGGAGGGCATTAAGCGGATTTGGCGGGCTGGGAGTAGCAGCAGTAGCAGTAGCAGCAGCAGCAGCCTGACCTCGTAAATCTAGCAGATTTCGGTAGGAGGGAAGGTTGTTCAGAAACTACTCCATCGTGTCACGTTGACTTGAATGCATGTCGGTGTCGACAACGGTGAGTTTGCATCGCGAAAGGTTCTTCATTAAGTGTACGTCTATATAACACGAGCGCCCGAGTCCCGAGTCCAGCCCAAGGCCCGTCTGTGCGCTACGGCGGGCCCTTCGCTCATCTATCGCAATCCACCCATTCATAAACGCCAAAGCGCCATACAAAGCTAAGTCGGGCTTACTCTCACAAGAGCAGCAGCAGCCCGCTGATTGGCGATAACGCTCAAAGTCCGGCAAGCAAGCCATGCCTTCAATCCACTGCTCCTCTTCTCAAAAACGTTGTAATAAAGTGTTGGATCCGACCACGGCCTGTCTCCTCGCTATGCCATGTCGATGCGATAGTGATATGCCTTTCGGATCAGGGCCCCCAACAACGCCTATATCGGGTAAGATCTCGGCCCAGCTCACACCCCGTCAATCCTTCATGAGGATTATACCGCTCGCTCAAAGCAGAACGATGCGCCACCGTTTTCCGTCAATCTCTGCGTGCCTCGACGTATGCGGTACAGAGCCCTGTCGGTGCCGGCAATTGCAGCGCAATCTATGCGTCCGAACCATACTTCCACCCCGTTCAATCTTCTTCAATCCACCTTGACCGCCCCATAAATCCGCCGGACAAACGCATACCCCGTCAAAAACCCCACCGTCCCCATCAACAACGCATACACCAGACACGCGAGCGCACTATACGCGAAGAACAACACTCCGGACCCCCACCCCACCACCCGGAGATGATGCACGAAATAATACCCACAATACGCAAACACCCACGCGCCACTCGACGCGCCGACCGCGAAACTGCGCCACCACCAGTGGTAGTTTTCATGGCAGAGGAGGATGTACACCGCGATGACGGTGGTTTGCATGACGGATACGAGGGTGATGGTGGTGATGACGGCGAGGTAGCCGAAGAGGTAGTAATACCCGCTCTTGTCCTGCCAGAGGGATTTGAAGACGAAGAGGAGTTCGATGAAGAGGATGGCGAAGGGGATGCTGCCGGCGAGGGCGACGGAGGGGAGGGGCCGGGTGTACCAGGGTTGGGGGTGCGGGATTTGGCGCGGGAGGGCGGTGGCGCTGATGGGGTGCGGGTAGGGTCCCGAGCGAAGGTAGCCGTGCCAGGAGCCGATGTAGACGAGGGGGAGTTGGATGAGGAGCCAGAGGGCGAGGAGGGCGAGGAGGGTGCCGAAGGGGATGGCGGTGGAGGAGGCCTGGGCCCAGACGAAGAGGTTCAGGAGGAAGATGGTGGCGAAGAAGAGGCCCGGGAAGAGGGTGGCGGTGAGGATGGCGTTGTGCTTCCAGTTCGTGCCGCCGAAGGTGCGGTAGATGCGCGCGGAGAAGTGGCCGGAGAGGGCGCCGGCGAGGAGGAAGAGGATGATGCCGACGGTGATGAAGCCGCCGCGGTAGGAGGGGTTGAGGAGGCCGAGGCAGGAGAGGGTGATGAGGCCGAGGGACATGAGGAGGAGTTGGGTGCCGGAGCCGATGAGCGGGGCGAGGTAGTGGCCGTAGGGTGGGGGGCGGAAGACGTCGCCGTGGACCAGTTTCCAGCCGGTGATGTCTTCGGGGATATCGTCGTCGGAGTCGATGTCTGAGGAGGCGGCGGCGGCGGGTAGGGTGGTGTCGTTGTCGAGTTGATCGAGGAGGCCGGGGAGTTTCTCGCTGCTGTTTTTGCGCGAGCCTTTGGAGCGCTTGCTGAGTTTGATCTTGCCGTCTTCGAGAATGCCGTCCTTGTGGCCTTTGATGTCGCCACGGATGGTGCGAGCAAGAATGACAGTGACGACTGCTGTTAGTAAGCCGGAGATGACGAGCGAGTTGACAATGGCGAGCCAGTGGATCTTGGTGCTGTCTTCCTGGTCGACGAAGTAGAGGTCCCACCGATTGCCCCATCCGAGCTTATCCTCTTCGCGCCAATACACGCTGTACGTGTATGGGATGGTCAAGGTGGACTGCTCGATCTCCGTATCCAACGCAACGACAGCTGAGGAGAGTCCTAGCGTGCTGTTGGTAGCATTCCGGAACATGGTGAGCTCCAGTCCATTTCGTGGGTTGTGCAGGTCGGCGGGAATACCGTTTGCATCGCGGTTCTCCGCCTCGATCGACTTGGGGTAGACCTCAAACCCCACAATCACCTTCCTGCCACGCTGTCCGTCCTTGCCCGGCGCGCGATGATACCGAATCATGAGCGTGACGTGGTTGTTGAGAAAGTACTTGGACTGTCCCGTGGTAAGCGAGGTCTCCTCATAGCCCATCTTGAAGCCCGAAGCGTAGTACTTCCGGCTCTTGTCCACGGTAACGAAGCTCGTCGCGCCCGGCAGGTTGTCGACAATCCACTCGGCGACGTAGCCATGCTTGACCACCTCAATCGCCTTCTTCAAGCCTGCCTCATCCACCTTTTGCGAGCAGAGGTAGTGCACCTCGTCGTCATTGTTCATCTCCAACTCGTAATCTGACACCATGATCCGGTCTCCGCGCAGCACCTCTCCCAGATTCAATGCGACATTCGAGCCGGATATCAAACCGGTACCCGGTCGCGACCGTCCTGACGGCGGACATACAAAGGGCAGCTCCGAGTATGCATATTGTATTTGGGTGTTGTCGCTGTACACTTTGTTCACGAACAGTGGGATTGGTTCGCCGTTGGCGTATGACTTGATCGACCAGCCGGGGATGTAGAAAGCATGAGCGAGTGGTAGACACAGCAGAAGACACGTCCGGAGGCTCGCCCGCCCAATCCGGTACTCGGCCGCCATGTGGAGTGGACAGTCGAGCCAGAGCAACCTCGCGTGCCTTCCCTTTTGGCGGAGCGTATGCAGCAAGGAAAGCGTCGTTACGAAGTACCACGACCTCGAATCGAATACAGTTATCGCTAAAGTCGTCGCACAAGAGTAATCGCGTGCTGACAGCTGTAGCCTCCGACGAAGCTCTCACGTTGGGAAGCTGACGCAGCCTCGTAACACCACCCAATCCTCCCCTCAACTCCTTCGTCTTTCCCACCCGAATCCCTGCGATAGCGAACGTAATTGGCCGACCTCGTCGTGTTGTTACCAGGTCGCCAGTAATCGGCCGGGCGTATGCGAAGAATAGAACACGCGCGGGTGTAGTACTCAAGTCCTAATCACCTGACGAAACAGACGAGAGACAAGGTGGGAGAAGTGAGTGGTCGGGTGGTGGGTGGTGGGTGGAGCAAGTACAGGACTGTAGCTGCGGCCGCTGACTGATCGGCCGTTAAGCGAACGTCAAGTGGGAGAGGCGCAGGGGAGGCGTGACGCTAAGGTGCGGAAGGGGAAAGTCCGATGCTGTTTCACCATAATCGCGCCGAAGCTTCTGCCCGACTATCAGCAATTCTCACGGACACGAGAACGCCAAGCCGGTGAACCCTGCATTAACAATAACCTTCCATAGAGTAAAGAAGCGGGCAGCAGTTACCACATAAACCCTCTCTCAACACTTCTCATATGGTAGTAGCAGTTGTGAATACGGATGGTATGACTTGGCTGATGTGTAGAGGAATGTATCTGCACGGTAATGGTGGCGGCGCGTATATGGGTATGGTAGGCATGATATTGATTCATTTACTGGTACTCCTACACATCACCTCCCAAGTAGTAGTCAAATCCTAAGCACAGAACGCCAAGCTGCGAAACGTTCCGGTTCAATGCGCATCATTCTTCGCTACAACCACCCTTGACGCCCACGCTCACTCGGTGCCCGTCGTATTGAGGACCGCCTAGCCACCCTCCCCGAACCCTGCCCCGACAGCACCAACCCACTCCTCTCCTGCTCCAGCCTTCTCATCAACGCCGCCGCAGGATCACGATCCGGCACCCGCGCATGCCACGACTGAATCGCATCCTTCCCACTCCGATCCGTCACCATCCAGCTCGTGTGTCCGTCTCTCGGTACGGTGTCGATGATGGTGCGGGGGTGGATGTCTTCCATGCTGTCCATTCCGTCCCATGCTCCTGGAACTGGTGCAGATGCTGCTGCCGGTTGGTCCAGACGCTCGTGCAGGCGATGCACTTCGGCGTAGGCGTCGTGGATTTGCGAGGTGGTGAGGTTGGAGTTGCGCATTTGGGTGGCGAGGTCGGAGATGGAGCAGCTTTCACTTTGGTCGTTATTGTCGAAGGCTTCGTAGGCGTACGTTGGCATCTTGCCATACTTCACCGTTTGGGGCGACGCATACGTCGTGCTGGGCAGCAGAGGCAAATCCTTCATGACACCTGAATCAGCTCTGAGTACTGACTTGCGTCTGATCGGTTCGTTGTCGACAGCTGAATCGACCGACAGCAGGCTCGCCTCCGACGCGTCGAGGTACTCCACACCCGGCCACGTGGGCGAATACCCCACGGTGATCGTATCCGTCTCCTCCCAAGACGGCGGTCGGGCCTTCGATCCAGCCGGCTTCCACTGCGACTCGCGCCTGGTCGCAGCATCGATCATACCACTGAAAGTCGTATCCCGCTCCAATCGCCGAGTCGGGGCACCGACTTCCTCCCGCTTCGCTTGCGGCTGCGCTTGTACCGGAGCAACCGACCTCTTCTCATGCCTCAACGACTTTCCTCTGCGTGGCAGTGCATTTGGGTAGCGATCACCAGAGCTGCGAGACAGGGCCGGTTGCGAGTACAAGCGCTGATCTACCCCCATCGCGCTCGCGCCCGCGCCAAACTTCCTCTGCGCTTCTTCAAGCGAGATGAGGTTATGGAAGGATTTCGGCGGATCACTCCGCGCGTCGTAGCACGCGCTGCCCTGGACGTGCTTGACGTCTAGCGTCTCTGCAGGGGAAGGCCGACGTACGGCATCGCTTAGACGACGACCCATCTTCTTGAAACTGTCGGATACGCATCTGCTGATGGATGGCCTTCTCTGGTGAGCACCTCCGGCGGACGAGGAAGCAGGGGGAGTCGAACGTACGACCGCGATGTTACCGACATACGGGTTGTACGCCGCTGTCGCCGCTGCAGCCTCTGCCCGCTCCTGCTGCGTCTCACGAAGAGCCTGCGATCGAATCAGCTCGTAATCCTTCGGCGCCGCAGGCAAAGGAGGAGGCCCCACGCTCCCACGTCGCTGCGTACGTTGACTGCTACTCCGAGTCGGGTGCTGCTGAGCTCTCGCCGTACCCCGACTGCTCCGCGACCGCCCATCCAACGCCCGTAGCGCTCTCTGCCGGTTCCGAGCATCCGACGGCGTCACGCAGATGGCGTCGAGCACATCCGCCCGCCACCCCTGCTGCTGACTGCCTGTCGTCGAAGCACCAGTCGTCAGCGACATCTTCCTCTCCGCACCGGGATGGTGTCTCACACTCACGCTCTCACTCCGGAACGGCACACGAGCTGACGACGACGACGTTCCTCCTTGGGTAGAGAGGGACATCTTTGGCCCCTGCTGCTGCTGCCGCCGCTCCGCCGTCTCCCGCAGAACCCGTAACGCCGCGATATCCTCGCTAAGATGGTACGGACGCTCCTCGCGATTGATCGCTTGCATCGTCGCGACGGAGTACTCGCTCGTCAAGGTTTCGAAGGAGGGTCGGGGGGTGTTGTGGCTTCTCATGGCGAAGTTGGCTCGGTCGGGGAGGGAGTTCGTGACTCCTGTGGGCCGTTTGGTTGAGAAGGATGTTGTTGTTGGTGGGAGGGACACGGCGATTTCAATTGGGCCTGGCACTGGCACTGGTGCTCCGACTCGCATTAGGTCGAGGACACTTTCCCTGGTTAACACGATGTCCGATGGGCTGGCAGATTTCATCACACGATGTAACAACGGTTCCAGTACGGTGTCCTTCGAGGCGAGAGCGGTATCCAACGAGATCTGGAATCATCTTGGACGTCGTGTGCGGAGTTCTACTTAATGGCGACACCATCACCGCTTCACGGTGTGCGCACAAGGACATTGTGGGCGAGGTTTCGTCAAGGCTATTGTGCGTGTGGGCTTTCACACACAGGCTTTGTTGTGCTTCACTCGCGGCGATGGTCTCGATTAGCGAAGCGCACCATCACTTCTTTGTTCAGACGAATGGTGTAGAGTCTTTGTCCATTGCGTTCGTTGACAGACCAGCTAGTAGCTACGCCGAGAGAGCAATGGTGGGTAACACCCAGGTGCTCAATGCCTTCGCACTGGCTGCAAACGCTGAGTGGAGTTGGGCAGCAGCGACAAGAGCCGCGATAGCTTGCTATTATTGCTGCATTGGGTTGAAGGCGCTCTGAGAGCGAGGAACGTGCCGGTTCCATCTGGGGGTTTGAGCTCACCATTGCTCGATTGCTGCATTGCGTTTGAGGCGCTCTAAGAGCGCGCGCCCTGCCCTTCCTCTCCGCCGGCGTGAGCTCCCGATGGCTGCACTGCATTGGAAAGGCTCCTCGAGCCAGCATCGGGCCCTTTCCCTCTTCTCCTCCATCAGCTTAAACAATCAGTTCACGCAAAGATCCATGTGTTTCCATGGCAGTCACACCTGCTATCTCCTGCTCCATTCCTATGTCCCTACCTCCAACGCCCACCCCCTCCACCCATCTCCAGCTCATCCTCATACCGCACGCTCACACGCCTCTCCTTCTTACTCTTTTTCCTCCCCGTATCCGTCTTCGGCTCCGTAGGCGCCTGCCCCTCCACCTCCTCTTCGTCCCTCGACATTCGCTTGCCAAGAGTAGTAGACTGACGACGCTGCTGCTCTTTCGCAACGCGATCGGCTTGACGGCGCTTGCGCTCCTCGTCGTAGACGTTCGTGCTAGTCGGGGTGGATGGAGTCTGAGGTGCGGACTCGGCCATGCTGGAGCGGCGCTCATGGCGGTCCGACGGACGGCGCAGTGGTGGACCCATACCACCCGGGTTGATGGCGGCGGACTTGCTGCCCTTAATTCTGAAGCCGACATCGTCAGATTCTGGCTCGATGGCTGGCTTCACTACCTCACGCTCGCCGGCACGATCACGCTCCTTGCCATCGTCGCGGGAAGTGCGGCGATGGCGGTGCGAGCGATCGTCGTCTTCATACTTGTCGTCACGATGGCGCTTGCTGCGGTCTTTGCCACGGCTATAGTCATCGTCGTATTTGCGATCCGACTTGCTTTTGCGCCTAGACTTCTCCTCGCCGTCGACGTTGCTCTCGCGATCTGGTGAGCGGGAACGGCGACGGTGCTTGCGCCTCTCCTTGCTGCGCTCACGGTGCGAGCGTGACCCACGACGATCATGATCCGCATCTCGAGATTCTTCGCGTGAGCGGTTCTTGCGACTTGAACGGTCGTCGTCTTCTTCGTCGTATTTGCTAGACCTGTCCTTCCTATCGCGGTGTTTTCGCTCCTTCTCCTTGCGGTAGCGACGGGATTCTTCACTCTCGTAGCCATCCTCTTCGTCACGGTGATGACGCTTCCGAGAGCGATGACGGGAGTCCGACCTCGCACCATCATCGTGATCGCGATCGTGGTCACGTCCTTCGCGATCAGTTACCACTGACCGACTGTCGTCCGGGCGCGGTGTCGGAGTGGCTGGTGGTGGTGCGCGAGGCTGGACGGGTGGAGTCGGCTGGATACGGCTGTACCACCCGGTATTAGGCTTGCCCTCGCGCATTGCCTTGGGACCAGACGGTGCGTTGATCGGTGGTGCTGGCGTTGGTGTAAGGTCGGTGGCATCACTTTGCATGCCATTTGGGCCATAGGCGCCGCGGCCTGACACGAAGTTACCTCTACCGCCACGGAAGCCACCGCGGCCGCGTGGTGCAAGATTATGTGCTTGCACATCATTGTACGGTTGTGGCTCTTGATCCAAGGCGTCTTGGGCATCGAATGCAGTCGTATCGGCACCTTGCGCAGTGGCTTGGCCTTCCTGGTCTTCGTTGATAGCACTAGTTTGATTGATGTTTTGCAAGTCCACTTCGTCCTGGTTTGCCGGATCTGGTGATAGGTTCAGCTATGCCTCGTAAAGAGGAGAAGCTCCGGTTGTACTTACCATCTCCCTGATCTACAATTTCGCCGGCGGCATGCTCCTCAATACTTGCCACGGCATCCTTTGAGTCGTCATTGATAGCTGCGATGTTAGCAGATTCTGCGGGGTTAGTGTCATCAACGGTCTCTGGGTCGTGAGTTTGGGCATCACGTGATGTCTGTCTGTCGCTTGGTCCGGCGCCGTTCATCGGCGCATAGCTGGGCGAAGGGCGGCGGCCAGACGGTCTTGGAGGCTCAGCCGATTCTTCTTCGGCATATTGCTGTGGCGCTTGGTTCGCGTATCCTTGGTTGCGACCGAAGTTGTTGTTCTGTTGATTGAAGTTCTGGTACCCATACCCACCGCGCCCGCGATTATACTGGTTGTAGCCACGGCCGCGGTTATAGCCGCGACCGTATGGGCGGCCACCGAAACCACGATCATTACGAAACTGCTGTTGGTTGATGTGAGGTCCGAAGTTTTGGTTATTATAACCATGCGGTCCGTTGAAGTTGCCAGGCCCACCAAATCCGCCACCATTCATCATTCCACCAAAGCCGGCCATGCCCATCGGCCCACCCATGTTCATGCCCATCATGCTCATGTCGCCCATACCACCGAACCCACCAGCACCGAACATCATCGAAGGATCCATCATGCCCGGCATGCCTACCCGTCGACGCCTTAGCCCGTCGCGATGAGATACGGAACGCCGAGAGCGGCGTGGAAGAAAATTGGAAGGAGACTTACCCATCATGTTCGGCATACCCATGCCGCCGAATCCACTCATATTCATGCCCGCCATCATCGGGTTGAATCCCGCACTCATATTGCTGAAGTCCATGGCCCCTCCATTACCGAAGCCGTTTTGCTGATTATGCTGAGCGAAGTCTCCGTATCCTTGATGTTGATCCGCACCAGCTTGGTCCACACCGTCGTATCCTTGTTGCTGCTCTTCGGTGGCGGCTGCCTCGTTGTTCTGGTGCTCGTACTTGGGTGGTTGTGCCGCATTGTCAGTCTCCTCCTTGTGTGTTATAATCTTCACCATGTCATCCTCGTCCTCGTAGTCCTCTGCTTCGTCATTATCGTCTTGCGCGTCATTGCCATTGGTGGCTTCGAGTTGACCACCGGTCTGTCATCAGTTAGCATCACGGAAGTGCGGAATCCAGAAGGAGTCTCACCTCCTCCACAACAGCATCATCGCTCTGAGCGCTGTTAGTAGGCTCTACAAGCGGTGTTTGCTCCTTGACAGCATCCTCGGTAGCGGCAGTTTCCTGTGAAATGAGGTCCGCCGCCGGAGCCAGGGCGGGAACTGCCGCTTCATTCACGGCTGGTGTAGAAGGCACGCCAGCAAGCTTGCTCCGCTTCTTCTGCTCGGTCTTGATGTACGCGTTGATAGTCGTACGTAGATTCTTCACTGGCGTGCAGTCATCGGGTGTTATTGGAGAATGGGTGCAGATCGGACACGTCTCGCCCAAGTCGCGGGAGCCTGATTTGGAGGATTAGCAGGCGCGTGAGGCTAACATCGTGACAAATTTGACTTACAGGTCAAACACAGTGATGTGTCGCAGCACGGCAGCTTTACGGCATCTATTGCAAGCTTGTTGCAGACACCGCAGCGTAGCTTTGGCGGGATCGACTCGATCGTGAGCGACCTGGAAGAGTCCTTTTAGTATAGGTGCGGAAAACACACCCATGCCGGACCTTACCTCGCCACCTCAATTGCGGTAGCATCGAGTAGCGCCATGTCGAAGGGTGCGTTGCGGATGCCTGAGACGCCCTTGCTATAGGTGGTCTCCGCCCATAACACAGAGTTGGTGGGAGGAGGATGATGTCGTTCGGGCCGCGTATCAAAGTACTGAGAGGATTTGGGAGAATAAAGCTCTGCGAGGATGCGATATGGTCTGACGGAGGATTTGAAGGTGGTAGTGGTTGAGTGTCGCGTGCCTTACTCAGTCTCGCGAAAGATTGTCGGTTTGCTCGAAAGCGCGGAAGCTTTGCCGAGATACCAACGTCACGTGCGTCACTAGCGCATCGCTTTGCCTTAAGGTGCCTTCGCCGCATCAAGGCGGTCGTTGAACCTCATCATCAATCTGATCTGTTTCTACTAAAGATCGTCCAGTCATTGCTGGGCAGTGGAGAAGTCGGTTGTACTTCCATCCATATCTTCCGACTGTCTACATCTGTTTTTTACCAGCATTGTCGATCTTACGTTCCTTTCTGTCGCTACCATGATCCTTGATCAGATCGCTTGGGTGGACTGCTTTGTATTCCTAATACTGCTCGCGCCGCAACTCCTACTCCATGTTGGCGTACTTGACACCGCAATATGCGCTTCCAAGGCATTGCCGCACCTTCGTATGTGTATCTGAGTAACACTAATGGCGTGGCGTAGTCCGAAGCTGACGCGCTGTAAGTCTTTGTGTTGCCGTTTCAGCTTGTGAAGGAACGCTATTTCACACAGAAGGACCAGCAATCACCCTTTGTACAACACGCAACTCTGTTTCAGGATGTCGTCATCCGATGCGTCCGATATGCGTTCGCGAACATACCAGCCATAATCGGCAAGGTGTTCTTTTCCAAGAATGTGGCCCTACCGTTCATGCGCTTCCGAATGCTTCGCCACGGGATCTGGAAGTGTCCCATCTACTGGCGTGAGGTCAAGCGTAACAATTTCCAAGGCATTTACATAATAGACGATGAAACTCGTCGACCTGATGTGGTAGTGTACTATTGCCATGGCGGCGGCTTCAGTATGGGCTCGTCGTACTTCTACATGGAGTTCCTACTCGCTTGGGTCACTTTATTGAAAGAGGCCGGTTACAGCAACCCAGCACTGTTCGCTTTGGAGTACACTCTGGTGCCAGAGAAGACGTATCCGACGCAGGTGCAACAGACGCTTGCAGGCTACAAGTATTGCTTGTACATGGCTAGCGATGACCCGAAGAGAGTATGCGTTAGTGGTGATTCAGCCGGAGCTACCTTGATACTGAGCCTGCTGCTTTGCTTGTCCGACTTCGCGGGGATGCGGAACAAGCTGCCTGGTATCGCAATCCCAATCAGCCCTTGGGCCGCCATCATCAGCTCGAAGAATAAGAACACTCCGTCCGACTACCTGGACGAGGACAGTCTGCAGCTTTACGGCAGCCAATATATTGGTACCAAAGCGTCGCCAGAGGATCCCTTGGTGTCACCAGGCCATTGTAAGGACGTGGCGCGGTGGCGGAGGGCGAGCCCAACACTCGGCTGGTTCTTCGTTTATGGCGCAGAAGAAGTCTTCGCACCTGTTGCTAAGGAGATGGTGAAGTTGCTGAGGGAAACCGGCGCTCAGGTCGAAGTGCTTGAGGAGAAGGGCTGGATCCATGCTTGGCCTGTGGTTAAGCTGTTCCTGTGCAACGATCAAGAAGAGCGCCTAAGCGGCCTGCGACCCATGGTGCGCTTTACCAGGGAGAGGATAGAGCCGTTAAAATTGGATTAGCAGGACTTTCCACCTTCATGACCCGCTTCGCACTCTTTCTCCGCGACTCATTTAGGTCGTCCCCACCCTTCCAATGATAGGCTTGGATCAAACCGTGGACTTGCTGGCATAAGGCAGCTTTGCTGGCGCCATTAGCCAGATACTGAAAGTTCTGGTCGTCAGCCACTAGTCGCCTTTACGACAGCATAGCTCTGTCGCCAACATTCGGAAACCGTTGCGACGTTTTTACCCTCACCTAGGCAACGGCGTTCGCAATTGGGCCAACAGCCTGGTCGACGTCGAAACAGGGCATTCTCGGCAGAAGGCGAAGGTGATATCAGCGATGCACGGTGCTCTCGTGAGCTCTCCGTAGGCCCCAACGGCACGCTCCAGGCAAATTAAGTAGGCATGGAACGAAGCATCTGTCTGCGAGGTTTAGGAAGCGTAACGTTTCCAAGGCGGAGATGCTATGCGAAGAGGTATGGTCTCGAAGCGCTCTGCTTTTCACTGTTCTGCTCGAGGGTTACAGCTAATCAAAGACTTGCGCCAGGCACGTTGAAAATGTATCTAATACTAGGTCTACCACGGCACCTCCTCGCCGGTGTAGGTATAGAACTTTCCATTGTCCTCCGTCTTCAAGCCGTTGATGCATTTTAGCATGCCACCGATACTCTCTTCCGGCTCCAGGATCGCGCCTTCGCCACCCATTCTCGTCTTCACCCAACCTGGATCCATACATATCACGACACACTCCTTGCCCAATTTCTCTCTCAAGTCGCCACTTTGCTGTGCGGTCAATGAGTTGACGCCGGCCTTGGAGATGCTGTACGTGGCGCACTTGCGAGGCGTAATCTGTAATGAGCGGGTCACCGAGCCCAACCCAGAGGTCATGTTCATGATCCTTGCGTTTGGGGCAAGAAGCGATTCATCCATGAGATACTCAACAGTCTTGGCCGGGCCGAGCACGTTGACGCGGATCTGCTCATCAAGGTCTTCTGGGCCAATGGTAAGGCTGGTCTGTTCAGGTTTACTGTTTATGCCAGCGTTGTTGAGAAGGTAGTCGATCTTCTTGCCATTGAGCACTTTCTTCGCTTCTGTGGCGAAATTCTTGATCGAAGAAAGGTCGCCGGTGTCACAAGTCAGGACGTGGGTGTTCGCTTTGTTAGGCTCATACACCTTGTTCAGATCTGTCAAGTCGGAAGAGGTTGATCGCACACAGGCTAGCAAGATGTTGTCGTGTGATTGCGAGAGCTGCCGGACGAACTCCAGGCCTAAGCCTCTGTTGGCGCCAGTGAGACACCAGACGGGCATGATGGATGGCAAAGCGTGGATAGCAAATAGAAGAAAGCTCTAAGAAGGGCGGCGAAAATGCGTCCAGTATATGTGTGGTCGATAGCTGTATTTCGGCGATTGTGGCGGGGTATCTGGTGGGTGACCGGTACTTGTCCCTGACATGGTATGACGGGTGTCGGCATGCGGCTAAAAGATGCATCGCTTTAACCGGAATAGCGGACCGTCATTGCTGCGCTTGCCATGTGCAGCAGTACAGCATGCTGGCATCCTCTGGCGATTGGCAGAATCCGGACACGTCAGTATGCGGCCTTCGCCATGCTCTCGTGCCTTGTGGCTTGCTCAACACGAGCAACTAAGCTATATTCGCGCGCCCCAATCGGAGATGACGGACTTGTGCGGTCGCCAAAGTCCCTGTTCAGAAGAAGTAGCAGACGCCCAGTCTGCGTCTCAGGTGGTGAAGAGGGTGTCTTCTTCACGCAGGTACTCGCCGGCATCAGCCTGCCTAAACGTCACAATACCTGTCGGATCCAGTCTACGTGCTTCTGCTGTTGAGCGGGCTGTGACCCCAAAACCCTGCAAATATCAGCATATACAACTGTTGGACATCTAACGGTTCAGACGACATACCAGCGGCGTGTCGTTCATACTCATCACAATCACACCCTGATGCTCGGGACAATCCTCGCTCCACCGCCCCACGTGCGCCTTGACAACGTGACCGCCGTACAGAAAGGGCATCTCGCCATTAGGCTTCACCCACACCTTGTACCTCGCATGCGGGGCGATCACATCGAGTGCAGTGATGTGCAGTCTGAACTTGCCGGTCTTGGTGAATTTGCCAAGACATGTGCCGAGCGAGAGTAGGTTGTCCCGAGCAACGCTGGTGGCGAGGTTGGCCAGAGCCTCCCGGACGTAGTATACGCGCGAGTTCTGGATGCGGAAGACGTAGCGATCGGGTTGCTTGGAACTTGGATTTGGAAGAGTGTCTGTAAGTAGATTGTTGAGTGAGCGGCCGGTATAGTTGGCCAGCTTCTCGAATAATGTTTTCGTCTCCGTGTCGGTGAGAGGACGCATCGTTGCTACTTTATGTGCTCGACCACTGCGGTTGCTGACTCCTCACTAACGTAGTCCGGTAGAAATGCTCGTCTTTGCTCGAATTTAGTGACGGTAGTGAGACTGAAACGAGAAGGCACAGAAAAATTGCCCCGCAAAAAGCGTGCCAAGATTTCGAGATCTGCGGCCAAAGTTTCGTTTCTGCTGCCAACCCTCTACTTTTCCGCGCAATCCTTCATTTGGATAGCCGAGCTGCCATGGCTGTCGAACCAGCCAGTAAGCGGCGGCGACTCAGTCCGTCCAAAGAGGGTAATGGTCCTGTGCCGGGCTTCGCAAAATGGGACTTAGAGCAGGAGTACCAACAACGGCGGCAGAAGAAGGAGAAGAGTAAGAATGACAAGCTGCTCGTCCGGACAGAGAAGGGCTGGGAAGAGCATGAGCGACTGAATGAGTCTCATGCTCGTAACGCGAGTCCACAAGATGACGAGGACAGCATGTTAGCCAGCGGAGACGATGAGGATAGCGGCGTGGCAGACCTACAACATCCTGCTATCTCCGAGAAGCCTGCATTACCGCTCAAAGAGCAGATCCGGCTGGCGAAGGAGGATCTCGCGCGAATAGCAGGCCATATCAGTGAAAGTCCGGAAGAAAATATTGCGCAGCTACGCCAACTGGCACAGATCGGGGAGAGCGAAAATGTTACAATCACGAAGTTAGCGATGGGTACGCAGCTTGCTGTGTTCAAGGACATTGTACCTGGGTACCGCATAAGACCGTTGAGTAAGGATGATTTGCAGGCAAAGGTCTCAAAGGACGTCAAGCAGTTACGGACGTTTGAGCAGACGCTACTAGCGGGCTACAAGGACTACGTACATGTCCTATCGAAACTGTGCGGGAACCAGCATTTATCCGGTGTGGCAATCAACTGTGTAGCGACGCTGTTGACGAGCTTACCGCATTTCAACTGCCGGAATGATCTGATTGCTGTTATTGTGCAGAAGCTCGGCTCGCGAACACTCGCACCTGAGGCACCCAGATGTCTGTCTGCTCTGGAACAGCTTTTTCAGGAAGATGAAGAGGGTCATGCATCACTTGAGGTGGTCAGCCAGCTTACTAAAATGATGAAGGGAAAGGACTATCACATCCACGAAAGCGTGCTAAATGTGTTCTTGCACTTACGGTTGTTATCGGAATTTATACACAAGGCTTCCACGACTGGTGTCGATAAGGATGAGGAGCCATCTCAGATGCCCAAGAAACTAAGCAAGAAAGACCGCGAGTTTCGAACGAAGCGTGAGCGGAAGCTAGTAAAGGAGCGCAAACAGGTGGAGAAGGAGATGAAGGAGGCCGATGCGGTTGTGTCGTACGAGGAGCGTGATAAGAATCAGGCCGAAACGCTGAAGTTGGTGTTTGTGGCCTACTTTCGCATTCTGAAGGCAAGGGTGCAGCATCTGATGGGTGCCGTGCTGGAAGGCTTGGCGAAGTACAGCCATCTCATCAATCAAGATCTCTTCGGCGATATCCTAGAAGTGCTACGAGACCTCATCACGGAAGCTCGTATATCGCTCGAAGCCGGTGAGGAGGACGACAACGAGGAGCTGGCTAATACTGCAACTCGGCGGAACATTCAGCGAGAAACACTGCTTTGCATTATCACTGCCTTCGCGCTTCTGCAAGGACAGCTCGATGTAGCAAAGTCAGCGAGCAGCTTGCATCTAGACCTGAACTTCTTCATCACACAGCTATATCGCACGATTCTACCCATCGGTCTGGACCCGGACATCGAACTTAGTGCGAAGACGGCCCATCTGCAGGACCCCAATGGCCTCGCCACCCCATTGGCGCAAGGCGCCAAGGTCAACGTCGCCACAACTACCGTACTCCTTCTCCGGTCTCTGCAATCCGTCCTACTACCTCCGACAGCAACCAAATCCGTCCCACCAGTCCGCCTTGCAGCACACACGAAACAGCTCATGACTGCGGCCCTCCATCTCCCTGCCAAGTCTGCAGCTGCAATCTTAGCGTTGCTGCAGCAGATAACAAAGGTACATTGCGGAAAAGTGGCCAGTTTGTGGTGTACGGAGGAGAGGAGAGGGGACGGGGTGTTTGATGCGCTGAGTGAGGAGGTAGAAAGCAGCAACCCGTTCGCAGCTACAATTTGGGAGGGTGAGGTACTGAAGATGCACTTTGATCCGAAGGTGAGGGAGATGGTTGGAAAGATGGAAGCCAATATAAAGGAGGCAAGGAAGTGATAAGATATGGGACTCATTGGCCCCATCGTTTCCATACATAACCCTGCAATCAAACCGACCCCGAAGGCTCGTGAGCTTCCTTTTCAAACTTGTGAAGCATCGTTCACTGCACTCAATGGTGTTCAGGCTTGGTCCATGCCTTCTACAGTTCACAGACGTCGTGCTCCGTCGGGCTTACTAACACGACTCGCATGTCTGTGCGATGTAACGTTTAGTGTGAGGCTCATGAGCACGGGCGGGAGGGTCCGAGGCCTGTCCCACGTCTTAATAGCTTACTTTGCGGGTGAAAGTGAGCTTCACGTCCTCCGAACGCGTACACTACCGCAAAGTCCACTTTCTCGACAATAGCAGCATCGATCATTGTCGCTCCGCGTCTCCAGCATTGAAAAGGACGACCAGACTGTAAGTATGTTTCCGTCCATCTTCACGATACATTATCGCAAGCAGTACTCGTTTCCTCAATCATGCCTCCGCGCCGGCCCAAAGTCACCCGCGAAACCCCTTCGTCCTTTCAACAATGGCAAACCACATACACCAAAGAAACAGAAGCTATAGCGAAGCCGACTGACGTACTTCTATGCAGAGCACCGCCAACGAGCCACCGAACGATACAGTCAACGAGGAAGACGCCGAGATGTCAGGCGAGCCGCCGAAGTTCAGCTTCGGTGGTAGCACTACGCCGCAAGCAAACAAGACACAGCCCAACAACTCGCAACCAAGCACGACTCCCTTTGGTCAGCCGCCCACCACCAATCTCTTCCAGAATATGACGAACCAGAGCGGCAATCAGCAGGCGCAGAGCCAACCCTCGGGACAGGGCATGTTCAACTTCCCCAGTTTAAGCGCGGCGAGCTCGGCACCACAGTCATCGGGCCTATTCGGGAGCTCAAACACATCCTCAGCGCAGACAGGAAGCTCAGCACCATCCACCACGTTGTTTGGCTCCACCACAGGTTCGACAGCACCCAGCATTTTCGCCCCGAAAGCAAATAACGCGCCACCGGCGAGCAACACACCAACCACTGGTATATTCGGCTCAAGCACAACGCCTTCAAGCAACACTCAGTCGAGTAACTTGTTCGGCTCTGCGACGAACAACAACAACAACAACAAATCCGCCGGTGGCTTGTTCGGCTCAAATCCCACATCTACCAATACCACACAGCCAAGCGGGCTTTTTGGCGCAACTCCTGCGTCACAGCCGAGCAACACCTCGAGCAGCCTGTTTGGCTCTACTCCTTCAGCTCAGTCAAATAACAATACAAATCCGTTTGGAGCGAGTACCACGCCCGCAGCACAGTCAGGCAACACAGCGTCGACGGGTCTATTTGGTGCCAAGCCTGCATCTGCGGCGCCGACCGGCGGGCTCTTCGGTAGCACTTCGACACCCGCCACTGCAACACCGAGCAATGCGCCACCCAGCAACATCTTCGGCGCAGCAAGCGCAACGTCCGCGCCACAACAATCCAGCGGCACTTCAGCAGGCAGTCTGTTTGGCGCAAAGCCCTCATCTATGCCGCAAGCGAGCACAGCTACTACGAATGCTTCGTCTGGCGGTCTCTTTGGTGCGGTCAACACGAGCTCCACACCCTCAACTTCTGCGCCATCGAGCAACCTCTTCGGCGGCTCAGCAACACCAGCTCAAAGCGCTCCTTCCTTATTTGGCGCAAAACCAGCTGCACCACAGCAGCAACCAAATACCGCCTCGTCAGGTGGCCTGTTTGGCGGCGCTGCCCCAGCTGCGCCGTCGACATCGGCGCCCCCTTCAAATCTCTTTGGATCCATGCCCACTCCGTCAGCGACTGCTGCTCCCTCCAGCAACCTCTTTGGTAGCGCCACAGCCTCTGCACCGCAACAGGCAAGCGGCAGCAGCTTGTTTGGAGCGAAGCCAACCCAGCAGTCAAGCACGACTACCTCTAGCGGTTCCACTAACGCGACCACGACCGCTGGCCCCACAAGCAACCTGTTTGGCAACCTGAGTACGCCGTCCGCACCGGCCTCGAGCGCTGCGCCATCGATAGGCTTGTTTGCCAACCTCAACACAACGTCGGCACCACAACAAGCGTCAGCACCATCAACAAGTTTATTCGCAAACCCGAACACGACGTCTGCGCCACAACAACAAGCTGCCGCAGCCACTAGCGGACCATCAGCCACAGCCACCTCTGCTCCGGCTCCTGCCGCAACCACCGCCACCGGTGGCGGGCTTTTTGGCGGTGCCTCCACTACCGCGCCCGCCCCGGCAGCACCGGCCTCCACCTCCGGCCCAGCCGCACCGCAGCACTCACGCCTGGCCAATAAAACTATGGATGAAATTCTGACCATGTGGTCCACTTCACTTGCAACGCACCAGAAGACATTTCAACAGCTCGCACAGCGCGTGGCATCTTGGGACCGCGTGCTTGTGGAGAACTCGAGCAAGATCAGCACACTATATGGCCGCTGCTTCCAAGCCGAGCGTGACTGTAGCGAGGTTGAGAGACAGCTGACACATGTCGAGCACGGCCAGATGGAGCTTGAGGCTCTACTGGACAAGTACGAGGGCGAAGTGGACCGCATGATGGAGAGTGCAGGCCTGGGAGATGGTGGCATGGGCGTCGTTGGTGGTGTTGATGGCGAGCGAGAGCGGACGTACGTGCTTCATATAATGTCGCTGCCGCGTGCGGCAAGAGTGCTGACTGTGCGAAATAGATACAAGGCCGCAGAATCGTGCACCACCCGCTTGACGGAGATGCATCACAGCCTCACCGATATGATTGAAGAGATCAACTCGTCATCGTCGAGTCTCAACACCGCTACGAAGGGCAAGGCCGCTGACGATCCTTTGGCGGACATCGTGCGGGTGCTGAACGGTCATCTGTCGCAGTTGCAGGTTATCGATGCTGGCGCATCGTCGCTGCAGAGCAAAGTTGCCGCTGCGCAGCGTGAAGCGAGGACGCTTGATGAGAGGACAGGGACGCTCGGCCAGATGAGGCGTGAAGAAGGCTTGGAGGCTTTTGGGCGGAGTTACTTGGGCAGGCGGTGAATGATGAGTGCAGCATCAACGACGACCTCGAAGTGGGCGAGATATGGATGTCTAGGCCATCGGGTACTGGCGTCCACAATGTACGCTCATGGCTACCATTCTAATGAAGTGGCACGAGAGTAGTCCGTCGGGATGATTGACTTGGTCTTTCGCCGGGCAAACGCGCTGGCCAAGCTCGGTGGTATATGTACATTATGTACTCTACTGGGGGCCAACGTTTACATTGTCAAAAGCGATGTTCTCGTTCGAGGTGACCTTATCTCATCAGTCAACGAGGGTCCACCGCTCACAGGCCTTGATATCACCTAACGATCCATGTATGCCAAACACTGACGAGCGAGCAGTCTCGACACTTTAACAGTGCACGATTCGGCGGCTCAAGCGCGCTGCTGTCAGTCCCAGTTTTTCAGCTTGGCAGGCGTTAGGAAGCGCAGATCAGTGAGGGTGACACGATGTGGCGTACGGAAGGTATGGGCTTGAGCACACGCCATGAAGCTGCTTCTATGGAAGTCGTGGAAGCGGACCGTCTCCGACGGCATGACAGTACTCAAAAGGTACATACCCATAACGGCAGTGCAAGGTGACGGGGTATCCGAGCCGTCAGTCCGCACTTCCACTGTACGATGGTGATGATGTGCATATGAGTCCGCAAGTGCCCGAGACATCATTCCGTATCGCTACATGGGGTATCATAATCCATCAATGCACCCGCACTATCCAAATCCTACACGAAGCGTACACTTCATCGTCTCACGACCCCTGCAACGCCAACCTCAACCCCTCCTCATCAAACGTCCGTAACACCGGAACCTGCACCGGCGCCCTCAACTCAGGTCCCAAGCCGGGAATCGGGCCCAACTGATTGATACCGCGTGGTCGTGACTTGGGCTTCTTGGGCGTCGCTAGCGGATCGAATGCGGGCGCTCTCTCTGTATCAGACGAACGGCTCGGTGGCTTCGCAGGAGCAGGAACAGCGGCGACGTTCGTAGTATCAGTAGCTGAGGTAGGAATCGGAGTGGTACCCCATCGGCCAAACACCCATCGTCCCAGCGAAGGTCTACTGGGTCCTCGCTGGTCAGCGGCCATACCGCTTAGCAGAGTGTGCCCGCTGCTCGAGGGTTTGGCGAAGGTGGCCGCTGTTCTCGTCGCATGAGCGAGTGTGGCTTGCGGCGTGAAGGTTGTACCGCCCGTACTGATCAGAAGCTGTGACGGTCGCGCCTGCAGCGTTGGCATGTCCATGCCAGCCACCGAAAGGAGCGATTCGTGCGACGCTGCGCGACGTAGCGACTGCTTGTGGAAGCTTCGGTGGTGAAGTGGCTCGACGAGGTCGTCTGAGAGAGCTGAGCTGGTGCTTGAGATGCTCTCACCGGGCGGCGAGCTTGTGTTCTCCCAGCTCGCCTCATCTTCTTCCAGAATCACGTTATGGCGGTGCGTGTGCTCGGTAGGCTGCAGTGCTTCACCCACGTTGATGCCGAGCACGGAGTCAATCGATGCCTGCCCAGCGCCAGAGCCGGTCCCACGTCTACGCTGCAGAGGAGCGCTGCTACTCCGGTGAAAGTTTCCCGCCGCGCCCTTGCCATTAGTAGGCAGAATCAGAGGCGAGCCAGGCTCATCCGTATCCGGTGTCGTAGGCCTTGACGACTCGTGTCCAGCGTCGCTGAAGACGCGATCAAATATGGAAGAAGTGCGGTAATTTGTTGACTGGGGCGAGCCAGGCCCAGAGATGGAGAGTGCTGAGTGGTAGGTCGAGGTTGACTGGCTGGAGAAGCGTTTGCTGAATGAAACGTTCTGTGGTATACTGACTGCTGTTTGCTGTAGTATAGTGGCCATTGAAGACGGTGTGTCGTAGGAGATTGAAGAGCGCGGCGTGGTCCTTCCGGACGAGGGTGGTGTGAAGTGGCCCGGTGTTAGTGCGCCGTAGCGTTTCTTCTTTGGGCGCTTCAAGGTTGGCGTTTGGCGTGCGGATGATGGCGGCGCGTGATAGTGGTGATGGACGTGGAGTTCTTGTGAGTTTGCACGCAGCAGCTCTTCCCTTAGGTCCTTGGTGCGGACATTCTCCTCAGTTGATGGTGCCTCCTCGGCCATAGTCGGTTGCTGCTCCATGATCTGCTTCCGGAGACTGTCCACCTCATCGTTGCTGTTCTGCAACATCTCCCGCAACTCCACAATGCCCATCTGTAGATTCGCGTTGTCCTGCAAGATGTCCTTAACAAAGTGCGACACCACATTAGTCCCACCCTCGGTCTTCGCGGCCGCCGCGCCCTTCAACCTTCCCGTGGCACTCTCCAATTCCCTCTCCACCGCCCGTCTCTTCTCCAGCCGCCCCACTACCTCAACGTGCCTCTCCCTCTCCGCCTTCGCATCGCGCTCAATCAACTCCACTTGCTCTTGCAGCAGCGCCAACGCGCGCTCGCTCTCTTGCCACCTCCTCAACGCCGCCTTCTCCCCTTCCTCTTTCTCCTCGAAAGTGGTCTGCCAGTCCGCTTGCTCCTGCTCAAAAGCCTGCAACTGTTGCTCCAGCGTTTCCGTCCTAGCCGCCAACCGCTCCAGCCTCTGCATCTCCTGCTGCGTAGACTGCAGCGTCGCCTGCAAACTGATGACGTGCGCGTCGGCATCACTGACCGCACTGTTCAAACCCTCCAACTCGTCTAAGAGGTTGCGGTTTTCTTGTATGACGCTGGCATTCTCCCGCTCAAGCACTTGCTTCTCCGACTCCAAATCGTCGATGCGCGCAGCCATAATCTTACGCTCGCGTTCCGTGTCGGCGATGTATGTCTCATGTCGCAACAACAGTGCCTGTAATGAGAACATTAGCGGGCTCGTGCCGTCAAGCGAGTCGCGTGAAAGGGTCGCCGTCATCGTTGCGCATAGTGAGTGAATGTCCGCTTGCGGTGTCGTGACGTATACGCTTGCAGCGTCCATGAGAGCATGAACACGGTGAAGCAACGCGTAGCAGGGAGACGCGCTGCCCTTTAACATGGAACACGAGGACGAGGACCAGGTTGGCTTACCTGCCCTAGTCGAGCTGCCGTCCTGACATCCCTTTCCAATATCTCAACGGCGTCCCGATTCTGCCTGGAATAGGCGCAAGCTTCGTTACCGCAACAACATGTCAACGGCTGCGCAGGAATGCTGGTGGGATCGTCCGTTTCAACGGGCGCACTTTGTTCGTAGGCGGCGAGGAATGATTGGATCACCTCCGAGGCCATTGTCTGAGAATGATAAGCGCCGCTCCACGAACGTACTGTGTTGTGTTGTGAGCATGCTTCCTTAGGGAGATGTTGTGTAGTGTAGTGTAGTGTAGGCTGTACTGGCAGAGTGTTTCGACTGGTGTCACGAGAGCGGTGTTGTGGACTGTGAGTTGGCGCCGTCGCCCGCGATCACCCCGCGAGCCCACAAATTAGCGAGGCCCAGCCACATGTTCCAAAGCCTCACATTCTGGTGAGAGTCGGTTGCACAGTAAGACCAACTAGGCTGACATGGTTCGGTATACACAGTCATCGAGATGCCGAACTGGACGCACGCAGTACCGGATCGTCGTCGCTCTGGATCCGACCACTTAAGGGAAACCTTCTGCTCCCGAAGGCCCCGGCTGAAGGCTGCAGGCGTAAGGCGTCCTGCCGCATGTAGTGCTGCACCCATCCTAATCCTGATCCTGCCATAATGGGTCCAATAAGGGCAGAGATCTATGCTGTACGAATCACGCATTGACATCACCGAATGCATTGGCCTAGCCAGGATGCACACCCTTCGAGCGCGAAGGCAATTCGAAATCACATTTCCCCGTCATCCGCTTTGCCATAGCTGAAAGAGTCTAGGTTGGCGTGTGCTACTTTCACAATGAACACTTCTTGGACAAGAGTCTTGACCCTCCGCTGCTAGAGCGCCCACGAAAGACGCTGGCCACTTTCTTGAACTGCGTTTTGTGTTGCGTAACAGCTCTGCCTGATCTGAACTGCTTTCTGCACCGACAGAAGCATAGCTAAGTTTCCCGGGAATGTCGTTTGCGCCTTCGGTTAGAGAGCATGGCTCAGGCTCATCGCAAGATATCCATCACGGAATCGAAATGCACCAATTCGACCCTGCAGAGTCTCCCGCCGACCGACTCTTGCAACATGCTTCTGGCACCAATGAGCGGTCAAATGCACCAGCCAGCGGGACCGTGAGTGTTGGAGCAACACCACCTGGCTTGCGGAAGTCAACGACGAATGTCAATACCCGAGGCGTGGAGCACGCTCGTGATCCGGTGCCCATGAGTTTGTGGCGCGCTGTCACGGCCTGGGTCGCGCAAATTGCCAGCTGGGTTCTTGGCTTATGTTTCTACATCGCCATCATCGTCGTTCTCCGGCGGTTCGACAAGCAGAGTGTGCCCAGTTGGCCATATGATATCCAGCTCAGTGCCATTATCAATTTGCTTGGTACTTTCGGGGATGTCTTTTTGATTGCCCCGGTCGGCTCGGTGCTTGGACAGACGAGATGGATAAGGAGTCGGACCTGGCGGCCGTTAGAAGAAATCTGTGCACTTGATGCAGCAAGTCGAGGTGCAAAAGGCAGTGTCGAACTTCTATTCAGTGGCGGTGCTGGGTACGTATATCGTTCGCCGTCCCTCCTCATGTCGACGTTACGGGTATCGCAGCACGAACAGACGAGCTGATACCAAACTAAAGGACATTGGCCTCGTATGGCGCAATTATCACTGTTCTTGCGCTCGTCTCCGGCACCTTTGTCCAACAAACGGTCAAGACACCTACGTTTTATCCGTGCGAAGCGACAGCCCGCATTCCAATTGCCAGGACGCTCAATTCTACGGGACTCTACCAACTCCCCGACGAGCCAGACCTTAGTTCCTGGGGATTGGACGCTTCTATGATGGCAGCAGCCTACACGGGCATATATAGCCCGACGAACGCAACGTTTGGCGTAGCTGGTGCATGCCCCAGCGGAAACTGTTCATGGCCACCGTTTCAGACGCTTGCAGTCTGCAACACCTGTGCCAACCTCACGTCGCAACTCAAGCGGTCCACCGAGACAATGACTTACGGTCTCCCAGGCAACTATGAGAAGAAGTCGACCTATGTATACTCTCTCCCAAGCGGCTTTGAGCTGAGTGGCGACTATCAGATACCCACCCTGGACGATAAAGACCTCGAGCTTTGGCGTCCGACGCTCAATGTCACCCTCACTCGCGGCCCGGCTCAATTCATGCTCCCTCAGGTCTACTATACACTGAACAAGAGCGCCGAGGCTTTTACTAACAATGGATCGGTCCTACTCGGCGTCGTTGCGATAGGTCTTACGCCGGATGGGCTACCCGCGCAACCAAATGGATCCATCTCCTTCCTCCAGAACGGCTGGACGAACGCGAAGCCGGTAGCACATGAGTGTCTGCTGCAGTATTGCGTGCGCAACATCACCGCCAACTTCAACGGGACATGGAATGAAATCGTCGAATCCACGTATACGGACCAGTCCGCCACTGGCATCGGCACTGATGGATACGAAATCACACTCCCTGCGAGCATGCAGCACGAGAAGCCCGCAGTCAACTACACGGTCACGCAGATGTCATCATCTGCCCTGTCGAGCTGGCTCGCAGGATTCCTTGCCATTGGCAATGGATCAGTGACGCGGAGCAGCAGCGGCGCGACGAACGGCCAGGCAACGCCCTATTACTCAACAACGCAAATGTCAGTGCTGGCAAACGCGATGAACAGCTCGTACAACGGCTTCCCAGACGTCATGGACAACCTAGCCGCAAGCCTCACACAAGCCCTTCGTCAGCTCCCCTACCAGCCGTCTCAAGCCATCGGCCAAGCGTGCTACGCCGAGGTCAGGTTCCAGATTCGGTGGCCTTGGCTCATCTTCCCTTTCGTTCTGATTGTGCTAGTGTTGGTCATGCTTGTGTGCGCGATATGGGACACGTGGAGAAGTGGTCGAACGCCGTGGAAAGACGGTCTACTACCGGCGCTGTTACACGGCTTTGATGCTCGGCAAAACAATCTGGGAGCGGCAACAGAGCTTGCGCAGATGAAAGAAAGGGCTGCTGAGCATAGGGTTCGGCTGGAACATGAGCATGACGGCGAAGGCGAGTATCTGGCACTGGATCCGGTTGATCCTAAACAGGCCCGTGGTGGAGCTTACCGGCGCAAGACCGGAGGCTTCAGGCTACCTGGACTCAGTGGAATGTGAGGGAGGCAGTGATGACGGCTATGTCGACTGCGATTGTGTGCAGGACAAGTACATCAAGACGTGGGTCGGTGACTTGTATGTCTTGCCATTGTTTCAAGCTTCGTGATTGCCACACCTCGAGCGACGATGGTGTGAACACACGTCACGGCTCAGTATCGGCTGCTTAGAACACAAGGGCTAGTAGACGAGATGGGAATGCTAAGAACGTTCTCGCTTCCGAACGGATGTTGGCTTCCTCTATACCATCTTACATTGCCTTTGCCACCCATCACACTCTGGCACAACTCTAGAATTTGTACACTTGCTCCTTCGTGTATCCAAGCTCCGCCAGATACCCGCCCAAATCGCCCTGATCACTCGGCGACTTCTTCGGGCCCGAGATGGCCTTGTACATTCCCGGCGGCCCGCACACAAACACTTTGACGTTCGCATCCTTCGGTCCGGGCAGAACCGTTTGCAACAACTCCTTTGTCACAAAGCCCTTGCCCTGCTGCCACCCCTCCGGCGGCTTGTCGAGGACATAAAACGCCCGGAATCGCTGCGGGTAGTTGTTCTCCAGCTCCTCGAACTCGTGCTTGAGCAGGATGTCCTCCTCGCTGACGTTGCCGAAGACGAGCGTGACTTTGGTCTTGTCCTCCGGGTTCTTGAAGATGGCGCGGGCGAGCTGGTACATGGGCGTTATGCCTGTGCCACCGGCGACGAGGGCGATGTGGTCGTGCTTGTTGGGCGACCACGGGTATTTTGGGATTGGGCCTTTGAAGTCAAGGCGTTGGCCGACGCTCATGTCGTGGAGATGAGTGGACATGGGTCCGTTCGGGTACTTCTTCACAACAAGGTCGAGAAAGCCTTTGGCGTCTATAACGCATCGATAATGTCAGGCGAACCAAGTGCCGGAACGATAGAGCTTGTTCTTACTCACCTTCATCGCTTGTGGGCGTGTACGGCCTGACGACAGGCTTCTCCATCTCCGGGCCCTTGTACTTGGTGAGCAGCGCGCTCGCCACATTCAGCCCGCTCGTCGAGTCGTCGTCGTCCAGCTTGAAGCGCAACTTCTTCGTGTTGTGGTTGACGTTCTCAATGTGATCCAACACCAGGCTCACGAAGCCTTGCTCCCCGCCCTGAAAGCACTTCACCCCCTTGATCTCACCGCCCGTCGTTGCAGGGATGTTGCGCTCTTCGGTCTTGCTGGCGGGTTGGCCGTGGGCACCCGACTCGTGACCCTCGCCATGTTGTTCCTTCCTCGGAGAAGCACCGGTCGGCTGTTGGGTGTAGTAATAGTAGCCTCCACCTCCGCCCACGGCTGCTACGGCAAGGGCTGAGTAGAGGAGGGTGTTGTTGCCGCCGCTTTTGGGGGGCTCGGTTGCGTACCGGCGCACGTGCTGTATGCCATGTTTAGCTGCTATCGTGAACAACCTGACGGTGCTGAACGTACGCTCGACAGCTGCTGTGCCGGCCGGAAGAGTCTGCTGGCGAACATCTTGTAATGCTGCTTGAAACGGCAAGCTGTATGGCTCCGGTGAGAGCTAACAGAGCTCGTTCCAATGCTTTCTGCTTCACAAGGTCATAGCTCTGACGACATCGCCGATGCCGGGCCGTCTCGTCTTCCGAACACCCCAACGACGAGGTGAACGATGTCTCGTCCGACATTTGCTACGCCTGATTGCTGAAGATCGCTACTAGGAGCGAAGACAGCTGTTCAATCCTGCGATCGTTGCATTCGGCCTCACACAACGATCGCCCCCAAAAAATCATTGTCCCTCGTGCAAGCCCTCGGCGCTGCGGAGCACTCCCGCAGCTGCAGAGCCGACGCCATCGAGTACTGTGCGGAGAAAGCTCACGATGCGGAGAGTCTCTTGCGTTTGATGTCGCGCTGCTACTGTTGACCACAACCACCGTGCCCATTCGCTGTGTAACTGTAGAGGGTGCTTTGTTCCAATATGTCTCTCGCGCCAGTATCCCGGAGACTGGCACGGCGGCAGCTGCTCGATGCTGCGTCACCAAAATCGACCATCAATTCTTCCTACCGATCTGGCTGTCGATGCTACGCCACTCAGGACAAGGATGAGCGGGAGAGTTTCAAAGGCCAGCTGTACCAGAGCACGAACGAGAGAGTGCAGAGAGAGAGGGCAGAGCAAGCTCGATTTGCAGAGATCCGGCAGGCACAGAGGGCGAGCAGTAGAGGCTCGCCAACATGGCTCGTGACAGTCGGTACGATCGATAGGCGACCTTAGTTACTATTGAGTGTAGATGATGCTGACGGCGACAGGCCTCGTACTTGCGGCAGGCGGAGGTTGGTATTATGGCACGCAAACGGCATCAGACCCAACGAGAGTGGCATCGTCCACGTTACCATTATCGCACGCGATCCCACCTCAGCACGACACAGCACCCAAGACGTTGGAAGCAGCATGGGCGGACTTCAAAGCTATCGTTGGTGAGGAGAACATCTCCACGACGGAAGCTGATCTCAAACAACACTCTGGTAGCGAATGGAGCTCTTACCCAACGTTACCAGGCGACGTACCGTTCGCCATCCTCAGTCCTGGCAGTACGGAAGAGGTCTCGAGAGTTATGAAGGTCTGCCACCGCAGAAGGATACCGGTCACGGCGTACAGCGGAGGCACCTCACTCGAGGGCCATTTCGCTGCAACCCGAGGTGGCATTTGCATCGACTTCAGTCGTATGGACAAGATCCTAACGTTGCACAAAGATGATCTGGATGTCGTTGTACAGCCTGCGGTAGGCTGGGAAACACTGAATGAAGAACTTGCGGAGCACAACCTCTTCTTTCCCCCCGACCCTGGTCCAGGCGCAATGATCGGTGGCATGATAGGCACTGGCTGCTCAGGTACAAATGCCTACCGCTACGGCACGATGAAAGATTGGGTGCTCTCCCTCACCGTCGTGCTGGCAGACGGTACTATCATCAAAACAAAGCAACGCCCACGCAAGTCTAGCGCTGGCTATGATCTCACTCGCACCTTTATCGGTTCAGAAGGCACTCTCGGTCTCGTTACCGAAGCGACGCTCAAGGTCACGCCCAAACCACAAAACACCAGTGTAGCCGTCTGCACGTTCCCGAGTATTCGTAAGGCCGCCGACTGCGTGTTCCGCGTCGTTGGGGAAGGCGTCCCGATCGCCGCGATTGAGATCCTCGACGATGTCCAGATGCGCTGTATAAACGAAGTTGGCAGCACGAGCCGTACGTGGAAAGAGGCACCCACGCTCTTCTTCAAGTTCAGTGGCACCCCGACATCGGTCAAAGAGCACATCTCTATCGTACAAAAGCTGGCTAAGAGCTCTGGCAGTCAGACCTTCGAATTCGCTCGCAACAAAGAAGAAGGCGACGAGCTCTGGTCCGCGCGAAAAGAAGCCTTGTGGTCCGTGATGGCGCAGCGCAAGAGCGACAGCGACCATGTCTGGACTACCGACGTCGCAGTACCGATCTCACGCTTACCAGATATTATCGAGGAGACGAAGGACGATATTGGCAAGTCCGGGCTCACGGGCGCAATTGTGGGACACGTTGGTGACGGGAACTTCCATACCATACTCTTGTATAACGATAAGGAGCACGACATTGCGGATGCGCTAGTGCATCGAATGGTCAAGAGGGCGATTGAGATGGAGGGCACGGCGACGGGAGAGCATGGGGTGGGGTTGGTGAAGAGGGATTACTTACCGCATGAAATTGGAGAAGGAGCGGTTGATTTGATGAGGAAGGTACGTGCAACAATCCACTCAACTTTGGGCAGACGCGAATGCTGACAATGCTCGGTCTAGATGAAGCAATCGTTTGATCCGTTGTGTTTGCTAAATTGCGATAAGATTGTCCGCGTGCAGCGACCGAAGCCGGGCGAAGTACAGGAGTGGTGATTACCCAGCACCCATACTGATACCGAGACTACTATGTTATCGTTGCTCAAGGAACAAGAGACAGCCCATAACTGCCATGCGCCGCGTTGGACCCCATGATCGATCAAGTCGAGGTGCGTACCAGTTCGAACAAAGTACGAAGCGAACGGGAGTACCAAGGCGTGGGTCCAGCTAGGCCGCAGGCTTGCAAGCGGTCCAAACGTGTCTGGAAGAAATAGGGACAACGACTGCACTGACGCATCCATCTCGGTCACACACACTTACGATTGGAAATAAACCGGACTTCGCGGCCGATTCACAGCAGTCATGAATCTGGTCTCAAGCTCTTCCGCGCGCTCTCTGGTGTAGCTACGATATCTGGTCAGCAATCCCATGCTCACTGCACTCCACGGCTCCATAGGAGGCATGCCGTTCGACATCTTCGATTGAGCCCATGCATGTCCGAAACCGATTTTCCCGGCCTTTCGCCTGCCCGTATCCGGCGGTGTGAATCGAGCCGCCCACGGAGTCGGCAGCGGAGCACGGGACGCCCACGGGCGTCCCTCCCGACTGCTCCACTTGCGTATAATCAGCTTGTTGAAGAAGCTGCGCAGTGTCTGCCCGATAAGCCAAAGGCTTACCGAGCTCCACGCTTGCCGCGCTAATGTTGGTCCACCACTCCTGACATGCGGCAATGTCTTCAGAATGGGCGTAAGCGCTAGCTTCGACCCACCACGACTGCCAATCGATCTCGACGGACTCCTGGCAGCAGGTACACGATGGATTTCCAGTACAAGGCTGGCCAGCCGGCAACAGCACCGCATAACAACGACACATGCACAATGTTAAAAGACTCCCCCACAAGAGGCTACTGCGGCTGTGAAGTCAACCGGAGCAAGAAACTGCACGTTGAGACATCTGTCGTTCGGTCCGACAGAAGCATCATACAGCGGCGATATGTCGAAGCCCACGACCTTTGCATTCGGGGGCTGCTCCCCCACCTCCAGTGCCCACCAATCGGTATCGCGGCCGACATCAAGTACTCTGGGTCGCTGCGTCTCAAACGGGGAGCGCAACGGGAACCGTTTGGCCAACACCCTCCCGCTTATAAGGGTGTTTAAGAAGGCTTAGTCGCTCTGCCTCGCCCTGCCCATGTGTCAGATTGCTGATGTGTCTTGAAGGGGGATGTGGGATAGCAACCTCATCGCAGGGATAAGGTTAATTCCCACGGAAAGCTGTGAAGTATCTACGTCCATTGGTCGTGCAAGTGCATCCATAGAACTGTGGCACCTTTGGCATGGATGAGTCGTGGTTCGAAAGGTGTCAGATTGCAAGGCTGCAGAAGCATATCCTCAGCCAACATCTCTTCGCTCCAAAGTGCATGCGAAGCATTCCATATGGTGCGAGAAAAGTCACACACAATCGCCTAGCGAGACATTGCATGATAGCTTGCGGCTTGCACACTCCGAGTCATTTTCGCTTCCGAAGTATATGGCAGGACTACGTCTCAGGCCGGCTCTTTCAACTGTCAGCCAGCATTGCATACACCGAATTACCAATCTCCGTCAAATTCGTGAAGCGGACAACCCATTGCACTGCTCGCCGGAAGCCTATGTGACTGCTCCCAATGCATCGGATCGAAATGCAATCGTGCAGGTGAGTTCCGAGGCTGTGGGTAGCGCATTTAGCGGCTACTAGCTCGACCCGACACTGTGGTTGGAGTTGATTGCAACATACGCTATGCCATGAAGAGGAGCCTGCGCAAACAATTCTACGCGACAGATGCAGAGGCAAGCGACCTGTATCTCGTGCTGTCTTCACCGCTTCTTCGATTTCTGCTTCCTCGGCAGCCGAGCGCGCCGGATGCATTGGTTTTGCGCACTACGGACAGCAACAGTTGTGGGAACCAGCGCACTGGGTCTGGATCGTTACCGCGAGCACGAGCCCGTCGGTTAGGACGGAGCTTGCAGTATTACCGATCTTATGGAACTACCCATCGTCCCGTCTCACGCGGACCCGTCTGTGCTCGACTCTGCAGTACGACAAGTTAGTCTACCCCAACGATACTGGACTGCAGCAGCTTGATGCATATTGATATTACATTGTTATCTATCATACAGTAAATCTCAACAAGTACTTCCAAATGACGCCGTCTCATGGTCTCGTCACTCCTTTTCGGGCGTTCGTATCCGATCTGCTGGCTTGGCTACTAGATCCTCAGAGCTCAAGCACGTGTGAGTCGGCGCTCGGCCCACGATGGTTCCATCCTCTTTAGAAGCTGGAATATGCAACTACGGGTGGGTGCCAGTCGAACAGCGCACGGGACGTTGTAGCGAGATGCCGTCTTTTGGGGACACTGCCTCACAACAACGTTGCTGCTAGCCGGCAGGCTCTCGTGTGCGGTCTGGAATTAGATCCACTGTCTGATGGTCTGATCGCTGCAATGAGCCATGTTCATGTTGCCTGTTCGTAAGCCCTGGGGCTCGTTCGCGGCCTAGCGTCACAGACTGGACACTCGACCGCCTCTCTTGCGCGCGGTAACAACGTGCCTGGGACCAGATCAGCGTCAGTTGCCAAAAGCCTCTGAACCCGGACGGCTTGGCACTCTTACAGTTTGTAATACACCGGAGAATAGGTGTCTTTCAGAATATCGCGAACATTCTCGCACAGAGCGACCACCTCTTCCGGAGCCCAGCCAAGGTGGGTTGTGAGTAAGCCCATACTCATGCCAGTGAAGCTCTGGAAGTTGGTATCAAACATGAAGAGCTTAAACCATCGTGCGACCACATTCCGCTGCTCGTCCTCGTGGTATTCCCGATAGTTTTCAGACGTATTGACTTCGATAGTGTGGTGGCTGGATGCAGGACACCTTGCCTCCTCTAGAAACGCTTCGAGATCATCAGGATAGGTAATCGGCTTGGTATTGACTATGCTCGCGTCCTGCATGGCTTGCCACCACCGAGAGACGGGCGAACCAGGCGGCAGGGACTGTTCGTCGCACCGGGGAGTCCAGTCAAGCTCAACAAACTCGGCCTGTCCACCGGGCTTGAGAAGGCTGCGTTGCTCCCGTCATTGACCGCCTATGTACGCATGATTGTAAGCCATACCTCGAAATACGCTCGACGAAGCGTCGCCAGTCCGGGACGCTTCCGCACAGCATTGCACAGTGAATGAAGTCGAAGGACGCCGTTTCCACTCCCCAATCGTTGGTGGTAAAGTCGACGTTGGGACGAAAATCGACATTGTCGAACCCACGCAGTACGGGGTGGTCCTCGCCAATGTCGATCGCCACAATCTCTGCATTAGGGTACGTCTCAGCCATGTCAAGCGCCCATATGCCAGTCCCGTAGCCAACATCAAGAATCCGCATTGGAGAGTCTCTTAGGGTGGCAAGGTGTAGCCGTTGTCCCATCGCCTCGAACCAGGCTCTGTGCATCACATCGAGACGGTGTTGCTCAGTCTGTACGCAACGATCAGTGGCGGCGAGTATGATTGAGCACTCCAGACGTACATCATCGCACGGAAAGGGATAAGTGCGATACCACTGGCTGTAATACATGCGGCCATTGCGTGCAATTCTTTGCTGGTGGAGGATTGTTGGCTGGGCAGCACGACTGGTTGACGGCTGTGACTGCTCGCTCATGACATTGAGTAACGATGATATTGGTGCCGCACTGCGACTAGTTAGAGGGAGGTCCAGGTACTGTAAACATCGTCTGCGTGCCCTCACCCTGTAGCGGCCATCACCGAATCCTCCCTCATCCAAGTCTAGGTGTGTCGCCACGCACATGTAACAAAAGCACCGCAAGCCACCCAGAAAGTCCAACTACGCCAAACCATGCGAGCTATAGCTCGAGGCGCTTTCGAGACTTATTATATCTATAGTGCTTTTGCATAAGGGTGCGGAAACAGCTCCAATGTGGAAATGGTTTGCCGAGTGTTGTCTAGATGCGAGGATGCAAGCTAATGGAAAGTGAAACGGGAAATCCAAGCCAGCGGGGGCTCTTGTTGGGTCCGTCGACCCAAGTGCATGGTACAGGTACCGCGCTATCGGGACGGGACAGTGAGCGTGAGCGTACACGCGTCGCGAGGTGCTGCCCTTCTTGTTCATGTGACTGGGGCCATGATCGGTCATGTTCACCGTCACTGATTACATCGCAACATGTCAAGGAAGGGTAGCGTCTTCGAGGAAGCAGGCCGTACTACCCTCGATATGAGGGCTGCACCCCTGCTCACATGCACGCTTGGTACGGTGAACGCCACCGAGTCCGAGTCCACGTTCCTGGATAGCTCCGAAAGCGGGGAACTTCGGCTGACGAGGGTCGGGATCAGGAATAAGAATGGAAAGCCTCTGCTACTGAGGGCTGATGGAGCGTTCGTTGCGCAAGCTTGGATTGGAGAGCATGCTGCTGCCCAATCGGAGATTAGCTGACACCGACAGCGATGTGTACATGGTTTTGGCTGATTGCAGGACAAGGTTATGTACCGTAACGGAGCGGATCACTAGAAGAGAACTGCATCTAAGGGAAGCGTCCCCGAACATTCGTGAGCTTCTGCGTCACTGCAGCGTCGTGTGAACCAAGACTGCGGTATTCACTCCCCGCTCTGCGACACGCTGGGGGCAGTCTGTGGCAGCATACCAATTCTCTCACGAGCATTATGGACGAACCGCAATCACTCGAGGGCACAGTGGCGTGTATGTCTGAATAACGACGGTGAGCGCATCTCACATTGTCTCCCGTACGGGCAAGAAGACACAAGTACCGTGAGAGACTGAACCAGGTCCATGTTGTGCAACGTCAGGCATCTCCGCGAAGCAAGGGGCACTATTCGCAAGCCTTCATTACATTCCTGTACCAGCTGGCGCCGCGGGAGAAATCGCTTAACTTTCAAGCTGCACCTTGTAAGAGATGACCGGCCAACAATCGGTTAGGCAGACGCACAAGCGACTGGCAGGTCTCGAGTCGAGCAATGATCTTGCTTCGCACCTTCACTGCATCGATCCTTGTAGCTGCTGCGTGGAATCCAGTAACCGGATCCTAGAGCTGTATCACGAGCTCCCCTTGTGCACAAGCCGGCAAAGCATGCCGAACTTCACGTTCCCAAAAGCCCGCGTCCTTCGGAGATTTTGCTCTCGCAACACAGACGAGGACCCCCCCCACCACAATCGAGGTATCCGCGTCACAGTCCTGCGAGCGACTTTCGATGACCTGGGCTCTTCACTCATACCCCTACAATAATGTGAAGCGTCAGCGGCAAAGTGTGTGGAATATTCCCTTGTCTACTCCACCATCGACAGCCTTCGGCATCTTACTCGGCGTTGCGTACAAGTTAACGTGACGACGTCAACGTGACCTTACATAGCTGTGCCTCCACAGGCTCTCAGGGCGACCATACCATGCATCAAGCCACGGCGTTTGTATCATCATTAGCTCATCCTTATTTAGGAGACCATGAGGCCGCCTCCCAAAACTCTCCAATCGTGCTCCAAATTCGCTATGCTCAGATTACGCTCAGACATTCGCAAGCTTTCAGTGCAATGCACGCGGCATTGGATAACGCTCCATAAGCTCCTCGATTTTGGGAACCAGCTCTGGTATGCGGAATGGCTTCGAAACCACATCGTCCTGTAACAAAGCTTAGCATCTTCTCCAATCCTATGGCGAGACTTCATTGTAGCCAGACTTACCATTCCAGCCTTCAGGGCCGTCTGGACCTGCTCTGGTCGTGCATTTGCAGTGACAGCAATAATCGGCACATGCCCAGTCAGTTTGCCTTCCTGTTCCAACTCTCGGATCTTCTTAGTACACGTGAGCCCATCCATCACCGGCATCTCTTGGTCCATCAAGACCACGCCAAGCTCAAGTTTGCCGGGTCCGCCGTCTCCGGCCCAGTAGGTCGACTGCCGCAGCTTCTCAAGCGCTTCGCCACCGTGATTGGCCAGATGTACTTCCGTACCCAGATTCTTCAGCTGCTTCTGTAGCACCCGCTGGTTGACAAGATTGTCCTCGACTATCAACACTTTGCGCTGCAAAGGCTCACGCGTTGCTTCGACATCACCGGCGGAGGCGACACCGCCAGACTCGAGTGCTCGCGAAGCCTTCGTTGCAGACGAACGCACGGTTCGGGCACGGGTATCCGTCTTCTTCATACCAGTGCCACCGTCCGTATCTGGCGGTGCTGTGCTTCTCCGAGCAGCGACGTAGAACGCGAACGTGCTGCCTTTGCCCGCCTCACTCTCGACGCCGATCTCGCCGCCTTGGAGCTCGGTAAGCTCACGACTAATGAACAAGCCCAAGCCAGAGCCACCATACTGCACATGCGTGCGTGGCGAAGCCTGCGAGAAACGCATGAACAGCATCTTCTTCTCTTCCTTGTTCAGTCCTCGGCCGGTATCTGCGACTGCGAAGTGGATGTAGACGACCTCACCGTCGCCCCAGTCGCGCTCCGACAAGGCGTCCTTCCGCTTGCTGCGCGTTGGAAAGTATTGTACAGGCGGGTCAGGCAGTTGACTCGGTCGGACTTTACTGGCGGACACGGTGACAGTGATTGTGCGCTTACTTTCCGTCCCCGTGAACTTAATGGCGTTGGTTGTCAGGTTTATCAGCACCTGGAGGACCCTGCTTGGATCGAGCCGTACCCAATCCAACTGAAGATCTCGATATGACTGATCCACCATGAACTTCATCTGGATATCGGCCGCCGAAAGCTCGCCTTCGTGCATCTTGAGCGCCCGCTGAACCACTGTCAATGGCTGCGCATCCACTGGCGTGACGAGAAGCAGTTGCGAGTCAAGCTTGCTGAGTGTCAGAATGTCATCCACGATTCGTTTCTGATGTTGCGAGCAGAGACTGATGATCTGCGCAGCGTCCAAACAGCTCGTAACAAGCTCGTCCGGAAGCTCTCGCCCGCCGGACTGCCTAAATTTCGTAAGACTCGTAGCGATCTCGTCAGAGCACTGCAAGATCGCGGAGAGGGGGTTGCGCATCTCATGGGAAGTGATGTCAATGAAGTTCTCTTGCTGCCGTTTGAGCTCAACAGCTTCCTCCATCTTCCTCGTCTGTATGCCCTCCGCCCATTTCTGCGAACTGATATTGGTGACGGAGCCGAAGACGCTTTTAAGCCTGCCATCTTCGTATGTTTCTGGGTAAGCGCTGAAAAGCACCCATGTATCGCCTCTATTCCGGTTCCGATCTTCCCATTGGGCCTTGAACCTGAACTCCTCGCTTACAGGCTTCGTGTCGATGACCAGTTCCTTCCATAACCTGCGCACAAGAGCTTGATCTTCGTCTTTCACAGACTCGATCCAGGTGTCGGTGCTGGCATGCACACCCACCATTGCCGACTTTGGCACGCGTCCAATATCATACCATGTGTCGTTGGCAAAGATGATGCGCCCGGTGTGATCGGCTATGAACATACCAACCGGGGCGAATTCAGCCATGCGTGTGAACTTCGTCTCGCTATCGATGGCTTCTTGCGTTCGCGCAGCCAACTGCTCCGAGAGCTCGATGCGGTCCAGGGCCGCAAGCTTGGCTGCCCTCTGACCTCGTCGAATCTCCTCTTCGAAGAGTACGACGGACGCCAGACTGGTCGCGAGTTGTCTGCTAAGTAACTGCACAAAGAGGCTGTAGTCGTCATCGTATGGCCGCCGGGGATTCACACCAAGCACCAGAAAGCCAAGGATGTTCTCGCCCGTTGTGGGATGTATGGGACATATGACCACCGCTCTGACAGGATCGCCGAAGCCTCTCCACTCCAGCCCTTCAAGCAATTCTGCTGGTAGTTCGCGACCGCCAACTTCGAGCAGCACAGGCTTGTCCGTCTTCATGACCTCCCTGAACACTGGGCCGAAGCCTTCCATACCGCTCTTGAGATCCATCTGATCGGGAGCTGCAATGTGACCCTCCGGCACGCCAAGTGATCCTTCAAGCCAGCATTGCCGAGTTCCGAAGACAGAATTTGAGTGAATACTGCTTGCATCGGAATCCGCTTCGTCTGCGACTGAATACAGCAGCAGGAAAGGGCTGTCATGTGTATTGAACTCAAACGAGCCTAGCACCTGCGTCCAGAAGCTCTTCACATCCCGTGCACCGGCCGTCCGCTCGCCCACCTCGCGCAGCGTAAGCATTCGTCGCTCAGCAATTTTCCGTCTCGTCTTCTCGAAAGCCGGATTGTACAGACCCATCACACTTCCATCACGCCCGACCATGGGTATGATGGACCAGCTAAAGTATGTCTCCTCCAGATAGTTGTTGCGTTTGATGAATAAGCAGTCGTCATCCTTCATGGTCGCTTCACCAGTCACCTTCGCAGACGCAAACACATCCTTCACATCGTCCCATATCTCAGCCCATGCCTTACTATAGCTCTGACCCATGAGCGTAGGATGCTTCTGGCCTGCCAGCAAGATATATGCTTCATTGTATATCGCAATCAATTCTTCTCCCCAGTACATAGCGGCAGGGTGCGGTGATGCCATGATGAGATTGCACATTTGACGCAAGTCGCTTGGCCAAAGCTCAATTGGTCCAAGTGCGGTTGAAGCCCAGTCGATGCTCCTTGCAAACTGGATGTGTTTTGGCATTGTGTCTCCGACAGGTAGCCTGGTCCAATCGAATGAGGGTGCGTCCGGTTGCGCAAGCGTGATCTGACTGTACGCCGAGTCAACAGTACTGCCCGTAGGAACACGATGGACCGAACCGCCATCCGATGCATGCTCGTGCGAGTCATGCGAGGGTACATACATTGATTCGGATGGCAACAAGTCAGTTGCGCCAGAGAGATCAGGTCGTGGCGGAAGATTGACGATACCGTTCTCCAATCCAGCCGTGTTCTCAATTGTGGGCACTATGTCAGACCTAGAGCTTGGTGTCGCGTTTGACGGTGCAGGTTGCGGTACGGCGCCTGCGAAGTAGTCGGACGGCTCGAGTGCGGCGTCTCCTGCCTGGGCTGGTCCCGAAGCTGCAATAGCCTCTGCGACTTTTGCAGCAGGTGGAAGGCTCTCTCTTGCTCCAGCGGCAGATTCTTGAGGCGACGCCGTAAATGCTCCGCCAATAATGCGCAGCCTCTTCCGTAGAGTCGAGCACGACCATGTCATGCCCGCATATACGAATGACGGTAGGCAGACGTCCAAGCTCTGTCCATCGATCGAAGCGCTGAGCAGCCAAGACTTGAATTGAAGGTAGGTCTTAATACCGGGGCTCGCGTCGTCCGATCCCGGACCGGTAATCAACTCCTGCAGGCCCTGATAGCTACGCAACGATGTATTCGCAAACAGCAAGTGCAGCGATCCAGGACCATAATTTGCGCTGTTGGCTAAGTCCACGATGAACGTAGGCCTTTCATCTTGCTCCAGAAGCTCGACCACCCCTATGGAGCTAAGCAACCCGATTTCGCCATTGCTGGTGATGTCCGGACTACTACTACGTCCGGTTGAGCTTCTCTCCAGACTCCGCCTTGCACTCAGAGCTTCCCGAGGTGCGCTCGTTGGCGCAAACCCCGGGGTGGGCACAGTGCCACGCGCCAGACTGACGGTCTTGATATGGCTGTCTTCAGTTCGCGCCTTGCTCAGCATTTTGGCACCTGCCTCAGATGATGAGAACCGAGCCGGCAGCACTGGTCGAGGTCGTGGTGAATTGCTGAAGAACAGCGGACTGGGTGGTTGTAGTGCAGGCTGATTGAAGACAGTCGGACCGAAGGTGAACCCGTCTAACGTATGCTTGCTCTTAGGCGCTCTCAGCCTCAGACGCTTGAGCGACGGCTCAGAGCTCGTTAAGACACTTGGTGGTCTTGTGGGTGAAGCCTCCCGCTTCCTCTTTGGTACGTCCGCCGAGCCTGGAGTGTTCAAGCCTAGTTGAGGTGGAGGAGGCAGCGGGAGCTTGCCTGGCGGCGTTCTTAGGCTTGTGGGTGCTTGGCTCACGCTCGCGCTTCTGCCTCGCGGTGCTGAGTTAGAAGGCCATGCCGCCGGAACGGCTGGCCTATTCGCTGTATGGAGTGTTGCCGGAGCCGGTCCGTTCCTCTCGGCTTTGCCAGGCGCAAAATCGTGCGTGCCCGTCGAGTTATTAGCAACGGCAGATGTGTTTGAAGCGGTAGTGACTGGCGCAGCAGCTGCGTCAGTGGCAGCCGCCTTTACAGCGTTCTGCTCCAGCCAGTCCGGTGTACTCTGCCGCCGGAGTGACGAAGCTGTCTGCGGCGATGGCAAGAGTCGGGGTGGTGTCGTCTCTGCAGGCTTGGTGAAGATTGAGGGCGGGACTTCCTGGCTCCGGTTCATCATACGCCCCAGACAGCGCAACCACTGTCGGACGTCACGCGCATGCAGGGAATCGAGTTCGACATGTCCGGTAATCGTTGTAGTATTACTGATGTGGCGTGAAGAGACCGCAATGTACGGAGCATTGCTTCATGAGACGGGAGTGTCTATCGATGAGTAAGCCAATAGAAACGGTGCATTCCAAGCGCGACACGTGAAGGAGGAAAGGTGCGCTCTCCGCATACTCCACTTCGTCTATTGATCTCAGATCTCCACCACCGCGCAGTCGTCGCTCGGGATGGCGGCAACGCGGCCGCATGCTCCTTACGTAAGGTGGCACGAGCTCTCCACTCAACACTGCTCCTTGTCCTCACCATCATGCCAACTCCTAACGCCCGAAGCGCATGGTCCTGCGAGCAATGCCGGCGTCGCAAGGTTCGCTGCGGTCGGGGTGATCCATGTGACCACTGTGTGCGTCGTGGAGAGCAATGTACTTGGCTCATCAGTAGCCGCCCTCAGGCAACCGAGTCAGCTGATAGCGGCCAATCCCCAACAGTAACCCAGCTACAGGCGCGTATCGAGCATGTTGAGGCCATCCTGCAGCACAATGGGCTGCTACTGCCCGTAGGATCGCCTCGCGCCCAGGTTAGCGTCCCGTCACCTCGAACGGCTGAGAACGAACATGTTGTCCGTATCGAGCAGCTTACAGGCGTGTCGCCGGAAAACACGCTGCACTCGGATGTAAACACACACGACGACTTCGATCATCAGATCATCACGACCTCTCCTCTCAGCCGTCGTAAGCAAACCAGGAATGGATGCAGCCCGACGTCGTCAGCCAGACCATCGGCGGAAACGTTACGGGCCTTACATATCCTTGACATTGCGCTCCCTCATCGTCTCAAGAGCGATGACCTGCTCGAAAGCTATCTGCTGCGTGTAGAGTGGATCCATCATCCACTGCATGTACCAACTTTCAAGGCCGAGTACGACGCCTTTTGGCAAGCCCGCAGTTTCCCTTTAGAGAGTCGAAGCGTACCGGACCTGCAATGGCTTGCACTACTCATGATTATTCTGTGCCTTGGCAGCCATTTTCATGAGACTAATGCGAACACGGACTTGGAGGAGAAATTGTACGACGCTTCTCACGAACTGCTTACGCTCTCTAAGTTCCTTGCGAATCACAGTATTACTGTTATACAGACTCTGATCTGTATGGGCCTCTGGCTTAACAATCGTGGTTTGAGCGACACCCATCATGCACAGCTTGCTCTCGCCATCAAGATGGCTGCGAACCTAGGCATCAATAAGCTAGACGTCAAAAGCGGAGCCGCCTTCGCGGCCGACGATGCAGCCTTCTTCGCTAAATCTATCGACCGACAATCATCCGATGAAGTGGCTGACCTACAGATTCGACACGAGCTTCAGCGCCGCATTTGGTGGTCCCTCGTTTGCCAGGACTTCTATACTGCATCGTCTTGTAATTTCACATACTTCATCCACCCTAAGCAATCCAAGACCCTTCTCTTTGCGAACGTGGACGACGAGCAGCTAACGAACAACCCGATGGGCGCTGTGCGGTGCTTGTCCATAGACGACTGCGCAACAGCATCGACTTACCAGCTCGTCAAGATCCCGTTTGCACGAGTGGCAAAAGCAATGGTGGATCTCTATAATGACGACCAGCTATCGTATGACGCAGTCCTTGACCTGGAAAGCATGCTGTGGACATACTATGCTGCTCTTCCCGACTACTTCAAGTGGCGAAGCCCACCAGTAGGCTTACCTACCATCCCCGCGAGTAGACATGCACAGCCGAAGCAGCTCGAGTGGCAGCGACTCTTCCTTGCTTTCACCGTGCACAACCGCGTTCTCAGGCTGCATCGCCCGTTCATGGCGCGTGGATATAGTGACACTTCAATGTTGCACTCCCGTCGAGCAACTGTTGGCTCGGCAGCTGCATGCCTCGAGCTTGGTGAACATGGCGCGCAAATTGAGTTCCCTGGCATGCGGTGGTGGGTAGTGTTGATACACATATTCACAGCTGGCATTGTCTTCTGCATTGATTACGATTACATGATACATCACGAACACAGCCGCGGCCATCCTGAAGACGACTTACGTCAGGAAAGAGCCGGTCAAGTTACACGTGCGATCAGACTGTTGACACTGGCAGCTAATCACAGTGTTCCGGCTGCGAGAGCTGTGAACGTGCTCAAATCGCTCCAAGGGCAGGCAGAGCAGTGGTCGACAGTCGTCACCGACGGAACCGATGAACGTGTCCAGAAACGACGAAAAACGTGCCCCGCCGATGAACTCCCCCAGTTGCCTGAGACTGAACTTAGCGGTCGTCCCACCTCGGTAGTGCAAGGCCCACACGGCGGAGACTTTGCGTCTGCAGCTACTGAACACATAGACCTTCACGAATTTGAATGGGCTGGACCTGACTGGGACGACCTACTCTCTTCACTCGCCAACGGCCCAGACGACGTTGACTTTGGACTCCTCGACACAATGAATGGTTTCGCAAATGGTTTCGGCGATAGCTAACGTCAACCCAACCTACTACCCCAGAATCATCGCAGCCATGGAATCTCTTCCGGCATGTACTTGTACGCTCTAAACATAGCATTGGACTCAGACCCGAAGACGTCCAGCAGCGGGCGCTCGGAGTACCGTTGGAAGAAGGGGTTGATCCACTCCCAGCATACCTCGCCGGCTTCATCAATCTCGAAAACCCGACCGAAAGCACTCTCACATACCAGCGTGTGACCAGAGGACTCGAGCCGTTGTGCGCTGCCCATGAATGGAGAATAGAAGCGCTCCGGCGCCTGATCACGCCACTGCCAGACGATCTCCTTCGTCTGCCGGTCGACCTCAATGACGCGGGAGAACTGGAATGATTCCCGGTATCGGAACGCCCCGTTGTCGAAAAGCAAGATGTTGCCATTCGGTAGTTCGGTGGCGTTGTGCTGTTGAGCTACTACTGTGCTGTCGAGATGCCAAATCACTTCTCCGGTTGCACGGTGGACTATGATGACCGCGGAGATGGAGCGCATCGACATCAGGATGTTGCCATCCTTCAACGGATAAATCGAGTTGATGAGCGGCCAGTGCTCTCTTGGGTAATGTGGCTGTACCGCAAACCGATGCTTGTCGAGGTGGTCGTTGACTTTCCACTCCCAAGTCACTCGCCCGTCGGCATCCACCTCACGAGCAACGTCTGCCCACACCCGTCCATCGTCCGCTTCGGTTCCCGGAACCCCACCCTGAACGGCTGCCGAGTCTGCTTCGGAAAGCTGCTCCATCCGGGTATATAAGATGCGACCATCTCCATAATGATAAGCGTCGTGGTGGGCATACGGATCACGATGCTGTCGTACGATGCTTCCGTCATGGCTCAGCTCAGACATGATGCCACCACCGTACTTCCAGAAGAAGAAGAAAGGTCGAGGACCATTCGGGTCGATACTGTTAATTGCGAGATTGCCGTTCGGTAGGATGCGTGCATGTCTGCCGGTGCGATATGGTAACGTCCACTTATGTGCGACGTCACCATTTGTGTCAATTAGGTAGACGCAATTGCTGGTCAAGGGTGCGACGAGCAGGTAGCCGCGTGTCACGCGTTCCGGATCTGAGGCTATTAGACCAACACCTCGTCGCCTGATGGTGTTTTGATCGACCTTGCCCTGGACCTTATTGGAGGGCGAAGCTGGGGGTGATGGAATCTGCATTGTCGTAGATTTTCCTAACAGTTCCGTGTTATGGCAGTAACGGATGAGCGTGTCGTGGTCGTGGATTGGTTTCCATACCAGGATGCCTTATATCTGCAACTGCCTCGGAGCTGTCCACCGAACCTGTTCGGAGTACCTATCGTGGAACCACAGTATTCGGTGCACCGAAGGTGTCCGAAGCTGTCCGAACGCCACTCCGAGGACAGAAGAGGATCTCGGCCATCTCCATCCATCACCATTGGACCTTTCCTATCATCACGAAGATAACGCAACATTGGAACAAGATAACGACATCGACTGTCTGAGAACATGGCAGGTATAAAGCCAGGTCTGATGTCGGAGAAGTCATCCAAACAGCATCGCAAACACCATGGAGAAGACGGCACCCAGCGCACATACGGCTCCTCACGACACCGTCTCATCTCAGGATGTCGAGGTCGGTCACAGTCATGAAGACATTTCGGAAATACGCAAAGCCTTGCGACGCGTCGATGGCCTCGTTCTGCTACCGTTGGTGTTCATGTTCGTTTTCTTGCAATTCGACCGAACCAATCTTGGCAACGCTTTGACAGACACCCTTCGCAAAGACGCCCACCTCACGCAAGCTGATATCAATCTCGGCCAAACTCTGTTCACCTTGGGCATCGTATTGTGGGAGCTTCCCAGCAACGTCATCATCAAGCGCGTCGGCGCTCATCGATGGCTTCCACTCCTGATGTTTTGCTGGGGTACCGTCACCTGGAGTCAGACGTTCATCACGTCGCGGCGTGGTTTCCTTACAACACGCTTCCTCCTGGCTACATTCGAAGCCGGCTTCATCCCGGGTGCGGCCTTCTATCTCGGACAGTTTGTCACACGTCGGGAACTGGCCTTCCGCTATGCTTTGCTATGGGCTGCAAACAGCGTAGCCGGAGCCCTCGGGGGTGTCTTAGCGCTCGGGCTGCTAAGCTTGAGCGGAAAGCATGGAGTCCACGGCTGGCAGTATTTGTTTGCCATTGAAGGCGCCCTTACATGCTTCGTCGCAGTTTTGATGGCACTCCACCTACCTCAGAGTCCCATCGATGCTTCTAAGCGGCACCGTGTGATGGGAAGCCGATGGACGATCCTCAAGCCTGACCAAGGCGCAATGCTTCAGCGACGTGCAATGCAGGACGATCCGAGCAAGAAAAACAACCTTCGCCGCGTAACGATCCGCGACTTCGACATACTGCTTGACCACCGAATCTACGGCCATCTCGTCATGGCCTTTCTCTCGTCAGTGATGTTCAGCCCGATCAACACCTATGCGCCGTCCATCATTAAAGCATTGGGCTACCGTGGGTACTCTGCCAATGGCATGAATGCTGTGGGATCAGCATGCAACCTACTCGTGGCGCTACCGCTAGCCTACTTCTCCGATCGCACGCGGCACAGAGGACTCTTCGTGCTCACAGGCTTCATAATCTCTGCCGTCGGCCTGCTCTGGCTGGCTCTGCCTCCCAACACCGTAAGCCGCGGTATACTTTACGCTGGTGTCATAGTCACTGAAGCCGGCATGGGCAGTGTGCAGGGCATCAATGCTGCGTGGCTGAGCGAGAACGTTCAGGAGCGGCAGCGGCCAATAGTGCTGGGATGCTATGTCATGTCGATCCAGCTTGCTTCTTTCGTCGGTGCGAACCTGTTCAAAGCGGCCGACGCTCCAAGATATACTCATGGACTGCTTGTTTGCGCAGGTTGCACTTTTGGGGCAGCGGCAGTAAGCATCATTTGGACGGTGTTGTACAAAGCGGTTTGGAGTCAGCATGAAGCGGAGGTTACTGATGGTCTTGACGTTGCGAAGGGCAGCCGGAGTGATGCATGATAGTCATTCACATTTCAGCAACGTTAGCATATAGCTCTTGTCGCTTTGAGTTCAACTTGATCGCAAGAATTCCCAACTGAATCTTTTACGCATTGTTTCCGGTCGAAAAGCCGCATGTGTGCGCTCATGGAATTGTGTTAACCGTGGCGAGCGTAGTATGTCGGAAACCATGGAGTAGCAATTGGAGATCGAGCTACGATACAAACTGTGTCGAGCACGATAGTGACCGAAAATCCTATAATGGCTGCTGGAACATGCGGTTTGACAAACAGGGGTTACGTCAGTGCAGGTTTACGCGGAACGCGTCAACCGACGCGTCCAGAACGTCGACTTCTAGGATACCCCATCCAAAGCAGTTGGTATAGGCACAACCATGTCCTCACCGGTGTCAGCGAAGCGACGAAAGCTCAAAGAAGCGGCGCATACACTCTCCAAACCTTTTGTGTCGCCACTGCGCAGCGCCAAAGCCGACCGAAAGCCACTAAGAGAGAACAATGTGGCGGGCAATGTCCCATATGTACCTAGCACGCTTGCGCACACCGTCAAGGCAGATTATGACGCCACTGCAAAGACTATCGATGCCTCGAAATCAGCTTCTAAGCCTACCTTACTCGCGCCTGTGCCCAAACAGCGTTGCTCTACCATCTCCATAAAGCGTCCCGACGCAGCCGAAATCGCAGCCCAAAGAGCTCTAACGTCGCTCGAGCTACAGATCAGAGCGCTGAAGAACGACCTTGATGTCTTCGCTCAGGCTCAGCACATCACGACATCAACAACGGACGCGGAGCTCGAGGTGTTGACGGAGAGATGGCGTCTCGCTTCTCAGCAAGCGGCTGAGGAGATCTTTGGTACCGTCAAGGAGCGCGTGTACCGAATGGGCGGCGTGGCTGCGTGGCGGGAGAGCGAGAAGCGCAAGTTCGAGCGAGCTAATGGACTCGGTGAGTTTGCGCTGGAGGAGGAGCCGGTGGACAACGACGCGGACTGCGAGTTCGATAGCCAAGGCGAGGAGTTGCCGGAGGAGGAAGCGTTGAGTAGGAAGAAGGAGAAGCGGAGATTGAGGCAGGAGGTTATGGACGCGGCGGATTTGCCAGAGAAGCCGAAGATGGATACGGGAGGTGGAGTGTCGAAGGTGTGGCAGGAGGGTGACAAAGATGATGATGTGGGTGTCGGTATGAGCATTATACGGCACGATTGCTGACTCTTGTGCAGACATTTACGATGGATATGATGCTCCGCTCGCTCAATATTGAGCTTGCCGTGATCGGTTATGACAAGGATGCGCAGAGGTGGGCGTGATGATGTTAAGCAGCTCCGCGTGGTGAACGACCATATATAACAAGACATGATTGAGCTGGTGATGTGCATGGGTTTGTAGAAGCGACGAAGACATGTCAATGTATAATCAACTGCAAGCATACCTAGAATGCTAATTCAGCTGAGCTGTAGCTGCAGTCTCCGCTTTAGCTCGCTTGCGCTCCGTCACTTCGTCCTTCGTGTCCACATCACCGCACGTAGTTCTGTATTGTCACTGACGGGCACACTCGAGCGATGTTGTCCTTGTCCAGCATGAGTACAGGAAGTGTTTAGTCATGGCGTCGGAGCACACCAATGGCGGATTCACCCTTTCTCCACCTCAGTCATTAGCTTCGACTACGAGCCACGCGACTTCGACCTTGCCACACCCACGCGGCACACCGCTAAGAGCGGGTGGCAGTAAAGAGTCTGCGTTCATTCGCTATGTAGATCAGCGGATACTGCACATACAGCGCCGCTTCGCCAAACGGACCTCACCTTCCGCACCTACGCTCGCGGATACGGACCGCGAGAAAGCTGATGATTGGGGCGATGTCGCAGGCTACAGCAGCATGCGTGAAGCTTGCCGGGAAATCGAGAACTTGGTTGATGTGGTCTGGGTGAGCGGGACACCCAGCCTGCAGGTCCCGTATTTGATCAATTTGGCATTACTGCTGAGCACGGTGATACCGGCGATGCCGCCTACGCCGCGAAGCCTTTTCAGAGTGTTGGCCAAGCTGGACTACTGCTTCGCAAGCTTGATTCAGGGGAGAGATGTCGAGACGGGAGAATCTCTGCCTGGCTTTGCCGGACATAAAGGCGTTAGTGGGACGGAGAAGGTGAGGGTGAGAAGTTTGGTGGAGAGAACAAGGGTGGAGGTCGTGGAGTCATTCAAAAAGGGCGAATTTGAGTACGAAGATCCGGGGACAGAGCATGGGGAAGGCGAGTTGATGCTTGAAGGCGGGGATGTTGATGAGATGGGTGATGACGGTGAAGACAGCAATGACATGCAGATTGCACGAGTGTACGACCGCACCATACAGGAGCTCGGAGATAGTCTCGAAGCGCCTGGTATTGGCATTATAACGGAGAAGCGTGGATGAAGTCTGGCTATCTGGCAGTTTACATGCCGCTATCGGAGTGCTTGTTAAAGCTTGAAGATGCCTGGATTGTGTCGTACTAAGCGATGATTCCATTGTTGGCTTTGGCGCGTGAATGGAGCTGCGCAGCAGGCGCAACCCGCCGTGCCTTCCCTACGCGGAAGATTCACAGACAGCGGGAACAACCGTGACTCGATGTCTCCTTTGGCAGCCGCGTCCCAGCTCGCACACACACGGGTTTTATTGCCCTTAGCTACCAAGGAAGGAGGTTACTCGTCTCTCACTTCTGGATAACGCCGCCGTTATTGGATTGCTTGAGAACTCATCGCACAGCATCGCACCTAGGCCGAGAATGCCGAAGTATAACGCCGTAGGGATCACTGCGACGCTCTCAATAGCCAATCTGCAGGCTTCATGTTCGAATGTCTTTGACCTCCGAATGGGCACAGAGCAGCGTGCCGACGCTGAGCGTATCGAGAAGGTGTTCGCTGGCGGGCAGCTTCTGGTGGAGAAGCCAGTTGGCGAAGATGGTGGCGAAAAAGGTGTTCTGCAGTTTGTTGGCATTAACGAGGATGTTCCGCTGCTCGTAGTTGAGGCTGGCGGGACGTTGCTGGGCGCGCAAGGACTCAAATCGCTTGTGAAACAGAAGGACGATGCTCAAGCGCTATTCTCTTCGCACGCATCAGCTTTGCAGCCTATCGCAACCTCGACTCTGCACGAAATTGACCATGGAGTGACATCTCCCGGCCTAGCGCTCACCAAAGGGTTTTCCATTCAGCCTTCCGCCAAGGCAGCGCTGCAAGGTGAATGCGGGCCTTCTTCCAAGAAGACGAAAAAAGCACGCAAGGCCCGCGACAAGCAGACTAAGTCGAGCCCAGTAGACGCTCTCCAGCGCAGTGTGTCTAGTTTCGAGCGCGTACAAGGCTATCTTGACAACGTCAACGAGCCGCAAGCGCTTTGTCTCACCGTAGATCTGGTGAATAAGTCCTTCCTACCACAGCAGCGAGGCAGCACCGTCCGCGTGACCAACAAGGACCTGAAGCTAGAAGTTTTCATTAACGGCGAGCTCGTGGGCAGTAGCTTCGTCAATACGCGCGGCTCCGCCGTCGAGCTTCGAAACGACAGAGTGCGCTTTGCCGGGACGAGGCTTCACCGTCAGCTTGAAAAGCCATGGGTCTACGTTGGTCAGGCTGGTGACCCGGCGTACTCCACATCGGAGCAGCGCTGGCAAGCTACCGGCGAAGCACTCGGGACTGAAGCGCGCATGCGAGGTCATAATAACTGGGGAGACTCTCCACCTTCGGCGCAGCTGCTGAATGCACTGTCGCAAATGCACTTGCCTGACCGCCTACGTCAAAAGCATCAGCTAGCTGTCATTGACTTAGTCATAACTGCAGGCAGCGGGAAGAAGTACGGCCCTGAAGCGGGCTATATCACGGAGCCTTCTCGCATGAAGGAGCCTAATTACGTATCGAAAAGCTCGCCGTCGGATCCTCTTGCAGGAAACAAAGCAACGCACGACTTGTCCCAGCCTGACGCAGATCGGTGCCGACTATCCGCACCTGCCGTCAATACCATCACCGAGACCCCACTAGATGTTCCATTTATTGAGCAACGCCCTGCAGTTGCTGTCAACGATGGAGTACAGCCTGCCCCACCCGTCACACCTCCACGCCGCAAGCGCGTTGCAGACTTTGCATTGGAGGTTGGGTTGGAAGGCGTGGACTTGGACATGGCAACCTCGCCGTACGAGAATTCTCGGGGCATGAGCGGCAAACGCCGCAACTTACGGCAACGGCTCAACGACATCAGCCTGATGAACTCGAACAACAAGGAGAAGCACCTGACATTACTTCGCGAGGAGCTGAACATTACCGGTGCATTACGCAACGCCGAAGCAATCATGGACGTTGAAAGTGCGGCTACGCAGCCTTCGCCATTCAAGAGAGCTCGCCTGAGTTGCGACGGCAATTCTGCGCTTGAGATGTTAGCGGCTGCCGCTGTTGGTCCCACTGAAGCGACCATCGATCCCAGGAAGCTTCTGTTCATCGGCGCTTCTGCACCAGCGGTGCAGCCTCCGGTGGCGGCAGATCCGGATGCACTACTCACACAAAATCGTATCGACATGGCGCTTCATGCCGGAGCTGCTTTCGCGGGTCCCCTGCTCCGCCACATCGCTTCGGCCCCTCCACAGCGTCTACCACAGAAAGCAACGCGTGCATCGTCCTTGGCCAACTCACCGTGTGCCACGCCCGTCAAAGAATCGCCAAGGAGCAAAGCGGCGCAGACTCCGAATCTGCAGCGTAGCATGTATGTCCCTCGTGTGGGCTCTCCTATTCCAATAGATCCGGTGCTGAATGCACCGCATCGATCCGGTCGCGGCGCGAACAGGACACGGCATGCCTGGAACCCGACGGAGAAAACTCCACAGCAAGCGATGGACGAGTTCAGTGTGCCCGATCTGAGTAGAGGTTGCGCGATTACCTACGCTGGTGATGGAGTGCAGAGACAAGTGGGCAAGGCGAGAAATGGGGAGTTCAGGGAGGAAGCCGTGGTGGTGGGCATGAGATTTATCGTAGTATAACGCCAGAGTCATGGCGGCATGGCGGGACATGTAGTCGCACCGTGTCAGAGGCATGCGATATATGGATGACATTACGCGGCGTTCCCGATCGCTGTAAAGCCGTGACTTGTGTGCGGCAGATTAGACTCTTTCGATGTTGGCCTCCAAGAATATGCACGGAAGGACTCATTAAGCATGCTGCAAGTGGAGGTACAAGCTTTTATCGAACGCTCGCCAAGCTCGCCGGCGTCCATGGATTGAATCTAGTAGGCTCTGAAGTAGAACTCTCTTGGAACGCTACTCTGTATTCATCTTGTGATTCTTAATGTCAGCTCAACCTTTCGTAGGCTGCCATTGTAGAGATCTCCAGTTAGGTCTGGATTGTAGGTTGCACGGCACACTCCTCGCAGTGGAGCAAGGACAGGAAACACGCGCCCTAAGTCCTTTCCGGGCATAGCTTATCAGTGAGCCACGCGGTCAAGTGCCTCGAGCGTGAACTCACCCCTGATCGCGGTACTGTACATAGAAACACATCACGGCGTTGGAGGGAGATGGATTGACAAACGCACAGCCAACGTCTTACTCTACTGTAGCATCCATGCGAACGCTCTCACAGAAGTGATGAGCGAAAGCCTCACCCGATCGATCCACCCTGCCCTCGATTGTCCGTAGCAAGCCTGCATCGAAATCTGTTCGGCGATGCCGCGACAATGGCAGCGCATAGGTACTGCGGCGGGGGTGCTCTTCGTCTTCGTTGTCGTGCTTTCCACCTTCAGGAATCTTCGGCTTGGCCCGCCACCGCCGAATACCTTCCAGCAGGCATACGGAGATTACAAACAGAGCCTACCGCACCGCCCGCAGGATGAACTTCAGCCCAAGCCGGAGACTGTCATGAACTCGCCATACGAATCTACGGCTGCGACCGCTGACACTACAACGGCTGGCGAGGGTGTACCTACGCAATCGACGGCAACAACCCCGTATGTCGAGAACACTCAACCATCAGAACTTGTCGGTGACCGACCACCAACTGGATGGGAGAAGGAACCCAGTCTCGACCAGCTGCTATCCGAAACAGCAGATCCGACCATCCAAAGTGTGCTGCTGTCTTCCAGTAGCGAAACCAGTCAGCTCGAGCAGCCGACTGCAGCAGCAAGCACTATCAGCGAAAGCGCAGCCCAGCCCAATAGCACCGAGATTAGCAAGGCCATCGTCATGGGCAGGTTGAACACGGAAGACACGGATTGGGTGTCCAAGGAACTCTCTGACTGGCAAAGCGCAATTTATGTCGTCAACCTGCCTGATAACGCAAGCTCGCCGACAGGCCGGAGAACGAAGATCAACAAGGCAAGAGAAGCCATGCCCTATTTGACGTACATAATCGACACCTACCCTGACTTTCCGGATGTCATGGCCTTCATCCACGCCCATCGCAAAGGCTACCCGACGGCGTGGCACACCGATGCGAACAACCATGACGCTGTGGACATGCTTCGGAAACTGCGCCTCGGTGTTGTAATGGAACGTGGCTATGTCAATCTGCGCTGCACCGAGAGCCCAGGGTGTCCGGTCGAGATCCTACCTTGGCGCTCTCCTGCAGATCCTGAAAAGCTACCTGAGCACATCTTTCCGTTCGTTTACGCTGAGTTCTTCAACCGCACCTTTGCTCAGGCGAAGGACGAAGTTTCCGTCGTAGCGACGCCTTGCTGCGCACAATTTGCTGTTAGCAAGGAGCAGATTTTAAAGCATACGAAGCACGAATATGAACGCTGGAGACGATATCTGGAATTTACATCGTACAGTGACGCCCACATTGGCCGTGTATTGGAGTATATGTGGCACATAATGTTTGGGCAAGAAGCTGTACATTGTCCGAACGCCTGGCAATGCTTCTGCGACGTATATGGGCAGTGTCATAGTGACGCCGATGTCCTAGGGCTGCACCCTGCGGCAGAGTGAGCTTAGACGTGTCCTTGTAGATCTGGGTTGAAATGAGCGGCGGCGTTGGATCAGGTGGCTGCAGACTTGTTGGCGAAACTGCACAAATGCATTGATATGACGGACAGGATCTGCTGCCACAAGGTGGACAATCATATGTGAGAGCTGACTAATTACGGACGCTTCTGGCAAAAGCACGCTCAAGGGTATCGTAGAAGAGCGTTGACTGCATGCGAAGACCGTTGAACGAACGCAATCCACTGATGCTTGCCGGAAGATATCATACTTCATCTTGACCGACTTAGTCAAGTTGTGTCCATACTCGCCTTCATAGCGCGCTCCAAGTCCGCGTCGCCAAAGTCATCTGAGCCATATTTCCGTCGATGTTGCTCGAGTAAGCTCTGCTTCTTGACGTACTCCATCACAATTTCTTCTTCGGTCTTCTCCTGCTGCGTCTTCTCCTTGCCTCCCATCGCATGCTGCTGAAGCGCGGACTCATTGGCCTTTGGGCTGACCGAGCTTTGACTGGCAGTGTAGCTAGGCGGATCCGCGCTTGGCTCTCCCTCTTTCGCTTCGTCGTCTTCCCTCTTCTGCCTTTGTACTTTGAGGCTCTCAGCAATTGCTCGCTCAAGCTCATCGTCATGCAATGTGGTGGACTGGGAATGCTCCGTCGTCTCCACTGCCAACGCCTTGCCGGCTTGCCTTGGGTGCTTGTCATATTGTTTGTCGGCGTCAGCTCGCATAGAGCGCTCCCTCTGCATGTCATCCAGTGAAGCTTGGATTGCCTTCTCTATATCTGCGTCTTCATCCGCGTTGCCTCTCGATGTTTCTTGCACGGAGAGGCGGATAGCTTCCCTCAGCTCGCCTTCCTCGAGAACACTCGGGCCTTCGGAGGTACGCGCATGTTGCAAACTTGCCTCTTGCGCTCCCATGCGCAGCATTGCGCTTTCGGGATCGCCGTGCGTCGCTCCGGGATAATCGTCACTCTTCTCAAACGCTCTACTGGCACTCGAAGCTCGGCTTCGTCCAGTAACGTTCGGTAGGTGGTCGGCTTTCTCCCTCAGCCGATCCATCAGCTCGTGCTTCTTGCGCCTCTGATCCTCGAGGATTGCCGCGACAATCTCGTCGGGGTTCCGCTTCTTCTTGACAGTCTTGATCAGTTCTTGCCACCTTCGTACAATGCTTCCGCGTTCTTCTTCGGTGCTGGCCGTCCACTCCTCGTAGCCTTGTGCTGTGCGTGCTGCGATGATGTAGTTCTGCACAGAGCTGCCCCAGATCTTCTGCATCTCCTTGTAGACACCTTTCATGGTATAGCCAGGGATGCCGAATATGGCTGCTCCGGGCTTGAGAGCGATACCACCAATGCCTTTCCCAATGCCCTTGAAAAAGCCTGCCGGACCTTCCTTCGCAGCGCCACGCATGGGTTGCGTGACGAGGCCAGTGATGCCGTCGAACATGCCATAGCCAAACTCTTTTGTCGCAGCCTTTAGACCCGATTTGAAGTCTGTGATCTGCTCCCTCTTACGCACTGTATCGTCGCCGTACAGTCTCGGCGCATTGTGGAAGCCAGTGGCAAGACTGTGCGTAAAGTCCATCGGCGATGAGAAGCCAGCACCGACGATCTTGCGGATGCCCTTACTGGTATCAATCACTGTCTCTACGGTAGACTCACCGTTGTTGCCTCCATTACCAGACACCGAGGCACCACGAGACCGGCTACCCGAACGAGAACGCGTACGCGTGCTGCTTGCAAGTTGGCCACGAAGGGCATCCGCCATCGAAGCTGGTATGCTGCCGCGAATGGGTGGCGACAGCTGCCCTGTATCGGTGCTTGAGCGTGATGAGGACGCCTGTAGCTTCGCAAGAGACTCTTGCAGATTGAACGCTGAGTTACTGCGATCACTTGTTGGCGTAGTCATGCCGCTGGTGACGGCAGTATCACTGCCACTACCTGATACGGCACCTGACTGACTAGTGCTCGCGCTTCTATCGTTGGCGGTGGAGCTTGCAGTGGTGGTTGATTCTGTTGAATGGCTTGGAGTGGCGTCGCCGCCATCGACAGACTTTCGCTTCTTTGCCGTGTCTGGATGTATGTGGAGCGCCTTCAGTGTATCGATCGGCATATCTGCAACACCCATCATCATGGTGCTCATGGTGCTCACTATCGCCGTTGCGCCGCCACTGATAGGGTCCCATGGGCCGTCGTCAGTCTCATACTCCCGTGGCCGGTATAGCTTGATGTCGTTGAAATCAAGAAGCCCCTCGTTCGCAAGCGTGCAAGCGGCCATAGCACTAAGTCGTACTTGCGTGCGCTTCAAGCGCCATACCGCAGCGCGACTCGGTGACACGTTGCATCGCAGTTTGTCGACATCGAGGAACTGATGAAACGACTGTGCACCAATATCGCTCCCTCGCTCGCTTGCAATCTTGTCCGCGAGCTCCTGCGCCCTTTGCTGACTTTCCGGTCTGAGACAGTACTCGATCGCTTCAGCCAAGTTTTCAGCCGTAAGCTGCTTGTGCGGAATCGGTTGCGGCCCAGCACCAGCTCTTGCCACCATACTGCCCCAGAACGGTTGATCACCGAAGAAGGGCACAACCACGGTAGGTCGTCCGGCCGTAATGCCGGCTGCGGTGGTACCTGCGCCTCCGTGATGGACGACGCAGCTTACATGCTTGAACAGCCAGTCATGCGGGACGTTGCCAAGCATGAAAACTCCATCAGGCTTGCCCAGCTCGTCAGCACCCATGCCACCCCAACCTTTGGAGATGAGCGCACGCTGACCGGTGATCCTGACAGCGTCGAACAGCAGCTTAGTCATCTCATTCGGATCATCAAGCACAATTGAGCCGAAGCCAATATACACAGGTGGCGGGCCAGCATCCAGAAAGGCCTTCAGATCCGGTGCAGGTGTGTAGTTGGATGCCAGGTTGAGGAAGAAGAAACCAGATATGGCTATGTTCTGACCCCAGTCCTTCGGCTTTGGTATCAGTGCCGGTGACCAGCAATACGTATGCGGGATTTGAAGGCGTTGGAGCATTCCTGGTGCCCATACAAGGCTGATCGGCTCAAGGCCAAGACTGTTCTGGCGAAATCTGTTGATAACATCTCCCAGGCCCTGCCATGTCAGCATTTCAATGAGCGTGTATGTGATGTAGTTCGTCAGGTTTGGATCGGCATTAGAGGACTGAATGTTTGCCAGTGGATGTGGGAATGCTTGCGTGGGCGAGTAAGGCATCGTGAACATAATGTGGAGCGGAAGACCCATCTTCTCCGCGCAGTGGATATGAGCGAACGAGGGTGGGTTGGCAACGATACAGTCCGCGACAAAAGGTCTGTTGCCTGGCTCCGCATCGCTGTCGGTGGGATGGCTTGCCGTCCAGTCTTCGATTGTTTCATTCGTGGCCTCCGGACCCAGACCGTCACCCGCTTCAAAGCACGACCGCCAACAGCCTTTCAAGTACTCCCCGACCTCCTTCCGCCGCTTCCCAACGTCACCTGCTCGGAGCGCGTCGAAGCTTGGCATAAGGCCCGGATTCTTCACCATGAACGCCATAAGCTGCGCTGGATCGCCACCTATGCTGAAGAACTCAAGGCCATGCTCTCGCACAAATTCCTTGAAGTTGGGATGCGTCGCCAAGCGTACACGGTGACCGTAGGTATCTTTTAGCACCTTGCCCAGTGCGATGAATGGTTGGACATCGCCTCTCGAGCCGACCACTTGTATGACAACATTCATGGGCGGCGGAGGTAATTTCTCGCCATCACCTCCCAAGCTCTCCGGAATGTATGGAGCTGGAGGCGTCGGCTCCTTTTCCGTTTGGTCTTGCTGCCGTCGTAGAGCCGGTTGCAGCAGGCTTGACAGCTTACGGCCACTCTGCTTGATTCGAATATCCACCCGTCCGTCATCCGTGACTTGTGCCTTTGTCCCAAAGCCATCCTGCTCGCTCTGTACTTCACCATAATGGCCCCCATATGCAGGAGGTGGAGGCGCACTCGTCTCGTTGTCGGAAGCTGCACCCTCACCCGACGCCGTGGGCAAATCGCGGCCTTTGGTGTTGGCGTCCTCGCTCGTCACTGCCGCTCCGGCCTGTTCCACCATGATTTGGGGTACGCTCGGGTCCTTGCCGGCCTTCTTCCCATCTTCGTCGCCAGAGGCCATGCTTTCGGCGATGGCAGCCTACAAGGTCAGCATCTGATCAGGAATCCGCCAAAACTTGTGATAAGACCTAGATGATAAGACTTATGCCGTCTTTACTACGATATGGTTTGTGATCGACGTGAACAGCCAAGCGTCGTGGGAGACTCCTGCGCGAAGAGTGCACGTATTTACTCGCAACAAGCAAGACATCTAGATGCGCGTGGCACGCTACGTCACTGGAGACCTGCAGGGACACAGGCGCGTTGATTGTGCGCGTGTCACTCACCCAAGCCGTTCGGGCTTCCGGGTCATTGCGGTGAAGAGAAGGCGACGGACTCACTCCCAACCCGACACCGAAGACCGCGAATGGAAGAGGGAAGTCTGCTGGCTGCAACTGGTTATTGCTTGCTGACACATCCTCTTCGCCACTTTCAGGGTTCCATCTGCACTAAAAGGGATAGCTACAACGACAAGTGAACGAATGGCGCAAAGTCGAGGTGTCCACCAGGCAAAAGCATCGTGTCGGACTCGAGTGGAGTTTGCTGTGCAGAATGCTCACGATCCCTCCACCAATTTCATGTCGTAACACCACAGACCAAAATCCCACTTCATGTCCGAACGTGCCGGGGTGTAACACCGTTTGGGCTATATGCTAACGGAACTCCAGGTCAATCCCGGCTGTGACAGCTCAACAACGCCAGAGCCTGCCGAGCCTTGGTCTGCAAACGGTCAATCTACCTCCAGGCAACAGATGATCTACTACCGCAGCTACGTTTGCTGCCCGAAGCCACGCTGACTTATCATGCAAGGTGCCTTGGTGATTCATGCTGTCGAAGCGTATGTTGACACCAGACATCATGTTCGTGGGCGATCACAGTTCCGTTTATCCCGCACCGAGGCCGAGCTGCATTCGTATCTAAGAGCCTCGCTGCGTCCTGCACTTGCAGTAGGCAACAGACGCGTAGAAAGCGTTGCGAAGAAATGCTGTTCGTGCCTCGACATCAGGTTGTGCTGATTGCGCACATCCCCTGCCCACTCTCTTCAGAAGTCTTGCTTCACTCCTGGTCTTGTCTCTGTACGCTAATCTCTCTGACTACCATGATGTCTGTTTTATGCTCTCTGTCTTCTGCTCGGTGGGCTCGATCGACGTTAGCACTCCCATGGGAAGCAGACTCCCCACCCTCCGAAGTGGTCATGGATTGGCCGTTGTTGTCTCCGCTCCAGATGTGGGCTTCGTGCGGCCACCGCTTGATATTCGACCATAAAGCAATCTCGTCGTCTTCGGCGACCGTGTCTGCTCCCTTGACAGATCCGAATGCGTACGCTTTGCTTGCCCTCTTCGCAGACGGGTTCTGAAGCTCCGAACCGTCATTGCCACTAACACCTCGCTTGGATGGCCGACCGCTTTGGGATCGGTAACCTGAGCTTACCCTCTCTCCAAAGCGCTTGAGCAAGGGCGCGAAGGTTGGAACGCAGGAGATGAATACGCCAAGGTTGATCTCCACGATCGACCAGATAATGATCGATTGGGAGTCGGTGTAGTGCACCAGCTTAGCGATGGTACGCATGCGGATGATCTGGATGATGGACACGAAGAAGCCAAGTGCAAAGAGTCCCCCCACCGCCAGCTTCTTACCGAGACTGAGCTGCAGCCGCTGAAGGATAGGGAACGGTAGAAGGATAATCAGGATGTCGAAGCCAAGGCTGGATCCACCGAGACCTGAATAAGTTGCATGTCAGCGTCTCGCAAGCTTCAGAGTCAAAGGAGGGAGCCAACCGAAGTATGACGCAAGCTGATCGATGCAGGTGCCAGGCAGTGTCGGATCCCATTGTTTTGCAACCGGTCGACAAGCGAAGGACAGCAGGAACGTGTAAATCAGCTGATTAGCGACGACCAGTCCGAGCACAGCATACAGAATGCGTCTGTACGTCGAATTAAAGCCTGCCAAACGCAGGTACGACGTCAATAGGGAGCCTTTGAAACCCAGAAGAGCAAGGCAGTAGATCGGCCCGCCCGCATATTGTACTCTACTGAACGGGACCGCGTTGGTCAGAGGGAAGTCGACGGCGTTGAGACCCAAACCCCATCTCGTCTGATAGATTGCGATGGTGCTGTACCCGATGCCGAGGAGTGCGCCTGCCAAAGCGGAATAATCATCCAGTCCAAGGGTCTTGACTACCGTCACCCTCTGAGTGAAGCGGATGGCCACGGCGAGTATGGCAATACCTGAGAACACAGAAGCGATGGCGATGATTTTCCCAGCATCGGAATGGCTAGGAGCGGTTTCGAGGTTATATACCCAACCGGCTGCAAAGATGGGCATTTCTGCAAGATTCGTGCAACGAAGCGAAGGAGACAACAGGACAGAGCCGACACTTGAGGCTGGCTAAATCACACCCTCAGGTGGCTGGCCATGTGCAGCCCGACTACATCGACGCAAGCGTACACCCCATGCTAGATCATCGCGTGGGACTTCGATAGTTCCAATGCTCATCCGAGGTTCGCGGCATCATCCGTCTCCTGTGACTGGCTTCGTTCCCCAGACTTAACGCATTGGATGGAGCGTGCACAGTCTGCGACCGAGAAGGGGATGTTGTGATCTTCCAGGCCGGGCTCGCTAGGGTGCTGAGTCGTTGAGACTCGGACCCTGCTCAAGGAGTCCTTGCTGCGAGCCTAGCATGGCAGCACCCTTGATACCCATGCGTTCCTGCAGCATAGTCGGTGTCGAGCTCAGCCCGGAGGCATTCAAGAGGCATCGGCATTAAGGAACGTGCGGCCGAAACTGCACGATCATTTACCAGGGAGCTACGCGAGGATGCGCTTACGATGTGGCTGTCGCTAGATCATACAGCCCACCATTGCATTGGGTGCCGCTTGCTCCCCGGTAGCTTGGCTACGCAGGGTGCTGGAATTGCAGAGCTTGTGATATCCCAGGCTACCGTGCTTTCGACCCTCCGAACGGCAGTATTCACTACCAAGTAAGTTAGGCATTGTGTGACAGCACAGCGTCAGGACATTTTGAAATACTCATTGACAGCATAGATCGGTCGAAATGCAACTCGGTACTGGGAAGGTCTCGGCAGAAGTAGAGATGTCCAGGCCCGGGTGCCGCACTGCAAGGGCCGCAGCATGGCGCTGCTCACACATCCCGAGGAAGCCGGCTTCAAGCCCACAACGGCACCGCACCGCTTCGCACAACGGCGTGTACCGCGCGCTATCAAACCTTGGCATGCGCCAGTTCCCGCATCCTACTGATCCCTCTCACTTTATAGTCGACGCCAATCACGGGAGATAATGTCCAGACCCTGCAGGATGGTGCCGTCCACCGGCATTTCCACTAAACAAGGCCTGCAGGCTGCAGCCGACCCAGGGCACAACGGCCATGAGATGCATGGAAGCAATCGAGAACGGAACAGGCACCTCGGCATCCCTCGTTGACGTTGCATAGTGGTTTATATTGCTCCCAAGGTAGGTCGGCGGAAGTTCTCTGTTGTTTCAGCCAACAAGCAGCCATTGCTTCCTGTCACTTCCTCATCACCTGCGCTCAGTCTGCAGGCCGTCATGCTGTCTACTACGTTTCTCGCGCTCCTCTCACCGGCGATCGCCAGGGCATGGATGCTTCCTGAGCGCTCTCTCCCGGACACACTATCCCCTCGAGGTTTCCTACCGACATCCTCATGCAGATGCTTCCCTGGAGATCTCTGTTGGCCTTCTGAAGCAATATGGGATGCCTTCAACTTCACAGTAGGAGGTCGCTTGGTGGCCACGGTCCCTCTAGCAGCACCTTGCCATTACGATCAGTACGCACCGTACAGCAACGACACTTGTGCAAACTTGCAAGCCAACTGGCTTTGGCCGCAACAGCAGTAAGGGAGACCGTACCTCCTCTTATCTAATTACTCAATGTGCATACTGACTATACAGCTATGACTCCTCCTCATCCATAATGGCACCCTTCTTCGCTAACCAGAGCTGCGACCCTTTCACGCCTCCATCGGCTCAATGCGTTATTGGTACCTACGTTCAGTATGCAGGTAAGCATCGTGGCCTCATCCATCGACAAGCGTGATACTGACGAAAACAGTAAACGTTTCTAGTCCCGCAGATGTGATTGCTGGGATCGCTTTCGCAACCCTGTTCAACATCCGTCTTGTCATCCGCAATACCGGCCATGACTACAACGGCAAGAGCACTGGTGCCGGCGCCCTTGGCTTGTGGATGCATCATCTTAAGAACATCAGCTTCTCGCAGTGGTCCGATCAATATTATAACGGTACTGCCATCAAGTTGGGAGCAGGCGTGCAGGCCATCGAAGCCTACGAAGCTGCCGATGCCCAAGGTCTACAGGTCGTTGGCGGAGAGTGTCCGACAGTTGGCATTGCTGGCGGCTATACGCAGGGTGGCGGTCATTCTGCGCTCGCCTCCAAACACGGTCTTGCCGCTGATCAAGTGCTTGAATGGGAAGTCATTACTGGCACCGGCCAATATCTTATCGCAAACCGCCATCAAAACTCCGATCTGTTCTGGGCGCTTTCCGGTGGCGGTGGCGGCACATACGGCGTGACGCTGTCGATGACTGCCAAAGCTCACCCAGACACGCCAACTTCCGCGATGAATCTCACTTTCTTGAGTGCCGGCACCACGCAGGACAACTACTACAGTGCCATTGAAACATTCCACGCCAGCCTGCCCGCTATCGTTGACTCGGGTGCGATGAGCGTGTGGTATTTCACGAACCAATCCTTCGCCATCTCTCCGATCACCGGCCCTAACATCTCTGTACCTCAGCTCAAGGTGTTGATGTCACCGCTCGAGACGAAGCTGCAGCAGCTGAACATCTCATACACAAGCTACTACGGCCAATTTTCCGGCTATCTCAAGGAGTACAATGCCATGCAAGGACCAATTGAAGTTGGCATCGCTCAATACGGCGGTCGCTTAATCCCCCGCTCGGTTGTGCAGCATAACAACTCGGCTCTTATACAAGCGTACCGCGAGATAAACAACCTTGGCGGTCAGTTTATCGGCGTTGGAGTTAATGTCAGCATGGCCAATGCAGGGAATCCGTACAACGCGGTGAATCCTGGCTGGCGGACAGCGCTGATTGACACTGTGCTCACAACGTAAGTTTATCCGCGTTGTCCTTGTGGTCTCAAAACAGCTGACGCTTCTTGCCACAGACCTTGGGACTTCACTGCGCCTTGGACCCAGATGCTCGCCAATCAGCAGCTTATGACCGATGTTCTCGTTCCGAAACTTGCGGCCTTGACGCCCAATGGCTCATGCTATCTCAACGAGGGCGACTTTAGACAGCCAGACTTCCAGGACGTCTTCTATGGTTCAAACTACCCGAAGCTTCTTGCCATCAAGAACAGATACGATCCTAAGCATATGTTTTACGCAACGACTGCGGTAGGTTCGGAGTACTGGACACCCCAAGCAAACGGGACTGGCAGGCTATGTAGGTCGTAGATTGATACGTCAAGCGTGGCGGTGTCATTAGACGTTCTGCATAGCAATGGAGGTTGAGTGGATAGACATAGAGTGAGGTGTAATGGAGAGATCTTGGATGCATATTCAGGCATGCACCCGTCTCGAGCTGTGCATCTGCTACAGTAAGCGCGCCGAGCTTCATCGTTTGCCTTTCTTGGTAACAGTGTGGTCTTGTGCAAGCAGGTAATCATTCCGTTCGTGTTCCGTCCAAGGATTACTCCCCCGCGGGCGGCAGCGTCAACGAGCATCGCCATTTGGCAGCCCGTAGCTCGGAGCGACAGCTAGTTCCAATACTGGTCTTGAGAAAGAACGTCGAGACGGTGGACAATCCCAGGTGGATGGTTAATGCTGCAGCACGCTCCACAGGCCATAGCTTAGCACCGAGTTGAGTGAACAACCTTGAGATGGCAATGGCGATTGATGTTCAGCATTCCTGACCATCGCCGTGTACTGTGACCGAGGTTCGCACAACACTAAATGATTGTCGGGTTGATGACGCTGGCGGCGTCGAAGTGATCAACAAGCGCTGCGTTGCGCGGAGCTTCCTTTTTGTAGAAGACACCACATCGTGGTCCTGCATCCGCCTGTTACACAGATACCTTGCATCAATACACAAACAGCTGCCTACATCCCAATCACGTAGGATTATGACTTCAGATAACATGGACCGACTCTGAACAATCCTGGACACAATACTTTTGAACGCGCCGACAGGAAGAGCCAGGATGGACCTTAGCAGAGGAAGCAGTGTATACTCTACCGATCCTAGTCGCAAGCCGACATACCTCAACTACCGAATCAGTCTGGAGAGCAACAGTCGACCAGGATCTTCGATGGCATCCAATACCGCCAAGGAGTACGTCGAATCGATAAGCTCCCTGTCTTCTCAAGCAACCGGTGCGACTGGCCCACAAGCACTCACGCCTATCCCGCAATCACCAAACCATTCACGGCAAGGCAGCTATCGCCCGTCATACATGAATCATGCCAACGGCGCGTCGTCGGTATCACTATCGAGTCAACCGAAGGATATCCCAAGGAAAGACGTTCCCACCACATCACTAGTGGATGCCGTTGACCTAAAGTCTGCTCCCTACAGGTCGTCTGGTCTGCTGTTGCTCTTCTTCGCAAGTGAGATACATCGCAAGACTATGTACTACGTCGAGATCCTCATCAAGCAGAAGCGATACTCTGGAGTCGCTATAATTGGGAGTCACGAGCATGAAAGCCCTCTGAAGCAGTTAAAAATGGATTTATACGGCTTGGTCGGAAAGCTGGGCAGAGAGATGGCCGTGCAAATGTACACTCTTTCTGCGCCAAGTGAGAGCGAAGTTTTTGCTGTTGTGGACCGGGCCATGAAGAGCGACGGCAATGTGAGAAGCGTGCTTTGCGGCGTGGCGCACGAGAACGCAAGCGTAAGCGCAAAGGATATTGTTGAAATTCCCGGCGGTGTCCTTGCAGACTCATGGCAACGCAGCGTTGGGTACTTGCACGCTGTCGCAAGGACAACGATACCGATTCTGGCAGACCAACCGTCGCGCTCTGAACCGGGTTCTTTCTTCGTTCTCACCCCGGAAGACGCTGCCTCGCCCGTCGCACGGGTTAATCAGGTCGCTTGCGACGAGTTAGTATCACAGCTTAGCGCTGCTTCCGCGATGCAGAACGTCACCGTGGATCATGCTGAACGAGCTCTATTCCCCGAGCCGGAGCCCGAGGCGATAGAAGCAACCGGCATGGTTCCTCTACTTAAGAACTATGAGCTGGACCATGAACCAGTGTTCGCGCCATCTGAGAGTCCAACAAAGCTGTGGAACATGTGGGCTTTGGCAAATGAGATGAATGGCACAGACTGAATGCAACGCTTGTGTTTTTACCCGTGCTATTTGCGTACTGGCTCTTTCCAACCATACCGGTTCTTGAACCATCTGATCACATACACCAGGGCAACCAAGACTGGCACCTCAATGAGAGGTCCCACAGTCGATGCCAGAGCCTCCTCGCTTCCTGCGCCATATACGGAGACGACCACGGCAATAGCCAACTCAAAGTTGTTGGACGCTGCTGTGAAGGCCTGCGTGCACCCGATCTTGTAGCCGAAGCCAGCGCGCCACATCATGATCGCCGTGAGCGGGAAGATGACCAAGAAGTAAACCACCAGTGGAGCGCACACGCGTAACACTGAGGTGATCTGCTGAACAACGTGTAATCCTTGACTTGCAAATAAGACGATGATGGTGTAAAGCAATCCAATCAGCGACAACGGCGCAATGAAGCGAATGAAGTACTTCTGGTATTTCTCTTCGCCGAGCAGGGCCCGCAGTGCCAAGCGGGTAATGATGGCTGCGGCCAATGGGATGCCCAAGAACACCGCGACGGAGGTGGCCGCATCTTGATAGAGGTAACCGTCAAAGTCCGCTGGATCATGCGAGACGACTCGGATGTAGAAGACGGCCATGGGTGCAAACAGCACAATTTGCAGGATACTGTTGAAAGCCACCAGTACTGCGCAATAGTCGCCATCGCCGCCTGCAAGGTCCGTCCAGATCAGCACCATGGCGATGCATCTTGCCACACCAACGAAGATCAACCCATCTCTGAGCGCTTGTCGATCCGGTAGGAAAGCCCATGCCAGAGCGGTCATGAACAGCGGCGCTATGATCCAATTTAGGAGGAACGAGATTCCAATCTGTCGCCACAGCTCCTTTGATTTTGCCAGGAGGTGTAACGTCTCGAAGCGGACCTTGCAAAGAATTGGGTACATCATGACCAGTAAACCAACGGCTATGGGTCCGGAAACGCCGACGAATGTACCGCGTTGCAGCGCTGGACCGACCGAGGGGACCAAGTTACCCAGAATTATGCCAAGAGCCATGGAGAGGAGGATCCATAGGACGAGTAGGCGGTCGAGGATCGAAAGACCTTTGAAAGGAGGTGGGAGAGGAGTCTCATCGCTCGAAACGGTGATCGCTTCTGTTGTTGTTGTTGATGTCAGCTCATTGCCTGTTCGTTGCGTGAGCTGCGTTGAAATTGTTACCTTGACCTCTTGTATATGCCGCTTCAACATCACCATCCTTTACATTGAAGCCCTCCGTAGGCTTGCCGTTGAAACTCGGCGACGACTCGCCCGCAGTGGCAAACCTTCCAAGCCCGGCGTCTGGTTTGGGATCGTTGGCAACACCTCTTTCAACGGTGTTCATGTTGTGAGCTTTGCAGTATTGTATGGTGAAGAATCGTAATGAAGCAAATATGAAGATCCGCCCTTGAGGAGGCGTTATATGTCGAGAACCTCGTACACCGTAGCTTGTTAGAGAGGCTCGAGCCAATGGCAAAGATTCTGTGACGTCCAGAATTGCGGCCAATCAACAGCGAGCAGTGCCATCCAGGGTCTATCAAGAACTCAGTTCACTGGCTGTAGCAGTGTTCTGTACATGTAGTTCTACCGCGGGCGTCGAATGTCACCGAAGGATAGACACGAGCGTAGGACTGTGCGCGGGTTGATAATGTAGTTTTTGGAGAGTTATATGTGCCAACGATGAAGTAGTCTACGCTCTGCGGCTGCATGGTCGCATGGATGAGCGATTGAACCCTCAACGACAATAGCTCCTGGAGCTGCCACACTGAACCTCTTCGTGTCACTCATGAACCTCATTCCGATGATTCAACCGGACTTTTTTGGTTCTTTCTCGGTTGTTGTCTCGGGCACTGCGACTCCCTCGAGCGGCGCATCCCTTTCGTTCGCCTGATAGCGAGCATCGCTTTCATAAGTCATAAACTCATCGTCGTTAAGCTTCCGGTAGCGGATCCAGAAGATGACCGTTTGCACAGCCAGAGCTATAGCAGGACCAGCCCAAATCCAGATAAGATGAGGATCAGCGATAGCTGGTGTAAGTATCTCACCGAGTGCGTAAGATAGAGCCTGATTGAACAAGAACGCCGCCATTACGAGAGACTTCATACCTGAATGCAGAGGGGCACGAGAGTCAGCTATGTACCAGAGGGCTGCGAGGGGATCAGGAGATCGCTCTGCTTACCGGGTGGCGACCTGGCATATGCCAGTTCGTACGCGGTCACGTTGCAAAAGCTAAACGACTGTCAGTGCACGCCACGATACAGATGCATAGTCTATGTGATGAACGTACCATTCTGAGAGTGCCCCCAATGCATAGTTGGGTAGTTGCCACCAAATCGAGATTGGTGACACCTCGCCGTCACTTCCGCAGGCAGTCGCATAGTAGCCGCACGGAGATGTCTCGTAGATCCTCCATTGCACAATGGCGGCAATGACGCCGCTCACTGAGGCTATCGAGAAGCCTAGGGTGATGCGAGAGATTCTTCCAAACTTTATGTTGAAGCGGCGAAGCGTTGGATACACCACATACGAGAGGATTGGAACGGCTACGATGATGGTGAGTGGATTGAAGTTGTTCAGCAAGTCGTTGGGAGCTCCGTGGGAGGTCATGGTTGAGCCTTGCGACGATGAGACGGAACCTATGCCGCCGTCGTTGCAGTCTGCACTTCTGATTAGCGGGTCACATCAACCGACTGGTCTTGTTGAGATCTTACTGTAGATCGGAAAGTAAAGGAAGACCATGCAAGCAGTCAACGTGCGGGCAACATCGTCAACGTCCTTGTCCGTCCATGTGATTTGTTTGTTTCGGAACGAGGTAATCCCATCCTTGGCGAGCTCAGACGGCTTTGCGGCTTCCCAGAAGTTCTTCTTCCAAACAACGAACTTGTTGCGTCTCAGTGCCAGCAAGATGATACCAGGGACCTTTGTCAAAACGCTTCCGTTGGGTGGATACTTGATGAGCTTGTTGTTCAAATACCAGAGAAGTGCCGGAAGTAGAAAGTATACAATGCCAGGCAGGAGGAATGCCAACCAATACCCAACATACTTCTCAGAGTACGTGGTTGCGATCGCGAAAAAGGCGCCAACGTTTATTAAGGCGTAGAAAATCAGCATGATCGTTTGGATTGTCGTCTCAGGGTCTACGACCACCCTTTCGCCGCTCTTGAGGACCCGAATATACGGCTTCTGGTGCTGATATTGATCGAGAACCGTCGGCGCAACGTTGGGCTTGAAGGCACCTGTAGAGCGTCAGCAGATATGGGGATTGGTTACCGAGACGGTGCACGCACCGGCGCCTATGGCCAACAAAAAGAGTGAGATCATGAAGGGCGCGATGCCGTGACCAGCGATTAGTACAGAAGGGATCGCACCACAGATCTTTGGTACGGTTAGCTAATAGCACCATCATGACGACGGAGGAGAATACCGTACCATGATAATATGCGCGACGCCGCAGATCAAAACGCCGATCAAAATCATCTTGTAGCGCCCTGTGTAGACGTCGGCTAAGTAGGCCGCAGGTATCGGTATGGTATAAGCTAGGAATGAGAAAAGCAGGCCCAAGGCCACGGAGAATTGCAGGCCTTTGCCGAGAGCGCCTGCGGTCTCTTCGCGGCCTTCTGCAGTGTTGGGAACTGCACCAGATCCGCTTCCGCCTGTGACGCATCAGCATTTGTTTCTCGGGCAAGGAGGAGAGAGTTTCAATCTTACCTGGCGGAAGTGGAAACTGCATGAAGTTGGCGAAAATGGTCTGCACGCCGTAGTAGGATGCGCGCTCAGCGAACTCTACGATACAGAGCATGTATGCCGTCGTTGGGATGCTATCGGTGACTTTTCGCAGAGTGCGTGCTTCTTCTTCTGTGGGCGGGGGGTACTGCTCTCTTTCCACGACGCTGGCACTCCGCTCGCCAGTCCTCTCCACATCGACGGCACTTGCGCGCCTCGCGAAGTCCGGGTCCTGAGTAGCTGCGCCATCTTCGACGGCAAAGGGGTTCTTTCCATGCGGTCGCGCCACTTCACCCGGAACTCTCGTCGAAATAATATCTGTGATGAGCTCTCCTCCTCCCGCTCCAGCTGCGGTGCCGTCAATATCGTTTATGCCATGATTCGTAGGTCATACGTACACATATTCGCAATTGTTGGAGTTGAGGAGGGAGTGACGAGCGGTCGCGACGGTCCTTAAGCCGGACTGGAAGGGCGCAACATACACGGGAACTTGTGCACTCGGATATCCCGACGTAGCAATCGACCATGCAACCATCTTGGCATAGCATATACCAAGAGACCGATGGAGAGAAGACATCCCGCACACCTTCCCTGCGTAGCTGACATGCAACTTCTCGACCAGTAAGGTTGTGAGAAGAGATAAGACGCTTCGGCAATCTAGGTAACCTCGCATGCATGCATCGTAGTTCTATCGTATCCAAACGCCACAAAATGATGTTATCTCCATCGCTGTGCCAGGACTGGCAGTTCGAAAGCTTTCTAGTCGATCAAGCATAGTGGCGGCACAGTCAAGAAGCGCACATTAGTGCTTCGCCGGAGCTTGGCCAGATAGTAGCGTCCATGGCGGCCTTTCGTCTTGTTACCACCCTCGCAGCGCTATGTGAGCCAAGCCTGCACGCATCCGATACCCTATCAGTGGAGACCAGAGAGACGACGAAAGGCCGCAATGGGTCTGGCATATTCTCCTTCTGTGTGTTACCCTCGCCTTGTCGCTGCTACGCGCGGCGCAAGTGCAAGTGGCGAGGTCAGAGCATACGACCGCGCTTCCCCAATGCCTCGCAATCTCTGTACGGCGCCGAAGGCTTGAGAGCACCTTATGCCGCATACAACCTTGCAGGGAAGTTGCTGGTGGCAAGCGGTGTTCCGCGGCCGAGGTCTGTCCGTCCGCTTGATGTACGCGTGGCATGCTGGAAACTGCACGTTTGCAACACTGTGGCTGCAGGTAGCTCGGAAGTCGCATCTTCAGCTCCACGGACCAGCCTTTCACGCTTCAATGCTGAGCTTGCTAGCGGTATTGGCAAAGTCTTATTGTGAAGCAGCCTCTACTACTGTCGTAATGTAGACGGTGTGAAAGATGATAATGCGTGTTTGAAACAGTTGCTTTGGCCTGTACGCACCGTGGATCAGTTGAGCTCGCACATGGTCTAACGATGAACACAATGTTCCGTCAGGGTGGGCCACCTTCGCGGCTTCGTGGTGGTCGTCCCGTCGTTTCGGACTCAGTCATAAGGTAAGGCAGTAATTGATCGCCCAACGCTCGCAGCCGTAGGTTTTTACATCCTGACTACCCACTATCTGCACATCACGCTTCAAATGCTCGGCATGCAATAACTCCTCACCCACGCTGCTGAACAACAAAGCTCTGCTCAACATCATGTTACGAAATGTTTCGCCCAATGCGCACTAACCGCCCTCCCCTCATCGAATTGCTCCTTCTGTATCCGCATCACGATCGCTGCATGCGTGTGCCGTACCTTCTGGATATGCACTGGATACTTTACCAACCCGACATGCGCATCAAGATTATCGATCATAGCGAACTGCTCGTCTGTCAAAGCCAGGGACGGCCAAGGCGATACACCGCTCTCCTGCTGCGTCTGCGCGAGCTTACTCGTGCTCGTAGAATGCGAGACTGCAGGCTCGGGAGGCGGCGTAGGAAGGTAGCCGGTCTGGTTCACTTCATTCATATGCGTTTCCTCGCCAGCTAGTCGCTCGATGACTTTATCTTGTACTGCTTGTGCTTCTTCTAGGAGAGGGATGCGATAGCGTTTCAGGTCTATCAGGCCGCCCTTCTCGTGAAGCGCGACCCTGCGCGAACTTTGATATGTTTGGTAGCCAGCATTCACCATGAAGAGTGGGATCGCGATGGGTATGAAGGTGAAGAGGAAGGCGTAGAAAGGTAGTGCTTCTCGCGCTTTATCGTACCGTTCTCGTAACGTCAGCGCTTTGGTGGTCGGAGTTTTGCGAGGCGTGACTGGATTGTCCGGATCAAGCACGACTGGCTGGTCTTGGTCCGGCAGTGGATGCAGTTCCACCGCATCCAAGTCAACGTATGGGTCTACCCGGCTGATACCGCTAGTATAGAAAGGCACGCTGCGGTCGTTGATTGTGTTCGCGTAGATACTCTTCCGCTGGAACATGTTTAGTCCGCGGACGAAGATGCTGTTTGGCTCTGCCAGAACGCTAAGTAGTGGCTTGCCGGTATTTCGAAAGTTGTCCACGAGGAACATTTGCTGTCCGCTCGTGCTCAAGGTGCGACTTCCCAAGAAGTTCCAGGTCTGCGCTCGGTAGCCTAGCCTTGGTGTTCGAACTCCCAAATGCGGTGTGGCGAAGGTCGTGAAGTTCATCGGTCGCAACTCATCGAAGACGCCATTCGTGTATAACAGGCCGACCACATATCGGGCAATGAGACCGCCCAGACTATATCCTGCTACGCTGATCTTGCTCAGTTTGCCTCCTGCCTCCGTGATCGACTTGATCTTTTCCTCAATTTCATGTGTGATCCTCTCAGCTCCGACCTCGATGCCGTCGTAGGTGAAGTTGTCCCGATTACTCTTTGGTATGAGTATATAGAGTCCTTCCTCAGCATGCTGTGTGACGAGAGTATCTCGGAGATGGCTGAGATGTACAGGATTACCCCATAGGCCATGTATCATCACTACCAGATGCTCGGCCTTGCCGGCATCCTGTGGTATTTCTGCGGCCATCGTGCTGTGCTGGGATATTCGGGGAGGGAGCGAAGCGAAAGCTGTAGAAGAGAGGCACTCTTCGAACCAGGGGAATGGCTATATGCGCGAAGACAGTGAAAAGGTGCTTACCACGGCCTACAATAGATCCGACGCCAGGACACGCGCCGTTGTACGTGAGTTTAATGACGTTGCTGAGGCGCTCCGGAGATCGTACATCTGGCGCCGGAGCGGAACGATCTTGCAGCCGAACATCGAACATCGTGGCTGTAACTCGCACACAACATCCATCATCCCGCCTCATCACCTCAGCATCTATGCCGTAGGATCGTGGTTCTGCGGATGACATGAACTTCGAGTGTGCGGACATTCACTCCCTGGTAGAAGCGGTCTTCTTGATCGATGAGGGTTACGGTAAGTTGAAGCTTGCCGTCTCTCCTTCTCCCCAACTTCATCACCAAATGCCCACCACCTAAGCAGAGAGCCTTCTCGTATTTCAGCATGTTCAAGCTGCTACTGCACGATCTCAGAGCATCCGCCCAATGATGATGCATTGCACCAATTATGTCCGCCATCCCAATATCGTATGACCCCGCAAGCTTACAATCGGTCACACCTCTGACGGGAATAGACCACTTGCTACCACTACTATCACCTGGGGATCTGGCACCTTTTGCACGATATCAACCATGGTCTTTTCGACCACCAACCTCTTCAAAGGCATTCCTTGCCCTGAAGGCGAACGCTGTAAATTAACCAACTGCATCTTTGCCCACAATCTCCGGCCCAAGGCTTCGGCAGAGTTAACCAGGACAACCAGCGAAGCGACTCAGCAGCAGTATGAATTAGAGGCACCCGCTGACCCAGCACCGAAACGGAGGCGCCTGACTTACGAAAAGCCGGAAGATAAGCCACCAAGCCAAGCAGACCTGATCAGGACTCAGCTTCTCCAGGAGCGTAAGGCACTCAACGGCTCAGACACGACATTCACGAACGTGAAGCCTGTGACACCAACTAGCCTAAAAAGATCGGTGTCGCCACCCGCCAAAGCAAGCTCCAAGGCGACTTCACCCGTGGCAAATGCGACAAACATCTCTAGTGACAAACCGAAGACGACACATGGTTATGTTCGCGAGGAGAAAGTCGCACTCAACCCTCGTCTTATACCTAACGATCCCGCTGGACATGCGAAACGGATGTTGTATTTAAAACATCTCCATGGCGAGATGGTACGCTTGAATGAAGAACTGCGGGATCGAAAGCAAGTTCAATACAAGAACGGGCTCATGTTGTCTGAGACGGAGCTTATCCGTCTTGCCCTAGACGAAGAGGAGAAGCTGGCGAGGGAGCAAGGTAACGTTTACGCCAACGTAATCAAGCTGCGTATTGGAGCATACAAGAAGATGAGGGTCGATGCGTGGATCATGCATGTCATGAGCACGTCGCTCTTCAAGCAGAAGCAGCAAACCCTTGCCAAGCCGAAAGTGGGCTTGGATGCGCCCATTGTAATCGAGACTGGTCTTACTCCAGATGAGGAAGCATCCATCCTTCCACAATTAACCATCAAGAATCAGAAAGCATTGGACAAATTCGGTTACATACCTACTCCGCCAACCTCAGATCAAGCAGCCGAAGCAGCGGCGGCAGTCGAAGCTAGCAAAAACTACGAGGAATGCGATCGCTGCATGGCTCGCTTCCAAGTATTCCCTCAGCGCAACGAAGAAGGTCTACTAACATCTAATGGCAAATGTCGACATCATCCGATGCGGAAGGTCTATCCGCAGAGGTCGAAGGCCGACACTGGACCGAAAGAGGCCTTCTATCCGTGTTGTAACGAACCGGTCGGGAGGGCAGGATGTACGGTGGAGGAGCACCATGTATTCAAAGCTAGCAGTCCGGCGCGGCTCGCGGCTGTCATGCCCTTCATCTTCACGCCGGAGAATGAGAGCCCGGCGAAAGACGCACACGGAAACGTAGCGAAAGCGGTAGCGTTGGACTGCGAAATGGGTTACACGACGCTAGGTTTCGAGCTCATCCGCTTGACGGCGGTCTCTTTCCCGGAAGGCGAAAAGTTGATCGACGTGCTGGTGCGGCCGCTGGGCATCGTGCTGGACCTCAACTCTCGTTTCAGTGGCGTCTCACTGGAGAGCATGGCCAATGCCGTACCGTATACTCACCATCACGATGCCATACCGGCACCACAGCTCAAGAACACGCTCGACGACTCGCCTCCACCACCGGCGCTACCAATCGTCAACAGCCCTTCCGCAGCACGGGACTTATTGTGCTCCTTCATCACGCCCACCACTCCCCTCATCGGTCACGCGATCGACAACGACCTCAACGTCGTCCGCCTCTGCCACCCAACCATCATCGACACCATCATGCTGTACCCGCACCCGCGCGGCCTGCCCATGCGCTACGCGTTGAGGATGCTGAGCAGCAAATACCTCAACCGCGGTATCCAGCTGGGTGGCGACAAGGGACACGACTCGCTGGAGGATGCGCGCGCGACAGGGGATTTGGTGAGGGTGAAGGTGGGCGAGAAGTGGAAGATGTTGAAGATGGCGGGGTGGAAGTTTGTAGAGGGGGAGCTTGTGCCGCCGTTGCCGCTACCGCCGAAGGGTGACGGTGGCTTGGCTGAGAGGGTGCTGGATGGTGGGGTTGTTGCGAAGAAGCGGAAGAAGAGTAGCGATAGTGTGAATGACGCGCGGAATGAGACGGACGACGAGAGCTGAGATGCTAGAGTCTTATGGCGAACCCAGACCTTGGGACGCCGGCGACGTAGAGACTGTGCCCCTCCAGACGGCTTATGACCTAGCACGCCAAAAGTGCGGCTTCTGTATCTGTGCTGCTGGTGGCGGATGAGAGGCAATGCGAACAAGACTTCGATTATACGATTAATCTCTACTCTCAAGGCGCGCTTATTGTTTGAACCCAACATGCTGCCCCGGACCATCACATATTCAAGACGCGCCTGGTATGAAGAAAGAACGGTCGCACCAGATCTCGCGCGATTGTAACAGGCGCCCTGCAGACCGGGATCGCAACAACATCATGCCGTCGCTTGGTAGTCGCAAGGTCGGCTCATGATAATGTTGCCGAATTGTGACCGCTAGACGCGCTGTCGTCAGTACAACGGGCTAAAGCCGCTTCATAATTCGTGGTCCGCTCAACAACCTTCCTTTACGCTGCAAAATGGAACACCTCGATCAACCTCACACCTCATGCGCACAACAATCACTAGTAGGATGATTGGACCGCTACTCATCGAGCGTACCTAGTAGCTTAACAATATGGTTGCGATGCCAAAGCTGCAACAACTCGACAGTCACGATTCACTCGCGCCCTCCCCATATCGTCCATATCCAACGGTGGCGCCGCGGTCAGTGTCGGCCGCCATACCTGCGAATTATAAAGTATACGCCAAATGCCAGCCCGACTACTGTGTGAACCAGAACGATGTAGCGGTAGATGCGTGCTTGTATCGTGTTGGCGCATGGTCCCCCTTCGGGAGCTTCTTCCAGGTCCGTCTCGTTGGGCTTCAGCTCAGTGTGCGTCGAGATTGAAAGTCGCTGGGATTCGGAGGATGCCATTTTGCATACCGAATGGGGTCGCGGCGAGGCGTGAGTCGTGGACAATGAGCACTAACGTCATGTTTGTCGCCAGCCTTGCGGCGCGTTGAGCCGTGTCAAGCGTACGATGTCTCGGCTGCGATCTGTTACCGCAGCGCCTCTGTGGACCTTTCCGGCTGAAAGTGAACCGGGCCGGCTTCTACGCCCGCATACAGGCTGGCCGGTGATCTACGGCAGGCATCTACGCGACGAGCTGCCTGTCCAGTCAGGCGGGGGGATACCCTTCGTGCGCAAGCGACCTTGCATTGCATCTACTCCGCAATCCGCAGGACCTTGCACGCAAACGCCGTCAAATACCCAAACCCTATTAGCAGCGTTACAATATCATTGCTCATACCCGCCACGAGCCTCACTCACACTCTGTATAGCAGGATAGCTGAATACCTACTCCATTGTTTGAAGATTTCAACGTACCTTAGTGGGCGTTGGAAAAAGCGTAAATTGGCAGAAGGTAACTTTCATACGAGTCAGCGAGTCCCTGCGTGCTTCGCCTCCCACAAGAAGGATCAACAGCGCCGGCGTTTGACCCACTTGCACATCCTCCTCCACCATCCGGTCATACGGCCTATGAGGTGCGGAGGGTGCGTGAGCTGTTAAAAAGGAAGTGTGATCAAACATACAACACCGAGTTCGCGTCAGGCAGATTTTTTTGGATACGAGCAACGCCCAACATGCCGCCCTTCGCGGCCACGCCAACGACCAGGCTCCAGATCAACACTCACCCACCGCCAGCGGACGACGAGCTCGAGTCTCCCATCGAAAGCTTCGCCAAGTTGAACATTGAGGAGGAAATGGGCGACGTGGTGGAAGCACTACCACCGCCCAAATTCCTCAAGCTCGTGAGGCCGGAGCTCACCGCTCGCTCCTCCACCGACCCGTCACCAGCGTCGCTGCTGCAAGGCTACTTCTCCAACACGCATCAGCGACCGAGCAGCAGCCATCGGAACCGCTCGCCCTACAGCCGCTCCCACCTGCGATCCCGAAGCTCGGCTTCCGCACTGCTTACTGCGCCTGTCATGACCCGCGCGCACAGCCTGCCCAACCCGCACCTTCCCCGTACGCCAGAAACTACCGTACCGGGCACCCCAACGAGCGGCTCGCTTAGTCCGGGCTCACACAGTCCCATGAAATCCCCTGCTCGCGTCAGGTCACCCTTCAAGCAGGAAGACGGGCCGGCGCCGCGGTCACCCAGCTATGCCAGTGGAGGCGCGATCGAGAGCATACAGGAGGACAGCGAGCTGGACCTTACCCCACGAAGCACACCCGTCACCGTCAATACCATGCCGCAGCCCACAGCCATGGCGTCCTTCTCCCGCTCAGGCTCCCTACGTCGCCGGCCAGCAAGTCCACTTCACAGTCTCACCAACGCACCAACACACCAACCAACCAGCTTTCCAGCAATCATCACGGAGTCGAACGTAACAGCGGCCTCCTCGGGGAGCTCCAGCCCCTCACTCGGCCCACAACGACCGGAACGCTACAACGAAGCCTATCCCAGCCTCCACCACTACGCCAGCACCTCCTCCTTCTCCAGCATGCCCTCAACACCCACATCAGCTCGCTCACGCTCACCCTCCATCTCCTCCTTAGACACGATCGAGGACACGCCTGACCTGGAAAGCGAAGCGATTGAAGACGAGCGCATTGAGCGGTTGAAGTTGGCGGCGGAGAGGCAGGAGCGGATCGAAAGGGGCGAGGATGTGGATGGTGAGGAGGCGGAGACGGTGGGCGGGTTGACGAGGCGAGGCAGTTTAGATGGTCCGAGGAGTGGGTTCGGGAGGGTAGGGAGGGAGAGGAAGCGGTGGAGTGTTTGTGGTGGGGAGAGGAGGGCGGATCTGGATTTGGAGACGATTTGGGAGGATTGAACGTATCTTTACGATGGAATGACCTACGCTTCTCGAGAGCGCCGTTACTGCGTGACCTCTGCGACGATGGTGACTGTCCCAAGTAGCTTACTGAGAGACTGTCCATGAAATGTCTACATCTTGTCGGCGTCTCCGTCACGTGCTGATAGCCGATAAGCCTCTGTGCATCAATTATCACTTCAAACTGCCCGCTCTGAATATTAACATATTGTCGTACGATCATGCCGTAGCACCAACACTGCCCGGCCACAATGGCTACCCCCGACCGCAGCAACCCACAATCCCTCCTCCCACCCCCGTTCAACACCTCCACCGTCCCTCTAACGCTGATAGCACAAGGCGCCGAATCCCTCCTCTTCCGCACCACCTTCCTCTCCCCGACCCGGCCCGCAGCGCTCAAGTACCGTCCGCAAAAGGCATGGCGGCATCCAACCCTTGACAAGCGACTCACGCGCGCGCGCATCCTTGCTGAGGCAAGGGTGCTTGTCAAGTTGAGTGGGGAGGGTATAGTATCTGGCTCCGGAGGCAGGAAGGTCAAAGATCCGAAGAAGGAAGGGAAGGGTAGTGAAGGGGTTGGGAGTCTAAGGGGTGTGGTCCCTGCCGTGTTGGCGCTGGATTGGGAGAGGGGGTGGTTGGTTACGGAGTGGATTGCTGGACGGACTGTGAAGCAGGCGGTTTATGACACGAAGAAGGCGCGGGGTAGGGAGGGTGCGGGTGAGGGTGAGGAGAAGGTGGAGGAGTTGAAAGGGTTGTTGCGGAGGATTGGGGTGGTGTTGGGCCGCTTGCATGCGGCGGGGGTGGTGCACGGGGATTTGACTACGAGTAATATGATGTTACGCCCTTCCTTTACATCCGAGAGTAGCGAGGGAGGACTGGAAGGAGTTGTGGAGAAGGAGAGTTTGGAAGGCGAGATCGTGCTCATCGACTTCGGGTTGGCTACGCAAACGGTATCGGACGAGGACCGAGCGGTGGATTTGTATGTGCTCGAGCGGGCGTTTGGCTCTACGCATCCGAGGGAGGAAGGGCTGTTTCCGGAGGTGCTGAAGGCTTATGCTGAGGCGGAGGGAAGCGGGATGAAGGGTAAGCTGGGCAAACTCGTGCTTCGCAAGCTGGAAGACGTGAGGATGCGAGGGCGGAAGAAGAGCATGCTGGGGTGAGGGGTGAATCATGAGGAATTCATGTGTTACCGCAACAGCTGCATGAAGTGCGTCAAGTCGACCTGCTCCAACTGGCTGACTTGCCTCACAACCTCCGCCGCCCGCTTCTCCCCGTATACCGGCACAGCAAGCGCAAGGAACTTCTCCTCCACCTTGTCCCGCGTGAGGGGATGTTGCACCTCACCAAGCGGATACTGCTGCTCAGCCCGCACAGTTTGACCACCCGCCCACTTGACGGCCATCTTGGCGGCAAACCCGGACATGCTGTCGTCAACCTCTACGCTGATCTTGTCAGTCAGCCGATGTATTGCCGGATCTTGCAACCGAGAGTACGGCGACATGTCACCCGTTTTCGCTCCGTATAGCAAGGCGTTGGCGACCTGGAAGTACGCGGAGAACTGCGCGTCGATGACGTTGCTCGGGTGACGCTTGTTGGGCGTTGGATCGCCCACGAGGATGAAGTTCGCGGGAGACATGTAGAGGACGACTGACTCGATGTCCTTCTCGTCAGCGCTTGAAGCGCCTGCAGCTTTCGATCTCTCCTCGTGTAGGTTGCCGGCCGGCTCAATGAAGGCGTGTGTCATGCGGCAGGCTGGATAGGGTTTGAGAGACGAGGCGAGGAACTCCCATTCAGTGCCTAGACTGTCCACTAGCCGGTGGAGCGAGACATCCGCATTCGGAGAGTATGCTTTGAGGAAGCCGTTCTTGCCTTCGATAATGCGGGTTGCTCCAATCACGCCTGCTTCGGCCAGAGCCATGCACATGAAGGCATCATGCACAGCAAAGCCGGGATGTAGTCGCTTATTCCATGATCCATTATCGAGGTACTGCATGGAACCTGCAGCCTTCGATCCAGCTAGACCGAAGGCCATCTCGACCGTCTGTACCGTCGAGCGCTTCAGCACCGCCATTGCGGCTATGGAGCCGAAGATGCCGGCCGTGCTGGTGTTATGAAATCCTCGACTGTACGCTTCGTAGCCCAGCTCCCGGCCGAGACGACACGTCACCTCGTATCCGACGGCTATGGCTAGCATGAGCTCGTCCGGAGTCGGCGCGTTACCGCTCTGCGCGAGTGCTTCCGTCTGCGCCAGCGCGGCCGAGATCGAAGTCACGCCTGCGTGGAGAGTGCCGGCGGCATATGTATCGTCGAAGTCCAGACTGTGGGCAAGAGCGGCGTTGAGCAGGCCGGCATATTGAGGTAGGAAGTGAGGCTCGCCTTGTCCGAGGACGGTGCAGACGCCTGGGCTTGACTTGGTTACGGTCGGGCCTTGGAGGGCTGATATGGCATTGACAATGGGTGTCGTGGAGTCGGCATGTTGAATGGCTCCCACGGTTACGCCTATAAAGTCAAGGAGGACTTCTTTGACTTTCTCCTCGAGAGCGGGCGTGAGCGCGGATGTTCTTGCGCTCGTTGCGAAGTGAGCAAGTGCTTGGGTTGCGGGTATTCCCCCGTCATGGTGGCCGTTTGATAGGTGGCCGTTGACGCCGTTGATTTCGTTGACACCGTCATGTTGTGCCATTTGAATGGCTGCCTTAGTCTCTACGTGTCGACGGCTACAGTGATCGTATCTGCGAGGATCGCCAAGTGTGTCGTGGAGGACAGAGAAAGCAGTAGACCTACCTTAATCACCTACATTGCATTTTCGAGAGATACTCGAGCACATTGACACGCACTATTTGACGGCAAAAGGAGAGCTGCAATCCATCGCCGCCTTCATGTTGTTATTCCCGGCATGCAGCCGCGGGCGGAGAGTTGCCGAAATGTTGACATGTTGAGCACCTCATCGGCTGTTTCGTCAGTCCTCTTCTTGACTTTGCCATCGGATGGTAATTTCGTCTCCGGAGAATGATCACATTGACGTCCGCGGTAACGGTATTGGAGTGACTGCTGCCCCTGAACACTTCTTGTGATGGCAGCCTGTCAGTACATATCGGATCAACAACATTCGACGGCATTGTATGGTAACCTTACGGTCTGCAATTCGAAAAACTTTCAAGCGAGCAATGGCGCAGCTGGACAACACATCGGCGGCCGACAGCTTCGCCAGTACGTATTTGTGTGTACAACATTCGTCCGTTCTGAGCCGAGGCGTACAAGGCCACGGCACGGTTCTATCAGATCTTATCTCTTCTTCCACTTCCTGCTACACACGTTCGTTCTTCTTCCCCTCAAGCTAAATGCGACGGTGCTCCTAGAAATGTCGCCATTCTAGGCTTAACAGTAAGAGCAGACGAATATATACCACTGCTTGGCCCTCACGTCTTTACTTCTCTGGAGTCTTCTAAGCACCATCGATCACGCTCGAGATTGCTGCGGTATATGAATCAAAACGTGCCTTATATGCGGTACGAATGAGTCAAAAGCTCTAAAACACCTCATCCCTTACGGTACAGGTGTGCTTGTTTCAGCCTTGCGCTTGACCAGCAGGTTGTCTTTGGGACGGGACTATTCGCGGACAACCAGAGTCTGCCGGTGGCGTATATGGTCGGGCCTCGTCTGTATAACCTTCGGCCAGACCCGAGAGTCGCAAGATCGTGCGGAACAGCAAGTCCGGCGCGCAGACGTGGCTACTGCAGAGTTCGACAGCTCGCAGATTGAAGGGCTTAAGGCAGTGTATGGATTTTGAGCATGGGCACCTGCCCTGTAGCAGCACCGTTCTTGTGTCTATCAGGGAACCCTCGCGGTATTGTAGGGCAGGCTTCGTGTCAGACAAAGGAGGTTGTAAAAGGCCTCGTCGACCGTCACCTGCAAACTCACTTGTGTCCTTTCGCGCACGTGCTGCAAATAGTGTTGCATCAGTGAAACCTATCGGGTCACGCGGCAGCCAGCGTCCGCCACTGCAGAACAAGTTCACTCTCACTTGACTACACCCCTTCTCTGTACCACCAAGCCCTGAGCAATCCCGACACCAGTCAAGCAAGCAAAACCTCCTGTCTCCAATACCACTACGCCTCACGATCCTCCACAAACCAAGCGTCATGGCGAAGCTTACCTGGCCAGAAGTGAAGAACATTATCTCCGAGGGCGACGTTGACCGTCTGGCGTGCCTAGCTATGGCGTGCATCAACAGCGGAAGCATCGAACAGGCGAGTTGCAATATCCGACACTGTATCTCAAACATCCACGACTGACTCCGGATTGACAGGCCGTCTACGCTGAAGCAGCCAACCAGTTCGGCGGAAACTGCAAGCCCGAGAGCTACTCCAGGCAACTGAGAAACATCAGCAAGAAGGTCAAGGATGCAGCCGAGAAAGGTCTGGCCAATGACGACGAGGCAGCGGAGGGGGAAGCAGAGAAGCAAGCACTGAAGCGAGGTGGAGGCGGGAAGAAGCGCAAGACGGAAGCTGCAGACGGTGGAGTGAGCGCTGCGAAGGGTGAGGGTGGCCGTAAGGGCGGGAAGAAAGCCAAGGTGTCCGAAGAGACGGCGGAGGAGGTCGATGAAGGTAAGATGCCATTTCGTTACCAGTTCCGGAGGTACACATGCTAACCGTTCCAGCGGCTGCGGAGGATGTCGCCATCAAAGGCGAAGGAGACGAGGAGTGAAGCCACAGAGGGTGAGGTGCAACTAAAGCGCAGTCGGAAGAGATCTTTGATGCTACGGCTGCGACATTAGTCACGCACATGGCGAGGACGATGCGTTCTAGAGTGAGAGCAGGCGAGGCGGAACGACAAAAGCACGGTGCTGTACATAAACCGTGCAAGACATGCTTACATAACAGGAGCCATCGCTTAGCGTTTCCCTTGGCTTATGGCATGACGGTGAGGGAAGCCACAGAACACTTCCTATATTGCAATACCCTTGTCGTGCCCACTGCGCTACTTAGATTGAGTCCCCATCCTCTTGCTGTCTCTGCTACGCCCCACAACATAGTCGACACTCACTATGCCGTCAGCGTTGCAACCACCGAGAATCCAAACGCAGGATCCCGGCGCACACGAGCTCTCAGATGCCGATAGCGACCACTTTTCGTCCGCCAGTGAAGGCAACGACGGCCATCGTCTGTCGAACAATGATACTACGCCTTCCACACCTATAACTCGTGTTGAGCGAGTGGACGATCGGCCCGCTCATGGCGAGGTTCCGGGCACGGCAGCCTATGCCATGCGCACCAGAGATGCCGTACCCGACGAGGTCGAGATCATCCCTGATGGCCAACGCAGCCGGAGTGGCACGCGCACACGTGCCTTGAGCGGTCTTGGTGAGAGCTCTAGACCACAGACGCCAGGTGGAACGCCGATCCCGAAGACTATTGTGGAGCGGGTGGATGACAAACCTGCGCATGGCGAGGTGGATGGCACGCTAGCAAAGGAGATGCGGATGGCAGATGCAGAGCCGGATGAAGTACGGCGGGCGCCAGAGGTGGCGCGGAGCGGGGCGATTGATGAGGGTAGGTGAGTCGGGGCTGCGGTGTAACTTGTGACGAGCAGCTGATTGTGGTGCAGAGAAGACAATCAACCAGTAGACCCTGAAGCACAGCAAGCTTGGTTTCGTTCGATGTGGGAAGGCGGGAAGGGGGAAGCACTTGCGGAAACTCAGCCGCAAGAAGATGATGATCTTGGCGCCGACTTTGACGATTTCAATGAGGGCGACGGAGACGACTTTGGAGACTTTGATGAAGCAGAGGACGCGACACCGCAGCAAGAGACGTATCCTGCTACACAGCCAGCGCCGCCTGACATACTAGCGGGTTTGGTAAGTAGTCTACAGCTTTCCGTTTCAACTCAATGCCTTAATCCACTGACGACGGTCAATGCTAGCCACCACTCAATCTCTCAGGCCTTGACCGTACTCAGACAGAAGAGGCAGTCCGACCGTACATTGACACCATCTTTCCGAACTCGCAACCACTACCATCACTGCGAGACCTTCCGCCCATTGACCCAGCATCAACCTCCCCTTTCCTCTCCGATCGCTCCTACGCCCTCTGGACCCAGCTCAAGAACCCTCCGCCCATGCAACCGCCCAATTGGACACGAAGCCGGATACGCCGTCTCTTCCTCGTCTCGTTGGGTGTGCCGGTCGACCTGGATGAGATCCTACCACCGAGCAAACAGAAACGGCTGGTGCTACCCAACATCAACCTGTCTTCCGAGACAAGGCCGTCAGCAACTTCCATTGAACGGCTCAGAGAAACATCTGGGAACGCCTCGGCGACTTCGCTTGACTCTAAGACCGGTGCTCCCAAGAAGAAGCGGACCGCTGTCGCCAAAGGTCCGCCTCCCCCTCCGGACTTTGACACGAATGCCGCCAGTCTGCTGTGCAGTACTACAGAGCAAGCATTAACGGTGTACAGCGACAAGGAGTTGCGAGAGCATGTATTCACGCTCGGCGTGCTCAACCGGAAGGCAAGTGGCGTGCTGGAGTACTGGCTGCAACGGAAAGATGAGAGTGTCAAGGAGAAGGAGGCGTTGGAGGGCGTGATTGAGAATCTGGTGGGCTTCGTCAAGGGACGGAGAGGTGGGTAGATTGTATTCAATCCCAACATTGTTGACGTGCGCTAGCTACCTATAGCCGTCACAGCCAATTCAGAGCCATCCACGGGTGTGGGCAACAATGCAGCAGTAAGAGATCCGACGGATGTCGAGATCGGGGTAAATGCTCTACCAACCCAGCACCACTGACGTGCTGCACCTACCTATCGATGTTACAGCCTACTCAAAGCCAGCCACGATTATAGGCAAAAACACGCAAGCATGTGGACTGCAGTAATCTTTGGCATGGACTTGATGATTATGGACAATTGCCGGAACACGGTTCGCTGGAAGATCGCTGATTACCAGGACGATTGTACCGACCTTAGCTTCAACGACGCTTGTCTGACGACCATGAAGATAAACCATGATATCCCTCTGAAGCAGAACCTCCCTGAATCCGAGCCGACTTGGCAATGTGCCTTTCTGCATTGTCCACAGATGTTTGGGACTTACATACAATTAACCATCATATGCTGCACACACATTAAAATGGCCGGCCGTGGAACAGTGCCTTCCCTGGATGCACGAAGGCTTCTAAGCTAAAATGTCGGCTTCTGCACCACATCCAGAAATGCCACTCAGCGAACATGTACACAGTCTCGTGCGATGACTGTGGTCAAGTGGAAGTATAGCTGAGACGACACGCCGGTGTTCGCAAATACTTGTATGAACCTTCAAAGCTCTATCAAAAGGCGGCTACCCAACCCCCGAGCAGAAGTGTCATGCACTCTGCCTGACAAAGTAATGCAAGATCCCACAACCGTTGACCCGTGCTAGTACGCTTCGGCGGGATGACCTTTGACGACCGACCACCCGTCGCGGGTGAAAAGCTGCCCTGATTACTCGCCACGTCGACCACGGTGACGACGCTTCCCAGACCCATTTGCATGACCAGAAGTATGCAACGGCGGTAGCGCCGACAATAGCTTCTGCAGCCGCCTCTGGCGCTGAGACAGCGCGGGCGGCGCCATCAGCTCCGCCTTCTTGACGAGGATCTGGTGCACCGTCTACCGCTCCAGTGGCGCAAAGAATTTCCGTTCCCGCCTCTTCTTCCTCGGCCACTTCTCCAACAAGGCGCTCATTCCCCGCTTCACCTTGAGTTTGCCGAGTCGAGCCACTACCAGTCCCTCGATCATGGCCGGATGCTTTCTCACTTTCCTCAACACTTGGTCCGCTACCTGAACTTCCGCTGGGAAGTTTTCCATGATCCAGGAAACGAGGGTGCGGTGTAGCCTCATCTGACCCAGTTTACCCGTTCATGGACCAATACGGGAGGGGTTGTTGTCCGCATGCAGGTAGGTGTTGATGCCCGTCCAGTCCGAGTCGCAGTTAGATCTGTCGGCCAAATGAATGAGGCGGCCGGCGGTGGTCGGATCGTACCCTTCGTCTATCAGCTTGAGTGGGAAGGGTTGGGGCATGCAGAGCCTGGCGCGAGGGATCTGCCCAATGCCCAAGTCTCTGGGACTGTTCGATTGACGATTCGTGACGCCGATATTGTTGTGGTGAGTCTCCTGTTGGCTGGGTATCGAGTGGTGGTAAACTGAATCGAGTTGCGAATGCTAGGGACAGATGAGGGCAAGCTTATGTATTGGAGCTGCTCAATCAGGGTGAGTCTACATCTTGCCGCCTTTGGCCATTTTTATGTGCTGACAGGACGAAGGCCAGATGTGGAAGCCAAGGAGTAATCGGAGATAGTGGTATTGGATTATCTGTCTCCTCAAGCCAACCCTTTTCTGGATAAAAACCAAGCTTACCAAACCCAACTACACACACTCGTTTCCCATGGTGCTGCGATGGGCCTCGTAGTTCAGCACCTGGGCCTCGTGAGTTAAAGCACCACTAGCCAGCACGAGACATACATAAGGCGCCCTCATCCTGCAGCTTGCTGTGTTCCTTACGCTCTTTCATCGCAACTCTCTTAACCATAGAACATCTACCGACGCCTGCACCGGAGCCGCAATGGTAGGCAAATCGGCCCAACGACAGCCACCCACCTTCCTCACCATCCCTCAGGAGCTGCGTGACCAGATCTACGAAAACGTTCTCGACGATGTCTTCATCGAACACCTAACAACAGGCGAGAACTATCGAAGCCTGCCCAGCTACACTCTTCGCGCCGTCTGCCATCAGATTGCCGGTGAGATTGGAGGCAGTCAATACCAACAGCGAAGCTTGAGTGCACGGAAGAGCCTCTGGAATGCGAAGCGCCAAATGGGCGAAGGTTGTTTTCGAGGCGGCGGACGCCTTCGGTTGTTTGATCGCTTAACCTACCGCTTCGCCGTCAGTCTCGGTCGAAGTACCAGTGCAAACTACACCATGGCGCTGTTCGAGGTCGTTGACAAGCATAGTGCCTGTCTCCATGAAGTCACAGCGAGGTTGGAAGGCATACCGAGGGGTGGCACCATCCCGCAAATGCTGACGAACTTTTGCGCAACGTACAAAGCGCGAAGAGACGACAACTTCATGGACGAGCAGGACGAGAGACCGGCGAAGCGTCGCCGAAGGCTTGCGGATGAACTGTTTGCTGCGCAATTGGGGCGGTGGACACTCCGACTGATTCCCCACAAAGATGAGCAATGTGAGACATTAGCGGAGCGCCCACGGGCTGTAGATGATGAGTTGGATTGGGAACGGGAGATCGAGACGATACTGCGCGAGATTCTTCCGTGCCTGAAAGGCACGAAGAACCTGGCTAAGGAGCCGCCGCAGTACATGGACTATCTTCGTCCGAGCGTACCAGATGTCGTGTGCGTTCATGTGTCCGCGGCGATTCGACATTTGGCTGACGAGCAAGCTAAGCGTGAGCGTCTTGCGAGGCACAACTTAAGGTCCAGGGTACAGTAAGCAACCTGTGATGCCCGTTGGTGTCTTACTTCTATACCATATACAATATATCAGCGTCGTTTCAGACCATGTTGTTGCGCAAACGTCAATCTGTTTCTGATTGACGGAAGGATGGCAACCGCAGCAGCAACAGCGCCGTACACTGCTGTCAAAACTGCTGAGTCCGTCAGTGATTGTGCGATCATGGGCTTATAGAACCACCATCATTCGCGAATGAGTGGGGACGGGAGTAGGAGCAGCGCACCGCACGTGATCAGCCTTGTTAGCGGTCAGCAGCGGAGGGTCCAAAAATTGGTGACATAACTACGATCTACACCGGCCGGAAACTCCCTCCTCTGTGAATCCATCAAAATCCTTTGCTCGTTGACAACATTGACCGTCAATACCAGCTACTGTTGTGCACTCGCATCAAAGCCGCTCGCTTGACCCTACCACACCCCAGGTAAGCTTTTCCCCTGGGCCGCACACAGCAAATCCTTCAGTCACGGGATATGAGACAACCAAGCGAGTCTGCGACCTTCATCACCAACAGCACGCCGGACCAGTGCCTTCCTGCTTCGGCACCAGTGACCAATGGCTGCACGAGCTGTGACTCGCTTTTAGAATGCAGCGTGATGGCGCGTAGTTATATGCATTTGCACAAGGCACTGCCGCCAGTCGCAGATTCGAGGGTCCGGACGCAGTCAACAACGTCCAGCATCCCACTCATTGCGTACACGCAAGCTACGCAAGGGCACAATCAAGCAATCACTTTCACGGCACTGCCACTACGCTTGGCCGGTACAAAGACTTGGGCGTGTCTATGCTGTCGACTGAAAGCTCGTCCTCCACACACCCTACCACTTGTCGCGCAGCACTGTGATCCCTTGAGCGCTGACCCTACTTGTTGTACAGACCATTTGAAACCCGTTACACGCCATCAAGATGGGCTACGAAGACTCCGTATACCTCGCGAAGCTTGCTGAGCAAGCGGAGCGCTATGAGGGTATGTGCCGTGCCAAACTTCTGGAGCTTACGAGCAGCCAATAACAGTGAGCAGAGATGGTCGAGAACATGAAGACCGTGGCCTCCGCAGATCAAGAGCTCTCCGTCGAGGAGCGGAATCTGCTGTCTGTCGCCTACAAGAACGTCATTGGCGCCCGCCGCGCGTCGTGGCGCATCGTCACCTCCATCGAGCAGAAGGAAGAGAGCAAGGGCAACGAGCAGCAGGTCCATCTTATCAAGGAGTACCGCCAGAAGATCGAGGCCGAGCTTGCCAAGATCTGCGAGGACATTCTTGAGGTCTTGGAGAAGCACTTGATTCCTTCTGCGCAGAGCGGCGAGTCCAAGGTCTTCTACCACAAGATGTGTGTAATCCCACGGGGCCGTCATAAAGCATGGCAGATCCGAGGCTGACAACATCATGCAGGATGGGTGACTACCACCGCTACCTCGCCGAGTTCGCCATCGGCGACAAGCGCAAGCAGTCCGCGGACAAGTCACTCGAAGCCTACCAGGCCGCCACCGAGGTCGCTGCCACGGATCTTGCACCAACGCACCCTATCCGTCTCGGTCTCGCCCTCAACTTCTCGGTCTTCTACTACGAGATCTTGAACAGCCCGGACAAAGCTTGCCAGATGGCCAAAACTTCCTTCGACGAGGCCATCGCTGAGCTTGACACCCTCTCCGAGGAGAGCTACAAGGACTCCACGCTCATCATGCAATTGCTCCGTGACAATTTGGTGTGTCTTTGATCACTTAAAGCGATCTAGTTCAATACTGACATTGCGCGCTTTAGACTCTCTGGACTTCTTCTGAGGCGGAGCCAAGCGGTGAGGCGGCTGCTGCCAGCGCTGCACCAGGCGAGCACGAGAGCAAGGACACGTCGGATGCGCCTACTGGTGAGGAGGCAAAGCCTGCGCAGTAGGCTTTCGCGCCTCGACTACCCTACGACTACATGAGTTACGGCAGCGTTGAGCCGGTGGCGAGCAGCGAAGCGGTCGCGGTACAGGCGTAGCATTCCTTTTACTACCGTGTGGACTCTACTGGCAGAGGAAAGATGAGCGTAGTCATCATACTTTACATCAACCCTAGCCGAAAGCAGCCGATACTACAAAGCAATTGGTTGGTGGATGAGGCCATGATTGCGGTTGCGCTGTTGGCCCTGTGGAGCCTACAGACAGACCAAAAACAGGCGAAAGCTTTTGAACCCAAAGTAAAGCTACACTGATCGGTAGCGTGTTCTTTAAGAGCATCCATGATTCCGTATATTAGGATATCCCAATGGGTCAAGTCCTACTATTCAGCGTGCCTGATTGGGGAAATGCGGCCCCTTGCCGCGCACATGGGGATTTTCAGAGCTGCGTTTCGCGCTGATGAAGACCTGCTACAGCCCCGACCGTGCATATTGCGAGCATTCGTACCGTTTCTGCTGAGAGGTGAAGCGGCCGGCTCATGCGAACCGCCGCGGCAGCGATAGCAACACAGGCAGCACACCCGTATCTTGACATTCACAGCCAAATAACCGTGCTGAAGTCGTGTCTCGTGACTCGCCCCGCAGATCCTTCATTACGCGATTGTGTAATTCTCTACCTTAACCTTGCCTTACACTTCTTTACACATCGAAGCGTCGCTGTGACTCGGGAGTTTCGTTCAGTACGTGCAAAGCAGGCGTTCTGTTGCTTTACGTCCTCCTTCTCGTCGCCACTTGCTGCATTCCATTGGTGCTCTTCTGCGATACTGGTAAGTCTAGCCCTTCCCTTCTCGCGCGCGCTGAGGCGGTGCCATCCGCAACATCCGAACGGCGTACCGGACAAGAGGGTCCCTTGGGTCTCTGATCCTTGCTGGCACCGTCGCGTCACCTCATCGACGCTTGCACCCATCATGCCGAGCACTCGACGCTTTTCTGGCTACCCGTAGCTGGTAACGTCACCTGACTGCTTGGGCGACCTCACCTGCTCGAACCTCCGCGGCAGGGCGCCTTGGTGCGGTCTGGCGAAAGCGGGTGTTTCGGACCACACAACCAAGACCCCTCCTTTCGCGCACCACGAATACTGTGCCTTGCCTGTACTGTCGCATTGTGCGCTCTGTGTGTGTTTAGAAATTCCGCGTGTCTGACACTTCTCTCTCAACAGCCAACTTCTCTTCGGACCAGCATCAATTTGTCATTCCGAAACCGGTCGTGCGCACTTTGCGACCAACTTCCTACACAGACCGATTGAGTGCCATCTGCAACTGCTCTGTTGCATTCAGTCTCTTCGGCGAGCGAGTCTTACGATTAACGGCCGAGCAAGGGAGCATACTACCTTTCTCAGGTGAGTCTCCCCGCACGTTCACATCCGCATGTCAGCACACGCGCTGCAGCCTAGCGCTTGTCTCATGCATTAACTCATCATCCGGCAATGGACCGCTGACTTGGACAATAGCAAACGTTTGTACCTTGTTTAGCCGAACGCCGCACCTACTATCTCAGCTCAGTCGGTAAGAGAGCCTCTCTCAATATCAACATGAGCTTCCCAAACTTCGGTGAAGGCGGCGCACAGCCTCAGAACCCACCAGAAGAGCAAGCCTTCGGCGAGCAAGGTGGTTTCGGCGAGCAGGGCGGTTTCGGTGCGCCGGGTGGAGGTCAACAGCAGAATCAAATGGGCCAGCAGATGGACCCGTCACAGAACCAAGGCCAATTTCCAAATGCGCAGCAGGCAGGCCCGCCTGGCGCTGGCGGTCCGCAGCCTGGTGGTGACTCGAAGACTACGCTCTGGTAGGTCTCCTGCCTTTTACATGCCGATCGGCGCACTAATGGCGGCATAGGATGGGCGAGCTTGAGCCATGGATCGATGAGAACTTCGTGCGCAGTGTCTGGTTTGGCATGGGCTATCAGGTGAATGTCAAGATGATACGCGACAAGTTCTCAGGCAGCAATGCCGGCTACTGCTTCGTCGACTTTGAGAACACGGACTCCGCCGGTCGCGCTCTTCAGCTTAATGGGCAGATGATCCCGAACTCGAACCGTCAGTTCAAGCTCAACTGGGCATCCGGTGGCGGTCTTGCTGACCGCAGCCGCGACGACCGTGGTCCGGAATATTCTATCTTCGTCGGCGACCTCGGCCCGGAGGTCAATGAGTACGTTCTCATGTCCCTCTTCCAAGGCAAGTACAACTCCTGCAAGTCGGCAAAGATTATGTCAGATCCCATCAGTGGCATGTCACGTGGCTACGGCTTCGTCCGCTTCTCCGATGAGCAAGACCAGCAGAAGGCGCTCCATGAGATGCAAGGCGTCTACTGCGGCAACCGACCGATGCGTATCTCGACCGCGACACCGAAGAATAAGAGCGGTGGCGGTGGGCCGGGCATGGGCGGCATGCCTGGCGGCATGCAGCCTGGCATGTACGGCATGGGTCAGCCTCCAATGAGCGGCGGCGGCGGCGGCGGCGGCTACTACCCTCAACAGCAGCCGATGAACCAGTTCACCGACCCGAACAACACTACTGTCTTCGTCGGCGGTCTCTCCGGCTACGTCACCGAGGATGAGCTTAGATCATTCTTCCAGGGCTTCGGCGAAATCACCTACGTCAAGATTCCACCAGGCAAGGGCTGCGGCTTCGTCCAGTTCGTTCACCGTCATGCGGCGGAGATGGCCATCAACCAAATGCAAGGCTACCCTATCGGTAACTCTCGTGTGCGTTTGAGCTGGGGACGCAGCCAGAATAATTCCGGTCCGGCAGGCACACCATACCGTCCCGCTCCGCCACCGCCTGTCTACCCTGGTATGGGCGGCAGCATGGGTGGTGGTATGGGCGGTGGAATGCCAGGCATGGGTCCGCAGCATTACGGCAACTTTGCTCCGCAGCATTAAGCCGACTGCGCCGATGAAGGTCAGTCATTCGGAAGCGGGTCTAGGCAATGCCTCCAGTTTTACTGACACGTCATGCAGTAAGCGCCTTCTTCGTCTTTTCCTCCCTTGAGAGTGATAAGCGCTTTAGCGGGAGTTGGTCCACGGTTCTCAACGGGGTGCTTTCAATACGATCGACATCTACGCGGTGCATGCTTCAACATTAGGTCTTACCGACACGACTCAGCGTTCACGCACGACCGACTATGACCAGCATCTCTTGCTCGGCTGATCAGTCGGACAGGGATGTAATGCAAGCATTCACAGCGGGTTGGGAAGGGCGGCTCAAATGCAGTTCATTCGAAAAGTTTCTTTTTGCGAGCGAGGCGAAGGTACACGATACGACATACTCTCGGCCGTAGGGGCGACCGTGATGCGATATTTGAGGTGTACCAACAGTGGGAATGCAAATGGCGCGATTGGGACGGAGAAGCGGCTGGCTTGGCAGTCTGCGTAGCTAGGCTATCAACTCTCGCACGAGTGTGGTGAATGATCCTGCTGTCTCCGTGGTCGTCTCCATCTTCAAACATCAGTTATAGTTGCATGTTGACCTATACTGCGTCCTTGCCTTCCGACAGTCAGGCATTCCGAGGCTATAGCGGTCTACTCTACGACCAGGTGTCATGCTGGGATCTGAGCGATGAATGTGCTTAACAGAGGGGGCTCTCCTATCAAGATGTTGGTTTAGGAGCTGCTTGAGTAGGACCGGTAGCCAAGTAGACGCACATGAGCTTCATGTTGCGAAGGCACATGAATCTGCGGCTGCACTAGCGCCGGCAGTTTCCGTCTTCGAAGTGTAGGGTCGCTCAAAGACGGCAGCCCTCCTTTCATTCGATATAACCGAACCTACTCCCTCACACACCTCCCACACCCATCTCAACCTTTCGCCTACACCTTACCGTCTTGTTTGCCCTCATTTCACGCTTTCGGCCGATCCCTGCGCAACAGCGAAGGTTCTGCCACCACGCGCAGTCTGCGCTGTGGTTTGCGCCACCGCGCCTCCACTGGCGTCAGCGTCGCTAGCAAAGCGGAGTGACGTTCAGAGCGAGGCGGCAGCGGCGCGATCGGTGGGCAGGTAGTGGTAGAAGTGAGGTGTGGGTTGAAGTACGAAGATGGCGTACGCGAACGGGGACGCGATGATGGCGGGCGTGGAGGAAGAGGACTACGACTCCAGCGTCATCACCTCTGAGGATTGCTGGACGGTCATTCAGTCATTCTTCGAGTCGAAAGGCCTAGTGTCGCAGCAGCTCGACTCGTTCGACGAGTTTGCGGCCACCACTATGCAGGAGATCATAAGCGAAACTGAGACGATAGCCGTAGACCGTAACCTGTCACCAGAGGACGACGGGCATGGCGCGACGATTGTCAAGAAGCGGTGGCAGATCGAATTCGGCAAGGCTACTATCTCGCAAGCAGCCATGACTGAGGGTGATGGTGTCACGCGAGCACTGTTCCCGCACGAGGCGCGCTTGCGAAACCTGACGTACGCTTCACCCATTTACTTGGAGATGAAGAAGCGCGTCATGATCGCCAAAGAAAAGCCGGCAGGTTCATACTGGGATGAAGAACAGGAGCGGTGGGAGGCACCTGAAGAATGGGATGGCCAGGAATACGAGACGTTCTGGCAGCGTGATCCGGAAGATGAAGCCAGTCCGGACGCAGACACTGCGACAAAGGTCTTCATCGGCAAGCTACCCGTCATGCTGAAGTCGAAGATCTGCACGTTACGGAATCGATCAGAGCAGGAGTTGTACGCTTTCCAAGAATGTCCTTTCGATCAGGGCGGGTACTTCATCATCAATGGCAGTGAGAAAGTCCTCATTGCGCAGGAGCGAAGTGCGGCGAACATTGTGCAGGTGTTTAAGAAGAGAGGTTCACCTACACCGGTGGTCGCTGAGATTCGCAGCGCGATCGAGAAAGGCAGCCGGCTGATCAGCACCATGATGGTGAAGCTGTATGAGCGTACCAGCGGCACAAACTTGGGCAAGACGGTGAAGGCGACCTTACCATACATTAAGTCTGATATCCCGCTTGTGGCTGTATTTCGCGCACTGGGTATCGTATCTGATGAAGATATCTTGCTGCACATCTGCAAGCGCGACGACACCCAGATGCTGGAAATGCTGAAGCCCTGCTTAGAAGAGGCAGCTGCGATTCAGGAGCGAGAGCAGGCTCTCGACTTTATCGGCCGCAGAGGCAACTTCGCCGGTACACGGGAAAAGCGTATCAAGTTCGCTCGCGACGTCATGCAGAAGGAGTTCCTCCCGCACATCTCCCAGGAAGAGGGTAGCGAGACTAGGAAAGCCTTCTTCCTTGGCTACATGGTCAATCGACTACTGCAGGTCCAGCTTGGCCGTGTCGAGGAGGACGACAGAGACCACTTCGGCAAGAAGCGTCTTGATCTTGCAGGTCCACTAATGGCGCAAGTCTTCCGCTTGAAGTTTTCGCAGCTCGTGAAGGATATCAGAAATTACCTACATCGCTGCGTCGAGCAAGGCCGAGAGTTCAATATCAATCTGGCAGTGAAGAGCAATATCATCACTTCCGGACTGCGGTATTCGTTGGCCACAGGTAACTGGGGTGACCAGAAAAAGGCTGCTTCTTCCAAGGCCGGCGTTAGCCAAGTGCTCAACCGCTATACCTATGCTTCCACGCTATCACATCTTCGGCGAACAAACACACCGATCGGTCGTGATGGCAAGATCGCCAAGCCACGGCAGCTGCACAACACCCACTGGGGCCTTGTATGTCCGGCGGAAACGCCGGAAGGACAAGCTTGCGGTCTGGTGAAGAACCTGGCGTTGATGTGCTACGTCTCCGTCGGTACGCCGGGCACGCCGTTGATAGAGTACATGCGCCACCGCGGCATGGAGCTGCTCGAAGAGTACGATGCGGTGATGAATCCCAATGCCACGAAGGTCTTCTTAAACGGTACTTGGGTCGGTGTGCACTCGAGTGGACATCAGCTCACAGAGGCTTTGAAGGAGCTTAGACGGAAGGAAGTCATCGGCTTCGAGGTGACCATCATTCGTGACGTACGCGAGCGCGAGATCAAGGTCTTCACAGATGCTGGACGCGTAATGCGACCCCTGTTTGTCATAGATAACAATCCGAACTCGCCAAACCGCGGCAATTTGGTGCTGAGTCGAGAGCAAGTTGAAAAACTGTCAAATGATCAGAAGATCATCGGTTCTTTGGAAGGCCAGTCTGTCAGTGAGCAACAGAAGGCAGAGTTGACGTTCGGCTGGCATGGCCTTGTCAAGAACGGCGTCATCGAATATCTTGACGCTGAAGAAGAGGAGACTGCCATGATCATGATGACACCGGACGACCTCGAAGAGCACAAGCTTGCGCGTCTCGGCGAGGATTGGGTCGAGGCCAAAGAGGATCCGCACAGACGGATCAAGGCCAAGCCGAACAAGCAAGTTCGCATGTGGACGCACTGCGAGATTCATCCTGCGATGATCTTGGGCATCTGCGCTAGTATCATTCCATTCCCGGACCACAACCAAAGTCCGCGAAACACCTATCAATCCGCCATGGGTAAGCAGGCAATGGGCGTCACACTCACAAACTTCGGCATTCGTATGGATACGATGGCTAATGTCCTTTACTACCCGCAAAAACCACTGGCGACGACGCGTTCGATGGAGTTCCTGAAGTTCCGCGATCTGCCGGCTGGGCAGAATGCTATCGTAGCAATTGCTTGTTACTCGGGCTACAACCAAGAAGACTCCGTCATCATGAACCAATCGTCGATCGACCGTGGCTTGTTCCGCTCGTTATTTTACCGCGCATATATGGATCAGGAGAAGCGGGTCGGCATGAGCGTCGTAGAGCAGTTCGAGAAGCCCGTCCGGAGCGATACGCTGAAGATGAAGGGCGGCACGTATGACAAGCTTGATGATGACGGTATCATCAGCCCTGGCTCTCGAGTGTCTGGAGAAGACATCATTATCGGCAAGACGGCTCCGATCGCGCCTGACGCGGAAGAGCTGGGCCAGCGGACGAAATTGCACGTCAAGCGCGACGTCAGCACGCCATTAAGAAGCACAGAGAATGGCATCGTTGACCAAGTGTTGCTTACGACCAATACGGAAGGCCTAAAGTTTGTGAAGGTCCGAACAAGGACGACGAAGGTGCCGCAGATTGGTGACAAGTTCGCCTCGCGGCATGGTCAGAAGGGTACGATCGGTATCACTTATCGCCAAGAAGATATGCCTTTTACCGCGGATGGACTCACGCCAGACATCATCATCAACCCGCACGCTATTCCATCTCGCATGACGATTGCGCACTTGATCGAGTGTCTACTGTCCAAAGTCGGCGCCTTGACCGGCCAGGAAGGCGACGCCACACCCTTTACCGACGTCACGCTCACCTCGATCTCGACTCTCCTTGAGGAACATGGATTTCAAAGACGTGGCTTCGAAGTCATGTACAACGGGCATACCGGCAAGAAACTTAACGCTCAAGTCTTCCTTGGTCCGACCTACTACCAGCGCTTACGGCATATGGTCGACGACAAGATCCACGCCCGCGCCCGTGGTCCACTCCAGATCCTCACTCGGCAACCCGTCGAAGGTCGTGCGCGAGACGGTGGTCTACGTTTCGGAGAGATGGAGCGTGATTGCATGATTGCGCACGGTGCCTCCGCGTTCCTCAAGGAGAGGTTGCTAGATGTCAGCGACGCGTTCCGAGTGCACATCTGCGAGATCTGCGGCTTGATGACGCCGATTGCGAAGCTCAAGGAGAAGACGATAGAGTGCAGACAGTGCAGGAACAAGAATCGGATTGCGCAGGTTATCATTCCTTATGCGGCCAAACTACTGTTTCAGGAGTTGGCGGCGATGAACGTTGCTACGCGGATGTTCACGGATCGGTCGGGCGTGTCCATCCGCTAGATATCAAAACGGTGTTCAGAGGGAGAGGTTGATCTATCAGCATTGGCGTTGCGGAAGCGCTCAATCGGATCGGTCGGGTGCAAAAGCCGCTCTGTCGTGGCGGTTGTGGTCTGGTCTGTAGTACCGACTTAGACATTCTGTAACAGTATCTGATGTGATCACGTTGACCATGCCCGAGCTGGATTAGCAAGGCCTTACATTCGATCTAGCTACCACTGCCAGCCCCTGGAGTTTCGCTAATCTTGAAGACGTACTTGACCGCGCTGGCGGTACCGTCCTTGAGCCTCTCCAATGCGCTCTGGATGCCATTGAGCCCACCCGGGACCACCTCCTGCGGCTGCGCTTTGAACCAGCCTTCTTCCAAGCCGCGAGTGAAGTACCGTGAATACACGTAGCCAAGGTCCTTCACACTCTTGTGCACATCTCCGACGTTTGTTGACGTTTGGCCTATAGACTCCGGCACGCCTGGCCATTTCGCGGACCAATCACCCCCGGGTGGTGGTAGCACGCAGGTGACCGTACCGCTCTGGGCATCGAGAACTCTGCCGAGGTTTTGGACTGAGCCCTTCTCGCTTACAGCATCATAAGCATACTCCAGCTTCTTGCCGTTGAGTGCGTCCTTGATACCTTGTACGATTGCTTCATCACCTTTACGGTAGTCGACGATAGTGTCGCCTTTCGAACGGTCGATCATGTTCTCGACGTGCTGTTGAGCACGACCAGCGATGCAAATTAATGGATGGATATTTGACCGGAGCGCCAGTTGCAGGGTGTAGGTGCCCACTGCCGAAGACGCTCCGTATATCACCAATGGTATTGGCTTGGTTGCAGGACTCCATGGCTGTGGGAGGCCAAGGCGATTACTGGCGTATAGACCAACGGCAGCAGTCAGAGCTGCCAACGGGAGGGCGGCACCTTCCTCAAAGCTTGTCTTCTGCGGTAGAAAGAAGGTCGTATGAGCCCACGCTACCGCGTATTCGGCGTAACTGCCGTGCGGAGAGAGCATCTCGTGGAACGCTGCCACTCTGTCTCCGGGCTTGAACTCTGTGACACCGTCGCCGACTGCATGGATGGTACCAGCGATATCATCGCCTTGGTTCAATGGTGGGGTTTGTGTCATCCATTCGGGCACCTTCCAATCCTTTGGGTTGCTGCCGCTGAAGGCGACCTTGATGACTACTTGGCCAGCTTGCGGTTGCGGGATTGGTGAGTCGATGATCTCAACTCTCGGCCCTGCGTGTACGATGGCTTCCTTCATCGCAGCCAAGCTATGATTATGATCAGAGTGTCTTCTTGGTACAATGTTCCGGGCACCAAATCGATGTGGTCTCTGATCGACCTAAATGGATTGCCTTGCAATTTTTAGCAGCGCTGGCAAGAGTGAATTTCCACCGCAATATATCCATCTGCAACTGTTGGGGTAAGTGGGTATAACAACGCCATCGGCAATGGGTAGCTTAGAAATCGTCATTGCCGATCGCAATCGTGTGCCGTAGTATTGCAGCCCTCATCAATGGCAACAAGACTGACAAGCTTCTTGTAGGTTGCAATTCACCTCCTTATATCAGGCCGTCTACCATAAGAAGCTGTGTTTTTCACGCGAGCCATATGGGAAGCATGGCGAAGACCAGTAAAGATCAGCTGTGGCCTTGCTTCACACGATCACCTATTACTCGTCAACTCCCCGGGGACAGTTAACCACCTCATGCGAAAGGACATCCTGACATGTTTCAACAAGGTCAGCTACGTGACGAACATCCCGCCTTCAATGCCGAGTAGAATGTTGCAAGACTAAACGGTAAAGAGAGAGCATACTCTGGTCGCCGGGACTTATGCGGATGTCACGTAACATCGACTTAGGGCACTGATGCTCGCGAGCTTCAACTGGCTTGTTGTGCCTTAGGCATTAGAGCGGACCTTTCCGACCAATGTCACGCTATCAGCTGGACCCTGTCCACTCCACTTCCTCTCCAACCTGCTTTCTCCCTATTGATCAGCTCGGCAGCTTGCCTATCTGATAGCCATGGCGGTGGCTGAAACGGTGCTACTGTCTGCATTTGCTGCGATTGGCGGGACATGCCATGGCGTGTTGCGATCTGTCGGCTGCCAAAGGATCACAGCCCAGTTCGTTGGAAGCTCTAGAACGCGGCTTCAGCAGGTTCCCGTCTGCACGCAAGCCAGCTACTGCCAAGTTCCCACCTTCGTGCTTGCCGGAATAGTATGCCCTGCGTAGCACGTGGTGCCTGCTACCCTTGTGCAGCGCGGCAGTGACGTACCTTGCATGGGAAGTGGGAGCTTGGAGCTCCATGTAGGTGTGATGAACAGCTTCAGTAAATCAAAACAGGCTGTGAGTGAGACTTACATGACCTTTAAAGGCCCTTCTGAGACTCCAACCTCCACTCCCCATACACTGAACACACCCACAAACCTCTCACAACCAACACCAAACCTCACAATTTCAACCACAAACCAACATGTCTGGCTACGACGATAACACCTCGAGTGAGCTTCAAACTCAATCGCCATGATAGTGAACGCGAGCTTCTGGAAGCTAACTGCACCTAGGCGGCTACGGCGACAGCGGACGTCAGGGCGGCTACGGCGTGAGTGTTCCTACCGCATGGCGTGTTGCGCACTCACAGATCACTCGCTCACCATTCGCAGAGCTCCGACAGGACTGGCCGCTCCGGCATGGGGGATGATTCCTACAGCTCGACAGGTGGTATGGGCCGTTCCGGTATGGGCGATGACAGCTACTCCTCGGGAGCGGGCGGTCTTGGTGGCCGTGACACCGACAACTACGGCTCCAGCACGAGCGGCATGGGCCGTTCTGGACTGGGCGACGACGACTACTCGTCCGGAGCGGGCGGCCGTGGAGGTCGTGACACTATGTCGTCTTCAGACAACTACGGCTCTGGCACAAGCGGTATCGGCCGCTCTACTGGTGACAACTTTGGTACTACTTCTGGAGAGTCTACGTACGGTGTAAGTCACACGAGTCACGAACGGGGTGGCATACATCTTGCTCTTCCTTAAAGCAGCTTATTAACAGCCGTGCAGCGCACGGGTCGTGACGCCGACACTACAAGTGACACGTACGGATCGGGAACGACTAGCGGCGCCGGTTTTGGCAACAAAACTTCGTCCGGCGATGATTACGACACCTCGAGCACTCGCTTCGGTAGCAGTGGCAACACTGATCCCTACTCCGGAGGACGCGAGTACGGATCTGGGTGAGTTGGCCCGTTGTCCCACCATCTCACTATGTTCTACAAAGCTGACGAGCTCCAAACAGCACGACTGGCGGAGCAGGGTTTGGCAACAAGACTTCCGGTGATGACAACTACGACAGCTCGAGCACTCGCTTTGGTAGCGGCGGCAACACAGACTCGTACAGCGGCAGCACCGGCTACGGTTCTGGGTAAGCTCATTGCATCGTAGTTTCACGCCTGACGCATCTAACAAATGCCTTTAGAACCACTTCGGGCGCTGGATTCGGAAACAAGACGAGTCAAGGCAGTGACGACTACGACAACACCAGCTCCAGTGGACGTCACGGCCAGCAGAAGGATTCGATGATGGGTAAGATGATGCAAAAGGCCGGCGACATGATGGGCAATGATAAGCTCGCCTCCAAGGGAGCTGAGAAGCGTGGCATGAACGCTGGAGATGATGACTACTAAGCTTGAAGCGGTGCGACAGACTGCGGATGGTTCTGCTGTGCCATTTCACGTGGCATGTCTCGTGGGAAGCGAGGAAAACAGCAGCATCCACGCCATAGCTACGACTTAATGACATGATCAGCCCCGAATCATACAGTTCCATTTTGCCTGTGATGTGAAGTTATCATCAATACACAATCTCTGCCCGCCTCGTACGACAACGTAGCCCAGAGATCCTATACCACGCCATCAGGGCTGCGTGGCGGTGGGAACACAGCGGTAATGTGCGTGTTAACCCAGTTGAACAACACCGAGACCTCTCCTGTTCTCGCTGCCTTCTGTTTATGTACACGATATGTCCCCCACTATGAGTGCCAAGACAGCCTACGTCAGCAGCGCTGCGGCTTATGCTTGCCGACAAGACTTAATGCTTTTCGTGAGAAACATCAAGGCAGTCACTTAGTGCGCGGACGTCTAACACCAGCGTGCCTATAAACGACCTGGGCACAAGCCAACACCAATCGCTATTGTACCTCGACGTCTGCTAGGAAGCGAAGCCCGTAATCCATCGTATCTCACGGCTTATCCGGAAGCGAGCATATCCGCGCATTGCGGAACCGCGTACACCATTAGGCACACGATCTGATTACTGGCCTTCTAAGACTCCACCACCCAAGTGAACCTCTTCCCGCGGTGGTTCGCTGCGCAGCAATACCGGCAAGATGAGTTGGAAAGGAATTTCGAAGGCCGCGACGCGGGTACGCAGTGATATTGCCTGGCACATTGCAGATGAGCAACATTAACTGAGATATGTGTCGCAGGCGCCCCAGCAATTCAAACAGCGCTTCAATATGGGTGACATAACGAAAGACGCCATCTATATCGACGCTGAGCGCCGCTTCGCCGAGCTGGAGAAGGAAACCAAGAAATTACACGATGAATCAAAGAAGTACTTCGACGCTATCAACGGGATGTTGGATCATCAGATCGAGTTCTCCAGAGCATGCGCGGAGATCTACAAGCCCATCTCTGGACGAATGAGCGATCCGGATAGCTACGTAATAGATGGCAATCCTGAGGGCATCCGCGCATGCGAGGAGTACGAGCAGATCGTCCACGAACTGAAGGCGTCGTTACAGCCCGAACTGGAGATGATCGAGAGTCGAGTGGTGAAGCCGGCAGACGAGCTGATGGAGATCATCAAGATGGTGCGGAAGACGGCGACGAAAAGAGACCACAAACAGCTGGACTATGACCGGCACAAGAATGCCCTGAAGAAGCTCGAGGAGAAGAAGGACAAGACTTTGAAGGATGAGAAGGCGCTTTACAAGGCCGAGGCCGACATGGAAGCTGCGACGCAAGACTACGCATACTTCAACAACCTCTTGAAGGAGGAGCTGCCGCATCTGTTCCGGCTGGAGAAGGAGTTCATTCTACCATTGTTCCAAAGCTTTTACTATATGCAGCTTAACGTCTTCTACACCTTGCACGAGAAGATGCAAAGCATAGACATCGGCTATTTCAACCTCACGCTCGGCATCGAAGAGGCCTTTGAAGCGAAGCGCGGCGACGTTCAGCAGCAAATCGAAGCGCTGCCGATGACAAAGTTTAAGACCACGGGCGGAGCACGAAGACCCATGAGCAAATACTCCAGCCGTCTGGCGATCGAGAATGGCGGCCGATCGAGCTCCACCGGCTCCAGTCCGAACCGGAGACTGACCATGGATTCGGTCGACACCCCTCCACCTTATTCTCCAGGTGCATCAATGTCAAACGCACTCACTCGCATCGACTCCGACCTAGGCCGTTCAGCATCGACGGGCAGCGACTGGAAGAGCGCTGCGAAGGCGAAGGCGGCGCCTCCGCCTCCGAAGCCTAAGCCTGGCGCTCTGAGAGCGAATGGCGTGGAGACTGTCACGGCATTGTACGATTATGAAGCGCAGGCGGAAGGCGATCTAAGCTTCAGTGCGGGTGAGGTTATCGAAGTCGTGACTCGAACGAACAATACGAATGAGTGGTGGGTGGGTAAGATAGGTGCGCGGCAAGGACAATTTCCAGGTAAGCAGTGCTGTGATCAGTGCTTCATCATTCTGGCTGTGTGCTAACTCATGATGGCAGGCAACTATGTGCAGCTGAACTCATAGCATGGGTTTCGTCAGTCTGGCCAGGTTGTCGTGGAGATGGCCGCACATCAACATACATAAGCTGTCCATAGGCGGAACAAGAACAATGTCGACGAACGTCATCTCTTTCCCAGTCTTCCATGCCCTTGACACCGGCCCATGCTGTGAATGCGGTCAACGAGGACTAAGCAGTAGCAGCGTCGAGACGAGCAATTACCACTGCTAGAAATAGCACTGCTTAGTGTTATCGGAGAATGGCTTTGGCGGCGGGTTCTCCACCTTCGTGTCCTCCCGCACGCCATGCCTCGCCAGAACATAGCGCAATCTTCAAATCCTCCAGAGGCACAATTTTGATCCGAACATCCTGTTATTTCTGTACATCACGATCGACAACTAAAGTCATACATCAATACAGAGCTTCGTGCGGTTTCGACACCCGTGGCCGCAGCGCGTAATGATGGAGTTGGCATCGTCGCAATATACGCCACGTGACCGCCCGGCTGTTTCAGCTGGAGGGACTGCCCAATCAGGAAAACGTTCAGCTGAGGCCCTCTGCCCTTGCAAGCGATGTCCCTCCCGAGCTAGACGCTGAGATGAACGTCCAGGCGCTCTGCGGGTGATCCTTCGCGCGGTAAGCCTCTCACACACTCGTTACAATGCTATAGCACATCATCCTTCCATGTTATCATCGTCTTCCTGCAAGTCTAGCCTTTCGTTGAATTGTAATATACCTTCCTGCTTGTTGATCGCGCAATCATGAGGTCCCTGGCGGGCTTCCGCTCTCTCGCCGAACTCACCACGCTTACCCTGTTCATCGCATGTCTTACCAATGCTCTTTCATTATCGTGGCCGAGCATAAGCGCACGAGATTTGAGAAAGAGAGCGAACACAACAACGATCCCGGCGCCGATAGTAGTGTCGCCGAGTCAATACTGGGATGGCAATGGTGCGTCGAGCAAGAGCGTGAGTTAGGTCTGCAGCAGCATTGATAATCGTTTGTAGATGGGCCTTGGTCATCATTCGCACTGCAAGTTGGCACACCGGTGCAAAACGTGCGTACCTTGATCTCGACGGCATCCGAGTTCACCTGGACAATTGGCGCGGCTGGCTGTCCAACAAACTACGTGCCGGACTGTGTTAACAGTCGCGGCTTTGTGTTCAACCCGAATCAGTCCCTAACATGGGTGCCAAACAGCATCTTCTCTTTCGAGCTGGAAGACAACCTGGGAAAGGACACGACTGGTCCGGTGGGCTTCGACACTCTGACACTGGGCTGGCAAGGTGCAGGTGGACCCAATGTCAAGCATTCAACCATCTTCAACATTGCCGACAGTCAGTACTGGATGGGTCAATTCGGCCTCAATCCACGGTCAACAAACTTCACTAACCTTAACGATCCGCAACCGTCGTTCTTAACACAGCTCAAGAACAACAACTCCATCCCTTCGCTATCTTACGGCTACACAGCCGGCAACCAATACCGTCTGAACAAGGTGTTTGGCTCATTGACGCTCGGCGGATATGACCAGAATCGGTTCGCTGCGACGAACGTGAGTTTCCCATTTTACGAGGATATTAGTCGAGATCTTCTGGTGTATCTTAGAGGCGTCACGAGCGGTTCGACAAACCTGTTACCGAGCGGCACGATCTCGATCTTCATCGATTCAACAGTGCCGTGGATCTATCTGCCACTTGATGCATGCCAGGCATTTGAAAAAGCATTTGGACTGACATACGATCCGAATGTCAACTTTTACCTTCTAAACAGCACTCAACGGACGAATCTCCAAAACAGCAATCCGAGTGTTACCTTCAGCATAAGCCCGAACCAGACAGCTACCACGGAAATGGTCGAGATAGTGATGCCTTTTGCGGCTTTCGACTTGCAGATTGACTTTCCGTACATCGAAAATCCGAACTCGAGTTACTACTTCCCGCTGCAGAGAGCAACGAATGACACGCAGTACACTCTTGGTCGCGCATTCCTACAGGAGGCGTACCTTATTGCGGACTATGAGCGCCAAAACTTTACCGTGGCGCCCTGTACCTGGGATGCCAATGCGGTGAACAAGGCTGACATCAAGACCATTATTAGCCCATCGACAAAGCTCAACAGCGGTGGAGGTAACATATCTGTAGGCGCCATCGTTGGTATAGTTATTGCGATTGTGGCCATCATAGCCATACTAGGAGTGCTCCTTTGGTGGCTCCGCCGCAGAAAGCAAGGCGAGAAGCGCCGTCTTGCAGAGTTGGAAGCCAAGCATGGGCCGGATGCGAAGGATAGTCAGGACAGCGAAGGCAAACCTATGATTAGCCACCCGATCGGCGGCGAGCTAGCGGGTGCTGAGGTTCATGAGCTTACCGCACCGCACAAGCCGTTCGCACAGGAGTTGGACAGTCCGCACAAGCTAGATCCCAACCTGGTGGGCTACAGCGAGGCGGATGGAGGCGAGTATTTCGGCCCTGGCAAAGGCTTTGCGCACGAGGCTCCAGGCAGTCAGTCGCACATATACGAAATGCCTGGCTCTGAGGTGCAGGAAATGCCTGCATCGGAACGAGTGCACGAGAACAAGTAGGTCAACATGGCAAATGCAAGCGTTATAGCATGAGTGATGGTCAGGCGCACGCGCATCTCAATCCGATGTCTTAATACAGCTTAAGTGCATGACAAACGTACCCTTTGTTCAACGAGCGGTATATGCAACGCATTCTCTCCCGAGAGCCACGCAAACGATAGATACCTCTATCAAGCAATGCGGCATTACCGCAGATAAGTACACTGCCACTACCTTTCCCTACAAAATTCTGCCACCAACTAGATTACATACAGTACATTTGGGGTATCACAGTACAAATACAACGAAGAGGACTCGTAAGAGATTTTCAGCCGTCGCTCATCACTTCGAGCAGAGTCAGAACATCTCACCTTCACTCTGCCGTAAGCCACCTGTCGTCACAAGCGGAAACCTGCTACGATCTTCCGTTGGTGTATGGTACGCATGATACGGAGTCGCGAGTTCCTCCGCGGAGTCGTTGGGCACGCCCATTTCACTTTCGGAAGCGCTAAATCGACTGACCATACCCGGGTTCGCGCTGACAGAATGTCCAGTCTGACCGGTCATGTTCGAGTCTCGTTGCTGTCGACCACCCTGCTGTAGGCGACCCTCAGCAGTACCCGGTGGCGAGGCTTCGGTACCGCGCAGAAGCTCGCGCAGCCGACTCGAACCTATTGTTGGATCTAGTGGAGTATAACTGCTCCGATGGCTTTGAACCTGCGAGCCGATAGACACCTGGTATTGTAGATCCGTGATCTCCTGGCGCATATTGCGGATCTGGGCATCGTTGCTTCGGATCTGCCGTTCCAATTGTCGTCGGGCTGAGCGTTCGTCCGCTAGCATCTCATACAGCGAGCGGAAGGTGTACGGCTGCGGTTGAGTACCGGCAGTGCTTGACGCTTGGGCGGGCTGCTGCTGGACTGCCAGTGGCGGGGACGGCGTGTGAAAGCCGCCGCTTAAATGTTCTGCTTGAGCCGCAGGTGCCGGCCGTCGACGAGTAGCCCCGTGCACGGGCGTCATCGGCGGCGGTGGCGAGGTGGAAGGTCGCTCAGGCTCTGGGTAGCCAAAGTGCCATGTAGCCTCCATGAGCGGCCCGGCCAATGTATCGGCGAGCATGCTCGGCGTCCTTGCATCTGTTGACGATCGCCGCTGCGGTGCGCTACCTACGAGCACTGTGCGGCGGTTTCGATCTGCGGTGAGGCGGCTTATGGCCTGCTGAAAGCTTCGCAATCCTGTCTCCAGCCTTGCCACGCGATCTTCGAGGTCGCCTGAAAGCTCGGTACCATAAGCTGCTGCTGAGAGTACGTCTGCGTCGCTCACTGAAGCCCCATGAAGCATGGGGGAGCCGCTCGCGATGCCTGGGGATGTTGAACTCTGTGGACGGAAAGGGTCATCAGTAACGTGTGCCAGTGGCATCCTTTCTGCCGCACCACCTTCGTAACGTGTACCCGAAAAGTCCTTCGCGGTGAAACCGCTTGTGCGCACCACGCTTGTTCGAAACGCGGCGCCTTGAAAGCTCTCGCGCCAGTATCGAATTTCGTCGCTTCTGTTGCGCGCCGGGCTCATCGTGATCGGAACGCCCTTGAGATCACCCGCACTTCTGGACTTCCTTTTAGCATTGCGGACACTGAACTTCCGAGAGAGATCAGGAGAGGGTGTTTCTCCGCTGCCCTCCGGCATCGGTGGCTCATCTACCACTGCTCTCACAGCGGCTGCCTCAGCTTCATTGAGCAGTACGCTCGGTAGCGTCTTCCGCCGGCGCAATTTACTTCCAGGAGCATTGAACGGATCGCCCAGCTTGATCGGCTTCAGCTTCGCACTTTGTGGGAATTCGACCGCGTACGGAGACCTTGTACGTTCGAAGGTGGGGGACGGCAGAACGTCCATTGGGACAGACCACGTCCTCTGCGGCATACTGTGCTCCTTTGATGACAGGGACGCCTCTTCGGCCTGTGTTGCAAGCTTTGGAGGTTCGGAGGCGTGATAAGCATGTCGTGGCGGACTTCTCACTTGCGGCTGCGGTTCTACTTCATTAGACCTCCTACCGAAGATCCTGCGCACGACGTTGCGTAGGGAGCCTTTCCTTGCCTGGCCACCATCTCCTGCACCCCTGCTGCTGCCGCCCATGTTGCCTAGTCTACGATCCGCCATTGCCATGCTGGACAGTGGCTGACTAGCATTGCGAACGGTCGGCATAGACCGCTTGTGCTGCAACCTCGGTGATTCTACACTTGCTCTGCCCTCCAGTGCTCTCCCACTCGGTATATTCTGCGTTCTACCATAGGCTCCATGATTCGAACCCTCCATTGGATGTCCAACGTGGAGCCATGCAGGCCTATATTATTGGATGGATCAGAGAGAGCCAGTGGCTTCGCTGGCTGTATGCCGGTAGGGACTGTCGATATGAATGACGGCAACAGTAACGAGCAAGTCCTTGTTGGCAAGAAACCAACGTGGTTCAATGACCGCGAGTCGCGCTAATGGTGTCCCAAGGCTTTGCGGATCGTACAGCGCGAACAGTCGCAACCGGGGTCAAGGCGACGTTGTAACCTTAACCTTCACGACTCCACGCATATGGCCAGGATCACTCTCCAGACAAGTCGACGAGAGGACTCGGGAAGGAGCGTTACTGGTCGAAAGGCAAATGGTGTTGTCCAGGACTTGGCGCTGCTGATTCAGGTCATAATGAAAGGTATTAAGATAGCAAGCCACAGCAAGGAAAGATAGGCGGCCGAGAATGAAGGAAGGGGGAAGACCGGGTAGCGGAGTACGATGAGTATCACCTGGTGCACGGGGACAAGCAGTATGGCGAAAGGGACCATGCGGAGCCGCAACGGCGCGCTGTGCGCATAACGATGCGCCATAGCCGCGAGCACTTACCTATCCTCGAGGCGACAACGTGACCGGACATGGAAGTAGGTACCGTTTCGGCGTAGAAGATGTCCGTCGCGGCTCTGCGTGTGGAAAGGTGCAGCCCCTCGCCGGTTGATGGTGGCGCCATTGGCGGTACGCTTCGGCCCCGCCAGGAAGTTAAGAGATTGAGGTTAGCCTGATTGGTGGCTCTTGTCACACGCAACCAATTTCAAGGGTGCATTAGGCTCTGCAGAGCATGGTATGGTACAGTAGTAGCGTTGGATGGTTGAAACAAATGGCCCGTCGCACCTGGCCACCTTCGTGTGACACCCTGCGAACTCTGATACTGCCTACCGACATGTTTGGATCGAGCGATGTCTAAAGACCCCAAAGACAAACGCCAGTGTGAGCAGCCGCGCTATACTTAGCAAAGAACGCGCTTTCGAGGTCCCACGGGCCGCCATACGAAGTGGGCTCGGCTCCCTCGACAGTCAGTCATCGCGAAAAGGCTAGGTCGCAGGATGCTGTACGGTAACCGATCATGCCCGCTATTGGCCGTTACCATCGTCTGCTTATGTGAGTCGACGGCAAAGTGTACATCCCAATGGCGATCATGTCGAAGAAAGCAACCTGTGCAAAGGGTTGCCGGCATCGCGAGTGATACCATCTGACAAGGTGCAGCTGAGTGACAGCTGATAGTGAGAGCATCCTGGCACAGCACATCCTTCCTGTGATATGATTCGCTTGATGTGATCTGCAGCCTACTGGCCTAGCTTGGTGTTCGATGAACGCAGACTTATCAGCCATCGCCTGCCGCAAGCAAGCAACGTATCCTCCGCAAATCATATCGCTCTATGGCCATCATTTGTCTATACGGCGTTTGCTATGAAGAACATCCGCTTCGATTAAAACGCCAAGCCTATGCTGAGTTCCTTCCTGCACTGCGCCTGCAGGGGCGCAAAAACGGGTTAGTCTGGCCAGCAGGCACGAAGGTTGACTGTTCCACGGATTGCATTGATAAAGGCGCAGTCACCAGTTTTCAGCAAAGTCAAGAATAGGAAGCTTAAAGGTATGGGAGGATGATCGCGCATTGTCTCGTGGCGTTTTACGGCTTTGTCTCCCATCAGACATCCTCCAGAACTTCCGCCTGATCGGGGTATCGTAGGTCTGCATGCTCCTCGAGGTGTTGCATCCAAGATCTCAGGAATTTGGAGCCTCTGCGGACGATCGGTGTCAGCCATTGTTACACGCGCTCATCTCCGCCGTGCAGCATGCGGTGCCACAATGCACGCTTCGTTCAACCATAGGACTGGGAAGGTGTCCACTGCTCGTGCGAGGTGGCCGTCTTGTGCAGCGCAAGGCTGAAACGATTCTGAGATGGTTTCAAAAGGAAATGGACGAACGACGTACTTCCCTACTGTCTCTGAATCGCCTACGACACACAAGTGCCTTTTCGGTCTGGTCATTGCAACTGTAATAAACCGTTAGCCCGTGTACCACCTCAGACCTTCGCGCAGTAAACAGTCTGAAACAGCTGGCATCCACATCCGCAGTGGCAGGTGTCTCTTTTTGCGTAAGCACAATCTCGCATCGAAATCACTGGTTGAATGAGAAACGGTATGCAGGACTACGCAAAGGCTTACCGTTTAAACGCCGTTTCTCGCTTAGAAAGCCGACCTCGCGGTCAGAGTTACTGCGGACTAAGCTTACAATGACTGCCTCCTTTTCACGACCTTGAAAGCCATCGACACTGCCAAGCTCAAGTCCTGGAAAGCGGTCCTTCAGCAGCCCTGACAGAAGTGCAAGCTGGCCATTATAAGGCGTAACAACGGCGATATCTTCTGGCTTAGTACCGCCCTCAACAAGTCGCTGCACGTGTAAGCGCACAACGGCCGCTTCATTCTCATTGACTTTGCTTTCGGCAAGCAAACCGCTTCGGCCTTTCACGCCAATATCGTCTTCCTCTGTCTTCTCAGGGTAGTCGCCTCCTTGTGTATCCCAGAAAACCAGAGGCTCGCGGGTGTCATCCGTGTCGTGGACTCCGTACGGCAAATCCTTCAGCAGTCTGTCCTTGACAGAATCTGCTGCGATCAGCTTCTTTTCGTAAAGTGCCACGGACGGAAAAGCCATGATCTTCTCGTGCATTCGATACTGTATCGTTAACATGCGCTTGATGCTGCTCCCGTGGAGTTTCAGCAGGCGGTCGAACAAGGTGGTCTCCAGCGTCGCATCATCGTCCTTGATCTTCTTCTGCCCTACTGTAGCCGAGTCATCGTCAACCGACGAACGAGACATATCGTTATTCGTCCCATTGGAGCCATCGGCAACCTTAATCGGCGTCGAAGCTTGGGAGTTGAGCGATTTGATCGTCGGCGGCAATTGCAGATGGTCGCCCGCAAGTACCAGCTTCGATGTTCCAGTCGCAAGCACAGGGATCCAACATTGCGCCTCCAAAGCCTGGCTTGCCTCATCAATGATCACGACATCGAACTTCTCGTCGCGCAAGTGGAAGCCGCCAGCGCCGTGAAGCGTACTGAGGACCACCCTACTCTGCTTCAGCAGGTCGCTCACGACTCTACCTTCACGCTGCCTGTATTCTTTACGTAGCTCCTTGAGCTCGCCGTAGATTGCACGCCGCTCACGGCCGTTTCGGGTCTTGCGAATCGAAGATTGCTTCACGTCCATCTCTGCACGAATGTCGGTCACGATGGATGCTGCGTCACTCGTCTTACTCAAGACGTCTAAGCTGTGATCCAATACGCTTGGAAGTAGACGCGCAGGGTGCCCGAGGCGGACCATAGACACCTTATGCGACGTAAGCCTTTCTACAATGTTGTCCACGCTGATGTTGCTGGGCCCGCAGACGAGAGCTCGTTGGCCGCGGTCGAGGAATTGAAGTATCAGTTCGATCAGAGTGTGCGTTTTGCCGGTGCCTGGGGGACCATGAATAAGCGCGACGTCGCGGCTGGCCAACGCGAAGCGAACGGCTTCCTTCTGGCTGTCGTTCATGGTTTTGTCATGCCACTCCAAGTCCTTCTGGATCTCTGCATCGCTGAGTGACGTCGGCGAAGACTTGCCGAATAAAACTTGAGTTAGAATGCTATGTTCAGAAGGCTGCATCTTCTCCAGCTTGCTCATCGTCTGGCTCAGGCGCTTATATGTTACATCGTTAGCCAATTTGATACTGATATTGAAAGACCGTCAGCCGCTCGATCTACGGATACAGTTGTTGAAACTGCACGCACAGCCAGAGCTTCCCATTTGGAACTTCCACTTCCTCCTTATCAAGCGCTACCGTGACGGCCTGCTTCTGAACCTTGGTCACGACGCCTTCGACAGCTCGCTTCTCTATACTGGCTCGTTCTTTCTTTCTTTCGGCGCCTTTAGGCTGCTCTGCCACTGCACAGATGTCGCCAACTCTGAGACCATGTTCGGGAAGATCGCCAACGCCCACTGCTGGATCTAAGCTCAGCTCTAGCAGGCTCTTACCACCAAAACCGGTACGCTGAGAAGATAAGGTGAGGTTGAGCAACGCCAGGCCAGCTCGCTGGAGAATCGCCGGCGCATGACTTGACGTGAGGAGCTGGGTCTCAGTGAGCTCTGCTTGCAACTCAGCGTCAAGGAGCAAGAGCTGACTCGAAGCGAACGCAGATATGTCACTACCTCTTGCCATCGACACTACATCCAGCCACAAGAAATGCGAGGGTGCAGCGACAGCATCTGGTAGAAGTGTAGGTGGGCAGTTGTGCAACCAGAGCAGTTTCGGCTTAGCGTCGATTGTGGGTCCTAGCACATCTATTCACATCAGCATCTATTTCATGTGAACTCTTCTCCGGGTCAATACATGGGGTTCCAAGTTGACCACTGTTGAGTTGATTACACACATCCACGCCGAGAGCTACAGGCAAGCATGGAGTTCTTGTATCATACCGTAATGGCGCTCGTCAGATAATGCTGGTGGCAACCTTCGCATGTTCATTGATCTAAACCATCTGGCTGCTCTTGACCTGTTGAGGATATCCTATGTGTTTTTGGCTGCCATTCGTGGCCTGACAGGCTGTGGTTGTGAGGAATGGAGTGGGCTCCGTCGCAAGACGCACCGCTATCGAAGACACATTGCCTACTTCTGGGTTTACCTACCGAGCTTCGGGACCTCATTTACGAATACGCTCTCACATCGGACAAGACTGTTGTGACGTTCCGTTTGGATGCCTACCAGCGGGAGAGCTACAATCAAGCGACTCAGCCAGCACTCACACGGGTCAGCAGACGGGTACGGCGGGAAACACTGCCAATATTCTACGGCCGAAACAGTTATGTGCTGCACACCGAGGGTAACAAGTGCAGAGACGCTTGTTCATGGTTGGCTTGCAATGTTCAGCATCTCCCCAAGCTCAGGCACGTGTCGTTCTGGATTCGATACCTTGCGCCTCGTGGCAATCGAGCACAATCTCAAGGTGCCTTAGCAGTGTCTTTGCGAAGGCCCACCACCACTGGGCAATGGGAGGTAGATCAGGAGTGGAGGTGGGTCACTGTCGTACGAAAACCAGGGACCATAGAGGAAGATGCTCAGATCTTACTCCGAAAGCTAGAGATTCTGGTTGCCGAAGAGTCGAAGGATGCATCGGATACTGCATTTTTTTCGGTGATTTTAGCGGAGCTAAGTATCTACTACAACAAGCAGAAGATACTGTACTTCTTATGAGCGTACTTGGGAACGCTCATGTCTCCCCAGGAGTGGGCGGTTGATGTTCCATCGTTCAATCGTCCATCCAAACGAAGTCTACCGTGGTAGCCGTGGAAGATCAACGCTCCGTTTTACATCCAGCCTCAATATATGGTCGTAGTCTTGTTCGCTCAGGTTCTGTGCAATGTTCGGTGAATGGTCGATAGACTGCCGCCTTGACACGTGCTTGGGCCAAAGCCGCCTTTTCCCATTATGTCTTTGATATACAGCATACACCACTACTGAGACACTTGCAATCAACGCACACTCCCGATGGAGGCTGAGAGCACCAGTGCAAAGCCTTTTGAAGGTTCAGGGGCATCAAAGCCGGTTGACATCCTCACCACCCAAGCGTCCGTCTTCTACGCGAACCTCCAGCCGGTCCTGCTGTTATCCACCATTTTCCTAAGCTTCAAGACATTGGTAAAGGATCCAGTCAGCACATTGACCGGCCTTGCACCGCCGCTCGCACTCGTACAGGCCATTTACTGCGTTGTATGCCTCCCCTCGAGCGGTCAAGCTCCGACCCAAGCGCATAAGCCCGGCCAGAAAAGGAAGGCACAGAAGGCTGGTCAACATCTTTGGGCGAAGATAACAGTGCGCATGGCCTCACTCAAGACAAAGATATGTGCTGACTTGCGTTGTTAGCCTGCATTTGTGTCCACCGTCCTTACCACAACACTTTCCGCGCCAGTTCTCTACATTGTAGTCGTCCTTTTCGGCGCACCGCTTGTCAGCCACCACCCGCATACCTTCCTACTCGCACTACACCTCGCGCTGCTCACGACACCGCAGCTGTACTACGTACACGGTCTCGATCCCACCACGTGGCTACAAATCGCGAGCTTGCAAGTGCCGATAGATGAAACGTATGGCATGAGTTTGGGTGCTTGTGTTGGAGCGTGGCTAGGTGCAATACCCATTCCCCTTGACTGGGATCGCGACTGGCAACGGTGGCCTGTAACCGTCGTGACGGGGTTGTACATCGGCGCTGTAGTAGGTAAGATTGCAGGAGGCTATGTGTTCAAAGGCTGGAAGATCAAGCTATCGTGACGCAGTTGGACTTCGAAGTCAGCAAGTCCATACACTAATTACTGAGCAAACGCGACAATCCCGCCTCCTGCTCATGCTCCTCGTAACATCACAGTCTGCCAAACAGCGAACTTGCGGTGATAAGCGTGTTGTTCACCGAGACCAACCCCAGCGACCGGTGATGGCCCGGGTCGTCTATGCCTAAGTGGACGAGACTGCACGTGGCCAACGCAATAGGGAAATAGAAAGCTCTGGTCGAACCTCGTAATTTCCCGCAGCTGCAAGTGCTCTCGAGTGGTATCATTATAGCCACGCTAAAGCGGTCGGTATGTCACCAGATTGCCACATTCAACGCCGTGTCCGCTATGCAATTCAGTATGATGAACGAGGGTCATTATCGTCCCAGACATACAACATATGTACACGCCCTCCTCCCCTCTTAGATCTTTCAAATTTGGCCACAGTCATTATAAGAGCACAGCGGCCATGCCGATCGCGCCACCAACCATCGCCGCCACCTCACCAACGTAGCGACCCGTCGGCGCAGCGATACCTGACTGCAAGCCGTGTGATGAGCTGCTCGTCTGTCTTGCTGCGGCGTTCGATGGGGTTGATGTTATCGTTGCAGCACCGCCGACCACTGCGTAGGAAGTGATGGTCGACAGCTGGCCGTTTGGTAACTGCGTCGTTCGGAGCACAAGCTGGCTTACTTGACCGCCGCCGGGCGTGTACGTGAGGACGACTGTGCGCCCACCAGCGTCTGTTGTGGTGATGACCTGACCTTGGTGCGACCCAGATAGCACGACGGATTGACCAAACTGATCAGTGGTGGTGATAGCGGAGAGCGACGATGAGCTATCCGCGTTTGAGGATGCTCCCACAGCTGGCGCGGAGGTTACGATGCTTCCACCCGGAGCGACTTCGACACTTGCCAATGGCGAAGTGGTCGTGATGGTCTGGCCGTTCGAGTTCGTTTCCGTGATAACAGCAGCCGGGACAACGGTGGAGGTGGTGAAGGTGCTGCCCTGAGAGTTGGTGGTCGTGATGGCCTGAGTGACGCTTGTCGGAGCGGATGTCTCAAAAGCAGACGTAGTCTGTACAACAACGCTCCCAGCAGAATTTGTCGATGATACAACGACCGGGACAAGCACACCGCTTAGCGTGCTGCCAGAGGCCTGAGCACTGACTGTTGCAGCAGTGATCGCGGCGGGTGTGCTCACAATGGTACTTCCAGCGGCATTAGTCGTCGTCACGGGCGAAGGAGTGCTTGCGGCCACCACTGCAGCAACTTGGGATGACACCACGGTGCTACCGGCTGCATTCGTCGTGGTGATGGCAATAGTAGTTTCACCGTTCGTGGTGCTGCCTATTACATGGTCAGCCCACCTCCTCGTATACCAGATAGTTGCCAGCAAGACGAAGAGTGTTCAGTGCTGTGAATGCAGCCCTTTAATGGCGTAAGCCTACCTTGTGCCGTTGACTGCGATTGCGTAGTACTTGCGCCCGCAACACCCAAGGTCGTCTGGCCCGTCGATGTCTCGGTCGTGAAGCTAAGGGCCGTAGTGCTGGAGTCCGTAATCACGACTGGACTGGTGATGACAGCAGTGACATTGCTGACTTGCCGCTTGCGCTGCAAATGGTTCCTGACCGCGGCCTCGTGCACCGCAACATGTACCAGCTGCGTCGCAAGCTCGGGGTCATCGTGGTGCAGCGCCTCAATACCACGGGGTGCATCCTCGAAGACACCGTCTTGATACTTGGGCGCAAGGTGTTCGCGGAGCGCGGCGTCTATTGCTTCTTTCGGTACACCATCAAGCAGCTTTTGTAACTCGCTCCGGTCGTCTTGCGGGTTCTCCTGCGCGAACGCAAGTAAGGGTAGCGCAAGCAGACATATTCTCCGGAGGCTAATCATGCTGTCGGCGCTGCTCCCATGCAGCTCGCGGGTTTAATATCGACAAAAGAGCGGTTCGTGGAAGTGCTCAAGAGCACCAAAGACAGACAGACTGCCACAGCGTCACGTCAGCTCGCGTGCTGCCACCATCGTGGACGGACCTCGTCCAGGTCCTGGTGAAGAATGGTCTCACCTGTCAATCGTCGGGAGCGCGCGTGGCTGAATCGGGCGGTTTCCACCGTTGAAAAGCACCGTTGGCAATGGACAAGGGCTAGGCGCCAATCTCCGTCCCGTCTTCTTCTTTCCTCTCTTCTCCGCCTTCAGTTGGTTCTCCAATATGTCTCGGACTTCAACAGCCAAAGCGAAACGATACGGAAATGCGAAACAGTACAGAGTTACAAGGAAATGCTCAACGCCGAGCAGCCATAGTGGAGGCGAAACGAACAGGCTCCGCTGCAGAACACGAGCCTTGGCTCGGGACGATCGGTAAAGATGTGTCACTAACACCAATATCGGTATAGGTCTGCCGGTAGGTGCGTCTTCGGCCGTTCTGGGCAGCATCCTTTAGGCAGTTGAGCGACACCTGCTGCGTGCACGTGGTGTGCATTTTCGCGGAATGCAGTGAGTACCTTATTGTTGCAAGCTTCTAACTGTTGCAGCGTGCTGCAATGCTACTGCTGTGGCACCGAAGTCAAAACCTCACGCCAATAATGAGCGCCCGGCTAAGGAAATATAAAGAAGCAATCTCTAGCATGTGTCTTGGCACTAAATCGGGTGGCAGGCGAGGAGTATCCCGCGTTTCTCTCAAACACCCGTCTCCACATCACCTCGTCATCGCCTCGATTTACCTCAGGACACGTTCGCAGTCCGTTGTGTTGACAAGCCTTACTGGCAACGATTTCCTTACAATGTGTTGCCAACCTCGAGCAGCTCAAGGACCAAGAATATCCGCCACTCGAAGAGCTTCCTGCTGACCCTGCAGGATGCAAGCAAGAGCTTCTGCTGCAGGCACAACAGCGAGCTCCCTTGTTCTCGATGCGACGCAACCTACTATTTTTGTTACCGCCTCGGCTGGCGTGACTGATACTTCCGGACCAATGAGAAGCGGGCATTCGCCGTCCATACCGCAGAGCCTCTGCCTATACAACACATACGGCCACGGCTTGACTGTGGAGTGGTTCACAGACGTGTGGATCGCAACGTGTACACAATATTACAACACAACGCCCGGAGTCGCCACTTGACATTCATAGTCATGATTTCTGGGAACGCCTGCAACGCGAAAGGACGTTGCGCTCGGAGTTGGCACACTCAATTTGTTCTCGACTGCACGCGGGCGTTAAGATTGCGATCTGGCATTTTATTTGTTTACATATGAAATGCTGACTACTCTGCTTATCAATGCTCCCGTCGCTGCTCGTTTGCCGACGGTGCCGGTGCTGCACTGGCTGCTGCTGCGCTCGTAGGAGCCTGCCCTGCATTCATTGGCTTTGGAGCAGCACCAGCGCTTGCTGTGAGGGCAGCCGTTTCCAACGACTTTCCACGCACCGGCGTGGCTTCGGGAGGTAGGCGCAAGTCCTGCTTGCTTTCGTTGGCGAAACGCGTCCGTTCTGGCGTCTTTGCTCGCTTTTCTGCTTCCTTTTCCTTCCTCTCCTGCAGTTTGCCCCTTATCCACGGTACCAGGCCTTTCCTTTCTCGCTCCGAGTCCGAAAACAAAGGATCCGTGGACGCTGACTGTACCCCTTGACCAGGCAGCAGCGGACCAGAAGCCGGCTCGGTTGTGGACGTCGCCGATGGTGGCGGTTCCTGAAAGCTTCTCCGGGGGAGTCCTCCCGTACTGCTGCCTACTGTTGATTGCGAGGCTGCCTGAGCCTTTGCCGTCATCGTGCCAAGTGGATTAGCTCCGGTTGGCGCCGAAGGCTGTTCGACTTTACTATGTGATTTGGAGAACCGCCAACGTCGCCGTTTCTTCTCCTGTGTCGACTCTCCCGTGGGTGCTGCAGGCATATCATCGCCGACCATATCAGCATCTGACGCATCGGTTGAGCGGAAGGAGTGGCTCGGTGATGTGGTTGGGCGGAGCGTAGCGTCTGTCGGATTTCGCTGAGGTGTTGGTTGCACAGGCGTACTGACTGCTGTGGTGTAGGTCGGGTCATCGACCGCGCTTTCGCTGCCTTGTAGTTCATCGGATGATTGCGCGAAGCCTGAAGGAACCGGTGAACGTTGAACCGCACCGCCCGGTGTCTCTTCCTGCAGCGACTGACTCGAGGATTGGGCGCTTGATAGGGCTGAACCCGGAATGCGCTTCTTCTGCAGCTTGTTTGGCTTACGACCATCACCGTCACTGGTGGGCGACTGCTTCAGCATGTCGCGCCAACCTCGTCCAGATGACGCTGAAGGTGTGTTAGACGGTGACCGATCAGCATGACTGTCCGCCGTACCTCCTGGTGGGGCGAGTAAAGGTGTTGTGTCTTTCTTGGGTGTGATGTAATCGCTCCGTATGGTAGATGTCGTGTCGCTTCCAACAGTGGCCATGGGCGTGGTCGCCTCGCTCGAAGATGGTGAATGTAATTCTGGAGGATGGACCGGCGGAAAGGACGGTGCGGTCGTAGCAACTGGAGTACTCTGTATGGACTGGTGACGGCTCACCGTTGCTTCTTCGACCAACTCTTGCCTGGGCGTCGGTGTCGATGGGTCCGAAGTCTTGTCTCTCGAGAAACGTGGTGAAGGCGCAGCACTACCTGTTCGCCGAGAAGGCACAGTATTGCTCCTATGCACACCGCTGGTCGGCGTAGCCGGAGTCGCAATACCTGGAGTCACCGGCATGGGCCCGCCCTCTGACCGTTTACTGTGCCTGCTTGATACGGAGACGTTGCGACGGATACTACCCCATTTCCGAACGCTCTCCGCAGCGGCACTGGCTGTCGAGCCGGAACGATTAACTACAGTCTTCGATCTACTCGGCGTTGTCGGCGTGGCCGGCTGTTGGACCGGCGTGCCGCTTTGCACGTCGCGAACTGTTTCTGGATCGGCTTCAGTGCCTTGCATGCCAATCAGGAAGCTGTCCTGGTTCTCAATGAGAAAGATCAGAACATCCTGGCTCAAGCGATACTCCTGAGGGGCCATGTCGTGGTGGGGGTGGCTTAGAATGCCGGGCTGGAAAATAGCAGAGAGGTTGGCAGTGGTCATCTTGTTGAGATCTGATTTGCTTGCAAACACCGCTAGTAGGTCGAGTATGTACAGTAGCAGCTGGCGATTCAGTGGCGGTAGCTCGGTTATCAGGTTTTGGTACGCCTTGATGGCCGACTTGTCATCGAAGTCACCAACGCTTGGACTCTGTGCTTCACTGGGCCCCACTGCTTGCGCCTGATGGTTGCGTAACGGGTTCCGAAAGCGCTCGTAGAAGTCCAAGGGGATGATGGGCTCTGGTAATTGATTGAAGTATCGCCGGAGGATGTTAGCAGCGTCGTGGACCGTATAGCCGGACCAGTCCAAGCCTTTGCCGTATCTGTCGGGCGAGTCGAATGCTACCTTGAGCTCTTTGATGCGCTTCTCGCTGCCTGCCAAGCGGAAGATGCCCTCCACATCGGTCGCTGAGATGAAAGTCAGACGTGTCGTACAGAAACGGTCGTGCTTGTTTGGACCTCACCTTTCTCCTTCAGAAACACGCCGCACTTTGCCACGACAATAGGCACATAGCCGTAGATGTAGCTCTGGCCTTCATCATTGAACAAGGATATCGCGACGTTTGCGTATCTGATCGAAGTCTGAAGCGGCACACCAAAGATGCCATTAGGGGCTGTACCACGCAACACGTCAGCAAATGCCATCTCTATTGATGCGCCAGCATCGCACGAAGAGCGTGGTGCGTTGACCTAATCGGACGATGCGCGGTGCGGTGCATGTTCAAGCAAAGCATGCAACGGTCACCGAACCCCGCCGGCGGTCCTGCGTACCTGGTTGCTCATGCGGCCTCTTATCGACTCTTGTGAAGTTCCTCCACCACTTCGCCAGATCGCCTCCAGCTCTCTGCTGCGCCATATCACTGTGTACTCCAGAGGCAACTGGCCTTGGTAGACCGCCACCTTGCTGGGTAGTGACAGGACCGCCGTTTGCCATTCCTGACCGTGAGATCCTCGCCGGGATTGCAGGCCGTCCCTACGACATCCAGAAAGCTCCGCACACCTCGTGATTGTGCAGCGAAACTGTCGTAAGAAGTTCGTGTGCGCAACTCGTGTTATGCGGCTCGATGCACGAGTCTGTTCTGCGCATGCGCCGTCACCGTGAGATACGACAAGGCTGCAGTCGTATTGCTGAGTAGTACGAAATGCGCGTTGCCTGATATTGTCGATCCGAGTCGTGTATGTCGATCACCTGCGCAGATGACCAGCAAGCGATTTTCGCGGGTAAAGATAGACAGATGCCTTGTGGAGATGGTGTACAGAGGTATCGATGTCGCGCGCCCCCTTGGCGGCCCGAGGGCCAGTCAGCGCGAGGACAACAAGCGCATTGAACTTTGGCAGGCTTTCGTGTCTGGGAGCAATGCGTGGTGAACAGACAGGACTGTAAGTAGCCGTACAAGATGTCCCGAGGGTTGACTATGATGTAACACAAGAGGTGTGGGTCACTGTTCGATACATGGGCCATGAGACCATGAGACACACTGCACACACACTTCTTTTCCCTCAGGGCAAGGCTGGATCTATTTTAAGGAGGACCAATGACGTGTCTTTCGCAACAGTAGGCTCTCTTCCAACGTTGGGTCACATATAGGCTGTTGCAGGTGTTGTAGATGGGCGTAACTATGAGTGCAGATCTGACATGAACCACGATCACCAGGTTTATGCACTATGAACTTTGCCAGTCTTGCGTGGGCCGCATTGACATACAGGTCGCATGAAGGGGGAGAAGTACGCTAGTGGCAGCACCCGTTGATCGTACAGGTGCTTCTCAAACAGCTCGCAAAGGTTATGCGGATCACAGTAGATACAAGCAAGGTGAAACGGGTGTGGAAGAGTTTGTACTGCATCTTTCGCCATTAGCATATTGTCACAGTCAAGCTCCGAGGCTTAAAGTCCGCCACAATGAGCGGCATGGATATGTGCGTAGGGTCACACGAGCAATACTCTCTTCGTCCAGCCCATCACTGACAACTTAGCAGGTTGACGCCCGCTGAGCAGCGCGAGCTGCAAAGCCGTATGGAACGGAAACAAATGAAAGACTTCATGAATGTAGGTAGTGCCGCAGAAGGCGACGTGATCATCCATGAGCTAATGCTTCCACTCAGATGTATTCCAACCTAGTGCAGAGATGTTTCAACGATTGCGTGAACGACTTCACGTCAAAGAGCCTGCAGAGCAAAGAAGAAGGCTGCGTAATGCGATGCGTTGACAAATTACTCAAGAGCTCGGAACGGCTAGGGGAGCGTTTCCAGGAGCAGAATGCTCAGATGGCACAGCAAGGTGGCATGGGCGTGGGGAGATGAGCTTTGCAACCTGCCATTGTACATTAGGTGCATCCATGGCGTACAGGGCGGACTCGGGTTTCTGTTGCAAGGGCATATGTGAGAGATTAAGTCGCGCCTTGTGCTCGCCCTCAGGTGTTGGGCTTAGCATTGCATGGCGTTCGAGCATTACAACACGTAGAGGCACCGGACACAGTGGTGCACCCCCGCCATCGCTGGGCGTTCGAACAACTCTACTCACATACAGCACAAAGCGCTTTCATCGGTACTCTCTGTTCGAGGCACCACTGAACAACCGCGGCGACTTCACACAGCTGCGACGGCTGCCAGGTGCACCACACATACCCACGCGGCAGCGACCAGCTGCAGACCGCGAGAACTCGATGAAGTATTACTCTTTCGGCAACAGGCCGCGCAAGCTCAGGTCGTAGACCACATCCTCCACCTCCTTGACACGGTACTTGATGCCATCACTGCGCTTCCTGAGCGCATCGTTCTTCAGGTTGAGCACTTGGAACCCTGCATGGACATCCTTAGTGAACTGCGCGATCTGCAGCGGGCGGCGGTAGTCGCCTAGCGTTACTGAGTTGCGCGCAAGGCGGGCCTAGTAGCGGTCAACACAGGCTTGCACTGGTCAAAGAATGCCTTACCAGCTCGTCCAGCAGCGAGGTGAGAGCCAGTAAGTATTCTTCGATGGTCAGGTGGAAGACGTCGCGGTCTTTGACGTTCACCGGCACTACGCGACATTTCAGTCCCTAAGTTCCTGTCCCGAGTCTGGTAGGTGCCGTCGGTCTTACCGCCCATTATGCCGCCCACATCCTCCATAGAGAGCAGTTGACCCACTTCAGACTTCCCGAAACCACCCAGCCAACCGCACAGCAAGATTGAGTAGCACTGTAGAAGATGAGAATGGCGTATTCATAACAATTGACGATCACACTTGCCACATCTTGAACATGTCGTGTCCAGGCGTAGTTGTACTTGTAATAGGGGTGTTTAGATGCCACCTCCGACAGCTTGTGGATAGTCTGTACCTCTTGCTCGATGTTGGCCTGGGCGCTTGACACAACGCGAGGTACTGTCACCGATTAGTCTGAAACGCTTGACGAGATCTGCGATATACCTTACAGTCTGCGGACGTTGTTGAGTGCGCTCGTGACAACGTTGCTTGCGTGGACCGATCTGGAAAAGTCAGACGTCTCTGTCGTTACGGGGAGCTCCGAGAAGTGCTGATGTTGACCTTGCTTCTCGAGCTCTTGAACAATCTCTCTCAGAGCCTGATAATGCGACGTCAGCGTAGCAATTACGGATGGATTTAACTTCTTCTACCTACATCTTTCACAGCGCTGTCGTCGTCGATCTTGCGCTGCAGACTCTCGAAAACTCCGGGCGGAATCATGCTGTTTTCATTTGCAGTCATTGTACGTTGAAGGTCAGCGATATGAGGTTCGGAATGCGGAAGTGTTGTCACGAACTAGAAAACGATGATACGGAGCTTTCCCCTCCGGAGGCCATTACCACGAAGTGTGATGTTTGATCTACACAGAACAATGGGAACGTACATAACATAAACAATATGAGATGGACAATGCTGGCAGAGTGGACGGCACGCTGCGACTCTACAGGCGAGCAGCGCCGAGACGCCCTTCGTACCCACGGCGGTGACGATCCCAACTCAACAACGTGAATGAAGAGGTGCAACTCAAGACTGGTGCGCCATGTATATGATGTGGCTGGTTGTTCACACCTTGCACAGCCCAGAGCATTTCAACATTGCAACTCTTGGTCGGTCCAATCGCGGAGGCTGATGGCATATACTGCGGCCTTCCTTCGCTATGCAGATGCCGGCCATTTGCCACAAGTGCATTGCATAACGTGCTAGTTGCTTGGAACTAACGAGATATAGGCAAATGGTTGGAATGACATGAATGCACCGGAGCTCTAGGATCCGCCACGAGGCAGTGCCTGGGGCGCGCTAAGATCAGCTTTCCTGCCTTTCGGGCCAGTCAGGCTTGACCTCACTTCATCATTGGTTTGGTGGTAAATGAGTTGGAGAGGAGGATTAGAATCTTGTGCGCGAAGACGCGATGTACGGATGAGCGGGAAGAAAAGCAAAGGCAGTAGACTAGCTATTGTAGTTATTCAAACTACGCGTGAATATAAGATCCGACTCGCGCATAACTAGGCAGGTTTGCCGTTAATGGAAGGCATCTACCGAGGCTTGGAATCAATCCAAGACCCGCTCTCTTGCAGCGCCCACTCCCACCGACATAGCGTTACAGCGAATCCTGAGAAGAACGCTTGGCTGCTGAGTATTCCTGTTGTCAGGCTCCGGCCAATCAGCCAAGGCGAAGATTCCGCGTGAGCTTTGGTGTCCATGCGGAATCGAACCAACACCTTCAGCCTTGGATCCTCCACATCATAATGAACCATGTCCGAAACGGGATTGTCTGTACTTCCGGAAACCTGTTGTTCAGGTCCGGCTGCGTAAAGTCGTAACGACCCTCCGCAGTCGCTATCAATGTGTGCAAGCGTATCTGCTCTGCTGCATTGCCCGCTGCTGTAGCAAGCTGAAGTGCCGAGTGCAGAGAGCCTGGACCGTGCCAAACAAGCGGATCAAACACCTGGCCTGTGCACTGGTCAGCGAAAGTGGCAGGCTGCGCGTCATAGTGTAGGTGTGTAGGTGGGTACCTTTTGTACGCTGGATCAGGCGTACCAGATTCTTCACCGTAATGCGCTGTCCACACATTTTCAGCTGGCGAGGCCATTGCGGCATGTCGATAGCCTTGGTGACAAATTTGCCGACATCTTGCGCCGCGGTCATGCAGATCGTAACGTCCGGCGCGTTGGCAGCATTGTACGCAGGAGCTCGGCCAGACATGGCGCGGCAATCTAGCATATAGTCGCCTTCGTAAGCGAAGCCTGGCGTGCGATTTATCTTTGCTTCCAGGAGGCCGCCAGGCTGAAATCGCTCATACAGGATGCCGCAAACGAATGTGGTGGATTGCATGTGTTGAGCATAGTAATGTAGCCATTGCTGGGCAAGCGTCCGGCCACGGTCCAGTGGATCATTGGCCGGTCGGAGTTCCGGTAGACCTTCAAACTCCGCGGGTGCGAAGCGACGAACTCGGACGGAGACCGCGGCTCTGATCAGCTCGATCTGATTTTGACCTGTGACGGTGGAGATGACAGTATCAATGCCTCGCAGTGCGAACTGCAGAGACTGCAGGCTACTGTAGTCGACAACGCTCACTTGATACTGTTCAAGCCGGCAAGATTAGCGCAAGTCGTTGAGGGAGGTATCTGCGCTGCTATACGCACATCTTGGCTAAGCTCTGGCCGCTCCTGTAAGCTATTAGCGCACAACAGCGACAGCGATTTGCAACCATTGACATACCTGCCTCGACAACAAGACCACCTGATGGCCTGTGTCCTGTTGTATGAAGTACGCGATAAGGCGTGCTAGTCCGCATGTCCCAGCGACTGCGACTCTCATCATCGACATGTCGCGTTCAGTTACTGCTGACTCTTCTTCGTAGGCCGGCAGATCTGAGACATGCTTACGACCGGATCCCATTATACTAGCGGCACGACACATCTGATACAAGCAGCCTGTCTCTGCTGCTCCGTGCGCACGTAGCTCACAGGTCGCAGTCAGGCAGTGACCGTCAAGCTAGACGATGGGGGCTCCTTTCTTCGACGCTGTGACTGTTGCCTCCTGGTCACTGTCATGTTTGGCGGAACTTGAAGGTGGTGACAAGGCCTTGGGAGAGTCCCGCCAACGGCAAGGCGGAAAAGGCGTACGAGAATCGAGCTAAGACTACCGAGAGCGTTGGTATGTTGGAGTGCAGAGTGTAGGATGCGTGCCTAACAAGGCTTTGAAGCGTCGGGACGGTAGACCGTGTTTGATGGGAGTGGAATGGCTAAGCCACGGCAGCCAATCAGATAGGACGATTGCCTTGGGTCGGATGAGAAAGCAATACTTGCACGAATAAACCGGGGGTTTGTCGAAGGTGCCTAATGCACAAGTCGGTATCAGCTTCGACCGGCCCGCCCCACGTTGGCTAGAGAACGTGGCAGCTCTGCCATATGGTTCGGTAGTGGTTTGGTCGTGAGGACGATGCCACTACTCAGCCAGAAGTGGGCTGTACTTGGTCCACTCGACACCTTACCGGAGTCTTGTTGTTATCCAGACTAGAATCGCAGTGTCGGCGTCAAGGTAGGAATGTGGCTCATTGACCAAGCCGCCAAAGCTGAGATGATGAGCAAAGAGATGTTCTATTTCTTGCAGGCACGCGGCGGGAGATGTATTACTGGAAGACGAAAGACACAGCAAAGATTCGCAGTGGCTCCTTAACGCGAAGCACGCTAGAACCAAGGACCGAAAGAAGTCGTGATGCGCTTAGATATTGCCGTACTTTGTAACACGTTGTTAACCTCGCAGGCAAACTTGTGGGATCGCTCGGCTCTGGGCGTAGTGTCGTACGGACTCCACGTGCCCTATTCAGCCGCACCGAGCTACGCATGTCGAGGTATTGTTCAGTACTCATCAGGTTCGGTAATCGGTACATTCTAAAACCGTGGTTTGATAAGCTTCCCAGCATGAATCACAGATGTGAGAGACCATTGTTAGTGACAGTCATGCCGTCTAGGTTACGATATATGCGGGAGATGTGCTCGGTGGTCGCCGGATTTGCCCGCCGATCCCGCTTGATCTTCCTGGACTTGCCGTCAGTCCTAACTGAGTGAGGGAGCCTGGTGCGTTTTCGAGGTTAGTGGTATCGTGGCCGATACTATGTTGCTCATTTAGCGTAAGCGTGCATTTGGCCCCAGTGGCGAGAACAATGCACTTTCAAGCGAACGTCCCGCCTCAAGCGTTACCTCGAGCTGCCACCTGATTGGTATTCTGAGACCGCAATAAAATGCGCAATGTTGCTGTTGGTAGTACTCCTGAACATCGCCACAATGCATAGCAGTACGAAGGCCATCAGTTAGTGGTGATAGGAGTAAGGTCCATCATTACGGTGACAAGGTCGGCGAGTGAAATCCATCTGGCTGTGAAGATCGTCAGAAGGCAGCCACAGATGTGAGGACATGGCAAGTCGTCGCTTATGGCTGCTTCTCGTAGCTCTTCGGTGTCTCCGGATGGAGCAGATAGAACGCTTGGAACGTTCTGCGGATGGACAATGCAGATCCGATGAACTCAAATATTTGCGCAATGGCATCGCGGGGCAGATCGTCGGCGCTGGCATGCCGCTGCGCTGTACCAAGAGTCACCAGGAGCCGGCTTCCGTTACAAAGGGGGAAGTATTAACGATGTTGGCCCCAAAAGCGCAGCCCTGGCGTTGCATACATATGGTCTAACAGCCGCACCCAAGCTCCTGTGGCGAACACGAAGTTGGCCAAGGGTTTGAGGCCAGCTATACCACGACAGGCAACGGCAGGCGATGCAAGTCAATAGGGTTGCGAAATCGTAGGGCTGCATGTCGAGTGCGTATTGGGGCCGCATGTTCCGGGTTCATGGTCTTTCGACGGTTGTGGCTTGCCGTGTGCATCAAGGATGGTTCGGCGCGGTCATCGTCCGCACCATTTCCTGATCACGGGACTTGGATTGTTTCACGCGTTGTAGGAGAGACGATGCTTACCACGCAGCTTAAGTCTACTGTCGCGCTACTTGGTTGTTGTCATCAGCCAACGTAACATTGAGCTCGCAGTGTCGTGACAGAACACACTGATAAGGCAGGTGCTACGTGTGTGTAGCTACGTCGAACATTGCCTGCGTGAAGAATGTGAAAGTGTTGTCTCATCAGGTAGTTTTAAGGTCCGAGCTCACGCGTCGCGTCACGTCACGTCCCCTCGGTCTCCCTCCACTCTCTTGAAAGCTCTATGTGCCGCTCATCGTTTGTCTTCGGTTTCACTAGTCGACGACATTGAGCGCATGGCGAGTGATGTGGCAAATGCTGGTCACCATGAGGAACTTCGTCTGTCCTCGCTCCTCTCATCGGACGATAATTCCTCTTCAGACAGGGTAGATATCAACTCAAAGTCCGTCCCGCAGAAAAGGAAAAGAACAAGTCCGGACGACCAGGCAACTCTAGAGGCAGCTTATCAACTGGATTCGAAGCCGGACAAGACAGCACGTCTTGAGCTTGTGAAGCAAGTCGCGCTCAGTGAGAAAGAAGTGCAAGTATGTCATGCTTCACGGCCTCCCACTTACCGCAACTCGAATACTGACGATGTGCTTCAGATATGGTTCCAGAACAGACGGCAAAGCTCAAGGCGCAGATCTCGGCCCCTACTACCACACGAAATCGTGCAGTATCAGCTGGCTCGTCACGCGCATATTGCGCCCGACATCCAAGCTGCCGTATTGCCACCCAGCCCGCTCGTTGGCCAAATGCGGCCTTCCCACCGTATCAGCGCCTCCGACTCGCTACCGCAGCATGCCTCCACTGTGTGTGTGGCAGCGGCGGGCCAATACGGGCGAGAGGCAGCCGACAGCAGCTCCAACGTGGTTACCGCCGCAAGCATTGCCATGGCAGCGCCGTCAACCTTCTATCGAGCAGACGCCCAGCTTGCAGGCGCTCCGAACGTCTCGTATGCAGCTGTCCAAGACTCTAATGGCTCGTCGGCATGCGGATACAAGGCTATTGCCCTTGTCAATAACACCATTCGACAGCAGCCAGCCACTGGTCTGCCGTCGACCCAGAGTGCATATGCAGCTCCACGTGGCAAGAAGTCGCAGTCGTTCGTACGTCTGTCCATGTCATCGGACGGTAAGGCGTGCGTTACGACCAAGAATGGCTCCTCACCGTCTCCACCACGCGCTGCCTCAATGCTCATCCCACCCATGGATTTCAATGCGGCTCTGAGTGTTACCGGAAATACCAGCGCTGTAACCGGCAGTGACGGCGTTAGGCGTACATCACGGTCATCGAGCGGTCGATCGCGGGACTCTCGAGCCTGGCAGTTCTGGTGCGACAAAGATGCACGCAGCGAGCTGGAGCAAAAGGCGGTCGACGATGTCAGTGGCTCCGCCGCGGATGCTATCGGGCTTCTACGATCCGCTTCTGGTAGACGCATTCTAGGCTCTGTGCCGGCAACAATAAACTCGAAGTTAGCGCAACGGGCAAAGGGCGTGCATCGTACCAAGCTAGAGCGGAGAAGAGGATGCCTGCAGCGAGCCAACACAACCCTCGGACGACTACAGAGTCGCCTGGATGGCAGCGAAAAGGTCATGCCGAAGCTGAAAGGTTATGATTCGACTCTATCCGCGCACGTTCCCGGCAACGACTCGGACAAGGAGAACTGGTCGCCGTCTGAACGTGACCAGGATGGCAGTCTAATCGATGGGGCCAACGCTCGTTCTAGTCCGGAGTATTCGTACGCCGCTCCACAAGGAGGCCGAGTGTCACAGATGACGACCTTGCGCGAGGACGCTCGCACCGGGTTGCACAAGTCTGCTTTGCAGCACGATTTTGGACAAGAGAACGTTGAGCCAGAAGCTGGGGCTCCTACGGCAGGCACTGTGTCCGATAAGCAGCAAAATCAGAGCACGTCGTCAGAAGACGACCTGGACTGCATTCAGGGTCTGCTCTCGCTAAGTCAGGGTAACTGGAGATGAAGTGTTCTTCTTGTCTCTGATTGCGACGGGCGGTCAAGCCCGTTAGATGCAGAACCCGGTCTGATGAATTTCACTTCACTTGTGCAGTACTGGCGTGCAATCGGACTCAAATGTTCATGGCAAACGGTCAGACCGCACTACCCGCGAGCTTTCGGTTGCATTAGCATGAGATTCTTCTTTTGATTACGTGTATCCCTCGACAACCCACTGTCAAGGCAGGACGGGGCATGAGTAGTCTTTGTGTGCACTCAATGCATACACTGAAGCAGGGTCGACCGTGTCAGTGACATGCGCGACTGTTTCCTCCCTCTTCACTTTTCCAAGCGGGATCTTATGCGCTATATCTTACTTCACTTCCTTCCCTTCCATTTCCACTTTCATGAGCTTAGCAACGCTACACGAGCAAACATCGTCCGGCTCCCGGATACGCTCCTGCACGACACTGGGCGTCTGTATGAATCTGTAAGTCATTAACATGCAGTCTCCGTCATCGCATGCTCCGTAGCTTCTTATGCACGCGCTCCGAGCAGAGTATGGAAAGCAACGGCAATAGCGCCTATGCCGATTGCAATGGCGTGTCGCGCATGCGTAAAGACCTTGAATTGCGTACAGCGCCGTCAAAGACAATGAACCCTAGGTCTAAACAGCAGCCCATCGGAGCCGATCATATTTGTCCACATATAGGCATTGTGGGTGCCGGGTTTGCAGGCTTGAGATGCGCGGACATGCTGTTGCAGCACGGTTGCCGTGTGACGATTCTTGAAGCGCGCAACAGGCTTGGAGGCCGAGTCGCGCAGAGCAATCATCTCGGCCATCTTGTGGACCTGTAGGTCAGCACGACGCGGGCGAGCACCAACACACATCAGTGCTAAAGAAGTAGACAGTGGCCCGAATTGGATTCACGGGACTGAGAACAATCCCATCTTGCGGATAGCTCAACACAACGGAACGCGGCTGCATGGCCTAAGCGAAGAAGAAGCCATTATCGATCCTTTTGGCAAGCCTATCGACTCGCAAGAAGCCGAGGAGCTCACGTCGATTCTCTGGGACGATGGACTGGTAGCAGATGCTTTCCGTTACAGCAATGAGCATCATGATCGTATCGATCCCCTGGCAAGCCTTTATGACTTCTTCGTTGAGAAGGCCGAGAAACTCTTTCTGAACGAACCACTAAATGTTGCCAAGCGGAAGCGCGAGACGTTACTCATGCTCACCAGCATGTGGGGAGCATACGTTGGCGAGCCAGTGCAAAGGCAAAGTCTGAAGTTCTTCTGGCTTGAGGAATGCATCGAAGGTAAGAATCCTTTTGTAGCTGGAACCTATGCCGGAGTCCTGGAAACCGTGGCGCAACCAGCGAGGAGCGGCGCAGACATAGAATTCAACAAGGTGGTCGACAGGATCATCTCTAATGCTCAAGACGACCGTCGCAATAGGCCACAGCTACGGACCAAGGACGGGACACTGCACGACTTCGACGAGATTGTCATTACAGCACCTCTCGGTTGGCTCAAACTGAACCATGAGCGGGTGTTCGACCCTCCTTTGCCGTCCCGACTGTCCCAAGCGATTGCCAACATAGGGTATGGCACGCTTGACAAGGTCTACATCACCTTTTCATCCGCCTTCTGGGATACGCCTTCGTCGTCGCGTAACACTCATCCCAATGGTGTCGACCCGAATAGCAAGACACCCAACATCACTGCGACTTCGACAGCAATCCATCAGCCACTGGATGGTGAAGAAAATGGGCGACAACACTACGCCGGCTTTACGCACTGGCTGTCGCCCGCATATGCACCGAATACAAATCCTTCACGTTGGGATCCGCAGGGAATGAATCTCGCGGCATTGCCACCAGAATGTGCTCACCCAACACTCCTTTTCTATATCTACGGGGAATGTAGCAAGCATATTGCCAACATCGTTGCTTCATCGAGTGATCACCCAGAGCGTGATAGCAGGCTGCTTGCCTTCTTTGAGCCATACTACACACTGCTTCCAAACTACAATGCCTCGAACGCAGCTTGCAAGCCCAAAGCTGTACTTGCTACGGCATGGGCAAATGATGAATACGCCGGATACGGTAGCTATTCGAACTTCCAGGTTGGCCTGGAGAAGGGCGACGAAGATATCGAAACTATGACGTACGGCATGCCTGAGCGCGGCATCTGGTTTGCCGGAGAACATACAGCGCCGTTCATCGCACTTGGTACCAGCACTGGAGCGTACTGGAGTGGCGAGAGTGTGGCGCACCGGATACTTGATGCATATGCTCTGCGCGATAACGAAGCGCGAAGCAAGGAGGAAGACAGAGACGGGTGAACGGTCGGACCTCAAGTTCCATTGACATTGTCTTTTGCGCTTTTACCTATGGTGGCTCTCGTCGGACGCCGTTAAAAAATAGCACAATCCTTCATGGAAGACGCCCACCGTCTTCTGCCAAGTCGGCGCGATACAATCGGAGCTCTCGGCAAAGATTGTCACAATGACACGTCCAACTCACTATGATCTTTGCTTCGTTAGTCTTGCTCATTGGATGCTTAGCCGACATTGCCGACTTCCTTGACGGTCTTTACAGCTTCAGTGACGGTCTTCCTCGCTTCCTGTAGGCGTTGAGAAGCTTCTGTCGCTTCCGTGACGGATACTCCAGCTGACGATGCCGGGCTTGACCCATGTCCATCCAACACCTTCTTTTGTCCCTCCGAATGTGTAGCACCTGCCGAACTCCGCAACGGCGCGCGCACTGAGCCGGTCATACAAGCACCATCAAGGTCTCGACCGCTAGCACTATTCACCAACGTCCGGGCTGCGTACTTCAGATCCCGTGCGATCTTCCGGCTCAGCTGCTTCATGCTTACTTCTGGAAAGCCAGTTTGCTGGTCACCTAGGGGTTCTCCGTTAGCGCGTCGACGAAGACGCAACATCCATGGTGACTCTTGTGACGCAGGAAGTGGGAACAATGGGTCGAGCAGCAGTGCTTGCTGAAACTTATTGGACGCAGCACCCTTCTTCAGAGGGTCGGGTATGACAAACTCGCCGTTCTTGACCGCTTCTAGCATAACGCCGCTTAGCTCGTCGTAGCGCCTCGCAACTTGATGTTGGTGGTACCTCTTCAGCACATCTGACACTCTGCCCAAGACTTCGCGAGGCCGAATGCCCCAGATGACACGCTCTTCCGGTGCCACTTCCACATCTTCGCTTTGCGGAAAAACTCGGCTGATGGCCTTCAAGAAGTTCGTGGCGTCCAAATACGGATGATCTACGCAGTACGGTCCAAATGTCTGCTTGTAGATTTCCCAGACTGAGCTCTCCAAGACCTTCTCGTTGTGCCCTGTTTCAAAAAGCATGCGAAGCCAGAGCCTCGTACGCACCGGCTCCGCGACATGGAATAAGCGCCGCCCTTTGCGAAGGAGAGCTTTCGTTATGAGTTTGTTGCTAGGTCGGTAATCATCGTCCAAAGCAGCGATGAAGCCCTGCATCTCGTTCGGCGTCATCTGGGCAGCATCTAACGGATGCCGTTGCACAGATCCCTGCCGTTCGCACTCGACGCGTGCCTTAATGTGGTCTTCGCACGTTGGCTGGCCGCGCCATGCGATGTTACGAATTACCGGAGCGTCATTGTCTGCACCTTCCGAGTGCGCGATAGCGCCTTTGAACATCTTCACGACCAGGTCAAGCAGTTCGGATTTTGCCATGACAGAACTCATGTGCTTGGCGAAGGACGTCGAGTAAACGGTATACAAATCCGACTGGAATACCATGGTGAACTTGTCTGCGGTAAGGGCGCGATTCATCCAGAAGACGGCCCGAGCACGAATATCGTAGTGCAAAATGTCATCAAGCTTAGAAGGCGGAACCCAGGGCTCAACCGTACCTGACGCCCCATTGTAGGCAACGGACTCGCTGATTGAATTGTGCAAGTCATCATGACTTGCTGTATGTCTATGTGGAGCTTCTTTGGATATGTATCGTGTTGGGCTCCGTGGTGGGTGCGCCACAAGATTCTTTCCAGGCTGTATATTAAGCGGCGAGGGTGTATGTCTCGCGGCAGAGAGCACTGGCTTCACGACGCCATGGTTCTCAAGCTGGCTCATCCAGGCCTCCACATCGTTGGCGGCTTGCCCTTTCACCGCGCACTGGGAGATGTCGACAGGCGCAGCTAGTCCTTCTTTCTTATCATCGGGAGTACTAGGATACTCTCCTTCCTCGTCGTGATCTTCGATCTTGGCCTGCAAGTAATGCTCCGGAGATATGTTGGGATTAACCGTGACAGTCATACCCTTGCTCCTTGGAGGCTGCATGCTGGACGCGCTAGACGAACTGGTCGACATTGCTGTCGAGGAGGTGTTGCCCATACAGCGGTTTACACTTCAGCAAATCTTATCAGTCCAGAAGATGTACATCCTCTACGCGACTTCTTGACACCTAGTGAGCCGTGCAAACTTGGCGAGATTTGATTGTTGCCACCAGTTAGGCAGCGAAACGAAAGCGGAAGGCGCAAGCATCCCGGAATGGAAGGAGCGGTTCATGGACGGACGGCACCCTTGGGAATAACAACATGTCCTGTGGAAGCGAAGTCTGACAAGGGATGCTGTCAAAGCGGTCGGATGGTGGTTCAAAGCGAACCCTTCTTCTCGTCCATCGGCGTCAGCATGCCGAAGCTATCTTGCCTACCACCTCTTCTCCGTCCATACACTTCCCTAGCCCACTCACTGATCTGAAAACACCAGCCGCCTGCTACAAGCACACCGCTAATAACGTTCACCAGTCTGATGAACAACGCAGGGAAGCTGTTCCGCTCTTCCGCGATCATGAGCAAAATTGGCTCGATATCGTACTTTACGAAGACGCCAGGGACCTGGTTTTCAGGCACTGGACGCGACTGCTCGGTTACAGCGTACTGGTTCGTGAAGACCGTGCTCTTGCTGTGGCGATGCGGATGTGCATCAAGTCCATCGGACCCAGAGGATGGCGACTCACCCTGCTGAGCTTTCGTTATCTTGCGGAGCGCCTTGGCATTGGTTGTGTAGATGGTGGGCACGACGGAGAGATAATACTGGAACTTGAAGAAGTTAAACTCAGTAGCCGCCAATGTATTGTCGAGAGGGTTGGTCAGCGAAGGATAAAACGGCCCGAAGGAAAGCTCGTTGATGTGATGCGAGAAATTGAAGGCTTTCATCTCCTAGTCAGCCAATTCGATCTGCAATCGTCCGCGTGTGTGTGAACTTACAGCTATGTTCCAAATGCTGCCCAAACTCCATATAGCCATGCCCTCGCGCCGTTATATGAAAGTCACCCTGCACCTTATTCCCATGCATGCTTCCGTAGATCCTACAGCTGTCCGCTTCCTTGCTTTTCGGCACCCTAGGAGTCTTCTTGAACTTCTTCGTACTGCTTGCGGCACCCAAATAGTCATGCACATCGTCCTCTGCGTACTCCCTGGCGTCGCCATAGCTTGAGTACCCAGTCATTTCTAGGCGTTCATCCCGTGTCGCGCCCAATGTATGAAGCTTGCGGTTCGCACCCCACTGCGACCAGAGAGTTGCATCTCTCTGCAGTGTCTCGCCTGCAAGTATGCGATCTCCCGAGGCATCTTGAACGTTGACGTGCAGATCATCGCACCTCATCTTTACCACAACATCAAGGTTGATCTGCAGGTCGTGGCCGACTCCCTGCTCGACGGAGAACTCATGCGTAGTGTGACCCCACCACCACCTCATCACTTCCGTCCATGCTAGCCACAAACTCGCGCATACCAGCACTACTGTCCAAATGCCGCCATTGTTCGTCTTTTGAGTATACGATGGCTTTGTCTTTGGGAATGCATCAAACGCCCGGACAGCCTTGATGGCCTGGTTTTCGCCAAAGTTGCCCTCGTCCAGACCTTTGTCGGCAAACCCGTTCATGTGCGACGTCATGTCGCTGAGTTGATATTACTGTTATCGCGGAATCATTGAACCTTAAGGCCAGAGACAGTGGCCCACGTGAGACGTATCAAGGGACAACTTTCCATGTCCGCTGAGGCTGAAAGGGCCGACCTGGGGTGCCTGCATTGGCGCGGAGGAGAGACAAGTCCGTGCGCCGGAAGGTTCACATTCAGCCGAGCAGCATGCCATTGTTATTGAAACCACACTGGCAAGCTTGGACGTGTTGCGTAAGCGATCCGAAACAGAATATGTAGGAGCGTTTTGCGATATGTACGCCGATGCACGCTGTCGCTTGTGGCATATTGGAGCGCGCAGACGCCGTGGGATCTGAGCGGCCAACCAAACGGCACATCTCCAGACTGGCCAGAGGAGATACGACGGATGCCCTCATTGACGGCAGTCTGGCAGTCAGCGAAACCGTCAGACATGGACGTAGTGAAGCCGGCTGTACCGTTTGACCCATTTGTGCAGCCGCAAGCCACAGGCTTTCTGGCTATGCCGCCCGAGTTGCGAAATGTCATCTACAGCTACATCGCACAGCGTCATGAGCTTGCCGTCTGTGCTGTGACTCCACGACAATTGCGGATATATCAGCCGCCATTGATGCAGACCTGTCGCCAGGTCCAGCGGGAGTACGTCAGTGTGTGGCTGGAAGAAGCACCTTTGCGAGCAGATACCGTCTCCATTCACATTAGGAACTTCGAAGGAGACTACGTGGTAAATGCAATAAGCACGCTCTTACCATCCCCTGCGGCAGGTGTCCATCGGAAGTTCATCATACATCTCCACCTGGACAATTACTTCGAGCAGACTCAAGTCAAGAAACTGGTAGGTGGCTACAGTGGTCTTGACGGACCAGGTGAACAGCTGGGTCCGGCCTTTGCTGGCTTCCGGATGAGCTTCGATCCGCAGGCGTTCGATGTGCATTTCGCGGAGCAATACTTCGCAAAGACGCAGATGCGGCTTAGAGGCCTCGGAACGGTCAAGGCCGTTTGCAAGTGGCGTGTGTTTCAGCAGGCTTTCGAACTTGCCAAAGCACACTATGAGCAAATCTGAATGACAGCTCCCGAGCGGAGGACTCAGGCAGTACCGTGATTGCTATGCAGAGAGGGCCGACTTCTTCCTAATATTATTGCTGTCCCAAGTCTCAGACTAGCGCAGAGGGTTTCGTAGCACGTTCGGCTAAAATCTCGTGCATCGTGCTTCTGAACAGACCATTTCTGTTCCGGTTCCCAGGAGCACTGTGGACGCTCTCAGCTGTGTGTTCAATCTATGGGAACTCTTATTTGCAGATTGACCCGGGTAAGCCGGTGCCAAGAGGGCAATGTTACGGTTGTCAGTGATTGCATTGTTGCACGACGTTCAAACGATGATATGATAGAGGGTTCAACACCTGAACGACCACGCTGCCAGCCCTCATTGCGTAATGAGTGCCCCGCAATGCATGACAGCTTGCTCATATCCAACCGCAAAGGTCCGCCACGGCGCGGAGACCGCGTGGCATGGCGCATTAGTAGTTGGAGAATCAAGCTCCCACTTGGCCTTTGTCCTGCTTCTTGGACAGCGCTTCTTGGCCACCCCCGTCATTCGGCGTGCTGGGCAGCGGCATTGGCACTGCAAGCCATAACACAATGCCTCGCCCACACATCCCTCACCACTTGTCATTGCACCGCGTGAAGAGTGATAGTTACCATTCCAATGTGCAGCCCAGCTCGGCTCCATCGACGCCACCCACACGCAGCAGGAATGTCAGTCCGACACGAAGTCTCACCGGCGTAGAGAAGGACAACATGGCCAGGCGAAAAGATGCGCCGGCTCCGGTAAGTAGTAATGAGCGAGGTGACCATAAAGGTATGGGTTTGAGCTGCAGAGTCCATGTCATGCGAGCCCGCAATCTGGCGCCCAAGGACAAGAGTGGTACCTCGGACCCTTTCCTTGTCCTCACCCTAGGGGAGGCGAAGGAGGCAACGAGTGTGATCAGCAAGACATTGAACCCCGAGTGGAACCAGACGTTCGAGTTTCCAGTGACTGAGGCGGATAGTGCGTTGCTTGAAGCGGTGTGCTGGGACAAGGATCGCTTCAAGAAGGACTACATGGGCGAGTTCGATGTCATGTTGGACGACATCTTCAGTTCTGGCAATACTACGCCTGATGCGAGATGGTTCAAGCTCGAAAGCCGAAGAAGTGGACGCCGCAAAAAGAAGGATGACAATGTCACCGGCGAGGTTCAACTCAAGTTCACGCTCTTCGATCCTCTCAACACCGCAGCAACTCCGCAGCACGTGCTACAAAAGTTCCACGGCGTCATAGCAGACACTGGCATTGATGGCGAGGATGAAGATGATGACAACGACGACGAGCTTCTCAACAAGCTCAACAGCCGAGATCTCGACGACGTGTACGAGGAGGAAGCAAATGCTGACGACCAGGATGCGCTGGATGAGACGGCTGACGATGGCGTACGAACACCGGGCGATCGCCAGACCATTGAATCGGCTGAGAAGCAGAAGCGGCGGCGGATGGAGAAAATCAAGCTCAAGCGGAAGAGCAAGCTCAAAACGTATGAGTTCACAGGAGGCTCTGATGTCGCTGGCGTTCTGTTCCTCGAGATCAATCGTATCACGGACTTGCCACCTGAGCGCAACATGACCCGTACAGGCTTCGATATGGACCCATTCGTGGTAACCTCGCTCGGTAAGAAGACCTACCGCACGCGAGTTGTCAACCATAATCTTAACCCGGTATACGACGAGAAGCTGGTGTTCCAGGTCTCGAAGCACGAGCTGAATTACAGTCTCTCATTTGCTGTTGTAGATCGTGACAAGTTCACTGGCAACGACTTTGTCGGCACAGCCATGTTCCCGGTAGAGAAGGTGCGCTCGCTTGCGCCTGTAGCGGACGAGCAGACCGGGCTATACAAGCTGCCAGATCCGGACGCAGTAACGGATGCGGAGACCAGGCGTCGCAAATGGCGTGTGTCAATGTCAAGGAGCACGTCGCAGACCAACATTGGTCGGCTTAGTCGAAATAACTCTGGGACGAACCTAAACAAGCTTACGAGGACAACGTCCAACACGAGCCTCAGCAACATGGCCGTCGCCGCCGGTGTCTCCCCGAACAAGCCGAGTCTGCGTAGGCAGGGCAGCAGCGACGGCGATACCATAGAGAGACAGCAGCGTCCAGCACCGACAAGCTACCCCTCCCAGGCACCGAGTGTAAAAGCGAACGGGACGGGCTCCGCTCACGACAACGCCGATAGCGGGACTGGTGATGAGACCGGCCTTTACACCTATGACTTACCACTAGAGCTGAAGAACAAGTCACGGTGGGAGGATAAGCACAACCCTGTCTTGCAGATTCGCGCCAAGTACCTACCATACAACGCGCTTCGGCAGCAGTTCTGGCGTGTGATGCTGCGACAGTACGATGCAGATGAAAGTGGCAAGATTGACAGAGTCGAACTCGTGACAATGCTAGACACTCTCGGTAGCACTCTACACAACAGTACGATCGACGGCTTCTTCAAGCGCTTCAGGAGTGAGAACGGCGGCGAGGAGATTCTAACAATGGATCAAGCCGTGCTATGCTTAGAGGAGCAGCTGAGGAAGACATCGCATCATCACAGCTACATGAGTTCACCACAGTGGAGGAAGCATTCTGGAAGCGACCCGCGCACTTCGTCTGCACGCTTCGGAATGCTTGACGGCAGCTCGCCGGAGACATCGCCTCCGGGTGGTACACCATACTTGGCCGGTCTCGACAGGACACCGAGCAACTTCTCCACCAGCACCAGCCAGATACCTACGTTGGAAGTCTCTGACCTTAGTGAAGCCGGTGAAAGAGGTGACAGATTACCGGGCAATGACTTAGCTGATGCCAATGCTACACAAGGCTCGTCACCGGACTTGAATCCCATGGCGTCGCCGGATCTCATGGCACAGGATGCGGATGAATTCGACGCCACTTCCAACGAGGAGCATGTCGTTGAGATCCACGAGTGTCCTATTTGCCACCTTCCACGGTTATCAAGAGGCAGAAGGACAACCGATGCAGATATCATCACACATATAGCGACTTGTGCGAGCAGTGACTGGCGAGCGGTCAACAATTTGGTGATGGCGGGCTTCGTCTCGAGCAGTCAGGCGCAGCGGAAGTGGTACACGAAGGTGCTTACCAAGGTCGGCTATGGTGGGTACCGTCTCGGCGCAAACTCCGCAAACATTCTCGTTCAAGATCGCTTGACCGGCTTGATCAATGAGGAGCGTATGAGTGTCTATGTCAGGCTTGGCATACGACTGTTGTACAAGGGTCTCAAAAGCAAAGAGATGGAGAAGAAGAGGATCCGCAAGCTTCTTCGATCCCTTTCCTTCAAGCAGGGCCGCAAATACGACGATCCGGCCTCCGCGGCGCAGATTCCGGGCTTCGTCAACTTCCATCAACTCAACCTTACCGAAGTACTTCGGCCACTAGAAGAATTCAAGACTTTCAACGAGTTCTTCTACCGCGAGCTCAAGCCAGATGCAAGGCCTTGCTGCGCCCCGGACAACCCGCATATCATTGTCTCCCCATCCGACTGTAGGAGCGTGGTGTTCAACCGCATGGAAGAAGCGCAGAAGATCTGGGTGAAGGGACGAGACTTCAGCATTGAGAAGCTGCTCGGTCAAGCGTACCCTGACGACGCCAAGCGGTATAGGAACGGCGCGCTGGGTATCATGCGACTCGCGCCGCAGGACTACCACCGTTTCCATATACCCGTGGATGGCACCATGGGCGAGCCTAAACTAATCGAAGGTGAATACTACACGGTCAACCCCATGGCTATCCGATCAGCATTGGATGTGTATGGCGAGAATGTTCGGGTCTGCGTGCCCATCGACTCCGAGTGCCATGGACGGGTGATGGTGGTCTGCGTTGGCGCGATGATGGTTGGCTCTACAGTCATCACGCGGCAGACGGGCGATAAGGTTAAACGTGCGGAAGAGCTTGGATACTTCAAGTTCGGTGGGTCGACGCTACTACTGCTATTCGAGCCCGGGGTCATGCGTTTCGACGATGACTTGGTTGGCAACAGCAATGGCGCTTTGGAGACGCTGGTAAGATCAAGGGTGCAGCTTTTCCATATTCGAGAATCTGCGTAGCTGACTCCTCACAGGTACAAGTCGGCATGTCGATTGGCCATTCTCCGCATGTCGAGCAGCATAGACCGTATCCGAAGAAAGACCACCTCACGCTTGAAGAGAAACAGGAGGCCAAGCGTAGAATAGAGGGTAGCCTGGCCCCTAGCACGGGAGCAGGTGTTGACCTCTGAAGATTTGGTGGGGAGCGTCCCGAGCGTTGCATGAGCGCAGCATATATGTATAGCGAACCTTACTGCATAACGAGTTCTTGCATGCTTTGGTATCGATATTCAAGCAATGCAGACAAGTGAAGACTTTCGGCTATGCGCCGGCCCCGTGATGCATTGTGTAATTGCCAACTTCCGTGTGTTTCTCGAGACGATGTGCACCACCTTTAACGGTTCAAAGCACTCATTCCCGATCCGGCAGGCACGGGCCGCCATAGCGACGCTGGAGTACCGCTGCACCTCTACTCTGTGGATATAACGGCGTATAAATTAAGAAGATGGATGGCAATGCCAGCCGATGATACTTCGAATGCCGTCGCTACCGATGGCGTGAAGGGGGATGCCACACCTCAAGCATCCGAAAGCGTGCAGGCGCGCGCAAAGACAAGCATCAACCGTCTCTTCTCCGTTCCGCCACCGGTGAAGCGCATCTTCGACAAGTTCCCACTCATCACATACGAAACGAATGCGCTCCCACTGCGAGCGCCGAGGGGAAGAGAAGAGCATGTGTTGCACGTCTTCACAAGCGAGGAGGGTTCGCAGCATGGCCGTCCAAGCTACAATCCCGCATGCTTAAAATGGCAGGTTCGTTTCCTACATCCTCCCTTCAACGCGCATCATTATGCATACTGAACAAGGCAATCATAGGCATACCTGAAGTTCACCTCCATATCATTCCGCACAGTGCCCTCCAGCAACCATGCTTCGCCGTCAGGAGCGCTTCCCTTCCTCATCCCCAGCAGCTTTACAGACGAAGCAGCGAAAACGCAGAGCACCATCCCGAGTAACAGACTGAAACGATGGGTTGCGAACCAGCAACAAGCAGAAAAGCCGGAGGAACCTGCAGATGTGCGCTACGAAGCATACGCCTCCCTACTCGAGATCCGGATACGGAACGCTTGGGTAGGCATTCTGTTCGCTACCAGGCACGCGACTTACTAACAGTATGCACAGCTATACCAGCTATACCTAGAGCCCGCGAACACTGGCCTAGTGCATCGTCTTTACATCGCGCCATGCTCATCCAACCCTCTGGTCCAAATGACCATCGCGTACCAACTCCGCCAAGCAGCTGAGGCAGAGATCCTAAAAGCACGGCCCGCGTCAGCGCCTGCCAATATCATCTTAGAAGACGACGTCTATCGCGATGCCGGCGAAGCCTTTGAGGCGCTGTCTTCATTACTAGCAAACGATCAATGCTTCTTCTCGCAAGCCAAGCCCGGCTTATTCGACGCCAGCGTCTTCGCTTACACGCAATTACTTCTGGACGACACCCTCAACTGGTCCGAGAACAGACTAGGTCAGAAACTGAAAGCGCTCGATAACTTGGTCCGACATCGCAATCGGGTGTTAGACACATACTTCTAGATAGCATTCCACGCACGAAGCATCGAGACGGCGCCGGAGAAGCTGCACGCTTGAACGCCATTCGATTTTGGCTGCATACCGCAGCTAAAGCTACACTTTCACTTCGGTCCCTGCCATTACCACGGCCCCTTTCTTGCCTTGCCATTCGCTATCCAAAAGCTGTGATTCCTCTGCCAGCCGCTTGTGCTCGGAAGAGCACCTTTCTTTCTGTACAAATAAGCGAAGGGTATTGTGTTCGTCGTTCAAGCCGGCACATTCCGAACGGAATGCCCGTTCTGCGCGCGTCGCCGGTGCGCTCCTCCAATGAATCTCGCAATTACGTCCGACCAGTCGTCGCCTTCGGCAAACCAAACCACAGGCCCAAAACAAGCGCCAAGATACAGATAATGATGACGACGATCCAGAAAACCCACCACTTGAGCCTCCTCGCGCGCTTCGCATGCTCGATACCCTTGTCGAGTTGTTGGTTGCCGGCTTCCGTGTCCTTCTTCACGTTCTCGGTGTGCTGCTCGACCTGTTGGATGGGCGCCTCTTGCAGCACGATGGCCGTCGCGAGGTCTTCCATTAGCTGGTTGAGCTCGATGAGGGTGCGCTCGATCTTCTGGATGTCGTTGTGGCGTGCGCGCACGGCGCCGAGGACGCTGTTGGCGGTTGCTGAGCGGTTGGTTTTGAGCTGCGAGAACGGCAGTTAGTGGGCATGTTTGTATGTAGGCTGGGACGTTCGGCGCATACAGCAGTCTGGAAAACACCCTCGTTACCCCAATCCGCGTCCGCCGCCTCCTGCACCTCGGCATCGCTCGCGTCCGGGTTGACGATCCTGTACTGCCGCGCAATCTGCTCTCGGTATCTCTTCTCGTAGTTCGCCTCCTCCACCCTGTACTCCTGCAGTTGCTTTGTGAAGCTGCTCTTCAGCTGCCCAACCTGCGTGTTCTTGACCTGGTTGTCCTTCGATCGCGCCGCGTCGGTCTCGAGGAACTTGATCTGGTCTTTGATGGAGGTGTTGAGTACTTGCGTCTGCGTGATCATGGACTCGAGTTGGGCGGAGGAGCTGCTGTCGGGGGAGGAGAGAGTGCGCTGATGCATAGAGGCGATTTGACCGACGTGAGTGGTAAGGGTGCGGATGTCCGCTTTGACGGCTTCGACGCGCGAGAGGAAGTCTTGGTTGGAGAGGAGAGTGGGCGAGGGCTGGACGTATTGCACGTTCTGACCGTGCATGGGTTGTTGCTCATACGCGGTGCCGCCCATTGTCGCGCCACCCATCGGTGCGCCGCCAGGGGCTTGGCTGTAGTCCGAGTCGGCGGTGGAGTAATTGCTGGTCTGGTGTTGGACGTGCGGAGGCTGTAAGCCGCTGCCGGGTTGCTGGTGTTGCTATGCACCTCGTCAGCCCCATATAAATATCAGCCATCCACACACCGCTATGCTCTAGAGTGCGGGCCTCGGCGCAGCGAGTTGGGTGAGAGGGCATACTGTCAGGCCGTATGCGCCGCCGTAGGGATTGCCCGCATCGCCGCCATAGGGATTGCCCGCATCGCTGGCGTAGGGATTGGAGCTGCCATATCCCCCTCCCCCTCCACCCTGCTCCTCGTACGGGTTGCCTGAATAGCGCTGATACTGATTGTAGGTCATGCTGCCGGTGGGGAGCGCGCAACGAGTGCGCCGCTACGGTGATGGAGGAGTGGTTACACTGTGGGAGCTGAGTTCCTTCTGGCGGAGCTGGCGGATCTCCAGTGGCCTGAGGCGTGCGCAACGCCTTGCCGTCTGCGCCAGCGTGCCATTGGCCAATTCCTCAACCAAATTTGCCTAGAAGCACGTGTACGCCTAACCCGCCGTTCAATCGAAGGAGCATCGACCACTTTGAGTTTGATTGAACCCTTGGCAATGTCCGCCACATTTGACCATGCGGTGTGCAGACTATGACCATCTCGAGCCGTGTATCTCTTTATGAAAACCTCAAGGTCATGTGTTGTCGGTGTTGACTTTGATGAAAGTTGTTGTACGAATGTATACAATTACGCTTTGCTTTTGAACACCTACCTACGCGCCAGCAGTTTCAACCACCTCCGCAAACCACTGCCTCAACGCCCCCGCCAACACCGCCGGCATCTCCTGCACGTCCCTAACAATCAGATAGTACCTGAACGGGAACGTGTCCAGGTATTTCACCATCTTCAACTGCATTTCTCCCTTCTCATCCTTGGTAAACTCCGCGGTCTGCAGATCGAGGATACTCTGCTTCGAAGCCTGCGTCGTCTGCGCTTCAGCGTCTACCACGATGAAGACTACCATGATTCGCTCTCCATGCGCCCGGCGTACAAGCTGGCGAATGGAAGGATGGTCCTCGCAGATGCCGTCTGAGACGATGAGTTGTAACTGCCACAGCTCGCTCGCCGAGCCCGTTGCTTTAAGCCGCGCGGATCTGAACAGCTCGATGCTCTCCGCCAAAAGCTTGCGAAGGTCTGTCCTGGTCTGGGTGAAGCCGAACTGCCTCACCACTTGCGCGCCAGCTTCGGAGGTGAACGGCATGCCAAAGTCATGTGCGACTGTGACGTTTTCACCGAAGCCTACCACGCTGAGCTCTCCCACTTCCAGCATGGACAGGGCCTTCGCAAGCAGCGCCACGGTGTCGAAGGCGATCTCCTTGCTTCCGCTTTCCGCCATCGATTTGGAGTCGTCGATGGCCAGCATGACCTGGTATGAGCGCTTCGTAGGCACTGACCGCCTCATCCAGATCTTGTCGCGCTTGTACGAAGACGCGATGTATGGGATGATGCGCTTGATGTTCAACCGCTTGCCTGTGCGGAAGTCGCCGCGCATCTTGGTGGCTTGGGTGGGATGTAGGACGAGCCGAAGGTGTTCGGTGAAGATGAGGGCGAGGTTGCGCGTGCTGTTTTCGTGCTGCGACCACGTCGAGCGTGCTTCTTGCAGCGTAGACCCTTCGGTGGTCTCCTGTGGGTCAAGATGCGTTTTCGTGAGTTGCTGATCCACTTCCTGTACATGTTGCTCCTCATCCGCAAAGCTTTCGTGGAGTCGATTCCGCTCGCGACCGTCGTGCTTCGGCTCTCCGACGAAAGCCTTGGGCTGCTGCTCAAGTCGAAGAGCGTCGCTTGGTTGCATCAGCTGCTCCAAGTCGAGCGTGTCGGCATCCTCCTTTTTCTTTCGCCCCTCTTCCTCCTCGGTGGGCGGCATTGTTGCATCTTCCTGCTCATTCACGGGTAAGCCTCTGTCCTCATCTATTGCTCGTGACTGCTCTGCCGAAGCGGTGCCAAGCGCCTGTGTATCCGCCGCAGCCTCTGAATCTGGCAAGTGTTCGAAGTTCGCATCAGCCATGTCCACGTCCTGGTTCCGTTCTGTGCCATCCTCATCATGGTGCTCTGCTGCTTGGATTTGCCGTTGCTGTTTATACCACTCGTCCAGAATGTCGCCAATCTGCTTATACGGTACCTTTGACTTCTCCTCGCTTGCCTTATGCGCGGCGGTCGTTACATCTTGGGTGGCTCTGCCTCGCTCAACACCAGTAGAGCCAGCGTCTGAATTCTGCGGCCGTTCGGTCGGTTCGCCTTCTGTAGTCTCATCCTGAGCTGCGGAGACTCCTGCTGCTCGCTCTGTGTGACTATTGTCTTGATCGGCACCTTCGCCACTCTCACCGAACATGGTGTCACTGTGCTGCTCAGCTGGCGCTTCACGCTCTGCCATCAGTACGTCGGGCTGGACCTCGCCATCAAGCTCGCCACCCGCTTCCTCCTCCCCATCCAGTTGCTCATCTGCTTCCTCCTCGCCATCTAGTTGGCCATCCGCTTCCGCCTTGGCGGCTTCCACAGCATCGGCAGCAATATCGTTCGCTTCTGCATCGTTGTGATCGCCAGAGTCTTCCAACGAAGCCTCTTGCCCAAGCTCGGCGTCCGCTTCTTGCTCCCCCTCTGCACCGTCAGACACATCGTCCATTTCGGATAGTGTATCACTTTCATGGGGTTGACCATCCACATCAACATCCTCTAGGTTCTCTAACGTAGACTGATCCTGCGCGTGAGGATCGACCTGCTCGTTGGTTGCTTGTTGCACATGCTCCTCCTCGTCAGGTACGGTCTCTTCTTCCGGAACAGCATCGCGCTGCTTCACCTCGCTGTCGGAGCCGCTGTCCTTGGTTTGCCCAGCTGTCCGGTCATCTCCAATCATAGTGCCTTGAGCTTTGTTCGTTTCCTTCTCCGCGATATCCCCATTCGGACCATCATCCCACATCTTTTCATCAACTGTGACATCTTCCTCATCGTCCATGCTGCCAGCTTCCTCATCCAGGTGCCGGTCAGCCTCAGCATCGGCTGCACCCTCTTCATCCTCCGCATTTGCCTCATCCTCGCCAAATTCGCCTTCCATTTCCTCGTCAGCCATATCCACTGCATCCTTCTCATCTTCGATGGTGCCGTCTTCGCGACTCGTTGTGGGCTCTTGCGCCAACTCCGACAAGTCCTCGTTGTCCGCGATGTCTTTGCTCACATCTTCCGCTCCCGCGCCCTCGCCCTCACCAAGACCTGTGCCGCTTTCGACGTCGCCACCTTTCTGCTCATCACGGGGTGCCTTCTCCGGCGGGGTGCAAAAGCCGCGTTGGGCCAGTTGGAGGAAAGATCTAGCAAGCTGACACGCCAGCCTTGTTGTCTCAACCTGCAAAGTACATGACTGATCGAGGAGTCGCCGACAGGCTTCGTTATAGCTGGAGACGATCGGAAGAACAATACGACAGATGGCGGCGATCTGTGGCAGAATGTTACCAGCCACATGAGACAGACCAGCAACTGCGGAGGTGACATGCCGCACTATCGCCTTTACCTTCAGAGCTTCAAAGTCCGCATGGATGGACTTCTGTGCTTGTGTAAGCCAACTCTCCTCGACGACGTTACTGGGCAATGGCTGGCTGCCTTGACCGATTGACTGCATGCCGCTCAATATGACATCAAGTGCAGCCAGTAAGTCGCTCGTCCACTGTTCGGCATCAATCTCTAGATATCCATTCGCTGACAGCGGCACGGAATGTCCAGTCACGGTCCATCGTGTAAGGTGGCACAGAATGGGCTCTGTCTCTGGATACTGTGCCACAAGGGAGCTTGCGGCGCCGTCAATCTCATGACCAAGAGCGTCGACACGCAATTGCCAAGCTTCAAACGCCGTATTAGAGATGCCAGGTAGCAGAGGCGGTAGAGCACCGAACTCGTCTTCGAGCATCGATGCCTTCCCAGCCATTGTTCGAATGGCTTGAGAAATGTGGGTATAATCGCGCTCCGCAAGGCTCGCCTGTGCGTCAACGAGCTGGGTGCACGTCTCAAGTATGGGTTTCAAACACCTCAGTCGAGCCATCAGGTGGCTCTGATCTCTATTGGCGCCCTCCTTGGTCGGCCTGTCGCAGAAGGCGAAGGCATTAAAACGCTGCATTACAGCTTCCAGTTCGCTAGCAAACCGCGCGTTTTCAACTAACCGACTGCGCTCAGCGATGCACGTCTGCAGCATACTTTCGAGCAGCATCAAACAGCGGTTGGCCTCACTTCCGGTTAGATCTTCGGAGTGCTTTCGTGCGCTTTCGCGCACGTTCGGCATCAGGCTGAGCAGGCTGTGAAACGAGAGTTCGGCTTTAGCGCCTCCCTCATGCTTGCCCAGCACGTCCAGAGCAGGTGCAATCGCAAGCACAACGTGCAAGGTAGCTTGACGCGAAAGCGCCTCGTCGCTGAGATTCGCTTGGAATCCCATCAAGCGAACAGTCTTCAGCACGTCGGCAAGAAGACGCCGCTTTTGCGTTTTCAGATGCTGCACAAACGCCTTGTTGTGGTCTGTAAGTGTAGAAGGTGTCTTCCTCTGCAGGTCAAGAATATCGTTCTGCACCTCTGCGGCGAAAGTGCTAATCTGCTTCGAGGAGTCGTTTCGTAGCGCAAGTGTATCAGTCCTCGCGCGCATGAGAGAGACGGTTGATGTCACATTGATAAAGCGCGCCGGGCGCCTTTGCCAGGTCTCAAGTGCAATATCGATCAACACTTCCCTCGAAGCTAGGTCATGGGCAGTGTCGCTGCTACCGGTATTACCGTTCCATCGCTGCAACTTCGCATTCAGCGCCATCTCACCTTGGAGCAGTGGACGGACAGGCTGTGAGAGCAAAGCACGGTATTTCCGCACCTGCCTCAGCAACTTTCCGTGGGAAGACTTTGCGCTCTGCCTCAAGACATCGACATTGCGGTCTTTCCAGCTGGCAACCTGCATAACATTTCGAATGTCTTTCTCCAGGCGTGACCGTCCTACGCGCAGTGTCTCTGCCACAACATATTCAAAGCGACTGAAATACGCAATGAAGTTTGCCAGTGCTTGATGCATTAGGGCGAAAGACGCGTGATCCTTACCCAGAAGCTCCACATGGTTGGCGAAATCCCGCAACATAGCAAGTCTGGTATCAAATTCGCCAAGGCCGCAGTTTGCGATGAAATCCTCGAGAGTCTGCAAAACGCTCTGTATCTGCTGACGAGCTTCATGTGACAAGCCTTGAGAGCCCCGAAATGCCAGGATGATGTTCTCAAAGGCGATGAACCACCATGAGCTTGCATCTCTTTTGCAATTGTCGTCCTCTCTCTGTAGTAGTCCCGCCCAGCTTGCTAACTCCAGTTGTCGCCAACTAATAATCATGTTAGTGATCGCGTCGAGTAGGTCCCCAGCGCTGTATTCGCGGCTGGCTACCTGCTGCCACTGCGCCACTGTAGCGTAGAGCTTCTCCAAATGCACCATCAAGCTTGTCAGAGGCTTGTTGTGAGGTAGTTGGAAGATCAGGCTACATCGTTGCACAACATCCAGCGGTGTAGCATGCTCAGGCCAGGCCAGATGGAGATCATCGAAGCGTACTCGGACTCTCGTTACCAGGTGGACCAGCTTCTTGACTTCGCCAACGTTGCCATCCGTGTAGATATTGTACGATGCCGGAAGTAGGGTGGGTTTCGATATGCTATCAGTAAGGGCGCGTAAGTTCCATAGCATTGCTGGAATGCAAGACGCCAATGATGAAGGGTCCTGACTTTGGGCAAGGATACGCGCATACTGCCGTAATAGGTCGACCATGTCGTGTAAATCGCCGTCCTTCGGAGTAAAGAGGGAGTGGTGAAGCCGTGATACCGCATATGCAGTGTCTCGCATCTGATTTGCGCGACTACCAGACGTTTGCGAGGTCCCAGTACCGTCATCGCCATCTGGAAAGAGCTGCGCAAGCTCTTCCGTTAATATTTCGGCCTCCATCTCTTGACCACCCTGGTAACGGTAAAGGCTGGACTTCGCAGTATTGCGCCGTTGGTCCTCGTCAAGCGTCGCTTTCCAACGATCGTAGAATCTGATGAATTGGAGGTCGACCTTGTCAAGTAGAGCCAAGGACTGATATCGGATTGGTGCTAGAAAGCTTCTTGTGGCAAGGACATGTAAAACATAGAGTGTCTCCTGCTGCGTCTGGGTCGCTGACAAGGCGTGTATGAAGGCCTCATCTGACAACCAAGTAGTCCATGAAGCTGTGCTGAAGGGTGTTATAGCTGCGATCGTGGTGAAAGACGCCGTCTCTGCGGACACCTTGGGAGTTTGAAGCAGCCGACGTGCCATCCGAAGACAGTCGACAAATCCAATAATTGGGCCCGTAAAGTCTGCATATGCGCGATACTGCTGCTGAAGTCGGAGTCGGAGACGTGCCAGGTTCGTCCACATCACTTCGTCTGCTGCGACGTGTGAAAACGCATGCAGGCGTAGAGACTCCGCAAGGCGAAGCAGGCCTTCGAGCTCGGCGGTTAATCGATCCATCTCAGATACGGCAGGTCTGCACACCTGCTCAACCACGGGTGCTGGGCCCAAAGAGTTAAGAGCCATCATAACGCATCGCGATCGAAGTGTATGTGGCGTTCCAGTGAGCAATGTATCGAAGCTCGTGAGCGCATGATAGTCTTGCTCGAGTTCCTTGCGGCTTTGCTGGTAGACGTCGCTTTCAAGAGTCGACATCAGGGCAGGGTCAAACGGCTGTCGAGGAATGTAGAGCGTCAGACAGCTTGCTCCAAGGAGAGCCCAGGCGTTGGCTGCGCGATTGCGCGATGGCTCACCAGCGCCCATTGCATCGTTGAGGTACAGAAAAACGTGCTGAAGCGCTGTTTTGACCCACGCTTCTACGCCTTGTGGATCAGGTCCCAATGCCTTGGACATGTCGGCATCTACGAAGAGAGGATGATGGCTGTCATCAGTGGAGCCTAGGAGCTCGGCAAACCAAGCCGAATCAACATTTAGGCTGTTGCCTACGGCAAGAGCATTGAGCACAGCTTTCAGCATCTTTCTGAGGCACTGATTCAGTGGCAGAAGGTCATCCTCGCAGAAAGCTGCAGCATTGGCGGATATAGCGAAGCCCAGGGCACCGACTTCGTTTTCCAGTAGCGCAAATCGCTGTAGGCTGACATTGTCGATGGAGGCTTCCAACTGGAAGAATCTGTAGTGAAACGGTTGGTTCCCAAGCATGGGGTCGCTGGACTGAGCTGACGCAAGCTCGGCGGCAAGCAGCGCAAGGTCAGCGTGCCAGTCCGGCGTACGGTACATATCGTGAAGAGTGCTGGCACTATCGTAGGTAGGCCGTAGTGCTAGCATCTCGACAACCCTGGCGTTGGCGGTAATACTTGCTGCAGGCTCTGACATAGACCGGATAGCTAACTTGCCACAAAGATCCTGAAACACATCGTGAAAGTGAGGCTTCTCGCCATGTTCATGATCGTCAACATCTTCCTGTGGGGCCGGCATCAGTGCTTCGAGTTGTTGCTGCAGTGCTGCGGTATCCGCTTTCGTCGTTAGGGCCATTCGCCATGCTTCCGCGAATGCGGCCCGCATCTTAAGCAATTGGGCGAGGGGCGCATCAAATCGTTGGACTAGTTTATCGAAGCGGTCCATAAGAGTCTTAAGACACTCGACTTGCTGGAGATGGGCCATCGTGGGCGGTGAGAGCGGTCTCAATGCCTTCCACAATGATGTGCAGGCAGACCCTCGAAAGTCTTGAAGTTGCCACAGAGACAGCTGATGGCTCAATGCTTCTCCGATTGACATTGGAATGGCGTGTGTTGACGACGGGCCAGTGATCGAAGTTGCAATGACAGGCGTCAAGAGTGTCTCTTTAAGCACAAGCAGCCAGGCGTTTGTTGTGACTGCGTCCAGCTCACTGCATGCTGCCATGTCCAAGAAAGACTGAACGCTCGAAGCCAGCAGCCGTACAATTCTCGATGGGGCGTCGCGAAGCTCAAACCGTGTGTCGACGTGGATATGCTTCTGTATATCCGTGCTTGCATCAGTCTGCCCAGCATACGCATCCGACACCTCGGCAAGCTCTTGCAGCCACTGCAGGACCGCAATCTCAACGTGCTCCAGAAATGCAAGCAGTCCGTCTTCCGAACGATTTGCGTTTGCACTGCGGCGCATTACACGGGCAAGACTGTCAAATTGACGCGTAACCGCCGCGTCCGACTTTAATCGCCGTGTACGGTTGAGTAACGGAGTGAACAACCGCTGGACATCGTACACGAAAGTAAGCATCAATGCACGCTGAGAGAGAGCTGGGTTTTGGGAGACGAGTGCTTGATTATTGAGAGGATGAATAGTCTAAGAAACAGTCTTACCATCAGTATCGGAGTACTTACTGGGGACTATGCCGGAACACTGACCTGTACACTTGCAAAGTCAGCGGTAGCCTTGGCATATGTGACACTTGCGGAGCTGTACAGCCCCGCAGTATAATGATGCTCATTGGGAGCCGACACCGCTATGTTGAAAGCGCGGGTCTTAGCGCTGTCGCTGTACAGACCAGCGCTTAGCTGTGCAGCAAAACGAGAGAGCAAGGCTCGATCGCTCAGTCCTGTATGATCCTGCGCCAGACTGAGGCTGCGATCGAGCATGCCGTTATCAGCGGGGAGATGGTCTAGCAATCGAATTTGCCGAAGGCGTGCGATGGCTGACTCGGAATACAGCGGTTGGGTGCGCGCAACCGCGCCATCTATCGGGGGCAGGAATAGCTCGACAGTTCGATTGCGCATTGCGCGAGAGAGCTCGCCATACCGTGGATCGGCGGTCAGGAAGATCCTGAAATTTGCATGTGGCCGGATAATACGCGGCGAGCCGTCTGCTTCAACGTGCTCATTGACGATCAGGGCTCCATCTGCTTCGAGCAAAGAGTTCAAACGGTCAAGCACAGACGAACTACAGAGGTTAGCGTTGTCAAGGATCAGCCACTTGCCGTGTTTTAAGGCTTCAATAAGAGGCCCGTCATGCCATTCAAAGCGGGCTCTGTCAACGTCAGTAGCGCTCGAGGTAGCCTCGTCAAAAAGTTCGCAGAGGTCGGGGCTGTTCCAGCAGGAAACTATGCGCCGAAGCTCGGCCAAACGCTCTGATGCGGGTCGGTCGTCATTACTTAGCTGGTGGAAGGCGTCAAGAAACTGCGCCGCCACAGCACGCAGAGCAGTCGAGAGTGCCATTTCCGCGATACGCAGTCGGAGGTCAGCAAGTGCTGCATGGTTCTGACGCATCGAGTCGGCCTGCTCATAGCCGCCAATTAAATCCATGGCGTCCGTCTCCGCATTGAGTGATATGGTTGATACAGAGGCTCCAATGGTGCAAGCCAGCTTTTCTATTAATGTTGTTTTGCCGTTTCCTGACGATCCTACAAGCAGAACGGGCCAGCTTTGTTGTACGGAGAGCATAAGGGACTCCAGTATCCTCAGACGATCTGATGTCCATACAAGCGGGCTAGCATCGGTGACTTGAGCAGAGTACGTATCTCTTGGCAAAAGTGCAAGTCCCAGTTGCAAACGGCTGTAAGAGATACTGCTAGATATGTCAGTCGCGTAGAGCGCATCTTCGAACACGGAGTCAAACAAGCTGTCGACTAATGCTCGATCAGCCGCTGACCGAAATCGATGGCAAAACAGGAAGGAAACGAAATCCCGTGCGTTGCCTGCCTTTATTAGGCCTTCATCTGAGGCGTGCAGTGAAAGCCAGCGTGAAAGATCGCGGAGGTTGAATTCCCAAGGACTGCCGATCGAGCCAAAGCGACGTCGTTGTACGACCTCACGGTCAAGCTGCGTCAGGAAAGTTATAGCGCGCTTCAATATAGATTCGCCAACGGATGGGAAGCCTCTCCGACAGATGAGCGCAAGATCGTCTGCTTGGAAAGCGTCGGCATATACCACGGTGAAGCGATTGACGAATGATGCAGGCAATCCTTTGCGGCCGCCGCCCTGACTGTGCGGGTTCTGTGCAGCGAAGAGGCGAAATTCAGGGTGCTTGGTAAAAGTCAGACCCAGCTCAGGCACGAAAACCTCGCCACGGTGATCCAAGCAGGCGTTGAGACCTTCGAGTACCGACTGCGAGGCCAGGTTCATCTCGTCCAGCAGCACCCACTCGCCACATCTCATGGCGCGAAGGAAAGGTGCCTCCCGCCATGCAAAGTTACACTCTAGGGTGCCTTCGACCGGTACATCCGAGCCGAAAAGATCTAAAAGGTCGGTTTGCTCCGAGAGGTTAATGCGTGTCAACGGCACAGCAGTCAAATCGCTAATCGCTGTAATCAGAGCTGTCTTCCCGACACCGGGACTTCCCTCTAGTAGGACTGGTTTGGGAATCCGCATGGCCCTTAGGACACGCATCGCATTGTTTCGTGTTGTCGTAGCGCCAAAGGTGAACACATTGACAGCGACGCTAGACGAAGCTCTTCGACGGACAGCGAACGGACCGATACTGAAAAATTCGGCTTGATCTACAACCTCAACGGGATTTCCGTAAATGGCAAAGGTGTCCGCATGGATGAGTCGTCCGAGCTCGGCGAGACAGCTGCTCCGCTCCTCCGCCAGATTGTGACTGCTGAGCGTCATAAGACCGGCTGGATTGGCTCCCAGAGTGTCAATATACACCATAGCAGCCCCGTGTACAATGGCTGTAATGGTGTCCATCTCCACACACGTATTGACGAACTCCACCCAGGCAAGAGCGTCACGGACGGACACTGAAGAGCTTGCCGTCGTATCAAACCGTTGCTTGAACCACTGTGCAAACGCAACCATAGCGCCTGCGTAGCGTGTCGCGCTCGGCACGAGCTTTGATGACATGATCTGAGCGACATCCTCCGTCTCGGACATTGCAGGAACCCAGATCTCTGTAAACCTGTTTCGCAGCGCTGGCGACAGCTCGCGCTTGCCATAGTCGCCACCCGGATTCATAGTAGCGAAGAACTGAAAGCCTTGCAAAGCAGTCACTGAGGCGTCTATGCTACCTTTCTCAGCTAGCAGTATGGAACGCTGAGGTTCAAGTACGCTGTTAATGCGTTCCAGAACTGAGTCGTCGGCCAGTGAGATCTCGTCAAGTAGGAAAAAGGCGCCGCTTTTCATGGCTTGAACAAGGGCTCCATCTGCCCACTCGAAAAGGGCCTTGAATCTAGCACGCAACAATTGAGCCTCCTGATAGGCATCGGAGGCGCAGTACTGCTGCTTCTCAACGAGCGGCATGCTCGCAACTGCGCAATCATACGCAATCAGCAGCGACTCACTAGAGTGTGCTGCAGCGGTGTCAAGCTCCTGTAAAGGCGGCGAAGCGAGCAGCCGGTGGCGAAGTGTGGCTTCAACGCTAGCCCTGTCTCTGACTGGTCGTTGAGAGCCAATAAGATCGCCTGTCTCGGTATTCTGGTGGGCGTTGACAGTATAAAGCGCTTTTCCCAACGCCAACGCGAGCATCTGGCAGACTGTGGTCTTACCGCATCCGGTTTCACCCACTAGTAGAACAGGCTCATCATTCGCGATCGCTCGGGCCACCAAAGTGTAGAGTCTGCGCATTGCTTTCGTCCACACAACACCAGAGGAGTGAAGTTTGCCTTCCTGATTGCGCAGCTCTACATTGTCGTGAGCGTACAATGCACCTTCGTCGATTGTAACTCGCGGTCCGTTGAGGCTCAAGACTTTCTCAATGACTTGTTTCACAGCTGCTCGCTCCTCGACCTTTCGCACCCGTTCCGCAAGAAGCATGTAACCGTTGGCAGCTAGCTGGTCTATTGTCTCATTCGGCCTCATAGCCCACCGGAAAAGGTCACGCAGCGTAGCGAAGCTCTTTTGCTCGAACATCCGACTTTGCTGCCGCAAGATGGACAACTCTCGGTAGACCGTCACGATGCGTTTACACCTCGACTCTGGGAGCTGAGTTCGCCGATGCAGGATCTCTTGTAATTCGTCAATCGGGATGTCGTCGAAGTGCAACTCCAGGAAACGATTGCGGAAAGCTCGAGAGAGCGTTTTACGGCCGCCGTAGAGACCAGCGGGATTCTGCGTCGCGAAGAGCATAAAGTCCTCGTGCGGCCGAACAGTTTCCTGCGTCTCAGGTATCAGAAGCTCACGGTTGTCGTCAAGAAGCCTATTCAGAGCCTCGAGAACATCCGTTGGCGCCAGATTCAGCTCATCAAGCACAACCCAATGACCTTCGCGCAGCGCTCGCACCAGAATGCCTTCCTGAAACTGTAGTCTGCCATCCGTACCTGATACGTAAGTACCAAGGTACTCTTGCAAATCAGTGTGCTCGTGGTTGTTGATGCGGACAAATGTATGTCCGGTGCGCTTGGCAAGGTACTCGATCATGCTGGTTTTGCCGCTTGACGTGGGGCCCTGAATGAGGACTGGGAATTGACGAGTGCTCGCCGCTCGAACGAGATTTTCAAGATTGCTCTTGATGAAGGGTGTCAGAATATAGTGCGCTTGCTCCTCGAGCTCGTTGCGGCCTTGATGAACCCAGTGTTTACTACCGGGGTAACCTTGAACATACTGTTTCCCGTCATTAGGCTTATGCAATGCTTTTTGCGACTCGGCCCGAGTGTTGATACGCTTCCCAAAGAGATGCTGCTCAACGAGCGGCGCGATCAGTGCAGCTGATTCAGCATTGAGGAAGGTTAAGAAGCTCATGTGAAAACCCTCGTATAGAGCACGGCGCAGATTGCACTGTGGTGTGATATGCTTCGCATAGCTCAAAGTGCGCGTGAAAGTCCGCAGACTAAAGTGCGGCTTCTGACCAGCGCCATCAACGAGTCTGTTGTGTTCGGCGAGGGCTATGATCTTTTGATAAAGCGTGCCAACGTCCAGGGCAACGGCAGGATCCGCGGTCACATCGGGGCGTAAGTACGACTGCACGATGTTTTGCAAGCTCTTCAGGTCCTTGTCAGGACCTTCAACATAAAGCTCGGTAAAGCGAGACCTGATGCCGGGTGGTAAGTCCTTCTTCCCAATGTCGGTGGCAGGGTTCATAGCCGCGAACACACGGAAGTCTGGGTGCGCCTCGATACGCTCGATGTTTCCGGCCTCAGTAAGGAGAAGTGAAGGCGTGACTGGGCTGAATAAGTCCACGATTGACTCAAGTGTATCCGGAGTCGCGAGGTTAATCTCGTCTAATAGCACCCAGTCTCCGTTCCGCACCGCCTTGACAATGTTGCCCTCAACGAAGCTGAAAGCAAACGCCTCGCTACCAGCAGACAGCCTCTTCTCAAGATCCTCGACCTTGGCGCTGAATGAGCGCCAACGAGCACGATCAATAGTCTGCTTCGAATCAAGTTTCCGCTTCTTGCTGGGACCCTCTCCTTCCGCGCCGAAGAGATAGGGCTCTTGGTGGCTGACCATCTTCAGAGCCTGGCGCCAGAGTTTGCAGACAGCCTTCCAATTGCTCTTCGCCATCTGCTTGCCGAGCAGGTCCAAGAATTGTCGATTTTTGCTTATGCTAAACCCGGCTGCAAACAGCTCGTCAAACTCGTCCTTCATCGGAATGACCAGGCTGCGCACGCTGACGGGCTTGAAGCCGCCCAATAAGTCACTGGCTTCGCTCTGCTGAGACAAGTTGAAAGCTTCAAGCTTCTTTCCCAAATGCTTTGCGAGGTGTTGCACAGCGGTCGTCTTGCCGACGCCCGTCTCGCCAACCAGAAGAAGTGGCTCACGATTGACGACAGCGGCCGTCACGCGTTCGAGCATTCGAACTGTATGCGCGTTCAACGCGATGGGAGACGCTGTTGAAGTTGCCAAACGGCGGCTACTCTCATGATGTAAAGTGTAGCGACCGATTGAAATGTGCGCTTTCCCGTCACCGTACCGGATCTCGCGCTCACCGAGCAGATAGTCACGCCTCCGAGGGTCGATTCTCAGCTCTCGAGCAAGAATGGACACAATATCTGATCTAGCTGATCCTTCTGGCAATGCGCCAACAAAGCAGTCAATACCCTCCATGAAGATGTTGTCGATGTCGCTGGTGGTGAATGATGGCCGACCGCTCAACAAGTTCTTAACGCGCTTGCACCACTTCAATAGATCCTGTGGGGCTAAGGACCGTGGCATACCAGTCTTCGTGCGACCGGTAAGCTGCACTTGCTGGCTAATCAGTACAAGCCGGTCATACACGGAGGTTAGTTGTGGCAGAAGCTGCGCTAAGGAAGGGTAGAGCTTCTGTGCAATAAATCTCTGCTCGTTAGAGGGTGGCATGTGTACAGTGACCTTCTGCCAGTGTCGTGCGCCAAGCATATGCGAGAGAGGATTAGTCTCTCTGCCCTGAGCATTGACCGAACTGCGTACCGTAGCTAAGATCCTGAAGCCCTCGGCGGCGTAGATAGTCTGCTTCCGATTCGGTATCTGGAGCTCTCGCTTTTCGATAAGAGGTAGCAGCATGCCAATTATTTCGTGTGGCGCTCGATCCAAGTCTTCGATAAGCACCCACCTGCCTTCTTGAACCGCAGTAGTAAGGACACCGGATTTCCAAGAAAACGAGCCTGGTGTCTCGCCTGTGGTGTATATGCCGACCAACAGTTTTGCATCGCTCTGCTCATTAAGATGGAGCGTTACCATATTGTCAAGCTTGCCAAGCAATTGCGCAGCGTGGCGAGCAACGAGTGTCTTGCCTGAGCCAGCTAAACCGGCAAGCAAGACTGGCTTGGGTGACTTGAACGCAACGCCTAGCGCTTTCAGATTACTTGCGACCGTGTGCGTGTCAACAAGCTGGCCACCAGATGCCAAAGCCCGCTCTGTAGAGGCACTAGAGAGGTCTGCCCTCGGAAACAGGACGCCACCCACTAATGCAGTGCTTGGGTGAAAGCAGGCGGGATCGAGAGAACGAAGCGAAGGGGGCACTTCTGCGTTTCCGTTGCGGCCATTGTCGATCAACTTCGTGAGCTTCTCGTAACGATCTTCTTCCCAGAGCGTCAAGAAACGGTAGTCGATCGTCTTATCGTCCCACTGGCCATTAATTGCACCGTCGGGTGTATCTTCGCCAAGGCACTCTTCTAGCGTCTTCTCAAACCAGTGATCGGCGCCATTGAGGCAGATCTGGAAGATCCGGATCGCCATGTAGACGATGGCTCTGCAAGGACTCCGGAGCATTTCTTGGAGTTGTACTAAATCAACATGCTGCTTGTACGTTCGAGGCTCAAATCGAAGGAGGCGGTAAAGCCCGAGTAAATATAGCAGGATCTCATCTTGGTCCCCTGAGACGCCTAAAGCGTGCCGTTCGTCGCGTAACAGTCTGGTGGCGTAGGTTGATAGATACGGTGCAAAGGGCACAATGCGGCCCATGGTGGCAATTGTGGCTGCCAGAGAGCCATACTGTCGCAACGATGCGCTGATATGCGCAAAGACGTGTTCACAATGCGCAAAGAGAAGGTCGGTGTATCGTGCGTCCAGCGAAGCCCTGGTTAGTGCTTCCAGATACTGCACATTACTGCCGTGCTGTATCATGTCCAGCAACTCCGGCGGCATCTCCTGCGAACTTTGGAGAAGCGCATTGTCCCACAAGCACTCCATTGTGCTTGATGACCGTGGACTAATGATGAGAGTTGAAGCAAGGCGATGCGTCGGGCATTGTTGGCGATCACCTTCGAGCGCGGCGTGAAGTTTTCCATGCAGCTTGCCAAGCCATGAGTTTCGGCTCCATGCGGCAGCACGCTAGCCATTAGGGGAAACTGTCCGCTATATCGGAGTGAAGGGCACGAGATCAACCAGGCATTGCAACTAATATTTCACAACTATTGCAGACCACCGTCATCATGTCTATGCCATGTCGATTTGCTGCGAGGCAATGCGCCCGAACGCTTCGGCCATCCACACCACAAACAGCAAGATGCACAGTAGCAATAACGGCTCGAAGGAGACGGCAGGAGACTCGGCGATGGCAGTCCACAGACGCAGCAGCATCGATGAGCCCGAAGATAGCCAACATCGTCGACCAGATTGGACAATTAACGCTACTAGAAACGGCTGATCTGGTATCAAGTTTGAAGGTAGAGTGCACCAAACAGCCTGCACTATCCAGAGGATCCCAATTAATCGCACCGTTATAGTCCCGGCTAAACATCCCTGACATACCCATGGGATCGTTCGCTGCAGGTCCAGCAGCGCCCGCGGCAGCGGCAGCGGCGGCGGAGGAACCTGAAGAAGCAGCGCCAGCGAAGGAGGAGAAGACGCTCTTCAACTTGAAGTTGGAGTCTTTTGATGCCGGAGCGAAGCCGAAGGTCATTAAGGAAATCAAGAGCATGCTCGGCTTGAGCTTGGTGGACAGTAAGAAATTTGTGGAGAGTGCGCCGAAGGTGATGAAGGAGGGTGTGCCGAAGGAGGAGGCGGAGAAGATGATTGAGACAATGAAAGCACTAGGCGCAGTGGTAAAGATGGAGTAATTGTTGTATGCGTCGGTTCGCGTGGGTGTCATGGGATGCATTTGAGTGGCGCTTGAGGCTCGAGATTATGGTGTACGAACGTCGAGCAATGTATGATCGCGCTACAAGCTACAGGACCACTGCGGTCACTACAACAAGGGTATAAGAACGCCTAAAACACCTCGCTAAACCAGAAAAGATCGCCAAACATGACTCCTCTGAAGAGCGTCACGTGTCCTCGTACTCAAGCCCTACCGCTCTCTCCTCCGCGCCTTCTGCGGTCAACTGCCAGTCATCGTCATTAACCTCGCTCGCGCCGTCCCATGTCTTGTCGAACTCCGCATCGTCCTTCAACGTAGACCCTTCCTGCGGCACGGCCCAGATAGTTTCGCGCGCCCGCTTGTGCCGTTCTCGATCCTCCTCTATGCGTTGCTCAATCTGTCGCTTGTCTAGCCGTATTCCGTTGCTGCTCGCATAGGCATCTCGCGTACTGGAGTGCGGTGTCGACCGTACAGTCGCAGAAGGTAAAGTCGCATCACGCATCATGACGTCCACCGTGACATCAGGCTTGGTGGGCGACGTGACAGCGCCATCGAGCTGGTCGCGCCCAACAATGCACTCTTCTAGCTCCACCACCGTTTGCGGCTGTAGAAAGCTCTTCCCCTCCAACTGCTTCAACACCTTGCGAACCACCTTCACATTCGCCGCTCCGCTGCCATCATCCGGTGCGACAGCGTCAACTATCCTGAGAATGTCACGCTCCATCATCCTGCCGTAGCCGACTTCGCCCTTTTCCCGGGCAACCTCGCAGAGACTGGGCAGGAAGTACATGATATTCGCGCGGTTGTTCATGTTGTTGCGCTCCAACTGCTCTAGGATACACGAATGTAGATCGTCCGAGAATTCTGAGTACTTGACGGCGTAGTTGGCGGTCTTGATGGCGGAGGATGTGCTAGCATTCAGGTGGTGGAGGAGCGAAGTGAAGCGCATGCGAACCTCGAACGGATCTGCCATCTTTGCTGGCACAGGCTGAGAGGGTTGTCGAGGTGAGAAGAGGAAGTGTTATGTATTGAACAAAACATCGATTTGCAGTCGCGTGAGGCTTGCATGTACCGTTGACGCTGAGTAATCAATCAATCAATGCTTAACCCAATGCGGCGCTCTGCTTTGGGAGCTTCATATGCGCTCAATGGGGCTGTGGCTCTCTCGGTATAGATAAATGGCAATCATGCTTCGATGAGCCTTTGCACCCTATGTCGAGTAATTCGCCGCATGACAACGACTATGCGCCCGCCGTAGCTTCATCCAGCCGAGGCTCGCCGGCCCAGGAAGACGAGGACTTCGATGATGGAGTCGAGGATCCGGCAGACGAGCTGCTGACCGAAGACCCTTTACATGGCAATGGACATTTAAATGGCGGGTACGAGGCTGCGGCAGCCGGTACGGTGATGTATCGCTGATATGTGATAGTGTGTCCTTCAAACGAGCGCAGAAGGCTGCCAGGCCATCCTTTGCATCGCGCTTCCTACCCTCACCTTTCCAAAGTAGTCGCACATCTACACCCACACCCTCGCATGGCGTGCGTAGTGGACATGGTGTGCAACCAACAACGGGAAACATTCTCTCCTACTTGAATCTACCGACCGACCCTTCTGCCGGCATTCCAGACAGCAAGGATGCCGTGAGCCTGGACTGGTACGTCGAGGGACCGGGGCGAAGGGTAGGCTACGATGACTTGACCGCAATCGACTGGATCTACGAATATAGCAAGGAACGTACGCGCCTACGCCAACTTGTATCAAACGCGCCCGGACTGCTCGGCCAACTGAAACAGGTCGCAGACGCCAGCCAGATATGGTGGATCCTTGTAGCCACCGGCATCGCAGTCGGTGGCATAGCGGCAAGTATCGACGTCGTAAGCGACTGGATGGGCGATCTAAAGCAAGGCGCCTGCAGCAATGTAGAAGACGGCGGGAAGTTCTACCTTAGCCGACCGTTCTGTTGCTGGGGCACAAACAGCTACGCCGAATGCGCTGACTGGCGCACGTGGAGCACCATGCTTGGCGTGAGTAATCTGTTTGGCAGTTACGTGATCGAGTACATCTTCTTCGTGTGCTTGTCCGTGCTGTTCGCGACATGCGCCAGCCTGCTCGTCAACAGATACTCTCCGTACGCCAAACAGAGTGGTATACCGGAGATTAAGACTGTTCTTGGTGGCTTCGTCATTCGGAGATTCTTGGGTGCTTGGACTCTGGTCGTCAAGTCGCTCGGCTTGTGTCTGGCCGTTGCTTCTGGCATGTGGCTGGGCAAAGAAGGGCCGCTTGTCCATGTCGCATGTTGCTGTGCAAATGTCTTCATGAAACTGTTCGATGGGATCAACGGCAATGAGGCTCGCAAGCGCGAGACGCTGTCTGCTGCGGCCGCATCTGGGATATCAGTCGCCTTCGGATCGCCCATTGGTGGTGTGCTGTTCAGCCTGGAGCAGCTGAGCTATTACTTCCCGGACAAGACGATGTGGGCTTCTTTCGTCTGCGCAATGGTCGCAGCGGTCACATTACAAGCATTCGACCCTTTCCGGACGGGCAAGCTGGTGCTCTACCAAGTGACTTACCACAGCGGTTGGCATCTCTTCGAGCTCGTTCCCTTTGCTCTCATTGGTATTATTGGCGGGCTTTACGGTGCAATGTTTATTAAGCTCAACATGCTGGTCAACAGATGGCGGACTTCGAAACACAACCCATTCCTGACCCGGCCTGTGCTTGAGGTGATAATTGTGGCCTTGATCACCGCTCTGGTCAGCTTCCCAGTATCCTTCTTGCGAGCGCAGTCAAGCGAACTGGTTGAGTACCTGTTCGCTGAGTGCCGAGACATCAGCGACGACTATCTTGGTCTGTGCAAGGCTGGTATCGCCAACACCGGTGTTATCTTCATCCTTCTTATCTCGGCACTCATTGGCTTCTTGCTCGCCACGGTTACATTCGGCCTGCAGATACCGGCAGGCATTCTGCTCCCCTCGATGGCAGTCGGAGCGCTGTATGGTCGCGTGATCGGACTGATAGTAGAGGTCTGGCAACGCGAGCATCCGAACTTCATCGCCTTCCGGTCCTGTGAGCCCGACATACCGTGTGTCACACCAGGCACTTACGCCGTCATAGGCGCAGCTTCCGCATTAGCTGGGGCTACAAGGATGACCGTCAGCATTGTGGTTATCATGTTCGAGCTTACCGGCGCATTGACATATGTATTGCCAATCATGATTGCTGTTATGCTTTCGAAGTGGGTTGGCGATGCGTTTGGGAAGCGTGGGATTTACGAGTCTTGGATACACTTCAACGGCTATCCTTTCCTGGACAACAAGGACGATACGCCGGTGCCTGATGTGCCCGTTAGCCAGATAATGACAAGGTACGACGACCTTGTCTGCATCACCGCTACAGGCCACACGACAACGAGCTTGCGGGAGCTGCTAGGAGAGCACCGTTTCCGCGGCTTTCCAGTGATCAACGAGCTGCGAGAGAGCGTGCTGTTAGGCTACATATCCCGTACTGAGCTCACCTTCGCACTCGAAACCGCTAGCACCAGCCGCGCAATGCCGTCAACCACAGAATGCTACTTCCAGCATCAACCGCTCGCAGACCCTACCGTCACTCTGGACCTGAGGCCATGGATGGATCAAACACCCATCACGTTGTCCTCACGAAGCAGCTTCGGGCTGGTGAAGGATATGTTTGAGAAGCTCGGCCTGCGTTACATCATCTTCACGGACAGAGGATCATTGACCGGCTTGCTGACGAAGAAGGATCTGTGGTATGTGCTCAATGAGGGTGAGGTGGGTAGAGCTGGTGGCTTGGGAACCGGTGTGTTGCGGGAGGAGAGGACGGATGGTGGGGAGGACGAGCGAGGGCTCATGGGTGATCATGACGGCGCTGACGCGGATGGACATGGAGATGGTCGGGGGGAAGACGGGTAGCCTTTTTTGTTAGCCCAATGGAAGCCGTTGCCAATTACTTCACGATCATTGCGAGTCTGACGGTGTTGCTCTATGTACGCCGAGCTCTGATGAAGGCGTTGGTTTTTAAGAAAGAGGCCGTGGCTTCTACCCGCGACTTGCCATAAAGGCCTCAAACGGGCTGCGAAAATGTGGGTGTAACGGCACAATTGAACGCAAAACCAATAATCAAATGCTATTGCTTAGGACCAGCTTGCTTCTTCAGGATGCGCCTACCGATGTCACGGAAGCGCCGATTTCTACGGCTCTGAAATCACCCTCAAGCTTATATCGGACCTGAACTGCATCATTGCCACGACGAGGTTCACCCCCCGTTGGCATTTCCGAGAGCTTGCCTCCTTCGCCTAGCTCAGCATGCACGTATGGTATCTTCACATCTAATTCGTATAGGAAGCTCCTCGCTCACAAAGTCTTCTGTTTCGTCTAAAGCTTGCGAATGCCATAAGTGCGGCGCGTCCGCCTTTGAAAAAGCCAGTACCCGAAGCCGAGGAAAAAAGCCAAAGCGAGCATACCGCCGCCTGCCGCAAAAGCCAGCTTCGACGCCTACGGACAAGCCACCCGACGGCTGAGCGGAAGGTATTGTCATGCTACTGCTGGGTGAGCTACTGGTAGGTTGCGCTTGCAAAACGGGTGCCGAGCCTGGCGTCAACGAGCAGAGATCGCTTCATGCCATGCCACCGGACGGTCGGGAGCACAGCAATGAAGGTGGAGTAGACGGGGCCAGTAGCCGTTGCTGGGGGCAGCACGAAGTCTACCGATGTCGTGATGTGCATGATGCTATTATTCAAATCCGTATGCGCCACTTATCTGGGATGCGCAAGCTCCCTTGATGTAGAATGAGCCTGTGTCGCAATTAGTTAGTCTGGAATTAGTGATCACTGTAATACTTGTTGTTCCATAACTAGATAGGGCATCTGCTAGCGTGTCGCTGATCTCGGCCAATAAGCGGCTAGGGCTGAAACGATGCACGTCTTGGGATGTCCATCACATTGTCGCTCAGATTGATGCCATTGACGACAAAGCAATCGTGCTATCTTATCGACTCAGACGCAAGAAGGCTGTTTTGCATAGGCCTGTGGTGACATTGTTGCGGCACAATCGGGTCCAAATTGCAGGCAAGTCTCCTGGCTGTCCAAGTCAAGTCTCGTGTCTTCAGACTTGACGCGAACGTACTGGATAATTCTTTGTAATAAGTACAGCATAATATTTTGCCACCGGGAGTGGATAGCGGAGCTAGGGTGGTGCGTGTCCAACCGCCATGGACGGCGGCTACCATGGCGAGCATGGTAGCTTTGAACGGCGAGGCCGGGTGAACCGCCGCAATGCGACTGACATTGGGACGACATATGTACACTGGATGCGGAATCGTAGACCTACCGGACGGCGAATACGAGGCTTTGAGGTCGAGCGACCGGACTCCGACTTCATCGTCGACATGCTGCCACCTGCCGCTCGGAAAGGTCACGCAGCCGACTCTTTACCAGCCAAGCACGTGCACTCTTCGCTGAACAAAGTACGACAACCGGTGAATGCCGTGAAATGGACTCCAGAAGGCAGACGTCTCCTTACCGGATCCACTAGCGGCGAGTTCACACTCTGGAATGGCACAGGCTTCAATTTCGAAACAATCATGCAGGCACACGATGTCGCCATAAGAACGCTGTGCTACTCACATAACGACGAGTGGCTGCTTTCCGCAGACCAAGACGGTGTAATCAAGTACTGGCAACCCAACTTCAACAACGTGCAGCAGATACGGGCCCATGAGTATCCGGTTAGAGACGTGGCTTTCGCGCCAACAGACGCGAAGTTTGTAAGTGCTTCCGACGACCAAACGATCAAGATCTGGGACTTTGCCTCTGGTGAGCTGCAGTCCACACTGGATGGGCATCAATGGGACGTCAAGTGCGCAGACTGGCATCCGACCAAGGGCTTGATTGTGTCAGGCTCGAAGGACCACACGGTCAGACTGTGGGATCCACGGTCAGGGCGGTGTTTGACGGTACTGCACGGTCACAAGAACACTCTTACGATGACAAGGTTCGAGCCGAACAACGGTGTGCTTCTTGCATCTTGTGCTCGAGAACAGACTGCGCGGGTATTTGACATTCGTATGATGCGTGATGTCTTCCTGCTCAAAGGCCACAACAAAGAGATTAGCTCTATGGTGTGGCATCCGATACACTCGAACATGCTTAGTACCGGCGGGAATGAAGGCTCGATGATGCACTATCTGCTCGATGAGCAGAATGCGCCTGCTGGCACAGCTTTGACGGTGTCCCCTTACGATGCGCCAAACCCAGCAGACTCTACCGCACAGACAGTTGATCCTGCTCATAGAGTGGAGCATGCGCATGAGTATGCGATCTGGAACATGGACTGGCATCCACTCGGCCACATTCTAGCTTCAGGGTCTAACGATCGCGCTACCCGATTCTGGACCAGACCGAGGCCTGGCGACGACAGCTACGTCAATGATCGCTGGCACATCGGTCAGGAAGCGGCTGAGGCTCAAGGTACTTGGAAGAAGTCGGAGGCTCAGAGGCGAGAGCAGGAGGACGAAGCGGATGATGAGGCGGAAGGTATTGACGATCAGCAGATGCCTGTTAGACCTTTCTTGCCTGGTTTGCCAGGATTGTCAGGACTCCCTGGCTTGGCGAAGCCATCATTCCCGGACGGCACGAGCACAGGCGGTGCGCAGTCGATGGGTCTGCCAGACTTCTCAAACGGAGCGTCATTGCCCTTCCAAATGCCGAATGGAGGCGTACCTGCTCCATCTCCAGGAATGGATCTCGAAGCACTCAAGAAGGCATTCGGCGGTCAACTCCCGCAGCCACCCTTTCCGCCGCCGAACGGTTCTTTGCTACCAATGCCCAACTTTGCGAACGGGGCTCCACCGCAGCTGCCGCCTGGATTCGTCCCCCCACCAGGCTTCCCAATGCCCACCCTGCCATGGACCGCTCAGTCGCCAACACCGACGAACGGCACGGGTGGCAGTGGCAGGAGACGAGCGCCGCTGCCTAGTCAAGCGGAGAGTCTGCAGGCAGAGATGAGACAGGGCAGGTACAGAACAGCGAAATAGGATGTTCCTGTGGAGACTGCGAAGCAGCAGAAGCGTCGCGAAATGCAAATGCGAAAGCGGCTTCAAGCTGAATGAGAAATCTCCATGACCTTGTGTGTGCCTTGTACAACATCCTGCCGCTGCAACGCAAGAGATCTACTTCACACGATTGAAGAGAGTTACATCCTGTCTTTGATGAGGCTTAAGCACTCGTCGCGTATTAGTAAGCGATATCTGGGAGAGGACAAACCGTCTCTCCAATTCCCACACATGCAGTCATTTGGCGCCCTTTCCGGCGGACTGAACGTGTCAAAAGGAACGCCATGCTCTCGAGGTATCATACATCCCACCTAGGTAGCTGTAACATAGTCCTTGATGAAGAAGCCTCTAATCTAATGCAAGACATGACTCGAGACTACCAGTAAACATCTGTGGCGTTTAGGTGACGTTACCGCGAGAGGTCTTCTGCCATCTCGGCGCCGTAGCTCGAAGTGTGCAGACACATGCGCTCACCCCTGCTTCAAAATTGTCGCAAGGCATTGGCTATATCCATGCCGCTACGATGAGGTAGGCTCTCATTTGTGAAGCGATCGTGCTCTGTGGCATCTAGCGCTGACTGAAGCTGGCTCAGCAACTTCTTGAAGACTGTAGTTGATACTCGCCCACTGTCATACACGCCACCGCAGTTTCCGGCACTGTACTGGCCGTTTCCGGTGTACGGTACGCAAACACAGTATCTCTATGATGCCCGGTCCATGTGGCTCTTTACTCTGTACTGGACGCTCATATGTGTCGTCGGGATCCACATCATTGCCGCGAGCTACGCGGTAGCCATGCAGTGGAAGAACTGGAAAATAGTCTGGGTCGTGCCCATTATCTACGTCGTCGTTGGAGGCATCGAAGCAGTCATCGCGGGCAATGTCGTTGGGGGCCTGTAAGTGAACATCGTGTTGTTGTGACCTGCACACGCGATGCGCAGGTAACTAACCATGATGCAGACTCAGTGGTGTCTACTCCGTTGGCTACTTCCGCATGTCGACATGGATACCGCTCTCTTGGGGCATTATTAACACGCTTGTCCTGGTACTATCATCCTTCGCCATACAGGGAGGACTCTGAGAGCATCCAGGCTAGACCGAACCATTTCGGGAGAACGCTCGGTCTGCGCAGCACTAACCAGGCAGTGGGGGATACATTGGGTGTGACCGGTAGAAAGGATGTGTTTGTGCATATGTACTGCGAAGGGAGGCTGTTACAACATTAGGTATGTGCAAATCAAGCGCCAACGCTATGCGGCTAAACAATCACATTAGGGTTCTCAAGCTGCCTTCTCGCCGTACCAAGGCCGTCGTCACCGCCCTCCTGGTTTTCACCCAACCAAGGCTTCTTCGCTTCGCCAAGAACGCCCTCGGTTCCGTAGTAGACGAAGTGTCCGCCAATGATAAGCACAAATGCGATGGGATACAGGCTGGATTGCATGATTAGCCGTAGTACTGTAACCGGTGGAGAGCAGAACTTACTAATGGATATGCAAATGGAAGATCTTAAGCCCGACGATGACACCCCAAAAGTTGCCAGTCAGCAACCCAATATTGAAGAAAGCGGCAGAAGCCATGCGGAAGATGATGGGTGCTGCTGTGTAGAACCACGTCAGGAGCAAGGTGTATCCGACAAGATAACCCGCGATCTGTCCATTCCATGTAGCAGAGCGGAAGGATGACCGATCGAAGATAGCAGCCTGAACGCCGTTGATGAACATGCCCCAGAAACCGAGTTGGCCAATGACCTCGTACATTGGTCGCTTGCTGACAAGAAACTCCTCAGCAACGTTCGAAAATCCATAGCAAGTCGCGCCAACAAGTGCAAATAAGTCACCCTTGACCGCGTTCAGCGCTGGGCCACCATTGGAGCCGGTGATGTGGTCCGAAGCAACAAGCAGGCCTAGACCGGCACAAGCGACGAGAATACCGGCGTACTGCGCGATGTGATAGCGGACCTTCAGGAAGACTAATGAGATCACCACGACGACCGCAATAGCCCAGAAGTTGATCAATTGCGCTGAGAGGATAGTAGTGTAGCGGTAAGCCAGTACCGTGAAGTAATTGCCCTGAACGTCAAGGAAGGCCAAAATGAAGTACTTCCATCCGTCTTTGATGATCATACGGAGCCAGCCCTTGAAGCCGTACTTGTAGACGGTGATCGAAGTGTAAATCAGGGCTAACAATATATAATTAAAGAGTGACTGGAATGCTGGGATCGACGTTCCGGCCATGGCCAGCAGCGTAGTAAGCGTGTTGGTTCCGGTTTGCGTGACGGCGAGCGCCTGAGACAGCAACAAGACGACGTAGAATTGAGGACGCTTGAGGAAGGCAAACCTGCCACCCTTCTTGCGCTCAAGCTCCTGCGCAGTGGTCTGTATCGGCGGTTGCTCCTCGGGTGCAGGACCGCCCACCAGCTCGACATCACCATGCCTGCTATGGGAAGCAGATGCGCCACTGGAACCGCCGGGCGAGGAGTAGGCGCTACCTTTGGGACGGACAGTGACACGCTCTACAGGCGTGGCGGGTGAGACCTCGAAGTCATCTGCAACCGGAGCGCGGTCCTCGTTGATATGCGTAACCTTCGACATGGTGACAATGCTGAATATTGCTGGATTACGGTGTGGAGTCACCGAGGTGCAGAGACGGGAGCTTTGTGTATACAAGACGAGCGCAAAGACTCCAGAAGTCGCCCGTCGGTAGATCTGCCGTAAAGCAGAAAATGAGGTATGTGATACAAATGCAATGAGGCGCAAGAGAATTATTTCGCTTCAAGCTTCGATGGATGGTGGTGGGCCCGAGCTGAGAAGCGGCCACACGTGGAGCGTTAAGACGCCACTAAAGCGTTGATCCCAGTTCTAGAAGCGGCTCCGAAGAACTGCAACACAGGAAATCGGAGTCCGGTCCTCCACGAAGTTGGCATGGTCTTGGCGGATTAGATGCTTGCGCGAAGTGCAACCAGCGTAGTACTGTCCGGCTTATTACGAAAGAGGAATATGTTCGAGTATACCGTATTTGCTATAGACGCACATATTGCACACTCAAATATTTTTACAGATGGCCAGTTTCCGCTCAACGCTAATAGATGGACGGTACTCCCATACGGTCCGTTCCGATGTGGTCTGCATAGTCCGACAGATAAAAAAAAAACATGTCTCTACGCCGCCACAGGCTGGCTCTTCTTCCCAAAACCCATACTGAATCTGCTCTTTTTCTTCGTCGTGGTATCCTTCTGCGGGGCCGAGTTTACGGCGGGCGGTGAGGACGGGGAGGGAGCGGTGGCTGGCTCAGCTGGCGTTGCCGAGCCGTCGGCCTGCGAAGGTGGTGGCTGTCCAGCCTCGACTGACACACGTCCAGCGTGAGTGAAGTAAGTGCGCGGCTTGCTGTTCGTCTGCGCATTCAACGCTTGCATCCCGGCAAGCGTCCGTACGGAAGGCTGGCGCGTGTACGATGGTCCCGCGATACTGTCACCTTCACCACCTCCAAACTCGCTCTGTGGTGGAGTGGTTTCTGGTAAAGCGTCAGCGTCGGGTTCGAGAGTTGCATTGCTTCTATGGAACGTACCTTGACTGCTCAGTGGACTTCTCTTCAGAGGCTGATGGAACGAGTTCTTCCCGTTCAAGATAGGTCTCGGACCCGGCACGCCGGTAGTGAACTGTCGCGGACCTGTTCCTCTTGGACCCAATCCGCCCGCGGAAGAGAATTGTGCGCTGTTCATGGGTGCAAAAGGACTGGCACTGGGCGCACCTCCAGTAAATGCTTGTCTTGGAAAGCTTGGCAAGGGTGGTGACTTTGCACGAGCGGGCGCAAGGTTTGCATTGGAGACAGGGCCATCTGCAGCAGGGATCTCGCCTTGATATGAGAAAAGGTTCGGGCTCTTCTTTTCAGCAGCCGGTCGTTCGTTCTCTGGCACAGGGCTCATGCTAGGCTTGATGTATGACTTTGAAGAATCTACGGGACTGCCGTCTATGCTGTTTCGGATCAGTGGGGTGGAAGGGCTACGACGGTTCGTCTGCTGTTGTTGCTGGTTTGGTTGCTGGTTTGGTTGCTGCAGTTGCTGCGGCTGTGGTTGCTGCGGCTGTGGATGCTGTGGCGCTGACGGCTGGGGCTGCGACTCTTTTGCAGTGCCCAGGGCCGGCTCTTGGTGAGTCTCCTCGCTACGAGGCACCGGCGGGCCAGCCCATGAGCGATCTATGGACCTGGTCTGAAATGGCGAGAACCTGTCCGACTGGTTCTTCGGCTCATATTGGCGCAGCGTGAACGGAAAAGCAGGAGGCTCCGCAGATTGTGCGTTCTGGGCCTCGGCCGCTGCCTCTTCCGCGGCCAACACAGAAGCATGCACTGGGATTGGTGCCTTGACAGGAGTGGGGGACGTATCTTGTGGCTCAACAACCTCCTGCGCTGACTCGGACGGTTCAGCTCCGGTTTCATCGCGGTCGGTGTGATCGTGCTGCGACGGCGTTGGTGCAGCTGTAACGTTCGAGTGGGCGTGCGGTGCGGATGTTGGCTCTTTCGATCGTACGCGCGACCGGTCTCGCTCACCGCGCCGCGCTTTCTCGGCCGGTGGCGATGGCGTTTCCGATCGCCTGGAAGAGCGTACGGGTACCACCGGCGGAGGCATAAAAACCTCGCTATGGTCGAAGATGGGTAGCGCCTCGTCTTCCTCCTCGTCCTGTTCGTAGATTGTTTCCGTTGCATCAAGTTCCACAGGCGCCACGTTACCCGTAAAATTGACCGGTCCACCTGTCTGATTCGAGCTCGGACTTGCGGCAGCTAAGTGATCGCGCAGCTCACGCGCAAAACCTGTATGGATTGAGTGCGATTGCCGCTGCCACGCCGGTGTGAACACATCTGGCTGTGCAGAAGCCCGATTCTGGTGTCTTGAGGATGGTGAGACGGGTGGCGGCGAGAAGAAATCTTGGTGGGCCTGCGATTGTGGCTCTTGAGAATAGTATGATGGCTGTGAATGCGGCGTCTGCACAGGCTGCGCAAAGCGCATCACCGGCGACTCCATCTTGCTTTCCACAAGATGTACTCTTCCAACGACCCTGCCGTAATCGTCAACAACCTCGCCGTAAGCGTTGCAACGCTGCCGTACACAGTCCATGATGTCGCCCTCGGCAAGCTCAGCGATGATCTCTCCCTCTTCATCCAGGATCTTGCCGCGTTTGTTCACCTTGCAGCCGTCCAGACGACCTACAGGAGCGAGTGTGCTCCGTTGGCTCATGGACACCATGCGCTCCAGAGAGTTCGCATTGTTTTCCTGCGGTGGAGGTGATGAGTAGCGCACGAACGGTCTGGGCTGCTCTGGCTCATGTGCAGATTGGGAGTGTGACAGGTCGTGGGATAGAGGAGGCTGTGACTCACGCACCATCGAGCGTTCAGGCGGCGGAGTGGAAACTCTCATGGGTTCAGCGAAGGTCGCTCTAGGCTCCTCGAGGTGCTGCAGAGGTGGTGTTGCGCTCCGATAAGGTTGGCTAAAGTGCGTTTGTGGAGCATTCAAGGGCTCAGACTGGACCGTCCTTGCCAGTTCCGGTGCGTGGTTGTGCTGATAGTTTTGCTGCTGCTGCTGCGACGGAGGCGGGACGACATACTGTTGCTGGTAGGGGTACTGCGTGTCACGCTCCTCTGTACGGCGAAAGCCTTCAGCCGACCGTGTCTGCTCTATCCTAGCCTTCTGAACTTGCTGCACATCGCGCTCTTCCGGTTGTACAGTCCTTACGACCGGCTGTGCCTGGCCTGTCCAGATACTCTTTGGTTCCACAAAGTCACGTTCGTCCGGATTACTATCTCCTGCAGCTGGCTGGGACGACTGTGTCAGATCTGTCCGTGTGCTCCTTGGTTGCTTTGAGCTTCTATTGGGCTTGGTCGGCTTGGCGGGTATGTTGTCCGGGGCTGGGTTCGGTTGCAAGGGCTGGTTGTGTCCACTCTTGAACCAGGCCTCGTTTGTCTGCTTCATTACTGGCGTTGTCTCTGGAGTATCACTACCAGCGAAAGACGCCTCGGAGAAAGCAGGCTCGCGCGCAAGCTCTTCGCTCAAAGTCAGCTCGGGCAAGAAATCGCTTTTGCTCGGCAGTAGCTGAGGTCGCGCGCCATCATGCCATATCGGAGTGTCACTCGGTGCAAGCGAGTGTGCTACCGAGCCGTAACCAGAATCTGTCGACGGTTGTGGGTTGATGTAGCCGCGGTCGCGAGCGGCAGCTTGCATCTTGGGGTTGCCAAGATACTGGCTGTCAAAGGAGGGTGCAGCATTGCCTTGCTGCTGGATGAAGAACCCATCAGCATTGCGGGAGATGCCATCTCGGTGAGAAGCCGCATTCTGAGCCTGCGCCTGCGCCTGCGCCTGAGCCTGGGTGATGTTTGATGTTGGTAAGGGCGGTGCGTCTGGATCGGTGGTGAACACTTCAGCGCTGTTGTTTCTTTGCAAGGTGTCGAAATCCGCGTTCAAGCCTTTCTGGTGCGGTAAGGGAGTGGAGCGTGCAGACGGGATGCTCGGTGAGCTTGACCGTGCGAAGGGGTGATTGGCACTGCTCATCAACGGATGCTGAAAGTTGGCAACACCCTGAGCATAATTAGTCGCCTGCTTGGATAGCTGCTGTCCGTTGACGGCAGCTTTGGGCGCGGCATCCGCCGCAGCGTGCGTAGGCACATGTTTGTATTGCGTCTGCGCAGGCGGCTCGCTTGTAGCAGGCTTCTTGCCATCCTTCTTCGCCTTTCCCTTTTCAGCCTTGTCCTTGTTCTTCTTCTTGCCGAAGATCGACATGTTTGGGAACTACGCGCAATGGCTGCTCATTCCAAATCAGGGGACACTATTAGAAGGGAGTTTATTCAGACGGCACAAGAGATAATAACGCAGTTGTAAGCCCAAAGAAACGCTACAGAAACATCGCAATGCAAAAAAGAGGGATACGAGATGCAAACCCTGGCCGAGGTGGAGGCCGTGGGAAAGGCTGCAGTGATCACTGATGAGCTACTTGATCCGCCAGCTCCGCAACCGTTTGAGTCGATCTCGTTAGAGCAGCTTGGCAGGCAGGCAGGCAATAACACAAAGCTGATAAGGCTTGAATAGCATCGCGGTTCGACCTGCTTCTGGTCCGTCGTCCCGAACGTTGAACCAGAAGCTTTCCGACGAAGCGCGGTTCTCTAAGTCTTGTGGCGTTCGGAAGCGGAAGCCATTGACCTTGGCCTCTGTGGCCGCCGATGGCCCTCCGCTCCATTTCCATCACCGGCGTCTGTTTCAATATCTCTCGCATTATTGTGCAATTCACTGGCTGGCCGAGCCCAACGAACGAGAAGGCTGGGATAAGACTGTCCTCGATCTGCTTTCTTTGAGATGAGTCGAACGTAGCCTGAACATATACAAAAATAGCCTGCCGCAGGAGAATGGAAGCTTCATCCGTGTCCATGGTTGCGTAGCACTCTGCCCTGCAGGCTGCCAGTACCCGCCAAGCATGATCTGCGACTCGTCACCTCGGAATTGTTGATGCGATGTGTGAGAGAGGGTTTCGTCCGCGTCCAAGCTCTAGCCCGACGCTGCAGGTAAGGTGAATGAATGTTGGCCGGTGAGTCTCCTAAAATTCCATGGACACGACTCATGATGCTTGCTACCGTTTCGGTGATGTGTCCACGCCACCAAGACTCAACGAATGATAAGCGTCCGAGATCATGTTTAAGCTTGGCGGAATCAACATAGGGTGCGGCATGGTAACTTTACCGTGTCCGGAACCCCAGTGGGCGGAACCCTCTCTGCTTCAAGGTTCGTCCTGTCGTCCTCCCTCCGCTCTTCTAGCTCAAATCTACCCATTTGGGTACTGCTACCAGGTGTGACTGCCAAGTCGGGTGACCTGGCCGGCGAAAGGTCAGGAATATAGCATGCAAGGTTCGTGTTCATGTAGTGCGACCTGCCATATGCAGCTTATTTGCTGCAGGCTGCCATTCCACACTCCCCCTATCGCGTGCCTTATCTCGCGCTTATACGCCCATGGGTTGTAAATCCATTGCGACACGTGTAATATCTGCACAGGAAAACGCATCAAGCATGTGAAGGCACCTGCACCGCCGCAATAGTAAGGGACATGGTCAGAAAATAAGCGCCCCGGCGCTGTCAACTATAGGCGTCAGGAGCGACTTGACAGTCAATACACAGGAGCACGGCGCTGTGAGAGTTCAGGGGCTATGCTTGATCACAGCAGACCTTCAACAAGCTGTGACTTTCAGACATGGGCAGCGAACAGGTGCGTTCTGCGGTCATGAGCAAAGCAGCTTCAGCAAGCTGTATGCCTCCTATTGTTGATAGCAAGGATATCTTATGCTACACTTTTCTTACAATAATACCTTTCCGGTCTCCTGCTGGCTGAGGTACGCTCAGCACAGGGCCAATAACGGGCGCCATCAGAAAGCGAGGCGTCCCTTTCTTGGCATGGCGGTGGTTGTGAATGTCGGGCGATGGCCGTCGATACGTCCAGCAGGATGCTCAAATATGCCTTTTGCCCTCGTCATGCTTTCTCGCTGCCTTGTTGCGCGGAGGAGAGAAGAGCCCTCGTAGCCGATCAAGACTTGACTTCTTCTTAATCATAGCATGGTGGTCAAGTTTGTGCGCTTCCACAGTCTCTGCGACGGTACTGTCAACTGCGCTGTCGACGGCGTCGAAAGTTAATCCACCGATCGATGGATGCGGGCGAGACGTCCGCAGAGGTAAGCGCCCGAGGCTACGTTTAAAGCTCAGCTTCGCCCTCTAGCCGTTGCCTCCATCGCCTCCCGCACCGTTGCCGTTCTCCGTCGCCCCAGCATCATGCTTCGCCGCGGCAATGCTGACATGCTTGATCGCGAACCGTCCCGCGCCGCTCTCATTCTTGGACCTCAAACTGCCCTTTCGTTTCAGCGTCTGACTTGGCATGGGTCCTCGCGCTGGAGGCAGGTCATCCGCCTGCGCTCCCAATCGGACAGGGGATGCATGCGCGTCCGGAGTGCCATCAAGCTGAAGATTCCGCGACTGGCTTGTAATAGAAGCGGACGAGTTCCTGCGTTTCGTGCCACCCATCAAGGTACCCAGCACATCCTCGTCATCATCTTCCCGTCTCCGCTTCATTGGGACAGGTTCGGGCGGACTATGCTGCCGGCCCGGTGAGCCCTCGATTGGCACCGGCCTTCTATCCCGGCCGCGTTCGTGTGTATCCGGGCTCGTCTGTTCTTCGTTCGTGGGCTCCGTCTCCATCGCGTCGAGCCCAACATCAGTATCCGAGGAGCTACTGCCCTTGTCCTTCTTCGCGACCTGCATATCCCGGTCCGGACTTGAAGCAAGCATGTCTGTTGGATCCAGGCCGTACATACCTTCGTCTTCGTCGTCAGGGTAGTCCACAAGCGGCCGCACTGGACTAGCTCCGTTTGGCAAGCCGGCCTTCGCCGCAGTAGGGAGACCCAGAACCTCGTCGTCCTCCGCGTCATCTTCAGCGTTGAAGTAAGCTTCTTCATCATTGTCCATCTCCTTGAGACCTGCAAATCGCTGCCCGTTCACCATCTGAGCAGGCGTACCTTCCTGACTGTAGCTCACGTCTTCGGTGCCGTTGGAAGAAGGCACGTAACCCTGTTGCATCGCTTCTTGCATCGCATCATATTTCTGTACCAGCGCATTGAAGGTATTGACGTAAGTGATCTCCATCAAACGAGTCCGGTACTGCTCTACTAAGTGCACTATCAGCTGCTTGATACCGCTTCCCTGCCTGATGTACTCGAAGATTTCCAGACACGCTGAGTTGAGCAGATTGTTTCTTGGCATCGTCTCGTACACAATGCCCAGTATCGGTTCGAAGAGGCGATGCTGGATCAATTGGCGATTGTGAAACTCATCGTTCAAACCGACGCATGTCCGAAACCACTTCAGCGCCGTGAGCTTCATGTACTTGTGCGAACAGCCCAGCAGTTGCGCGATCCGCGCATGCAGATTCTCGCTCAAGATGAAGAGCTTACTGCGGTACGTATGTTGTCGCACGAAGAAGCTCAGCACCTCCACCAGATGCGTCATCAAGCTCGTCTCCTGCACGCTCAAGTCCCTCACTGTAGGTCTGAATTCGAGGTCCTTTAGCGGCTTGAACAACCTCAGGGCGGATTCCTTGTAGAACTTCTCGATGAAGGCCTCAGTCTGTGGCGAAACTTGCGGTCCGTTGCCACCCACACCGTTCATCGCCCCTCCTCGCTTCGCCATGATCTCGCTGTTAGCTTGACCGGCGCGCATCATCTCCAAGCCGTTTGTGCTCGTCGGATCCAGTAGAATCTTGATCGCATCCGCCATTTGGCTTTTCACGCCCAAGTCTACCTCCACCAGTAGCAGCTCAATGAGAGTGTCGGTGAGTGGTGTCACCTTCTCCTTCATGGAGTTGAATATGTGGTTGCGGACCATGTGCGGGTCGTGGTCAATCAGAGCTACTAAGATGTCCGTGCCGGCCACTCTCACTGCAGCATCGTGATGCCGTAATGCGAAAGTGATGACCGCGAAGAGTCCGTGATGTATGAAGTTCTGATACAGCTGCGCCCGACTCTGTGCTTGTATGTTCTTACTGACGGCGCAGCAATTCTGTATAAACAGTACAGCTTCCTTCCGCTTGCTCAGTCTGAACTCATCTGAACTGTCAGCAAAGATGTTGAAAAGGTCGTCCAAGAACGACTGATTCGCCTGAAGGTGATTGACAATATCGACTTGGTGGAAAAATATGAGACTGTTGAGAACGCTGAACGTTGGGTCGTCCAGTATCCGTGCAAGTACAACGTCCTTGAGGTACAACAAGCGATACGTGTAATGGATCTTCTTGCGTATCTCGGGATGCGCGATAGGTACGACTTCTTTGAATTTGGACGAGTCGGAGAGATATTGCCGGTGATTGGCGCGATGTGACGGAAAGTCTGGATCGTCTGGAAGCGTGAAGTTAGCATGTACACCAGCGAACAGGAAAGCGCAACGTCTAACTTACACTCTAGTGCGCCAACGACGCCCATAATTGCTTGATCCGTAACCACGAACTCGATGATCGACGTGTCGTTGAGCAGAATCAGATGCTTCACGATGTTGCACAAGCGATGCAGATCAGAGACCGACTCCCGCCGTTCTGCCTCTTCCACCAGTGGCGCAAGTTTTAATATATACATCTGCTCCGGGCTCATGACGAACTTGACCAGTGCGTCCCGGCCAGCCGGTGAAGTAGACGCACCTCTAATTGCGTTGTCAACTTCGTCCAGCCTGCCAAGCTCGGGCTGTGGAAGGATCACTGCATGGACAGGGTCTGGCAGGTCATCGGAGAGACCGTCATCCGGCGCCAGCGTGGACAACCGCTGTTGAATGTCGCTGACGAAGTCCCATATGCCAGCGCAACCTTCCGCCTCCTGGAAACTGAGCGCCATATCAACGCCATTGGTTTCAGTCCAAACGATGAGAGTGTCCTGCTGCTTTTGGTAGCCATCGTCCTTGGTAATATGCGTCTCCAGCAGTACTCGATCCGGCTCATCCTCGCTCACCACAATAATGCGGCCGTCAGGATTGTCTTGCGTCGACGTCGGCGTCTGAAAGATCTGTCCCGAACAGAAGCCGGTGCCACGGTCGTACCAGTCGTTATTCTTTAGCTCATACACTTTGACGCGCTTGCGCTCTTGCTGCAGTGACGACTGCGACAGTGCCATCCTCCCACGTCCTATGCGCCGTCACAGGCGGTGGGAGGCACGTTGCGCACTGCTGCCTACCGCCTCGGTGGGCCCATCGACGGTTTCCGCCCGACGAGGAAGGCACGCGCGATGTCGATGTGCGCGCAAACGTGATGCACTGGTGCTGCTGATGCGCGCGGTGATACAATGCCGGGCCGAGTCGGAGCGGTGATGGCGCTAAGGGCTCGATGGGATGGTTGGGTGACTGCCGGTGCTGCGCGCTCGGCCGGAGTGCTGCTGTTGAGTATTGATGTGCTCGACTATATGACGCGACTGTTGTCGCGTGTGCCGTGACGGTGTAGTGAGGTTCAGCGCGAAGTATCGCGGCGGGTCAGTGCTACCTTAGCGGGTGACGCAATTTGATGGGCGTTTCGGCGGTCGCGTGTCGCTTCGAAGCTTTTCTCTGCTCGACAGTAGGCGCAGCCTGTTGGAAGGGGCGGCGGTAAACCCTGCTCTTCCAATATGTATGGGACCTCTGCATGAACACCACAGCACGTCTCACGGTATGAGTTAGTTGTATTAGCACTCCCGCATGCTTTTTAACACTCCGATCTCCCGATATGCAGGAGAACGTCTAGAGGCCCAAACGCTGAACGCACGTCATGCTGAGTCTATTTTTGGCACAAGAGCGTGAACAAAGTGGCATGAAGGAAAGACATCACTGAGTAACCCTCTGCGACTGCACACATTTGCGCTCAGATCTCGGGCTTCTTGCCATTTGCAGCTAACATTGACGCAGTTCAAGTGGTCAGAGATGTATGATCACCTGCTGTCAGCTACAATTCCTAAGGGAGGAACCAAGTTCTACCATGGGTAGCCGAACGAAGCACTCATGGACCTGGTAAGGGAAGACGTGGCTGAATCCGACCAAGCTTTGCCTTTACGCGTGTGCATAGTTTGAATAAACGCGCTGCCAGGCCGACCGAGGGCGAGAAGACTTGCGATAAGTCGACCAGCAGGACGGGCCACTCTGTGATGCTGCGGAAAGTTCGCTGTAACATGGGTTGCCATAGTGGCATATGCTGCTTCATCACAAGCATACTTTTGGTGGTTACATAACTCATTGATTTAAACTAAGTCTTACCCGCTCCTGTACAAGGCCACGGTATCGACAAACCCATCTAGATTGTCTCCGTAGTACGCCAGATTTGTGCCGTCCTGCTCGATCATCTCATGCGTACCCACGGTATTCAGATTGTAAACACTGATCCCAGTGCTGTTCAACACCTCAAAGATACGGTATTGACATTGTTCGCCATTGCCTTGGTTCGAGCAAGTCGTAGAGTAATTGTTGAAGAAGCTGTAAAGACCGGCGCCGTAGACGAGAATGGTGGATGAGCCGACAATGCGGAGACCCCACGCATCAGCGTCCGGAATCACCAGACCATCAGCAGTGACCGTGGCAGTGGGGAACTGTGGGTCGCTGTACTGTGCCTGATATGGCCATGGGATCGGAGCGGATGGGTTGGGCTGGTAGTAGGGAGTTTCGGTCTGAATCTGGCCCGCGAAAACGTTCTGGGTGTTGGCGAACTGGTACTGGTACAAGGTGTGATGCTCAACAGCCGTGCCGACAAGCCAGAACGTGCCCGCAGTGCTTTGGTCGAGCAAACCACGGCCAGCGTAGATGGTGATTTGGCGCTGCTGCGGGTCTTCGACGTCGTGATCTGCGACCCACAACCAGACGTTCTCGAGGTAGAGTCCCGAAGATGACTGGGTGAGATGCATCGTCATGAATGCAGCAATGCACTGCTGGTTGAGGTTTGCCGAAGTGACGGTAGTGTTTGGCGTTGTCGGACATTGGGCGAGCTGCAGGTTCGAGCCGGCAAAGCCACCTACCCGAGAGTGGACGTCCCAAATACCCGATGGCGAGCTTGATGGAGAATTAAGGTTGTATTCGAAAAGGATAGCACCTTGTTGCTGGCCTTGCGTACTGACAATCATGTCGCTCCACTCGATCGAGCCGCTCTCGCCGGAGTTACCAATCCTCACAACGGGTTGCGGAGAGTTAATATTGTTGAAGAAGGCTCCGGATGACAGGATGACGCTGTACGACTCGCCAACGATACGAGATCCGGCCGGTATATATATCGTAGATGAAACAAGATAGTCGCCTTGGTCGACAAACAAGATCTTGTTTTGAGTCCTTGCAGAGACGATGGCAGCCTGCAGTGCAGCGGTGTCATCCGTGCGTCCGTTTCCGGTCGCACCTGCATCGCGTGCGGAAAGAAAGCTCGAGACGCCGTACTGCTGGTATTGCGGCTTTGAACGCTCGTAGTACTTACCGCCAGGTTGCAATAGCGATGCAGGTCGGGCATTGGGCGTGATGGGTCCTTGGAAGTTGGTAGGACCGGTCGGCGTGTACTGGTGACCCTCACCCCAGGCAGCGACTGTGAAGCTTCCGCCGGCCAAGTTTGTGGCGTTGTTGGCTCCAGCAACGGCGTATTCAACGTTGCTGAAAACAACGTTCTCCAGGATCAACGAGCCAGCAGCAGGTGGTTGAGAGGCTGGACCATGCGCTGTTAGGATGCCTGTCACGGTGTTCGAGATCTGTGAATCGATGAATGTTACACTGCCTACGCTCTGGGCCGTCGAACCGCCCGACGCCATATTGAGGCCAATGCTGCAGTTGTTGATGCTGATCTAAAAGTACGAACCGTGACCGTCAGCGTTGCTTCAATCAGAGACTTAGGTTCATGGTTAGGAACTCGCGTACGCTTTTGTAAGTCCAGCCCCAGTCCCAGATCTGATCTATAGCCGTTACGGCGTTGTTGAAGGTGAGGTTGCGCATGGTAAACTGCTGGTTGCCGAAGACCGCACCATTGAGGCCACCGTTAAAGATGAGGTCATTCATGAAGCCGCCGCTGCCGCTCTCAATGAAGATACCCTGGTGCTGTGTGCCAGTGGCAGTACTCATCTGGAAGACCACATTTTGTATGCTGGTTGCCTGTGCAGTCGGCCAGTGTATTCCAGTGATTGCACTAGAGGCTGGGACAAGCGTCATGTCCTACACCAGCGTTGTCAGTCAAGCTCTTTATTACTGTCACCGGTTTCGTCTAACAATTATGAAGTTACGGATCTGTCTCCAGAACACATTGGTTGAACCAAATCCAAGGTTACCACCTGCCACGTACTGGTCGCCGTCAATCATGCCAAGTCCGCCTGCAAAGTTGGGCAGTGCACGGATAGTAGGCAAGCAATTGGGGTTGCCAATGAGCTGGGTGTAGTAGTAATCGATGATGCTCGCGCTGATGGCGTAAACACCAGGTGGGAAGTACACGATCGCTGGAGTCACGGTCGTGGCGCCGCCCTGGGCCGGACTAAGCCTGCCACCACTGGAAATGGCATTGTTGATGGCTGCAGTGTCATCCGTAACTCCGTCTCCTACCGCACCAAAGTCTTTGACATTCCTGAATACTTGATAAGTATCTGGGCTCGGGTTGAAAGCGGCAATGCCCTGGTGCTTTATGTCGGCGAGCCAGTAGTCGCAGGTTCCAGTAGTTCCTGTAGTTCCCGTGGTCATCGTGCTTCCGGTAGTGTTCGTGGTCCCCGTAGTTCTCGTGGTATTCGCGGTAACCGTAGTGATCGTAGTAATCGTGCTTCCCGCAGTTCTCGTGGCATTCGCAGTGACCGTAGTGAACGTAGTAATCGTGCTTCCTATGGTTCTCGTGGTATTCGTGGTAACCGTGCTTGCCGTGCCAATTGTGCTTCCCGTTGTAATCGTGCTCCCCATCGTAACCGTGCTTCCCGTTGTAACCGTGCTTCCCGTAGTACTCGTGCTTGCCGTGGCAATCGTGCTCTCCGTCGTAAGCGTGCTCCCCGTGGTAACCGTGGTTCCCGTGGAGGTTTCTGTGGTCGCAGTGGTCGAGGATGCCACAGAGCTCGTCGTTGGTGTAAGAGGGCTTTGATAAGGTGTTCGACTTGGACCTTGGTATCGTGTATACCTGAACGCTGTAAGCTTTGAGCCCTAGTTGGGCGATAGAATAGCTGCTTACGGCTGGAACTGGGACAGCATGGAGTGTACATATCCTTCCACTTCTGGAATGCGGAAATGGCCATGTTGAGCAACTGCACCGCCAACGACGGCCAGCAATGGTGCAAGCAACGTGCACCGCATTCTGAGTGTCTCGAGGTTGTTACAAGGAAGTAGAGAGGTGAAGAGAGAAAGCGAAAGACTGCAGTGGTGAGAAGGATCATGGACTACTTACGTATATAGCCATAACAGCATGGCGAGCAGTAGTAAGACCACAGACCAACCATGTTCGACATGCCCTCGGCACGTTTTCGATATACTTTGTAGACTGGTATCGTTGCCCTTAGAACTACGTCTGATGTGCATGCTTAGCCAGGCACCCCACCACCGAAGCGGCGAACCGCAGCGAATCGCGATCAATGAAAAAGAGCTTCAGGTAAAGAAAGTCATGATCGACCGTGGTCGATGACCGCAATAGAGGAGGCTGTCTGCATTGCTCATGCAGGCGTGCAGCATGTTGCAAGCGTGCCGTCTTCCTAAAGGGCTGGTAACTGCGGAGATCAACACAAAAAGTGAGAATGACGAAGTCATACTCGCAGCCACATGCAAGTTGAGCTGGGGCCACACTGCGGGGTTGGAGGCGGGAAACAGCCCGTCGTCCCGTCCTCGGTTCAGTACGCTCCTTCCCTTTGGGGCAGTCACTTTGTTAGCACTAGTGACGAAGCGGCTGAAGAGCGCGGCTGGTCGAGACTGTTAATGGTTAAATCGTGAAACCGAGTGTGTTGAGAGCGTATTCCAGGAGATGAAACACACCCGTCGGCATCGCAAGCCACTGCCAGCGACCTCTTCGTTATGCAGGTAATTCAGCCAAGCATATGTTGGCTGTGGGAGCCGCTTTAGTTTGTAGATGTCAACAGCCTGTAGAGGAGGAGTACAGTGCGGAGACAGGACGGATGAATCATGTTCGCATATAGTTCCTGCTGTCTTCGGCCGGGACGCTCATAGCTTGCTCGCTTGTTTGCTGCTGGTGTCTGGTAAAGCTCCACTCATCTCGAGGATCGATTGGCTGGATGTTTCATCCTCGTTAAGAACTGCTTCCCGCCCTCCGGCTGTATTCCACCATGCAGCACAAAGTTGCGATCGGTCAGCGTCCATCTCGCCGCTGATGAGGACCTGCCAGTAATGCTCCCTGCAGCGCATTCTCATTGAAGGCTCCACCACTCTATTGACGAGCACTGCAGCTAAGGGTAACCACTCGTCAAGCAAGTCTAGGGGCAATTGCGGCAGTGCGTCGACAATGGCAAGTATGAATACAGCTTGCTCGGAAAGGTCAGCTGTTGCGTCAGACGGAGCCTTCGCATCGTGGACAAGACGCTGTTGAGGAAGCGGCATGGTTGAGGCATGCAATGCTCGCTCATGTAGCAGCTCGAGCATCACTGTCACCAGCATCGGCTGCATTGCCGCGAGTTGAGATGGTGGTGTTGCCAGTTGCATAAGCATCTTGAAGGCAAATCGAAACTGGCGCGTCGACAAGTTGTGAGGAAACACCGCGAATAGGGTGCTCATATAGGATGGCAGCCCCTTGACCGTAATATCAAGGTTCTGGGGTGCTGAAAACGTGGCGAGCATTAAGCTGTGTGCGGCTTCAAAGATCGGAAGTAGGTTGTTGTTGCCGCCTGAGGTGAGATATGGTGCCGCAGAGGCGACAAAAACCTCCTCGGCTACATGCTGAGGTATCAGTAGGGTGAAATGCTCGGCTACGCCAAGGAAGAATAAGTCCAGCGAACGGTCAACCGGATGAGCTGGGACTCGTCCCAACTCCGCCGGCTTGATTGTTTGTACAAAAGTCAATGCTTCGCGCGGATATGCGGCCAGGATGTCGATGGCCGTCAACTGCACAAAGACGTATTGAGGGAATGTCGCGGAGCTTTGTCGTGATGTGATGAAGTACGTATAGCGGAGGACGTGCAGCGCCTGTGCCGCGACTTTGGGTGCCACTACCAGTGCTGTTAGTCAAAGTGCATAGCAGTAGTGAAGGTAAGCAGGGCTGACTTGTAACTCCTCCAAAAGGATTCTCACTTAGTCCTCGGCTGAGTATGCTGCGCATGATGATGACCGTTGCGAATAAGATAGACTTAAGTAATCTCCACAAAGCTGGCGTTGTTGTGCTTAACGTCTCCGTATCCAGGTAAACATGCTCTTCCGAGGGATCGATCTCCGAGAGCTTGATATGCCGCCACTGCATGTACAACGTCCTGGCAAACCCTTCAAGATCATCAAGCACGGCTGTAAGAAGCCATGACTCTCGGATGTGCTCCACCACGTGACCAATTAGTCTAGACAGCGGACCCAGTGACGCAACAAGCGGACTCCTTAAGGCCGTCTGGATTCGTTGAAACGATGGCGAGCGTTCCCGCCACCCGAACTGAGTCTGTGATACAGCCATGACATCTGCATCCACCGTGCCGAGAAAGTAGGCAGAGCGCAGCCCTTCACTGGCGTGGAAGGTTGAGCGCATGAGTACGGGTAGTAACCTGTCGTAATCCAGTGTTGATTTTTCATAATCCGCTATGATTGGGAAGCAATGGTTCAGAACCATCGTCAGAGTCTGCTGACCGAGCTCGTCATCCTGCGTCATGTCCTCTAAGGCTGCATTTACAGCAACGATCAATCCATGCTCGAGCGTACGCCTTGCGCTGCGTGGCAGGGTGGCGTCCTCGACGGCGTCAAAGCCCAGTAGAAGGCCACCAATAACAATTAGATGCCTCCATCGTGGTGAATGCTCGTCTGCTCCGCTAACGACAGCTCGAATCCAGTCGTCCTTGGACAGTGTGGCCTCCAGCGGCTCAGAAGACCTAGGAGGGGTACCCTGTTCACGCAGCGCTCTCTCGTGCCGGGTCAGTGTCTGTGCTGCAGAGTGAAATGCGCTCAAGCATTGCGTGCAGGTTCGGAGTCCTTGTGGGTCTGCCCATACTGCCGGCGACGAGAGAAGCTGGCTTGTTAGTAGTGTGACATTGAGAGGATTATTCAAAGTCGTCAGTAGTGAGGACGCAGTTCCGAGTAGCCTGTAGAACGGTCTCGTCAGCCTTACCGCGACGCAAATGATCAGATGTTCGACATATACCTTGGGGTATCTTGCTGTTCAGAGTAGCTCTGCAGGGAACGCAGTAGGGTGCCTAGCAAGCGGTTGGCGGACATGCCGTTATCGAGGACAATGTCGGACACCAATACAGATTACCTAGACACGTTATACCAACATGGTGGTCTCAGATAAATGAGCGTCTGCAAGCAACCTGTTACAGATCGGGTGAAGTCGTGCTCTGGTGAAGCCGAGGCTCCACGGTCGGCTCCAGAAAACCACGCGCCGGGCGATCAGACCGACACTGACGCTCGCTGTCAGAATACCTTGCGATGAGAGTAGTAGCTCGAGTTGTGTGTGGCTTCTTGGTCTTCGTTTTCGTTTTCGTTTTCCTTTTTGTTCACGATCTCATCGCTTATCGAGCGAGGCTGTGCCACTTCAGATTCGCCACGAGCTGGATAAGCGCGTACTCCTGGGGGAGCGTGTGCGTGTTTTGTCGCAAAATCACATGTAAAGCCACAACAGCGCGCAGTTCGCTGAGTGGTGATTACCTTATTGTTCACGCGGCCAATGATCGTACAGTAGTAGTTGGACAGACGAACTTATAACCACCATCATGGACGGCCGGACAGAGACACCGCAGATAATCAGCGCCACCACCGTACTGTCACTACTCTCAACAGTGGCAATCCTGGCAGCAGCGTACGGTGCTTCCGTGAGCCTTTTGCCGAAGACCGCAGGCACAAAGATCCGCATCCTATTCGTCTGGCACGCTTTTGACGCGCTCATCCATCTCATACTCGAAGCCAGCTACTTGTGGAACTGCTTCTTCTCATACACTACGAACACCTCCGGTCTCTGGCAGCCAAATAAACCGTTCGTGTCCCCCTACCTGCCACCCAATGTGTACTTCCTTGGGCGTGCCGACCGCATATACGGCGCAGACTACGGCTCCTCACCATTCAGCGCACTGTGGAGGGAGTACGCCAAAGCGGACCGGAGATGGGGCGGCAGTGATCTTACAGTCATCAGCCTCGAGCTCCTGACTGTTTTCATTGCTGGACCAATGGCGTTGTGGATCTGTAATTCTTTACGGACACAGCGCCCCGACTCCTGGTTCTGGATGGTCGTGCTCGCCACCGGAGAGCTTTATGGCGGCTTCATGACTTTCGCGCCGGAATGGCTTGCAGGAAATCCGAATCTTAACACCACCAATTTCATGTACCTATGGGTTTATCTGTTCTTCTTCAACACTCTCTGGGTGTGGATACCGCTCTGGATCCTATGGGAAGCGTATCAGCGGATTTCAAACAATGCGCTCTTCGTTCGGCAGAGTGCACCCATATTGAGAGATAGCGATCAGAAACGGAGAGTAGACGAAAGCACGAAAAAGGTCAAGTGAATGCGGTGAATGAGTGGACTACATTTACACGTCATCTCTTGGTATCTACCGAGTAGTCACTTATTCTGGAAGTCCTCTTTTCCAGGCCATTTGCGCATCGTCAGTATCTTATTCAAAGGCCAGCCTGAACCGACGCAGTTATGCTTTCATGGCTCATTTCTTCCACTTCCCTGCGTCCTCCACGCCCTTGCCTGCTTGGTTGCCTGCATCCTCGATGCCGTCGGTCACGGATTTCAGTCCATCACCGGCCTGTTTCGTTCCTACGTGGAAGGGGGTGGTTCCATTAGCGTTCACTCCACGGTAACTGACAGCTAGGTACTGCGACTGCGCACCGGTGGTGTTGTTGACAGTGTCACCCAGACCACGACCTAGAGCACCAAGACCGCCGCCCACCGTACGCGAGACGCCGCCGGCTGCATTGCCGAGCTGTTCGCGCACTGTCAGTCTATCACTGTTCCTCGAGCCTTATCACGTTCAGCGCATACGGTGGAGGTTACACCCTTCGCGGCCCCTTCCGCGCCTTGATCCTTGTTATCGAGAGGCATCCTATCAGTAAAGTTGATATATGGCTTACGAATACTTGATCCCATGAATAGAGCCGGTATTTACCACCACCGTGGTAGAAATCTGAGCTTATGTGCGCCTCCCAGCAGTGTGGCTACGTCACACACGATCTGCACTGTGACGTGACGAGTAGCGCGGCGCAGCAATCCTAGAGTTCTCGCCTTCACTCTCGAGACGCTTTCGTCCAACGACAAGTGGCTATGACAGTCCAGCGCGAGACCGAGACTCTTCGTGCGCCTTTAGCCGAAGCTTGATACACTCGATTGCAACACCTCGATGCGGCAGGTGGAGTGAATCGAGCTTGCCAGGTAGAGTTGCTTGACCTGGTGTGCAGACAAGAAGTCTGACTTCGAACGTGCATTGTATCGTAGATGTCCGTCTGTGTCAAACGTTATGGGGGCCTGCTCTGCCATATTGCTCCGGCGAGCTGGGTGAGAAGATGAAACTCCATAAATCGCCTGGTCTTCTGGAATGGCTTGAGCTTTGAAATGGCGCGATTCACTAGCCTATCGTTACGCATGCTTTAACCCTGACGAGTTGGACAATTAGACGACGCGATATCATCGATCTCGATCACGCGCGTCCGTACGTGCAAGTAGACGTGGACCGGACGTTTAGCAATGATAAGGAAGCAGAGCGTAGGAAGATGGTCGTTCAGAAATTGTGAATGCTCTCTCGGTCCGCGATAGTGTCGGGACTAACCAGATCTAGTACGCAGCGAAAAACAGCAGGACTGCTTTGCGCATAAAGTGACCTTCCGCTGCTCCCCCGCCTAAATCGCTTCCACAGCTCATCATCTTCAGCCAGGCCGGAATTCGCTTATCACCACGTGACTTCCACCTTATCGCGTTAAGTCGCGCTTCGAGATCGAAGTGAGGGGCAGGCGCAGCTTGAGGAAGCCGCGAACCACGGTTTGTTTGCGTCTGTCCACAGTGACGGGCAGCCGCCCACCCCAAGGGTGACCGGCGACGGTGTAACATACCACGCTCAGAATCCCGTTGTACTCATCACAAATCTTCTTGGGGATGGACTCGAGCTACAGACCTCAATCGCCAGATCTGTCATCGTATGCTCCACAATCGCCTGACCTCTCTGGGTTAAAGCCACAAACCACGGAGTATACTGGTATACCCATACCACAGTTTGGGAGTGCGTTCGGCCAACACTATCCTCAGGACAGGTTCGGAGGTGCCTTCGGTGGCGGTGGCTTCGGTGGGCCTCTCGGCCACGCGCCGCCTACTTCAATACCGCAACAGCCGGAACAGTACCACATTCATCACCAGCAATCGGGTATGGCGGCCGCGGTAGGACGGCGATCGAAGCAAAGCGTAATGAAGGAAGACGAATATATGCCTGACGCTCCCACGAGTAAGAGGCCACGGAAAGGACCAACACAGAGCATAAAGGCAGAACCGCAGCATCAACATCAACCAACCTCAAGCAACCCGACCCGAGGTGTGGAACTAAGAACCTCGTTTCCGGTCGCAAGGATAAAGCGCATAATGCAAGCAGATGAAGATGTCGGCAAAGTAGCGCAGGTGACGCCCCACGTCGTTAGTCGCGCGTTGGAGCTGTTCATGATCGATCTTATTTCAGCCTCAGCGGAGCAAGCCAGAGCCGCCGGCGGTGGCGGCGGAGGGAGCAAATCGGGGAAAAAGATTCTCGTGCAGCACATGAAGAAAGCTATATTGGAGGGAGAGACGTTCAGAGACTGGCTGCAGGATACTGTGAATAAAGTGCCCGATGCGCCCAGTAAAGCGAAGAAGGAAGCTGGCAGCGACTCGGAGGACGCGAAGCCGAAGAAGACCAGAAGAGGGAAGGCGAAAGAGTGAGGATGCTATCATAATCTTTCATCTTCCCTCGAGCATGACATACACTACATCCTGGCCGAGAGTAGGCCAGATGCGGTAGACGGGAGTGGTCCTTCGTCCGACTCTGAGCGCAATTGACACGCCCTTCTGGACCTTCGAGTGACACCGACCGTGCAATGCCATGCCGCACGCGTGGACAACGGCGGCAACCAATGTCTTACCAGGCCATCTACTGCTAGCAAAGCACTTCTAGGCCGTGACGAGGAGATCAAGGAAAGGATGAGAATCAGCGCCACTATTCGCTCCTCCGGACCAACATTACTACATACTTCATACACCTGAGGAGGGTGGATGTTCGCTGGCCGGTACAACCACTCTTTAATTCGCTACGTTGATCAACATTGACTTTGTAATCAAATACTCATGGATTCCCTGCGTGCCACCCTCCCTCCCAAAGCCACTTCCCTTGACACCACCGAACGGCGACTCGCATGCACTCAGCATACCCAGATTAATACCCACCATACCTACCTCCAGCGCTTCCGCCACTCGCCAGCTGCGAGCCATATTTTCAGTGATTACGAAGCTGCCAAGACCGACATCGCAATCGTTGGCCAACTCGATCACCTCTTCCTCTTTCTCGAACTTGTAGAGCCCTAATACCGGCGCGAAGGTCTCCTCTCGGGTAGTCAGCATCTCCGTGGTCATGCCGGTAATGAGCGTCGGCTGCAAGAAGTAGCCGGATCCCATTCCTTCCATCGGCTTGCCACCATACATCACCTGACCACCGTGCTTCTTGGCGTCTTCAATATGGTTCATTGCTTTCTCGACTGCACGCTCATGAGTCAACGGACCAACGAACACGCCATCCTCCGTTCCAGCACCAACTTTGAGCGACTTGATGCGTTCCGTCAGCTGCATCGCAAACTCGTCGTAGATTCCACTCTGGACGAAGATACGATTTGCCGTGACGCAAGTCTGGCCGGAGTTGCGAAACTTTGCCAGAATGACAGCGTCTAGCGCAGTGCTTATCTTCGCATCATCGAAGACAATGAACGGACTGTTGCCACCGAGCTCGAGACTCAGCTTTTTCAGAGTCGGCGCACATTGTTGCATGAGCAGCTTGCCCACACGCGTACTGCCTGTGAAAGACAGCTTGTGAACCTTTGGGTTTCGGCAAAGCTCCTCGCCCACCTCCGCGACAGTAGTGAGTGATGTAATGACGTTGATGCTGCCTTTGGGAAAGCCGGCTTCCTCGGCGAGCACAGCCTGGGCCAGAGCAGAGAGTGGTGTCTCACCAGCAGGCTTCCACACAGTCGTACAACCTGCCGCAAGCGCAGCGCCACATTTACGCGTGATCATGGCAACTGGGAAGTTCCAAGGTGCCAGGCAGGCCGCCACGCCTACGGGTTGCTTGAAAGTGACGATGCGCTGGTTCAGGTTTGCGGGCGGCACGACCTCACCATGCGTCATCTCGGCTTGGGTTGCGAACCACTCAAGGAAACTGGCGCCATACACAACCTCGCCCTTAGCCTCTGTCAACGTCTTGCCGTTCTCAAGCGTCATGATCAAAGCGAGATCGTCGGCATTCTCGTGGCAGAGGTCAGACCACTTCCTCAGCATCCTCGCGCGCTGGCGTGCAGTCGTCTTCTTCCATGTCTTGAAGGCTTCATGGGCAGCATCAATGGCTGTCGCCGTATCCTGCTTGTCCATCTCCGGGAGAGTGGCGAGCTTGTCCAGTGTTGCTGGGTCGACCACATCGAAGGTCGACTTTCCAGAAGCCGAGTCGACCCATTCGCCATTGATCAAGCCTTTGTGCGGTAAAAGCTTCTTGTTCTTGACATCATTCAATGTCTTCTTCTGCGATACCATGATGGCGAGAGAGTATGAGCAGGGGTTTGAGATGCGTCGATGGGACTGCGTTTGTGCAACAGATCAAGTACCTCTTGGTTTGACAGAAAGTAATCGCGAAGGAGGAAAATAAGAGACCTACCGTCGCCGTTCAAGTGCACAACGAGACCAAAGCCATGTTGCCGGAGCTGCATGCGGGGAAGGTCCTACCGCGTGCCTACCTACCTAGGTACGTATATCGCCGCGTACAGCCCGCAGTGGTGCCAATGCTGCCTGGCCAGCAAGCATGGTGACCTAACAATCAGACACCGCAGGTCGTTTGTCACGACGAACGAGCGGTTAGGGTATGGTAAGAGTCTGTGGCTCCTCAATGGCAGTGACGGCTGCACATCAACGTGGGATCGTAATGCGATACCAGAAGTCGAAGTGGTCGCTACCCAAGAGTTTGCCTAGATGAGTACATATCTGGGCATCTAAAGTGCAAGTGAGAAAGGAGGAAGAAGATGACTTTGATTGTCGCTGAGTGTCCATCTATCTGCTCGCATTACTTAAGACTGAGGAATCTGCCTTAGGCACGTCCCTCTTCCTCGCCGCTAATGGAATAGCAACTTGGCTCTAACGGCAGACCCAATGCTGACTGCAACGCTACCTCTGTTGCCCATCCTCCAACTTTCTTAACCTTGTGTCCATTTTCCGGCAATGGCGTTTGCGATCAATTTGCTCCGGTCTTATAGGTAGCTGCCCTTACTGCTGAAGTCTTCTATCCATCATCATGGACTCGGCAGAGTCTATACCGGAGACTGCATGGTCAGCTCTGGACATGCTTGCTCAAATACCCATATGGGCTTGGGCACTCGGTGCGGTCATTGGCGCATTCGGTACTATTGTCTTGGTATTTCCTTTCTGCCGTGTTTCATAAGCAAAAGACATGCTACCCATTGTGTCGTGTTATGATGACTGAGTGCCATACTGACCGTGTATGACCAGCCTTATATCTTGTTACTTCTGTTGGCGCCCACACCAAGACCGCCTAGAGCTTCAGAGAAGCAATACATTACCGTGGGCTCCAATGGCAAGGCAACACAACCACAAGCCCTTCCTTGTTGGTACGACAACTATGTCGCACTCAAGGAGATGGTGCGACAAAAGCAGATACCGGCCGAAGAAGCCTACCAAATCGGCGAGGCAGAAGTGTTCATGAGTCTCGTCGTGCCTGCTTATAACGAGGAGCAACGGCTTAGCGGCATGCTGGAGGAGGCTGTGGAGTACTTGGAGGAGCAGTACGGTCATCACGGCACGAAGAGCAAAAGCAGCAGTAACGGTTCCTTGCAAGCCAGTGGACGACAAGCTGATCCCAGACGAGGCTGGGAGATCATCATTGTAAGCGACGGCAGCACCGACCAAACGGTGGAGACGGCATTGTACTTTGCGAAGACGCATATGCTGAACAAGCCTGCGCCAACGCCGAAAGGTCCATGGAACGGTTCGACAAGGCCGACAAACATCTTGCCTGGGACGATACGAGTGGTGCGGTTGGAGCAGAACCGTGGGAAAGGTGGTGCGGTGACCCATGGCATGCGGCATGCAAGAGGCACTTACGTCGTCTTCGCGGACGCAGACGGAGCGAGCAAGTTCAGTGACCTTGGCAAGCTCGTGGTGAGCTGCGAGCAAGCGAAGGACAAGCAAGGGCGTGCCGTCAGTGTAGGCTCTCGGGCGCATATGGTTGGCACGGAGGCAGTCGTGAAGGTGTGTTACGCTGCTGGCATGATCTTTGTGCGTTTTCGCTGACATGGCGTGCAGCGCTCCTTCCTCCGCAATTTGCTCATGCGTGCCTTCCATCTCCTGATTCGCACCCTCACTACACCCCGGACGGCTAAGATCAAGGACACACAATGCGGCTTCAAGCTATTCACTCGACCATCTTTACCATACATCGTGCCGTTCATGCATTCCGAGGGTTGGATCTTCGACGTGGAAATGCTGATGCTGGCCGAGAGCGCCGACATTCCTGTGTTAGAGGTGCCGATTGGGTGGAAGGAGGTCATGGGAAGCAAGCTGAACGTAGTGAAAGACAGCATTGGGATGGCGGTTGGCTTGGCTTTGTTACGACTATGCTGGGGTTTAGGCATATATCGAAGAGATTGAGTGAGTGCCGTAAGACGTACTTTGAGGACGGCACCGCCTATCTCCCAGTGATTTGTCCATCACAATCTCTCACCACAATCGTGCTTGGCTCACTTGCGCCTGCTGTGCATGGAGACCTGGACAAGGCAGGCACGACCCACTGGGGGACCCATTTAGGCCCGCCTCAAGAGAGGAGTGTCTGTAACAACCTGACCCCTGCGCACAACTTTCTAGCAGCAATCGTCCGAAACCTGCCACCATAGCGCTAACAACATGTCGCCGCCAAGCACTCCAGAGAAGTTGCCGACAGCGTAAGGAGCTTGAGGATTTGGACATCACCCACCAAGAGCCGTAGCTGACAATATTACAGGAATCTGTTCGACGAGATTATCATTGTGACAGTGGGCAAGGAACTCAAACCATTCAAGACCTTCAGCCTGCACAAGGGAGTCGTGTCCTACTACTCCGGCTACTTCCAGGCTGCGCTCAAAGAAAACACCTTCCAAGAGGGTCAGAGCAAGCGAATCGAGCTACCGGACGAAGAAGTCGAGACCTTCGAGCACTTTGTTGGTTGGCTGTACACGCGTGTGCTGCCTGGCAACAGCGATGACTATACGGCTGAGTACAATGGTCTGATTAAGCTATGGATCCTAGGCGACAAACGCCAAATCCCGCTACTCATGAACGTTACCATCGACGCAATGAGGGATGTTCTCGTCAAACGGTGGATACTGCCAAGAATGTCTCTCGGTTTGATATGGGAAAACACCGCCCCGGGTGCACAGCTGCGTCGTTTCTGGATCCACCTTATGGCTCAGGTAGGCCTCCGGAGCAGTCTTAAGGACGAACACAAAGAATTCTGGGTGAAGGATGCGCTGTGGGATGTTTTCCGAGCATCGTATGAGATGTGGCGTAACGGAAGGGCAACCACGCTAAACAAAGATGCAATCGCCAAGCTTGATCTCTGCGAGTACCATTGCCACGAGGACGGCCTGAAGTGCGAAAAGGTAGCGTAAAGCTAAGTGCGGTTTCATCAGAATTCGGACAACCGAGAAGAGTCTATCAACAACGGTCCCAGCGAAGTGCAATATCATGGCTCTGGAGAAACTACATCCTGATATGGCTGCCGCTAAATTAGCTTCGACAAGCGTCCCACTCCCAGTCCCAGTCAGTCAGTATCACTCTGGTCTGCTTCCACACCTCTGTGGCAATAACATGGTCGCAGTCGTATCCCAGGAAAGTCCCAAGAAGCCTGGAGGTATAGCCAAGTCTCAACCTTGTGTACGACCAGTAATTGTGTATGAGTCTCAAGAGTGCTGAGGATGCCGGCTAGGCTGTTTGAAGGACACAATATGGCCAATACCGTCAAGCGTAGATCCTGGTTGGGCAGGTATGTGGAGGAAGTGCTTGAGCTAGGTCGATGCACTTGTCCAACGACGTGTTCGCCAGTATGACGGGCTACCTGGTGTAATCTACGATTTGTTGTTCTGTTACTTCCGAACAGTGAACTGCCAAGGTATTCATTCATGTCGTCTGCACCGTGCATCTGGATTAAGCCAGCATCGTCAGCCGACGCTATGTTCGACGTTCAGCATCCGATTGAGTGGCCACAACTGGCCTTCTATGAGGCACACTAACCTCGAGAAGCAGAAGCGATCTCGAAAGCTGTCCCGAAAGTTACATGTTCCGTGGTCCTCTCAACCACACCCTCTCCACCCACACCTCCGTCTCCGTCTTCACTGTCAGCCCGCCCTCAGCGCCAATACTTTCGCCAACCTGTCTGAACATGGCGTCTTCGCCCTGCTCTGCCAGAAGCTCTGACAACCGATTCCGCTCCCCTGTCTTGGCGCAGTTCCAGGCCGTCAGATTCAAGGTCGGTCTGACCGTCTTCTCGACAAAATGCCTGATCGCCTGGTCATTGGCTAGCTCAAGTGCAGAATAGACGACATCGTCAGCGATGATTTCACGGGCGACCGTGTTCTCGGGCTCTTCGCCGAAGAGGTCGGCATCTAGTGTGCTTCCTTCTGTTGTCGAAGTCTGTCGAGTATTGATGGTGCTCCTTTCTTTTACTACATACAGGTTGCGGGACAAATGTCCGCCTGCGCCGAAATCTGGGCGGCAGCCAGAGGTGACAGTCTGAAGCCGTCTTTCCACCCGGACTTCCAGAGTACCGGCTGAACATTGGTGGGTGGCAGAAAAGCAGCCGTTGTCGTCAAGTTTGCGAGCCAGGTTGCCACCAAGGATGAGAGCCGCGTGCATCGCCGGGTTGTTCGAGATAAGGGCTTGCCGGCATGCTTCGGTATTAGCGGCGCTATGGTTTGCGCACGGGCTACTATAATCGATCCAGGTCATGTCCTGAATCTGAAGGCCTCCTTCTTCGTCCGCCTCTGCCTGGGAGAGCTCGCGTCGTTGAACTTGGTAAACGAAGTGGTATGGATCGTCGAAATCCTCGCTATCATCTTCGTCCTCTGCCTCACTGGAAGCGTAGGTTTGTGCTTGAGCTTTAGCCCATTGATCCATGAAGTAGTGGAAAGTCTGCGCATTCAGCGTCTTCCCACCAGTGTTAGGACGACCATCTTGCCGAACCTCAATTTCCGGACTTGCGGGTCGGTAGGCAGTTGCGAGATCAACCGCGTGATGTTGCGGGGCTGGCCCTGCGCAGTCCGTTAGGGAGTCAGCTCGTTCGCTTGTCGGTGCCTTCTTCGTTGGATTAGTGCTCGAAGCAGGCCTTTGGCAGTCCTTGGCTGAAGAGTAGGCTGAGGACTGGACAGGCGCGTAGACGATGGCTGTGTTCACCGCTTCTTTCACGGCGTTGTTGAGTGTATCGACAGCCTCCTCTCGACCCTGCGCGGCGCGAGTCAGAATCTCTTCGTCGAACGACAATTCCTCTAGGACTCCAGAGACAAGCCTGAGTCGGCTTCGAAGCGTATCTGTGCTTCGTCTTTTGCCGGCCATGTCTTCATAATGGTCCGTGACCTCAGGCCAGTGAACTCCGCCGCTGCGCCAACGAATCAAATGTATGTCCTCTGGCAAGATACGTCCAGCTCTCCGAGCATTAGACACGAACTTGGCAGCTCTGTGAGTAGGAACGGCGCGATGAATGGATTCTAGCATTGATTTGTTCTCCGATCCAGTCATGAAAGCCCGCTGACTTGGATGACAATCCGCTTGGATCCTGGTACGTGGCAGACCTTCAGACACGGCCGCCTGACCCGCAGGATTACTGAGGCTAAGTGGCCGCCTCTGCTCTGTCTTCGCAGAACAGAAAGGAGCTTGATGCGGCGAGCCGCTACCACGATGGGCAGCCCTATGCTCTCTTAGCTCACCTGCTATCGCTCGAGGCTCTGAAAGCATTGTGGAGATAGCTGCACGGCCGGCTAAGCTGTTAAGACTAACCGGAGGTGGACGGTCGACGCCTTCTTCGAGTGCTTGGTCTGAGTCTTTGTCGACATGTTGTTTGTTGCGAGTGTTCCGCTCCTTCATGGCTTGAATCCGCTGCTGCCGAGCTTTGGCCGCTGAGTCTGACTCCTCTGGTGTTGACGTTGGCGAAGAGTTCACAGCAGCAGCCAGAGCTTCGGCTGCGACAGGCAAGTGCTTTGCCGTCGTTCCATGATTGGGATGTTGCTCCTGGGTCTGCGCGCCTCTCGGTAACGTGGCCTGCTTGCTAGAAATAACAGGCTGGTCCTTAGTCCTTGGCTGATCGAGCTCGGAAAGTCTACGCTTTGTATCAAGGGCTTGACGACGTTCATCATCCTGACGACGCTCTACATCCAGGTACCGTTCAAGCCTCTCCTTCCGGCTGCCCGTCGCCTCCGCACTCGGTCGCTGCTCTTCTTTGCGCAGTTTTAGCCCCTGTTGCGGTCTCTCCAGGTTCGGATGTTCAGGTCGGTGCTCGGCAGCTGTTTGACGCTTGCTTTCAGCTTCTAGATAGCGCTTCCCAGTTAATTGCCTCACGACCTCCGTCTTGTGAGTCACTTCCTGACGCCTACGCTTCGAAGCGACTGCCGCCTCCTGCTGTCTCTGTTTGTTATAGCGGTCTGCATAGCTGCTTGTAGTATCCGCAAATCCACCACGTGTATTCAAAGCCCGATTTGCCGGTGCTTCGCTTTGCTCGGCGGGCTGGACTTTGTTAGGAGGTGTAAAGGTGGATTCGGCAGGCTCGTCGCGCCGTCGCTCGCGGGTGCCTCGAGTCATCTGCGGGTGCAGGACCGCCGAGTTGGTCGATACAGCTGAGCTAAACGACGTCTCTGCAGTCCCGAATGCCTCGCGTAATATAAATGCATCTTGCTGCCGCGCTGCTCGAGCTCCTCCGTCCAGGTTTGCCGTGAGTGGTCTTTTTGAGGTCGTTGTTGCCTCCGGTTCGGCGAACGCCATCTTGAGTTGCTTCTCGTGAGATGCACGCCTTTCTACCTCATTTCCGTCATCTTGCGTCAGGTCTACCGGCTCTGCAGCAGCATCCGCGCCATGGTTGGTTGCGTGGGCGGAAATACGCCGAGCCAGCGCCTCTTCGCGAAGTCGCTGGGATATCAGGCGCTGATTTTCCTTTTGCTCATTCGTGAGTGCTGTTGGCGCCGGCATGAAGTCATGAGCTGGTTCGATTTCGGCCAGCGGTCTAGGTGAGTGCCTTTCCGGCCTCTCCCCTTCATCGTCGCTGTCGTCGATTACAATCAGGATGGGCTTCGATCGTATATACTGAGATTTTGGCAATGGCCGTCCGCTCAAACACCACAAGCGCCCAATCGCCGGCTTCTCGTCGACGTCTTCCAGCTTGACCTTCTTTGCCGCCGACTCGTAGTGCTCTGCCTCCTCGACCTGGTCTGGGAGAAAGTCCACATTATGGTCTTCCATATTGCGCTTGAAGGCGCGGGTTATGTGGTTGCTAGTGGGTGTGGCTGGAGAATGAGCAGTTGCCGGAGCCACGAAGCCGCTGCCAGAAGTAGCCGGAGAGTGAGCCTTTGACGGCGTCTCAGATATTGAGGATGGCTTATGCGCCACTATGATGTTGTCACCGATATCGTCATCTAGACCAGATAGCCATTTCCAGCCTCCGTTGGTCATATCACTCCAAGAGTGATAGGGCTGTGCCACCATTGTGCCCATGTCACTCATTCCCCAAAGGTGAAGCGCCTCGGAGGATTAGTGGTGCTTGAGGGTGGATGCGCGCGAATGAATGCCGCTCGTCAGACTCAGGATATCCTCAGCGAGGCTGGAGTGGTGAAATGACGCTCGAATAGACCTGCCCACAGAGAGTTTCGCAGAGTGTTGATCTTGCGAAAGATCAAATGCGTAAGTAGGTGATAGCGGTAAAGTGAACCGCAGACCCTTTATGGCTCTAATCGAAGTGTGATCCTCCGTCAGACCGCAAGCTACAGTATGGCCAAGTGTCTCGGAAGATGCATGTGTTACCAGACACTCTCGTCAACACAGTGATGACTGATAATCCCGCTCATGAATGGTCGTTATGGTGGTGGTGGTGTATTGCAGAACAAGAAGTTAATCCGCGCCGTCGGCTTCTATGTGTGGCGATCGAACTCGGAAGGCACGCTGCCGCCGTTAGCGCCCTTTCATATGCTTGCCATATCTTTGGGCTACACACTTTGGGTTGCATGTCGCCAGTGAACCACAGCATACACCGTCGCTTCCGTCTTAACTCTGGCGAGAGTATTTGGTGATGGGCATGCGAACCCGCAGACCAGCTCGGTGCACTGTGATCACCGTGTATTGATGACCGGCTAGTCTCAGCGCTCGTTTTCTGCACTCAGCTCAGCCATTAGCCCGCCGTTGTCTCTGCGCTTCTCATCTTCGGCCAGCTTCGCCTTGACCAACTTATCTAGCGCCTTCACTTTGTCCAGCGCTGAGTTAACGCACGTCAGCATGGACAGCCCGTCCACAGCTGCTCCACCGTATTTCGCTACCTGGCACACTTCGCCGAAGCGGTTCATGCTCACAATGACCTCGCCTTCTCGGCATTGCTCCTCGAGTAGTGTCGCATCGGTAAGCATGATCTGCCCGCTGTCATAGTAGGAAGTGGTAATACAGAAAGGATGGTGCTGCACTGTGAGCTTCACCGGCTCTCGCTCACGGACGGAGAAGACTGTGACGTCTTCGCCATGCACCTCAAAGTCCGGGCGGCGAAAGTGCAGTAGCGCAGCCATGAGCGCAATACAAGCAGCATCCAGCAGGTTACCGTCGTGGTCAAGCACATGGATATCGGCACGAACATGGAAGCACTTCTGTCCCGCCACTATACATAAGCTCTCTGTGTCGAGTGCGCCAGATCTGCGAATGGTCTTCTCCAGTATTCGTGAGATCAGCATCTCAGTCTGGTCTGGTCTAGTCTATTAGTCAGTGCATTCTTGACCTAACATGCGCTTGCAGTCTTACCGTCCGACTTCGAAGGCCGGACTGGCCATTGGGCCTAGCTCGCAACTGATCGTGAAGACGCCATCAAACTTCCGATCCGGATACGGCGTGACGACTTCGCAGCTGACGTTGCATAGCACTCTCGTCTTGCCTATTCGTACTTCTGCTTGACCGTAGACGTCCGGATGGGTGGGGAAGGCGAGAGAAATGGGCCGGTAGGCGTCCAGTGGCCGGCCATCGAGACGAACATTTTGGCGGAGCGCAGAGAGGAGGAAGTCCCGCTCATTGTTAGATGGATCTAGCTCACGCGGCATTTTGGAGGGATGTGCCACTTGATACAGGCTTGTTCCCGCGATTCGCAACTCGTTTGTGTAAAGTCAACTTCTGATATGGCTGACTCAGCCCTAATTTAAGCGAGTCTGGATTCCTACGTCCACCTCCAATGAATATCTGCCCTGCCTTTACATCCGATTAAACTGGAACTCTGAGCAGACCGAAGACAACAGCCTGACACGAGCTGACCATGACGACAGCCCATCGTCCCACCTTTGATCCAGCCCGAGGCAAAGACGCCGCTCGCGGCGAAGCATATCATCAGCGCCTACTTCCTGCTCACAAATCTCTCAAGTACCGGCAAGCAGCACAGGGCGCACCCGATGAGCAAGCGCGGAGAGATCTACGAGCTGAGCTGTTGCAAAGCGAGGCGAAGCACTACGCGCAGAAGGAAGGTCGAACACTGCCCGAGGATGAAGACGATGATGGCGTATCGAAGGTTATTAGCGAGAAGGAGCGACTACGGATAGAAGATGCGGACGACAGTGAGGCTACTGGTGGTGTCAAGAGGAAGCTCGGCGAACTCAGTGGCGATGGCGGAGGTGGAGGTGGTTTAGATGGCGATCCGGACGAAGACTACGAAGCCAAGAAACGGCGCGTATTGGAAGCAACCCGTGATATTGACGCCGACTCTGCATCGTCGGAAGACGATAAGGATGACGACGAGGATGACTCAGAAGATGAGGAGGACGAGTCAGCCGCACTTATGGCTGAGCTCGCAAAGATCAAGGCCGAACGGGCTGAAGCTGCTGCTAAGGCCGCCGCTGAACAGGCGAGAAAGGACGAGGAGCAGCGGGAGAAGGATATAGCTTTGGGTAATCCGCTCCTTAATGCGAGAACGGAGGAGTATGGAGTGAAGCGGCGGTGGGACGATGATGTGGTCTTCAAGAACCAGGCGCGAGGCACTGAAGAGAGGGGGAAGGAAAAGCGGTTTGTGAACGATCTGCTGCGGAGTGACTTCCATCGGAGGTTTATGGATAAGTATGTGCGGTGAGCGAAGAAGGGCTTCGGTCGAAGTCGACCCGCCTTGATTCCGGATACAGCAATACCAATTCACCAGCTCACTGCTTATGTCCTTCACCTCAATTCCACTTCTTGGACTCTCGACACACATACGATCTCTGTGTCCCGAAGCACTCCGCCATTGCCTGGCATCTCTGTAATCAGCAGAGTTCCACACTCAAGGCTTATAATAGTGCAGACTTCTGGAGAGACATCCCCTCAAGCCGACGAGCAGCACCGTGGTCAGCATAATTTTGCAAGTGGCGTCTGACGCACTTCGGGCGGCCATGGAGGAAGCCACTGAAGGCAACGCGTCAGACGCTCTCAGCGGCATCAGTCATCTGCACGGGGTCGTCTTCGCGAAGATGCTCAAGAGTAGGCAGGATGAGGTCGACAAGTTCGCCTAGCAAAGCAAAGCGAAGAACAAAGCAAATGAGCAACTCACATCGAAGCCTGCTGAGCTATACAAGGCCGATGGACTGCATGTTTTCATCTATCAATCTGGATACCAAACCCAATGCTACAATGACCACGTCGAGAAGCCGTTGTCAGAGTGCATCACGTCGTACGCGGCAGCCACCAAGCAGGACCTTACAGCTCCACCCATCGTCCTAGGGAGCACAGGAACGCCGGAACTAGTGGACCATGAAAGCAAGATGGTAGGACCAGAGGAACCACCAGAAGGGTAGGTGTCGCGATTTGTGTCCGCATGAGTGTGTGCAGCCGCTGATAATTAGGAGTCCCCTCTTCGACGGAGTACACTACAGGATTTTTGAGATCATCAAGGCGGTGCCAATGCCATCGAAACGGAAAGCGAGCAGTCCCGTAAACAGTGGTACCGACAGCATTAGCAAGTGGCAGAATACCGTTTGAGAGCCTCAACAGCCGGTCGTGCCCAAGGAACATTTGTGAGGACCATACCTCCAGCAGGTAGGGTCTCGTCTGCTATGTCGCTTATCGAGCACAGCAATCAACACAGCGAACGGCCTTAGGCTGCAGAAGAGCCGGAGCCTTTTTGCACACGTATATTTCACCTCGGAGACGGTATCTATGGCACTGGCATGGGGCATGATGGGCAGTCAGCGGGTATGGGGTCCATACACGGCGGGGTCATTCACTCAAGTTCACTTGGCCCATTGCTTTCCAAGACTTGTCAGAGGCAAATAGCATAGATCATCGGTGATGGTTGCTATGCCCATGACTCTAGCTTTCTCCTCTTTGCCCCGCACAAAGACGCCTGCAATAGCCGTCATCGGTAACGGACGTACAAAGTATAAAGCGATGTCTGTCAGGTGCAGTCGCCAGCATCAAGACTAGACTTAACATTGTGAATTGAACGATGTTGTGCCTCACACTGGTGTTCGCGGCTTTCGCCGCCGCCGTGGAATTGACTGTCACGACACGCACAGGCACCTTCATTGGCGGATTAAACGAAACTTACCCTGACGTTCGACACTTCAAGTGGGTTCCTTATGCACAAGTACGACAAAGGCAAGTCATCCATGACCATTGCGCGTTGACTGATCGCTCGAGTAGCCGCCCGTTGGCAATCTACGCTGGACACCACCACGACCGCTGGTCAACGATAGCACCGTTTACGAGTCGACGACTTTCGGACCAGCGTGCTCCCAGTTCGTGTCTGCTGTACCGGCGGTATGGTGAGTGAGCGTCTTCGTGAAGCTTCCGGTATGCGTCATCCAACCCGAATCCAGGTCTCTCAACATCACTGGCAACCTCATCGTGAACTACGGTGAGAGCCTGACAGCCGGCCTTGTGGCCCAAAATAGCGCGGAAGACTGTCTTTCGCTTGCCATCTGGACACCGGCAAATGCCACAGGCAATTCCAGCCTGCCCGTCATCATCTTCACAACCGGCGGCGGCGATCAAACCGGTGGTATCAACATCCCAACCCAGATACCGGCCAACTGGGTGCATCGATCACAGAAGCACATTGTGGTAACGATCAACTACCGTGTCAACATTTTCGGGTACCCGAACGCGAGAGGCCTCAATGGAAGCACGAACTTCGCAATCCAGGACCAGCGAGCTGCAGTCGAGTGGGTATCGGAAAACATTGCTGCGTTTGGCGGCGATCCGGCAAGATTGACGTTGTGTAAGTGTGGCGTCGCTTGTCTATTATGACTCCTGATGTTGACTATGCGGTGTAGGGGGCCAGTCCGCGGGCGCTGGACTGACAGACGAATATCTCTTCGCTTGGCCAAGCGACCCTATCGTCCGCGCATCCATCTCCAGCTCGTCACTCGCCATTGGATATCCAACCAACGTTGACTATGCGGGCACGAACTTTACCTTCGTTGCCCAAGCAATGGGCTGCAACTTCACCGATCCTGCTTTCGAGCTCCAGTGCATGAGGCGCGTACCCATGCCTCGCATCGTCAACTTCGTGGGCCAGTATCAGGATAATAGCTCCTTGGTGAATACTTCGCAGCGTGCGATATCTTTCAGTCGTCAAATCGACAACAAGTTTGTCTTCTCGCAAGCCGACTACGTCAGGCTCTATCAAGCCGACACCCTTGCGCAAATACGTACGCGAATCTTGACTATAAATCTTACTTTCTGTCTATCACCGTGCTAACATCTGTGGTGGGCACTTTTAGCGAAGATGATCGGCACTACTGCTCGCGAGTTCTCCGCCCTACTCCCCTACCCGGTGAACAATGCAAGTGCGGGTCCTTCGAATCAGCTCATTACAGCCTTGACCCAAGCATGGGTCTGCACCGCCTATAACACTTCCGTATACCGTCAGCAAGACCTTCTGACAACATACCGTTACGAGTACGCTGCGAACTTCACGAATCTTGCTGATGGAGCATCGTGGCTTGGGGCGTATCATTATGCCGATTTGTACATGTTCTTTGGGTAAGTAGGACGATCTGGAGGAATCTCTCGTGATTGTCTCACGCACGGCTAATGATCTCACCCATCAATTTTCAGGACCTACCTCATCACATCCCCTCCATATCCGGACCTCGAAGTCCAGACATCGCAGATCATGCAAGATCTACTCTACAACTTCGTCGCCAATCCTGCGTCACTGCCTGGGAATGGCTGGCCGCCTTACCTTCTGGACAGTAGTGACAGCGGCGGTCAGATTGCGCGCTTCGGCGCGAATGGTCAAGCCTTACAGCTCGTCAGTGGCAACGCGATTGATGGCGCCTGCCATCTACCAAACTATACGTACACCACGACGCCTTAGGCCGGACATGGCTCCTATGCTGCTTGCAGTAGCGGTATGGTGCGTGTGACTCCACGCCAAGTTCCGGACCCTCCGGCTTCGGCACGGCCGAGACGGCCATTACACCCGGACGCTTGGCTAGCTTGCTCTACGAAACAGCTTTGGACCTTCGTGCCATTGTCATTGTCGCTAAACAGAAGTCGCATGATTGGTAGCAGGCATTTCAAAGATAGGAGTCTTCCACGAGGCCAGTACGTAAGCATGTCATGAACGAAAGCGCTGCAATGCCTGTGAGTCCTTCCGGATCTCACATGCTGGACCGCCCATATCCAACGTGTTCAGTTGTTGAGGTTACCCGTGGTCGACCGTGACAGGTTGACTCAACTTACCTTACTAGCTATCCGTCATATGGACATCCGTATGTTCGAAGAGCCGTTAGTGCCGTTGGGATCACCATGTTCGAACATCCTTCGATATGCTGTGGACGAGGAGGAAGCAGTCGAACCAGTGCGGCCGTCTGCACTACATAAGCCTCAAGCGTACCGGCGCCCTACGTTCGAGCGATCAGCTAGTCAGCCCTTGACCTTGCCGCGCAATATTACAAACCCATTAGTGTGCCAGGCTATTCATCTCTTCCTATCGGACACGGTCATGCATGCCTCTGCAGGATCATCATCCAGGGGTCACTTCACTGATCTAATTCATCTCATCGAAGCCTCGGATCGCGGGACAAACGCGTTACCGGCCGCACTGGAAGCTGCAGCGCTAGCTTCTCTGGCGAGTCGCTTAGGTTATGCAGATGTGCATCTGGAAGCTGCTCGCCGATATACGGTAGCAGTACGTCGACTACGCACAACATGTCTGAACTCAAAGCGAAAGTCACGGGCCATGATTGCGTCTATCCTGCTACTCAGCATTTACGAGGTCCGTAGGTTCGAACGCAAACTTGCACTGTACGCTCTCGCTGATCGCGTTGTGGTTAATTGATCAGATGATCCGTGCAGATTCCAGCGCGGACCACAACTGGCTGCAGCACTTTCATGGAATGATCGCAGTGATGAGAACATTCTTTCACTACGGTGAGGCACCGGCTCTTGACGTCCGCCTACTTGTACTTGTCGCAGACGAGCTGCCAAATGCGTACGATCATCGTTAAGTCTAGCTGAAAGTTAGCAGCGGAACAAGGAGAGTTGACAAGCTAACAGTGACGACCTGACCGCATCGCCGCCCGTTAACAACTGCTCGATCGCTTCGCAGCCCTTATCTGACCGGGTCAATGATCTCTGGGCCATCCTGCCGAGGGTCCAAAGTCTGTTCAAACGGTCGGCTTCGATCTTGCAACCGGATAGTATCCAATACGAGTCGACGTTGAGACGGCTCATGAGCGAAATCCTGGCCTTCAAGGCTGAGCTTCGTACGTGGTCATCGTGGCAGCCCGAAGCTATGAAACCAACAACAGCCGTACGATTCACTCAGGCGTACACCTTGCGATTCCCAGCGGTCGAAGACCTCCTATGTCCGATCACACGTGCTGATACATATGCTGATTGTAGGTGAAGAGGCTGTCTGCACACTTGTCATAGTAGCATCCCACTGACATCGTGTTAGACTTCGTGGCCGGGATGTGGATGTCTTACCGCCAGTGTCAACTGCACTTGACGAACCTCCTGTGTCGAATCAGTAGAACCCTCAGCAAAGATCCCGAAGCCTACGATAGAAGTAGAGAGCATGCCAAATTGCAACGCGAGGTCCAAGATCTTGTCGATGACATGTACGCAGCCATTCCCTTCATGCTGGTCGGTGAGCAGATACGCGGAAGCAGGCCGGAAGGCTCCCTTTGGAATCATGCTCGGCCCCCCATGCTTCTTGGTGGACTGGACCTCCAGTGGACATTGGTTCGTGTGCATCTAGGAAGAAACTTCCAATATTTACACATCCGCTGACTGTCAAATATTTCATTCGCAGTTCACTGCATCAATCCTTGATATTGTCTCATCAGACGTCAGGCGTAACATTAGGAGTATCCTCCTATGGATTGGTGAGAACCTTGGCCTCGGACAAGCAACTGTACTGGCTTGCGTAAGTATGCTGCATGCAGGCACCACTGAATGCATCAGCTCTGACAACTAATAGATGGATACCAATCCACCTGGAGGCGTCACCGCGAAGGGAGACGCTCTTAAGTGGGCAGGCTTCCTGCTTTGATCAATGCTATCGGAGTTTGTGCACGACAAGCCTCTAGCCCCGCGTTCCTGATAAGCGAGATGGACCGTCAATCGCAGTGCAATCGGAAACGGGAACGGCAATGGGGTGACTCCTGGACAATGCTCTGACCTGCTGATCATTCATTGAAACGAAAATGCACCGTTGACCAGGATGACCTGCCCAGAGATCCACCTGCTGCCTTCACTAGCCAGAAAGACGAACACATCTGCAAGCTCCGCCGGTTCGCCAAGCTTGTGAAAGGGTGAGAATCCTGCAATTGTGTTGATCATCTGTTCGCTTTTTCCCTTCAGAAGGAGTTCAGTGGCAGTAGGACCCGGAGCAACCGCATTGACGTTGATGCCCTTGGACGCGAGATCCTTCGCCATCGCATGGGTCATCTGCTCGATAGCACCCTTCGTGCTTGCGTAGAGAGTGTACGGCGGCGAGAGCGTCGAAGCATGCATGACGCTAGTCGATACGAAGATGATGCGGGAGCCGGGCTTGAGATGCGGAAGCGCCTTCTGGACGAGGAAATAGGGTCCTTTGACGTTGAGAGCGAATGTACTGTCGAAGTCTTGCTCAGATGTTGTCTCGACGGTCTTCATGGGCAGCACGCCTTTCGGCCAAGGTACGTCGGTCAGCATGTCGCGCAGAGATAAGTGCAACAACGGCTCCCGACTTTCGGTACCATTTCACCCGCTACCGACAGTGGCAGAAAAGCAACGTGGGAAGCGGAAGTCGCTTTACACGGACACGGAAGGCGCGCATGAAAGATCCGGGTAACGTACCAGCATTGAGAATAAGAACATCGATGGTTCCGTACTTTTCGACGGTCTCTTTCACCATCTTCTCTGCTCCTGCAATACTGCCTGCGTCCGCCTGGACCGCGAATGCATGCTTGGGACCGAGTTCATTGACGAACTTTTCGGCTTGGGTAGTGTCACGACCATAGTTCACGGCAACTCGAGCGCCAGCGTTCACAAATGCTGTAGCGGTTGCTGCGCCGATGCCCTTGCTGCCACCTGTGATCTGTCGCGGCAATGTTAGTATCTTGTGCTTGCCCCTTACTCTCCTCCGGATCCTTACCAAGACCACTAGAAAGAGACTCGGACGTCAGCGAGCAGTGCAACGTGATGGAGATTGTCCACAAACCTTTGTCTGCAAGGGACGACATGGCGTTGTTTTTGCCCGAATGATGCCTTAACGCTTTGAGCATGGCAAACTGGACCACACGCTTGAGAGGGTGTCCTGGGTTGCACTGGGACCTGGCGGCAACAATCTTTGCTTGAAGGGAAGCTTCACATCTTTATGAATGCCTCACGGTCCCAGAGCATGGGTTGTTGGCTGTAGCGCGGGCGCATCTGTCATTGCCAACATGGCCGAATTGTAACGTGGAGTCTGGTTCGTGGCGTGGTCGCCCAGCGTGCCATGCCTCATTCGTAAGAGCACTAATGCATGCAAGCCAGCTCAGCAATCTGTAGCAAGGAAGGCAGACAAGAGTCATGCACGATGCCAAGGTATATTTAGGTCCCACTGATGGAAGTGATCACACAGACCACAGGGAAGGGAAACCGTCGCTGAGTGCACCGGTCCGGTCGTGATACGGTTACTCATTGCGCCAAGTGTGCAGCGTGACGAGTGCATTAACGTAGGCACGGAACAACATCAACTATGGCGCAGCATGACAACATCCTATCTCGAAGTTGCAATACTGCAAGCACAGTTGATTATTGAACCCTATCCTGAAACATCGAATGCGGCGTACAGTCAGCAGGCTTGTCCATTATCAATCATTAACAAGCTCACCAGATAGCGCGAGACGCACATTAGCGTGAAACCGGATTAGGTGTAGTAGATGTTGGCGGAGACGTGGTGAAGTACAACCCGTGCCTAATCTCCCCAGAGACGGCAGTGCATGAAAGCTCTGCCAAGGGATAGTGCTAGCAACATGCTTTAGGCTAAGTCAGACGGACAACAAGTACGCCGTGTACCCTCTTGCAAAGTGGATGGTCAGATGCTAAGACCTGGCTGTCGTGAAATATGGACCTCGAGCGGATTGCTTGCATCGCAAACCTGATGTTCTCAACCTCCTGATTCCGCAGCTACGGTGGAGAACAACGCGTGCTCACGCAGGTCGCGCACCAGCTCCGCCACGTTGCTGAGATGCTCGCCAAGCAATTTCTGCTTTTCCTCCGTGTTCTTAGTGACCCTGTCTTCCTCCTCATCGATGTCCATCGGCCCTCCACTGTCGCCGGAATGGGTTTGCGAGTGGCCTGCCCCATCTTCCAGCCTTGTTGGTGACGCCGTTGTATTTAGTGCACCGTGAGCTGTCTTCGGTTGCGCTTCCGGCATCAGATAGAAGTACAAGAATTCAAGGGTTCGCATCTTGACTTCTTGCGCCGTGCTTCGACTTCGGAAAAGGCTCGTCACCGTCAACAAGCCGTCGATGGCTTCGAAGGCTCTTGCGTTGGCCGGACAGTCCAACAATGCCGTTACCAGAACCAATAATGCTTGTGATTGTACTGATGGTGGGTTGGTTGCGTCAAGCAGATCGAGCAGTAGGTTCATATAATCCTCTCGGTTAAAGAGCGTTCGCGAAGGCGGATGTAGGAGAAGAATGCCTTGCAAGAGGTCGAGTGTCGATAGTATCAGCAGGTTTGTGGAGGATGCAGAATGCATGCCCATCAGTCTCTCAAGCACGGCAATCAGTCTGCTGGCAACTGTAGGCAGAGCATTAGTCCGTCGCCAGCAAGCAATCAATGCTCGTGCTTACCATTCCAACGGAAGCCTTCCTGTAGTCTGAAGAATTCGCGAAACGCCGCGTCCTTCCTCAAGTCCCCCAACAGTTTGCACACCCCTCGTACTTCTTCTGAGCTAGCCGACGTCTTTCGCTTTTGCGGCGACAGTCGGTTCGATGAGAGGCATATCTGTGCGAGAAGGCCTTCAATCTGCCTTAATCCCTTTCTGATCTTACTCGTGTCGCGCGCAGAGAGATTGCTGAACGACAGGGAGAGTAGTGACTCCATCTTGATCTTCAACGATGCCTGCTGATAGTCTGACATACAGCGGATCCACGACGTAGTGGAGCATCGATCGAAGCTTGCTCTGTTTACGACTCCAGCCTGGCCGTCTCCAATGGCAACCGAGGGCTAGGCGCACGGATGGTCTACAAAACCGAAACGAGCATGTTCGCGCACGAAGCCGTTGTTGGAACAATACAGGAGTTTCCGAACACATGGCCCCGGTTGCCAATGATCTCACTTTGATTCTTTTACACCTGTAACCATGCTGGAGGAACATCAGCAGCGTGTTCGGGCCTGATGCGATTGGGACGCGGTCATCATATCGAACCACACTGCAACATCTTTCAATAGTCCCTGCGGCTTTAGTCGCGCAACAGTGCGCTATTGTAGATCTTGGTCGTGCTTGTATGCACGATCGAACGTCTTCACTCTTCAGGAGAAGCTCTACTTCATGTCTACATTGTACTTCTCCGCCATCTCACCAACATCCAAGGCCACCAAGAAGCGAGAGACGCAATTGTACGCGCCTACCGTGGCAGTCAACTCCACCACCTCCCTTTCGCTAAAGAGGCTTTTCAACTTGTCGAAATTCGCCTGCTTGACTATGCATCCGATTGTCATTGCATTGGTATACTCGAGGACGGCAAGATGCTTCTCGTCGAGTCCCTCCCCTTCATAGCTCTTATCCTTGATGCGCTCGATGACTTCGTCAGACAGCACGCCAGCTTTCCGCAGCAGTGGACTGTGCGCGTCCCACTCATACCAGGCTTGGTTCAAGGCCGCCACTCTACTAATTGCGAGCTCCCTAATGCTGTCCGGTAATGTGGTCTTGGTACGGATGGCACCGAGGAAGCTGTTCCAGCCATCTGCGACAGGCGGAGCGTGAAGCAGTGCCTTGTCCAGTGCGATCAGCTTTCCCCCTCTACGTGTTTTCACGCGCTGCACTACGGCTTCGTCCTCGGCAGACTCCATCTCTGGGTCGTCGGGGATGTATGGGAGACGCATGGTTGTGGTTGTCGAGGTGGTGAAAGTGCGGTGGGATCGAGTAGTGCGTCCGTACGTGGTCGAAGTCAAAGGTGATTGGGACAGGACTCTCTTGCAGCACAGTCTACAAAGCTTTATAGTCATACTGACCATGTCCAATATTGCAATGCTGCTGTACGAATGACTCCTCAAGAGCGACCCCGCCTCGGGCATAGCGGCTTCGGCGGCCCCTGGCGAACTGCCAGCTGCCCACTGTAAGATTAGGGCTTCGATTCAGTGTTCAGGTTACTAGGTCACACGCGTTACCAACTCCATATGCGTGTAACGTTATGCGACAGTTATAGAGGGAAGATCCATCAGATTACATGGCGAAAAGTCCTTGCACAGGGAATGCTACACGTCTGACGAGAGACAAATCTACAGACGAGCTTCATTCTTCTTCTTACTTCTGAAACCGCTCCTGGTGCTTCCACCATCCAGCTCAATCACATTGCCAGTCATGTGCGCAGAGCCTTTGCTGCTCAGGAACAGCACAAGTCCGCCAAAGTCTTCAGGCTTACCAACACGGCCGGATGGCTGTCCAGCCACGAGCGTGTCCAAGAACTCGTCCATACCGTACTGCGTCATGCGCGATGGGAAGACGCCAGGGCAGATGCAATTGACGGTAACATGATGCGGCATAAGCTTGCTAGCCTGCATCCTCGACAGGTGGATACACCCTGCTTTCGACGGGCCATACGAAAAGGTGCCGTGGCCAGGAGCTGAAAGCCCCCCTTCCGAACCAGCCGTGACATCTGTAGTCATGATGCCAGCCATGGAGGCGATGTTGATGACTCTACTTGGGTTGTCGGCCGTGGCACCCTTGGTCAGGAGGTCGTGCAGATGTGCTGTCGTATAAAACATGGACTTGACGTTGAGAGCGTAGATCTTGTCCCAACCTGATTCTGGGAAGTCATCGTATGGTGCGCCCCTGCAGGGTGTCAGTGGAGGACGGCAAGATAGTGTCGCTACCGGCTTGTTGAAGGTGCAATAACCCGGCACGAACTATGGTCAGTACTTACCAGGTGGCTCCGGAGTTGTTCACGAGGACGGTCAAACGATCAGTCTTCTGCTTGACTTTGCTGCACAGATCCAGGCACCCTGCTTTGTCTTTGAGGTCTGCGACGACGTAGTCGCATTGTCCGGGTCCAAGCTGGTTGAGGCGCTGAGAAGTCTTCTCCAACTCGCTCTGTTTCCGGCTGGCGATGAACACTTTTGCACCGTTCTGTACGAAGGCCTGGGCCGCCATCTCGCCCAAGCCCGTTGCGCCACCAGTCACGAGGACAACATGGTCCTTGAAGTTGAAAAGGTTCGAGGCTGTCAAGTCAGCGGCACTAGATGCATGGGCCATGCTGTGTTGATCCCAGAGCTTCAGTATTGGAGTGAACGGCAACTCACGTGTTGATACAAAGAGCCATCGTAGCTGTGTCGCATCATAACAAAGCCAACGAGATCCCTCGGATGTGGTGAGCCTGGGAGAACTTAGAGAATGCGGAGACAGATGCCGAGGCTCGAGCTGCTGGGCTCTCACAACAGCGCAAGTCCTTCATTGAGTGCTCGTAATGGGAGTATACAGGTGTAAGCACCGAAAAGTCGCCTTACCAATCAAGTTGCAGTAGAGTGGTGTGGTGTTTAGCGGATAGTTGCAGCTCTACGGGCCAGGGTCCGAAATAACATACCATGCAACCGCGTACTATGCTCCTTACTGTAGGCTTCGGGACACTGAAAGAGCGTGAATGCCGTAACGATCCGCCCGTCGAGTACCGCTGTCATCTACTCGGGAGCAAACAGTAAGATCGCATGGTCACTGTTTGATCGGCAGACACGACAAACAAGCCACAATGGCTTCGACTCCGGCGGCACCCGAGCCTCAGAGGCCGTGGTCACATAAGTAGCTAATTAAGCGTACACAAGTTACCGTATTTCAATCTCGCTCGCGTGTGCGATTAGGACTTAGCGAACCGTGGAGAGTCGCGCTTGCAGATCGAGGCAGTGCGAGTCAGTGGGACGAGGCCCAAAGTAATGATTGAGCGAACCTCGATAGCCAGTGAACTGCGCATAAAGCCACTCAAATGCAGCAGGCTCCTCCGCATCTGATAGCAACACATCGGCGCCATTGACACTCTCCCAGGCATAGGGGAAATTTTATAGGATTTCTGGGCTTTGCCAGGTCGCAGATGAAGGCTTAGAGCAGTGTCGACATGTTGATTGCATGTATCCTAGTGCACTACGCAGAGGAGGCGTTGCTTAGCTTCACTTGCTGTGCATGCACAGTGACGAGTAAATTTGACTAGCCTGATAGATTGTCATCCTGCAAGACGAAGGTTCAGTGGTGGGCAGGATCAATATGCTTCTCAAGCCCACGGAGTACTTGGAGTGTCGTTAGACCCTCAGACCGCCACGTCCTAGCAGCTTGAGGTGTGGCCGTGCCGCCGCCTCTACCTGCAAGGAAGTGTGGTTGGTATTGCAAATGGGGCATCGCAAAGAGGACGCGGCTATGGGGGCCGACAAGCTCATGGCAGGGTAACCCAGTGCAAGGCGTGACTATGCCACACGGCAACACGTAAACATACCTTCAGCCAGGATTGTCTTGCTGTACTCATCGGATGCCGGATGCTGTTGGCGGTCTTGGCTTGCTCGGCGAGAGACCAGAGAACACCACTTCGCCTATACGGCGCCGGAATAAGCAAGCTTGCCCGTGGTCGTCGGTCCTCAGCGGCTCCAGTAATACTACAGCGATCACATCCTCGCAGTATGTCATGAGACCAGCAGACGAACCCCGCAGCCTCTCGTCAGTGAACCTGCATACGTAGATTAAGCTTTGGCACAACGGCGCGCCACACTAGATGAGTCCAAGCGCGAATGCCCACGATATTGCAGTGACGTCGCCGACCAGAATGACGATATCTGGTGGACCGTGAGGCGGTGGCGCAACTCGAAGGACAAACTCGGGGCTCCAGCCGCAAGCGCTGAGAGGGAGCAGTTCCTGGTCGGTCTCTGCTTCATGTGTTCACTGATCTTGGTACAGACTCTACGCACACAGACAGCCGCAACGATTGACACACGCCGCCGGCTACGGATTGCCGGTACCTTGCGAAACAAGCTCCACAACGCCGTCAGCCTCCGAGCCGTTACCTCCGAGGGGTCTCGGCACCTGGATTGTCAGCGCAGGGTCTGAGAAGCCGAACGTCTTCACTGCGAATCAACAACTGCGTACTGCAACGACGCCTGATTAATTACATCGGAGTCGTTGCTGATTCGGCCCGGTCTGTTTCATCCCTGGCCCACAACAGCCAAGAGTCGTCAATCTGGGCAAGACTCATAGAACGTGCCACGACTTGTTGCCGTACGCTCCACGTCGTCTGCCACCAGAAAGTGCAGGCCCCACTTCACGCATGATTACTGCCTCTTCGCTCCCACAAGCTTAAGCCAGTCTTTCACAACCGCAACTGCTGGGAGTCGTCCGAATACGTACTGATATCTCGCCTTCCACTCTTGAACAAAGTTCCTGGCGGCACATTCGAATGAACACCACAGCTACGGCAACCATCCTTTCCGGCACGACAAAGCAGACGACCACCAGGACGGCGCCCTCAAGAGGCATATCGCCAGCTGGCGCACCGCTCTCTTCGTTGAACCGAATGCCATCGCCGCGGGGCTCACCTGCCATGCGGCCCAGTTCACCATTATCACCAGGCTATGGCAACCTGCATATGGACTCGCTACAGCCGCCTTCGCCGCGGAGCATGCACGCCAGAGCAGCAAGCAACAACACCCGGAGAGCACGAGACAACTCACTGAAGCTTCCATCTCTACCGCGGTTCCATCCAGCCAACTTCCCTTCAGCGCAAAGCAGCTTGCAAAACACACCTTCAGAAAGGCCTTCGCCCATGGGTCCCATGTCACCACGGACCCATCAGCGCATGCTCAGCGATGCGCAGAAGCAACTATACAACTACCAGCGCGAGTCAGTGACGGCTGCCCATCGTAACGCCTCTCCGAACCGAACGGACAAGCCTGATAGTCCGCGACTAGAGCCGCTGGGAAGTCCAGGCCCGGTGACACCACTAGAACTCGAAGGTGAGGATGGGTATCTGATGGCTGGAGTACGGAGCGCTAGTGAAGAGGGTCCGTCCTCGGAGGAGGTGGTGGAGAAGTTGATTCGGGAGGAGGCTCGGCGACGGCGGGACCGAACGAGCCTAAGTCCCGGTACTCGTCCTCGAGCGCGGGAGTGACGCTGCGATCCTCTTTGGGGGCCCTATACTTGACTGCTTCAGCACAAAAGTTGTTGTTACGAATGATGCATAGCGATGAGATTGGCTTGTAGTGTTCCGGGCACACATAGCGGAGGCGTTGGTTGAGGCGTACACGGCATAAGCCCTTCATGCAGGGCCAGATGAAGGGAGGTCCGAAATGGCACGGGTCTGCCAGGACACTGTGGGCACAGAGTAGCCGCATATAGTGACGTTGTAACTAAAGATCTGCCAACCACATTCAGCGTATATCTGCATCCCATCTTGCCTTATACTGCCATGCATAAATTCGGCTTGCAGCCATGCTGCGCACAAGGGATACCGTGACAACCACTAGGCCGGCAGCAAGTTGTTCAACCCATCACACCCAACACACAGACCCTCCCGCCAGCTTTGCTCTCTTCGCCACTCCAGCCAAACAATAAAGTAACGCGACAGAACAACAAGCGGTCTGCCAGATATTTAATCTCTTGAGAGCTGAGTCTCAGCAGATCTAGAGGCTTGCGACCGAGCAGCTGTTCCCAAGCAGCATCACTGAAAAGCAGCTTGCCAGGGCCGATCACGGCTGTTTCATCCATAACCTGACCGATGAGCTTTGGGCTGATCCTCAGATCTGTCATACTATTGCACCCTTTGCACTTCGCGGCCACCGCACTCGCATACAAAGGCCTGTTGCAGCATTCACCGGAAAAGAGCATCTGGCGTTTGACATACTCGTACAGCTTGACTTCCGTAATCAGCACGCTTAGATAGCCTTGGAACGTTTCGTTGGGTGCAGCACGAGCGAACTCGTCCAGGTCTGCGATGGTGAACAAGCAGCGGAGAGGGCCATATTTGATGGAATAAAGGTCGAAAAGATCTTCGGGGAATGGCGGGTTGACGGCTTCTCTGTTCTTCTGGCGGAGGGCGAACCGACGCAGCCAGTCGGCGTCCGGGATGTGTGGGTTGACGTCTATGATAGACGCTGACGTGGTGCTCAAATACGTCTATGACGGTCAGCACTATCTATGCAATGCTATCTGGACTCACTTACTGAGCGCCCGAACTTCCAGCCTGGCGCCTGCATAAGAAGTACGGTCTCCCCTGGCCTCCATGCGTGGGTGGCGATGGCTGTATCAGGATTGGCAGTCGGCCTGTCAACTGCATGCTCGATCGGCGATGATGCTGCAGTGCCCCATAACCCAAGTTTCGCTTCTGCGGTATCGTCTTGGACCGTAAGATTCACATTCTCCGTGACAGTCTCGTCCTTTCGAGTGACTGTGGGTACCTTAGCAACCGATCAACCCGCTTTTGTAAGGAGATCGACACGCTTACTGCGCCGGCCGCCACCTATACTCTTCACCACCACGAGAATCTTCGCGTCGACGACATCGTACCCGCCGTCGATGAAGTTCTGCAGAGTCATCAGGCCACTTAGAGGCTGTGCTGTCCGATAGCCGAGGGGTCGCTTGCAAAGGGTGCCATCGTCGCTGTTCTCGTGTATCATCGCATGACAGCTACGGTCACGTTCCGGGAACAAGGAGGCAAAGAGCGGTGCACTCGTGCTGGAGAGCGTTCCATTCTCGCCATTACTGACTGTCCCAGACGTCAGTAGGAGGACTAAGTAAGCGCTGCAGCCAACACACTGTGATTAGTCCAAACCGATACTAGCGAGCCAAGCCGCAGATTCAACGGCTTGACTGCGTACCACAGTCGCACCTGCAAGGGTTAGCTGACGGATAGCGTGGGAGACTTGTCCGACACACAGTGATCGCCCCAGTATCATCTTTGATGCACAGTTTCACGCAACCTTTCGCCGAACGCGGCGTCTTTGGCGTATTGAGTACGTCGACGATGTTGGCAACACGACCCATGAATGTTACCGCCTTGGGTCCGGGATTCAGGTCACGGATATCGCACTCATCATAGTCAACGGCCGGGTGCCACGGCTCGGCAGGCTTCGGTCGGAGCGCATCAGCCAGTTCGTCCGCGGTGAAGCCGTCGCCAACAGGCAAAGTCGAGCTCGGTAACGAACTGTCGGCCTTGCTTGCCGAGATCATGTTAGGAGACTGTTGGGGAGTAGGAGGAAAGAATGCTTGTATGGGGGCATCACCGCTGCGTGCAGAAGGCATGATTGATACATGCGAAACAGAGGTAGGATCATTGCACTCGAACGGAAAGCCGTGGAATGAAGTGAAGTGTGAGAACAGCCATGGACGACATGAAGTGTGGTATGGCTTCGCGCCGGAAAGAGAAGGTGCGGTTGAACCCACTGAACTTGAGTGTTACCACTTACGGACCGCATGCCTGTCGCTCTCGCTTCGACGTGTGGCATTTACATTTGCTTCTATGCACTTCGCAGCGTCGCATACTGGGGCTTTTCTTTTGCGGTGTAAGCGCCACACGACGCGCCACGCCCATCAAACGGTCGTATCTTGCATCCCTACGGTCTGCCCCGTGGCGTAACCTGAGTCGCATAAGCATAGTCTGTACCCCAATTGTGTCGGCAGATGCTGCAACAATGCGTAGCGTTCCAAGAGTCCAAGGCCGACATGGGCGTGCCGAAAGGAGAGCACCCAGAGGCAGGCATGCGCACATCACTGTCGCACGCTTGTATGATCAAGTCATTGCAGGGTCCCCACTCGCAGTTTAGTAATTGAGCCTTTTTCGTGTGCGGCGAAGAAGCACCGGGTTCAAGTAGCCTCACGCCATGCGACACCGGCTCTCGCTTGGCTCTCCAGCTCTTTACGCAGCCATGGGTCGCCGTCAGCTGCGCCATTCGCCATATGTTCGTCCTCCCCGAGTGGTACCATCGCTGCTAAGCAGAACTTCGCCGCGGTATCGCCGGCTTTCTCCCAAGCCTCAAGAGAGAAGTTGCCCGCAGACTCATTCATCAGCATCTCGCCGTGTTGATTGTACGCAAGAGCGAAAGCCCCAGTGCACGCGGAAAGGTCCCCTTCGGCTGAGCTGGCATGGATCTCGCCGTCCTCAGAAATTGTGAAGAGCTCGGCAGTTACGGTGCTCTGCATAGGCAAGCCGCCATCAGCAAGCGCGAGGAACGCTGCATTGACCAGAGCCGGTAGCACTGAGACGTCTTTCCAAGCACCTCGCAACTTCTGCGTCGGCAGCTTGGTAATCTGTAAGGTGATCTGTATGAGCGTCCTCGGGTGCATGTGCACAAGAAGTACACTTCTGAGCACCGCAGTCACCACGCTTTCAAGCCATCGCTCTCTTGGCCCTCCCACACCTGCAACTGGTCTGATATTGACTTCAATAGCGGCCTCTTCGGGCAGCTCATCGCGCCGCTGTACTTCGACTGGACCATTGACGGCTGCGAGGATGGTGTAGAGGTTGTTTGAAAAGCTGACGGATCCATCTGCGCGTGAGAGAGGATGGTGATTAATCTCGGGACCCATGACTGCGTGTGGTACGTAACATGTCCTGTATCGTGGTGGCGTCGTCACCAGTGCCTTGTCCAGTCAGCCTACGCACTGTTACCTTACCAAGATGCTCCGGAATGTTTGAGCATAAACTCTCTCCAACACGGAGTGCCTTAGGCGCCAACTTGCATGAACATGCGCGTTGGTTGCGGGCAGTGGCAGCTAGGCCGACGAGCATCATGTGTAGCAGTTGCCGTCACTCGCAGCTGACACTCACGCCAATGCTTAACTGCCTTCATCATCCTCAACAGCAGTTACCAGCCGACCGGGTGTGAGTGAACAGTGAAGATGACTACGGCAAGTCCTCGGATTCGGTAGGCACGTGCAAGTGGCAAGGGCCCACGCCTTAAACTTCCCGTGTCCGAGGCGGTCCCGCTACGCAACGCACGGGTTATACTCAGTGATGATTCTTTCTGCTGCCTCCCTCTGCTTTACTCACCATCGGCATCGACCTGCTCTCCATCACACCACGGACCCGTGCGAGCAAACGCCATCGGCACCGCCAAGCTCAGCAAGCACGGCGCACACAAAAGGCTCTTTCACCAGGCAGTGTCGCCCGCACTTTCACCTACCATCCCTACATCCCTCTGTGGACACCTATACACACCACAACGCTGTACTCGACCACGCGACAGGGTTTATGTATTCGTCCCGCGCGCACGCTTTCGAAGTCGAACCGCCGCCGGTGCAGCAGCAACCATTTCGGCTATTGCGAAGACCGCGCAGTAGTGGCCACGAGCGTAACAACGGCTGAAAGAAGAGCCTGAACGAGCGTTTCCAGAAGAAAGCATATTAGGCTTTCTGTACAGAGCAGCATCCTACATGCTTGAACATACGGCAAACACTGGCCTTTGTGTCTGACGTGTATGTCTGTCTTCGCCACCGTCAGCAAGCTCCTCGCTTTTGCTCATCCGCCCACTATCCGCGCCCAATAGTCGAACTCGTCACCAATAACCGCCGAGCAGAGTACTGCAATCATGGCGAACGTAAACATTCGTCGGGATGTCACCGATCCTTTCTACCGCTACAAGATGGAACGCCTGCAGTCCAAGGTTGAAGGCAAAGGCAATGGCATCAAGACGGTCGTTGTCAATCTAAGCAACGTCGCCCAGCAGCTTGCTCGCCCGCCGAGCTATGTCATCAAGTATTTCGGTTTCGAACTTGGTGCGCAGACCAACATCGACCCGAAGGATGACCGTTGGATCATCAACGGAGCTCACGACGCTTCCAAGTTACAAGATTACCTTGACGGCTTCATCAAGAAGTTCGTCTTGTGTAGGGCTTGCGAGAATCCGGAGACGGTTGTCAACATCAAGAACGGCAATATCATCCTTGACTGCAAGGCCTGCGGTCAGCAGACCAATGTAGACTTGCGCAACAAGCTGTCTTCCTTCATCCTCAAGAATCAACCGAAGAAGGGCAAGAAAGACAAGTCCACCAAGAAAGCTGATCGCCGCGCGAAGAAAGAGGCCGAGCGTAACGGTACGGCCCATGATGACGACGACGATGAGGCTAACGGAAATGGTCACCCAAGCCCTGGCGAAAGTGGCTCTGATCATGCCGACGAGAACGGTGATGTTGGCAACGATGCTGGCAGCGATGACGAGCTCACGCGCAAGATCAACGCTGAAGCTAAGGAACTGCCTAACGAGCCTTCCACAAACAAAGAGGTTGAATGGAAGACCGACATGTCCGAGGAGGCCATCCGAGCCCGTGCTCAAGCCTTGCCGGACGACCTCAAGCAGAGCTTGGCCATCGACGATGACGCCGAAGACAGCGGCCCCAGCGCTTATGACGAGCTCGGCAAGTGGATTGAGGAGAAGGCTAAGGAGGAGGGCGGCGTCGGCAAAGTCAAGGACGTCGACATCTACCTTAAGGCCAAAGAGCTCGGCATTGAGAGCAAGCATCGCACGCCCGCCGTGCTCGCCCAGTGCATTTTCGACGACGGCGTTGTCAAGCAGATCGAGGGTCGCGCTTCAATGCTCCGCAAGATGACCTCCATAGGCGAGAAGCACGAGAAAGCCTTTCTGGGCGGTATCGAGCGCTTCGTTGGTATTGACAGGCCCAACCTCATCAACCAGGTCAGCCCGATCTTGTTGAAGGTCTACGAGAATGAGATTGTGAGTGAAGAGACGCTCAAGGCTTGGGGTACCAAGGTCAGCAAGAAGTATGTTGATGCGGCGACGAGCAAGAAAATCAAGAAGCAGGCGCATACGTTCTTAGACTGGCTAGAGAATGCGGAGGAAGATGATGACGACGAGGAGGATGAGGAATAGTGGTGAGCTTGTACTACTCTTGTTGTCGAGACGACGGCAGCCGGAAGAGTCAAAGGGTGATTGTGTCGTTCTTGTCTGCCTGCGTTCCGGCGTCTGTCAAATACTCCGCTTTGGCAAGTTTTCCTTGTGCGGGCCAGATTCAGCTTAGTTGCGTGAAGATAGATTGGTAGCAACAACCCTACTCCTCACAATACCTGTAGAGCGGTGAAAGGCACCTCGAGACCTGTCCTCATGTCCTGCCACTGCAACACTCATTGAACTGTCCACCTGAATGTCACCAGGCAAAACTGTCACCGTTAACCGTTCGTTTGATGGCGCGGTCTGTGCGCGCCGACCTCGCAAAAAATGACCTCCGTCGTTGCACACGCAGTCTTGAATTCGTCGTGCAACAAGTCATTCGCTAATTTCCTGTCCCATGGCAGCGTCCTGCTTCTCTCAACGCATGTTCAACCGCTCGATACCAAGCATAGGAGCCAACCTGTTCAAGTCCAGCACTACCGTTCAGAGATTACGATTATTCTCAAGTACGAATCTATTGTCGGCCAAGATGTCCAAGGATCACATCCTTACCCTTTCATGCCCGGACCGGAGAGGCATCGTCCACGCCGTAACCGGAGTCCTGGCTCAGAACGATATGACAGTGCTGGATCTGCAGCAATTCTCGGATCCGGACCTTTCGAAGTTCTTCATGCGAGTACATTTCGGCCACGCAGATGACACGAGACACCTCGACGCGCCGTTTCAGGAGCTGGCGCAGGACCTCAAGATGGACTACGAGATCGTGCCGAAGTCGCACAAACCCAAAGTCTTGATTATGGTGTCGAAGATTGGACATTGCCTGAATGATCTACTCTATCGCCAGAAATCGCAACAATTGCAGATCGATATTCCACTTATTGTATCCAATCATCCGGAATTTGAATCACTTGCTAAAAGCTACGGCATTGCCTTCCACCATTTGCCGGTCACCAAGGACTCGAAAGCGGAGCAGGAAGGACAAATCCTCGATCTGGTCAAGCAACATAATGTCGACCTTATCGTTCTCGCTCGGTATATGCAGGTCTTGTCCCCAAAACTATGCGAAGCGATGTCGGGCAAAATCATTAATATTCGTACGTAGAGCCTCTGAAAAGAATGGTAGCCGCATACAACGCTAACTTTAATGATCGATACTTTCAGACCACTCCTTCCTGCCTTCTTTCAAGGGAGCGAAGCCGTATCATCAAGCCTACGACCGTGGAGTCAAGATTATTGGCGCGTCGGCTCACTTCGTCACAGCAGATCTGGACGAGGGCCCGATCATAGAGCAGAGAACGGCCCGTGTTGACCACAGCATGTCTCCCAAGGAGTTGGTGGATGAGGGCAGTAACCTCGAGAGCCAGTGTCTTGCGGCGGCTGTCAAGTGGTGGTCTGAGAGGCGCGTGTTCCTGAATGGCCACCGTACTGTGGTTTTCTGAGCTGTTACCGATCTAGAAGGCTCAGTCAACGGTGCGGGCCAACGAAGTGCGGGTGACACTCCATCAACGCGTCATCCGCTCATTAGAGGTAGTTAGGCCACACCCGGAGCCTCCACTGGGAATCCACACAACCATCCTGCTGTCATCGACCAGGCTGGAGACAACGGGCACCACGCTTGACCGTCGCCACCATGTACAGAAAAGCCTGCGATCAGTCCAGAGGATAACCCGCATACAGCTGCTGACAACGTTCGCCAAGCCTGCCGCATTATCGTTCCACTGTGGCGCCGTCGTTGATATTCTGAGATGGACTAAGTGCGATGTGCAGCCAAGGCTTGCGAAAGTCGCTTCAGAGGAGATGTCGATCCAGTCAGAGGCTGACCGGCTTACGAGCGGTACAAGACACCTTGTCCATGAACGAACTTGTCGACCTCGAACTCTCCGCGAGATAGCATGGCCCGCCAAACCTGAAGACGAGTGTTCTCAGCCACCAGACCAGCCGAGATGAACTCGCTGATGATTTTGGTACTCCCTGCGTACCTCACAGCAACGCGCTCGGTAGCGTGTTTGTTGTCTGGCTCGGTTGGCATGTAGCGACATTGCTACCCGTCCTTGTTGGCAGCATTTGCGCTGCGTGGGCGTGCGCTGTCGTCTCGCGATGCGTGCTGAAAGCCACTGAGCTTCCATACTTCTTCAACAATGACTGTTCAGCCACTAAGCATATGCTTGAACTTTTCTATCTTCGTCGCAAGATACCTCTCCACCTCAGGTCCATGAACACCCATCTTGCCGCCCGTCTTCCAAGCGAGCGGGATCATGGGTACCCTTTCCACAACCCTGATCTCCCTATTCGGTCCCTCAACAGCCCGAACCTTTTCCGGATTGTTCGTCAGCAGCTTGATACCTCTTTCGCCACCAAGCCCAAGGTCCAGTAACATTGCCGTCGCCAAGCCGTATGATCGAGCGTCACCTGGATGTCGTAGGAGAAGATTGGCTTCCATAGTATCGTGCCCGAGATCCTGAAGATTGTAGGCTTTGAGCTTCTCCTTGAGGCCGATGCCGCGGCCTTCTTGTCGAAGATAGATAATGACACCGCCGCAAGATGGGAGTTTCGCGGATGGTATCTGATGTTCTCCTACTTCGCTGCCAGGTGTTGATGCTGGTGTCGGTGCCGGCAAGCTCATCAAGCGTGCTGCCTCGTCAAGTTGTTCTCCGCAGTCGCAACGCGCTGACCAGACGGTCTCACCTGTATAGCATTCGCTGTGTATTCGAACAAGAGGCGGGCCGAGCTCGAGCGGATACGATGAGTCGATCTCCGTTGCCTCTGAGTGGTCGCTAGAATGTTGTGACGCTGCACTCGGCGGAGTCTGCTCAGGAACATTGAGTGCACTCAGGTAGCTAGCGGATGGTCGGCTTGCCACACCCGCATCCTGCCGTATCTGCTGTACCCGACTGTTTGTCCTGCCCGGAAAGAGTGTGCCGACATACGCTCCTCTGATCATGCGATCCCTCTCCGTCTCGCCCGGTCGTGGCGCATCGAGGCTCTTACTGCGGATGTGCGGACCGAAGACGATGGCGAGATGCTCTTTATCGTCCGCATCGTTGTGGTAGAGGTGCAAGAACATCTCCTGCCCCGTAGTGGTGGGTATGCGAGCACGGACTTCGCACCACACATTCGGTAGCCTCTGGAGAAGCCTCGGCTGTTGTCCTTCGTCCTCCGACGGCGGCGCCACCGGTATACTCCTTGGCTGTCTGTCATGTCGTTGGTCGGTGTCTGCGGAGGGTGTTCGTGGTGGGGTGAAAGCGGGACTGATTAGTGGTGGAGGCGCATTGCCATCTTCATGGTTGAGCTTGAGATCGGAGACAGTTCGGTCTCGGTATTGCGGTCGCGGAGCCTCGAGAGGTGTGATGGCCGGTGAGGCATGGGCTGGAAAGTCCGGCATGGTGGTTGGTGAGGGTGTGGCGGGCTTGTCGCCCACAACAGCCAAGAGCGTAAGAAGTTGATAATCACTACATATTTGTCGAACGGCCTCGGTTGTGCAGCCAGTCATGGCCCGGCGAGGCGGGCCCCTCATGCCGGTCACGGAGGCTCTCCTACCTCACTGTACATCAACTTCGTTCCACATATTGATCAGGATTAACCGTATGATTAGCACACGGATAAGAGCACGGTAAGTAGCCGCCCCTCGCAGGTTACGTGCACAACAGATCTTCGCCGAAGGCTAGTCTGCGATGCAACGAGCTAGCAAACATATCAGTCTTGCTGGGTACGACAGACTGCACGGTGAATAAGCTTCTCAAGCGACTGGCTGCGGGGAGGCGAAGATGCGAGGTGGCATACGTCGAGAGAATAGCTGAGTCTTGCAGCGCTGCTTCATCGGTGAGGACGCGGTATGACTGAACGAAGGATCCCGCAATGGGCTCGCCAGGCATCGTGATGCACTTCTTCGCACAATATGAACATTGGACAGCTCAGCTTTTTACCATCCTAGGTCGATGGCCTACTCATAAAGACAGCCTTCAACTTCGCCCAATCATACATTGTTCTACTGGTAATGCCGTTGACAAGAATCCCGTACACTAACGTTTATTGGTTGAGGTTCATGCTCCCCAACGCTACGGCAGAGGTTTGCACGTGTCACATGAAAACGGCAGGCACGCAAACGGGGCCTTGAGGACAGACCTGGTTACAAACAAGGCTTGTGCCGCACCAAGTTTGCTGGTTAAACACAGCTGTTGACAATATATGAATGGCCGCTCATTGAAGGGAGGGCTCCGACCGGACCACGGGCTGTCTCTCCGTGCGTAAAGAACGAAACGAGATATGGAACAGCGTGGTTGAGTTCACAGGACAGCAGTCGTTCTGCGTATACTCACCGAATGTGAAGCAGGGCGTTATGGCAGCTGTTCTAAGCAATCTCTGCCGGCTTCCCCGTGCTCGCGCTCAACTCGATACTACTGCCCAACACTACTGGACGCAAGCCACCAAAGTAAGGACCTTGACCGACTTCGTGGCCAAGCCTTTGTTATCGCCCTGCGCCGTATGTGTGAGCTTGACCTTTGCCCAGACTTTCACTCCCATGTAAGAACACTGCCATGGCTGTCCTGCGACAGGTGGGTCCTTCTTGCGGGCCTTCTGCACGCTTATGAATCTAGGATATAGTTAAACTCTGCCCAACGGAACTCAGGCGTCAGAAGCTTGAAAGCTAGACAATGTATTGTAGCCATTTGCGTTCGGGTGTTGCTACGCTGCTTTTGGCCCTCCATGATATCGTCCAGACTGCCTCTGGTATATTGTTCCAGACCTCGATACGGGCACCCCTCTCCGGCTGTTCCAACTCCAAATGCGTACGCGACTATGCGATCTTGTGCACCGAACCCTTCGCGAAAGTCAAGGCAGAAGTGACCGCCGTGCGCGCACAATGATCCGCACGACAGCTTGACAACCTTCAGCATCTCAGAGTTGGCGGCAAAGTGTTCAGGGTAACGTGTGAAGTCCTGGGATTCGTCCACCAATGGAATAGAGAGTTGCAGCTCGAAATGGAAGACATTCTGGCCGTAGTAGATCGGTAAAGTTTCTTCGCGAATCTGGCGGCTTACTCGCATGATTGACGGTTGTTGGTATGGTGGTCTTGTTAAGTTGCTGCGTACTGAGGTGTCTCCGGTAGCCAGCACTCTAATGTCCTCCTTCACGACGAGTACGAGCTCGTAGATGTCCTTGCGCAACTCGAGTGGAAGGGAGATAAGCTCGTGCGGCCCGTCCGCCATATTTGTCGCTAGATGAGTCCTAGCAGGACTTTGTCAGGAAGGCTCGAGTATGGATTCGGCGCCTCTTAATGTTGTCCGGAGAGACTCAAGGCGCGTTTCTGCTCACTGCTGCAATGATGAGCCTGTCGTTCGGGTACCGCGAAGGCGAGTCATGCGACTTTAGCCAATTCAAATCTAGGTGCTATGAACCCACGGGAGCGTGCTGTGGATGAGGTGGTCGAAGCTCATATATCTCACCTCGGAGCACAGCTACCCACTCAACGTCACTTCACCCAGGGAGCAGCCCACGAGAATGACATTTGCCTGGCTAGTAATGACGACTCTTGTTAACCCTGTCATATACACATTAACGTGCCAGGCCTTCGCCATGGCGATGTATATCCCGCCACTCGACTTCTCACACTCGCAGAACTCCTTCGTCACCACCAGGAATGAGCAGGCTTCGGTACCCAGTGACGGAGACAGCGCCGTCAGTGATGACACGAATTTGAGTGGAAGCGTTCGTGATGCGAGCACGGTCGCAGAGAGCATGACGGCTGGTAACTCAACATCAACGCACACTTCGACCGCTTCCACTTCAAGCCACACCGAGCCAGAATATAGTATCTCGAAAGACCGGAGCCTGCACCGGGTCGGCAGCGGTGACCACCAGCGGAACAAGCTCGTAAGGCGGGCGGAGTCCAGCGCATCTCAAGATAGTTCCAGAGTCGTATCTGCAAAGGGCACCGCAAGCTATAGAGTAAGTTCCGACGACACTCGCTAATACTTGTACAAGGCTGACGGACCTACAGTGCGACATTCACGCCACCAGCGGCTCTAACCACAAGCGCATTGAAATTGCTTGCAAGAAGCTCGTTATTGCGGCGGGCGGTAGCCTAATTGAGCACTTCGCATACCTAGGCGGTTTCCTCTACAGCCTGCCCACACAGACTCTGAACCCTCTTAGAGACGGCATGGAGCTTACTGCGGGCGTCGTTATCAATGTCGCGCCGTGCACGCCGTTTCCAAAGTGGCCGTCCAAGCAGCGGAGGCCTGAACCATACCGAGTGAACGCAAGTTCGCTGCCAAGTCAGTTGACGGCAGGCCTCATCATGGACCCGGAGACGTTGCGAGCTAGGTGTTGCGGCAACCGGAGCACCAAGAGTAAGACCGTGCTCTTCCTTAGCGGGCTGTTAAAGAGCCATGAGAGGGTGAGCTATGTGGCGTGATGTGGCGGAAACGTCGTTAGCGATCTATGTCTACAGTATTACTCACGACCAGCGCAAGATGATCTAAGTCCAGGAGATGCTAGATGGTAGGTCAGCACACATCGTTGTTGGGACGATTGGAAGACTCACCCAATCATGATCGAAGCACCAGCAGCCATAGCTAGAAATTGCAAACCGGTGCTTCTTAGCTCTTTCCACCGGTCCGGTCCAGTTTCTAATATCTCCGGTATTACGCCAACTGTTCCCACATACAGGAACGTCCCTGCCGTGAAAGGTAGGAGCAGGTCGCCCCATGATAGACTCGTACCAAGCAAGCCTACATTGCCCACGCCTTTCGCCGCCTCAGCTGAAGCGCTGTTACCGCCAAGTTCCTGCACGGTGATACCAATGATGGTACCCAGGACAGCGCCCAGAGCAGTGACGAACTGCAGACCCATGGCAACCTTCTTGCTCATGCCGCCCTGAATGAGAAGCGCAAAGTCTCCGACTTCGTGCGGAATCTCATGGCAGAACACGGCAAGCGTCGTGGTAGCGCCAATCGTGGGTGAAGCGTAGAACGATGATGAGAGTGCCAGACCGTCCGTAATGTTGTGCGTGAAGTCTGCAACGATATTCAGATAGGCCGAGAGCTTAACCGAAGGCTTGTCCTTAGCCTGCTGAACAGCAGTGGCCTTGCTGGAATCCTTCGTATCCGGCTTTCGCTGTCGCAGAGTGGCGTCGCTTTGCTCGTTCTGCAAAGTACGGCCAGACGCAGTAGGCTTCTCGGTCGAGATACTGCCATTGCTATGTCCGTGTCCATGATCATGACCGTGACCTTCACCACCCGTAGCGATCCGTAAGCCCTTGTCCATCGCCACAAACGTGACGAAGCCTACCATGATCGCAACGCCAAGCAGTAAGTTCTTGTTGGGCTCCACCAGCACAGCTCTCACCTCTCCTTGAGGCACCTCGCCAAGGAAGATCTCTGGTAAGAGGTGGAACAGAGTGTCGCCGAGCAGTCCACCAACTGCGAAGGCTACCATGACATTCAGACTGCTGGGATCGATGTTGGTTGGGCATAACGCTAAGAGGAAGTTGGGAGGACCGGAGATGTATAGGGTGCCCATCATTGAGTTCAGCGCCGGGCTAGTGAAGGGAAAGAGCAGACGGAAGGCTTGCTGTAGCGGAGAGGAACCGACAGGCTTTGTTGCGGCATTGTGAGCGGCAAGAGATTCGAGTATTGGACATTGCTTGCAGGCTATTAGCATTGGATTTATTGTTGGCTCAACAATATGGGTCGGCGACAAAGCTCGCCTAGTATCCATACCTGCAATTGCTCCTCGATCTCCTGGGTGCTCAGAGAGCCAACGTGCGACTCGGTAACTTTAGGTACCACCTCTGCGACAACGCTGCCAAGCAAAGCGAGCGCAACAACAAGCAGAATGGCTATCCCGTATGATCGTCGCATGGTGTTGAATATGCTTGGCAGCATGGATGATCGCGTGCTTCACAACGCAATGCTACGGGTGACGTTAGCGGAGTTTTTTGCGCTTCGACTTGCCAAATTCAGCACGCGTCGAATCCGCGCTTCGTCGTCGTGCAACCAGGCAGTAAGTTGGTGCAAACGGCAGACTTCCACGATTATGAACGAGGAGAACACCCACCAGATACGGAGCAGTGCCAATTGATTCACCGTCATGGGTTTGATACGCTGACACTGCTCAATCTGAAATGTCTTTCCTCGCTGAGTTCGGCTACAATCTATATGCAAGCGATTTCGTAGAAACATCGGGTAGTTCATCTATTACACTCGGCGCACGCTGAACTCCATGAACGTCAACGTCTCATCTGTGAAGTACACAGCAGATACCTGCGTTAAGACTTCCCGTCCCCAGGTCCTCCCATCAACCTCGAACCTGAGTCCCACTTCCTCACCGACCTCATCCCACATCTGCCGCCAGCTGTCGATATTATGACGGAACCTTGTGCCATTCCCAGACCGGCGAGCAACCTCGCCAGGGTTGGTGCTGCCTATCTGACGGCCAACAAGCAGCGCGTCTTTCTGTGGCTTCATCAACCGAACAACTTGCCGCGCGACGGCTTTCTGTTCGTCCCTCGCGAACAGATGAAAGAAGGAGCTGGCGTCAATGATGTCAACCTTACCCGACAGCTCCTTGAACAGCTGACTTTCCGAGGCGAAAATGTCGGCAGCGATAAAGGTACTCTTCAGCGTTTGTCGGTCTCTAAAAAGGTCATAGCCAAGCTCTAGGAAGTCCAGACGCAGATCGGAGCCGTAGCAGTGTTTGCTATCGACACCGTCAGAGACGAGTTTGCGGATATCTTGTGCGAAGGCGCAGCCCAGATCGAGGTATGTTTGCTCGCCAGTGAGCATGCGTGGGAGGATCTCAGGTTTGTAGAGCTTATGCTTCGCAATGCCGAAGTCTAGGAAGCGCCACAAGCCTATACAGGGATATGGATGGACGGCGAAAGCCTTGTCTCTCTGCGATTTATCAGTCAGCTCTTTAATCTCCCGCTTCAGTATATGCTAGCGTACAATGGTTCGAACATGAGTCTCGAGTTCATCTGGTGGTATTTTGGTGTACTTTAACAGAGTGTCCCGAGAGTCCTCGCTGATCTTGAAGTCTTGGTCAATAATGAGCTCGCCACTGGCCATGGCTAATAAGGAGCAGTGTTGCGTCAGTCTTTGAAGGGAAAGATTTTCTGTATATTATGATTGATCAGAGGGCATGGCGACAAGGTTAAACGGTTCAGTTGACGAAGAGTGTGGCAGCATCGGCCGAGGCCGGCGCTCGGCCGAAGCACTTGTCTGCCGGTTTTCGATCGACGAATGGAGCATCGTACGCTCGCAAGGACGACCACAAAGCAAAACGATCCTTCGTGTACAAACTGGACATCCGTCTCTCCTACCTACATTGCGCAGGTTGCGCATAGTACGTGTGGGAACGTGCATGATGGTTCGCTGAGGGTCGCTACCGTTCCAGATCAATGAGGCTTTCTTCCACTGCTGGTAATGGAGGAACGAGCGTGTTTTCCATTACGGGGCAGGCAGTCTTGCTGCGAGGCCCTTCTGCTGAGATGTTGTGTCGCGCGGCTTCACGACGCCTCCATAAGGATTCTAATGTTTCACAGTTTGGTTCCACAAGTTCCGGCTTGGAAGGAATGCGGTGGCTGACAAGTTGGTGTCGAAGGCTTCACGTGAGCAGCATAACCTTCGACCGTCTCCGATCACCATGTGTTTTGCCGGCGAACTGAAGTGATATAGCTCCATTGGACCAGATTTCCTAGGGAGATTCCCATGTATACAGGCGCGCCCATAGTGTCGCTCTGAGGCAGAACCATATTCGCCCGAGGACGAGGTTTATCCGCAGTTGCCCCCCAACGCAGACAGTGCAGTTGACGTAGTGCTCACCATCAGTGAATGCGACCAATCCATCCAACACAGATTGGTGAGATGTGGGAACGAGGCAGCAAGGCCGTAAGGCATCACTGCCCCACGCGATTGACGTATCAAGCTCCGTTCCCGCAGACTGTTTTCGAGGATTGAAAGTTTTCCGCATGCGATATGCAAACCGAGCACGAGCTTTCCTTACATCCAAACACTCACTCTCTCTGCGGTGCATTACTAGAAGCAGAAAACATCCACTCACCTCAAGACAATACTACTGTCAATACACCATGGCCGACATCACCCACCCAACGATTCAAGACGGCTGGTTCCGGGAAATCAGCGACATGTGGCCTGGCCAAGCCATGACCCTCAAAGTCAACCAAATCATTCACCACGAGAAGAGCCAGTACCAAGACGTCCTCATCTTCGAATCAAGCGACTACGGCATGGTTCTAGTCCTTGACAACGTGATCCAATGCACCGAGCGCGACGAATTCTCTTACCAGGAGATGATCGCCCATTTAGGCATGTTTGCGCACCCGAACCCTAAGCGCGTACTTGTAATCGGCGGTGGGGACGGCGGAGTGCTGCGGGAGGTGGTGAAGCATGAGTGCGTCGAGGAGGCTGTGTTGTGCGATATCGACGAGGCGGTGATTCGGCTGAGCAAGAAGTATCTGCCAGGCATGAGTGTCGGCTTCCAGCACCCGAATGTCAAGGTGCATGTGGGTGATGGCTTCAAGTTTTTGGAGGACAAGAAGGACACCTTCGACGTCATCATCACCGACTCGTCGGATCCGGAGGGACCGGCGGAGAGTCTGTTTCAGAAGCCGTACTTCCAACTGCTGCATGGCGCGTTGAGGGAAGGCGGTGTCATCACCACGCAAGGTTGTAAGCCCTCTCTGAAGCCCGCTGTACAATGTTACGGTTGGCTCCATGATTGATATGCTGACTCAAGTTCTAGCTGAGAACCCGTGGCTACACATGAAGTTGATTACGGAGTTGAAGAAGTCCTGCAAGGAAGTCTTCCCGGTTGCTGAGTATGCGTGGACGACGATTCCAACGTATCCGTCTGGACAAATTGGCTTTATGATTTGCTGCAAGGACGCCAGCCGAAACGTGAAGAAGCCGTTGCGGTCGCTCAGTCCGGAGGAGGAAGACCAGCAGTTCAAGTACTACAGCAAGCAGGTGCATGAGGCGGCCTTCGTGTTGCCGAAATTTGCAGAGAAGGCGTTGCGGTGAACCGGGTCCTCTGGCGAGCATGCGGCATTTGGTAGAGTCTAAAAGTAAGGATACCCAGCGTGGCGTTGCGGAAGGATAGGCATGGTTAGAGTTCATACTGAACCGAGCAAAAGCAGTCAGCCTTCGGGGCTACCATCACGGGATGGAGAAAATATCTGCTTGTAAAGGTGCTTCAGCCAGCTATGGTACAAACATTACAGCTCATCGCATACACCCTGTACCCGCTTGCGCCAAGTCACTTGCGGCCAATCATCAGAATTTTGTCCGCCACGTATCTCGCCAGGTGCCCAAACGCATCCTGAGCGTGATTTTGCAAGCAGGTCGAAGAAGGTATGTGGGTATCGCTAGGTAGTGCTCCTGTTCATCGCCGCGTCTTCTGAGCGCCGCTAACCGGGCGCTTAATACTTGAGAATGATGTAGAGGGCATGGATGATCTGGAGACGCGTCAGTACGCGCCAAATGAGCACCTGAGTTGTTTATTGTGCTTACACCTGGGATGTAACCCAGAATCGTCAAGAGGATGTTGATGAGGAGGTCGGCGCCGCAGCCACGCTCGAGGAAGACGCCGAGAGGTGGGAGGAGGATGGCGACGATGATCTTGATGATGTCGCTGCAGTCTTCGTTAGCTGCTGGTCAACCAGGGGCGCGCATGTAACGAGATGTCTGCGGTTCTACCGCAGACTCCCGAGAAGGGCATTGTTGCGCTGAGAGGGAGGAAGGATGGATTGCTTACCTTCCGGTGAAAGGCATGGTTGCGGTATCTGGATTGGAAAGTGGATGCGAGCCTTGTGTATCGATATGGGACTTTGTGGACTACTGTCAATTGCTTGCAGATGGTGACTGGCGTGTTATTTGCGTCTCAAAACTGCGAACTTGGGCAGGGCAAGTCAAACGTTTATGAATGCGGTTTCCCCGGCAAAGTGACGTAAACCGCTAAGCCTTCCTTTCCTTGGCTGCGACGCTGGTCACACAGACGCCTCCGTGGACTTAGCACAGAGTTAGATGGGCTATCATTGGCTTGCTGGAAAGAACGTTTCGCAAGCCTCTCCTCCAACCTTTCCTAACGATGCTGGCCACATGATGCACCGGTTTCAGCAAAGGCATAGCTCTACACGCAGGACGGCAGACGCGCGCTGCTGCTTGCTGCGCCACATTCACCGCGTTTCGCTTCACATGTGCCTGCAGATCATGTATGCATTCGTAGAACACAGCCACAGATCGCCACTTCCAGTGGTCGATCAAACGTCCGCTGGACCACGGCGGGTCGAACAATCTCCACTGACGTGTGGCGTTCGTTACGAAGGTGCCTAAGCAGCAGCCTCACGCCGTGCGCTCAGCTGCTTACAAATGGCCGAGATCTGACCAGGAATGTATGGCATGATGCAGTCAAGGAACAGAGTGACATGGACATAGCCCCGGGAATGGTTCACGGCACACCAAGTGTCGTACTTGGCTGCATCCGTTCGTGAAGCTTGAGCTTGCTACAGGCATATCAATTTGAGGCTGAACAACTGATTGGACTTCAAACCTTCGCACTTCGATGTTTTACCACGTTTAGCAACTCGGCAATACTCACCATGCCGGCCTACCTGGTCTGCGCCCAGTTGCTGTGGAGCTTACACGTCGTCCTGCACACAACTCGTTTTGTCATCGGTACTTGGATAGTGTACCGCTTTCGCCGAACCGCCAGGTCCTGATCGCGCATGCGCTTCCTACTTCGTCGCTTTCGCTTGCGCATCCCTGTAAGTTTCGGTTACTGGCGACAGAACGATTGACCTCTCCAGCACATTCGTGCAGCGCACCCTACTTCCTCCATGGGTATAACTTATTCCACTCATCGTCGCTGTATGCTCCAGTGTCTGAGTTCCATTCTTCGTCGTCGCTAGCGCCGTGAGCACGGTACCCATAAGCTCCCCTGTCGTGCTCATCGTCACTCGCTAGCTCGTCGTCAGGGTAGTCGGCGCCGTAAAAGTCCTCAGCGTTGGAGTCAGCATCGTCAGTATCATATTCTGCATCACTGATCTGCTCGTCGATGTACTGTTCCCAGACAGCCTGGTCTTCGTCGGTGATGACGAGGTAGCCGACATTGCCATTGTCCAAGTTGATAATGCTGCTGACATCCCCATCTGGTGCCAAAGTATACGTGTCGAAGACGAAGTCGGCATGTGAGTCTACATCCATAATTTCATCATCCCGGATCCGGGGCTCAGGATTAGAGGCTATCGCATGAGTCATATCTCGCCTTCGACCAGCGAACCTTGGAACCACAGTCACCGTCGGCCTGGTCACCTTTGGCAACTCGTGAAGCGCAAAAGACTGGAGGTTTGTTGCAATCTTATGTAGATCCTCCTGAGTCGCGCCATCTTTGGCATCCTGGTTTGCGGTGAACTTTGGTTGAGCGCCAGAGACTGCTAAGCCCTTGCTTGGTCGCTTGAGAGGCTGCATTTCCGTTGGTAGCGGCGTAGTGGCAGACTCTGCGTCCGCGGGTACAGCCAGTTGTGGCTGCCGGTCAACTGAAGCGACGGGTAGCTGCTCAAAGGTGGCGAGCTGTGTAAGCTTGGTTGCGCCATCATCTAGCCGCTGACCCACAGTCGTCTCGCTCCTAGTTATGGTGATCGCATCCTTATGAGACAGGTGGTAGACACGCTTCTGTCGCTTGCGCGGAGAGTCACTTGCATCTGTCGCAGCCGGGTCGTGGTGCCCCTTGTTGGCTTCATCTGGTGGCAAGGCACTGCTAGCAGTTGACCGGAGATTTGCAGGCTTGCCCTCCGTTCGAGACGCATGCTTCACCGCACCAAGCCTATATAGGACTTGATTGGCTCGCTGATTGAAGGTGAGGTTGTGACTGTTACTGTGCTCTACGACGAGCTCGTCTGGCGGTGCTTCGGTCCTCTTCCGCTTTATGCGTACTTGACGTGGTGCCAACATGGCAGACAACTTATCGTCAGAGTATGTCTCTTGCCGTATAGAGTGTGTCTTGCAGGCCGCCGACCGCAGCGCTCAGAGAGTATCGGCTCCACAAAGTTTTGGCGGCAAACGTTGGTGGAAGAAGGTGGTGTCAACAGCCGACGGAGCGCCAATCACCTCGAAGCTCCGCCAAGCCACGCGAGCCAAAGCTTGACATGCACCACCGACATTCACTCCTCGGTCAAGATTGGCCCGAGTCGCGGACGTTCCGATACCAAACACAGTTATCTTTACAGATGCTTGAGGCTGTGGAGCTCTGCTGGTATATCTGGCGTATGTTCCTGGTCACTAGCACCGTCTGAGCTTACTCATGGTTGCACTAACAGAAGCCCGTATCCTTCTCCGTGGACACGGCGCAAGTTTTGCCAGCTTCGGTTTAGTGGCGAAGGATCAATTGGAGTCGAAACCAGGGCGATGCTGTTGCTCCTTACTCGAACAAGCATCTAGTAGCCAACGTGCCCAGCGGGGCCCGCGTGCGAAGGTATGTCGGGTCTTGCCTGTGCTTCACGTAATTCGTCGTAGATGCGCCATCTGCGAAACGTTGGTACGCTTGAGCTGGGTATGCTGGCACAGCCATTCTACCCTCTCCCCCACCCAGTCGGCATACGTTCCCCTCATGCTACTAAGAATATAAGGTGGGAGAAGTCCATCCGCTGATTGCCTTTCCGTCATTACTCTCGCTCTTCATAGCTTGTACACCGCGTTGCAATTCTCATCCGCACCGTCACCATTGACAATGGCACCCAATCTACACCTGGCCCTGCTGCACGCTCGTGCATTGGGTTTCGCGGACACCAGCAACATAACGTGTGCTCGGCCTCAGTCTGGACTTGTGGGCGAACCTCTCACGCAGGGTGGGACCTTAACCCTCCACCAGCTCATGATTCTGATTGCAGCACCCTGCCTAGGCCTGACGATCCTCAGCACCGTGTTCCTTAGCTGGAAACACCTTCATCGGTACACGGCACCACAGGAGCAGCGGCAAATCCTACGCATCGTCAATCTTCCCGCTGCGTACGCCATTTTCCACTTCCTCGCCCTCTGCTTCTACCAGGATTACTTCTATATCGCGCCAATTTCCGAAGTCTACGAAGGCTTCGCAGTCGCCGCGCTTTTCTTACTCATGCTTGAGTATGCGTGTCCGGACGGCACAGACCGGGAGGCCTACTTCAACAAACTTCCGAATCAGGACAAGAAAGGCAACACTCTCCCCGGAGGGAGCTTGCAGTGGTTTCAAGTGGGTCTACTCCCATACGAGATTTACCTATTGACACTGACATGCATGATGCAGCGAACCTGGAGCAGCGTTCTACAGTATCCGCTGAGCAAGTTCCTGCTCATTGTCGTCCAAATTATCACTCAGTACTTTGGCGTCTACTGCGAGAACAGCTTCAGTCCGAAGCATGCCCATTTGTGGCTCGCCCTGCTCGATTTCTTGTTCGTCGGCGGAGCGCTGGGCGCCACCATCAACTTTTGCAGGCGACTGGCAAAGGAGAAAGCAGTTGATCCTATACACGGTGGCAGGTGGAAAGTGTATTCTTTCCTGGGCATCATCCTCTTTCAGATTCTGCAAGGCGTAAGTCTAGCTGAGTCACATAGTCACGAGGCCCGATGCTCACGCTGACTTTCAATCGGATCGTCTTTGGCATCCTGAATGGAAAGCTGTTCAGTCCTTCACCAAAAGCCACCTATAATGACATCAACTTCGGCATTCCCGCCTTCCTGACGTGCGTCGAAGCCGTCATCTTCTCGCTCATCTTCCAGTGGACCTTCCGTTCAAGAGAATACGCGCAGCGATCGGACCGCTACGGACAAGGACCAGCTCAGCGGACTCGGACCTGGAAAGCTATCTTAGACGCGCTCAATCTCTCGGACATCATCGCCGGCACAGTCGTGGCCTTTCAGCTCCTTTTCATTCGCGTATCAAGCCGGTACGGTGCCCGTTCCGGACCACGACGTGAGAAGGCTGTAGACGGCGGCGCAAGCATGGAGCCGCTCTCGCACCGCACTAAGGTGCGCGGGTACAGCAATGTGTCGGACTTTGATGATCAGCTCACTCCCCCCGAGGAGACCGGGTTTAACGGACCAAACGTGTACGCGCCGGCTGTGCCTCCAGCCGCACGAGACCCTTCGCCGTCAGCAGGAAATCGGATGTACAGATCGACCAACCTCGGTACCGAGACTGAATATCAGCCATTGACACGATCAAGAGAGCCAAGTCCAAGCGGTCTAGAGCAGCAGTATCCTCGGCAGATGGTCTGAGAGCTACGAGCTGACAGAGTGACGGTGTACAGCGCTGACGCTACAGCACAGAGTAGCGACAGGCGAAGTGAAAGACTCTTTGGACAACCAATCGTACAAACGCTACAAACGAGAACGCTCTCACATGACGCAGTAGGCAGACAGCCGTACATAGGACGTCCACAAAGCTCTATTGCTGTTCAGTCGGCTTCTGTGTGGCAGTATGCTTGACCTTACTCCTCGCAATTGCTTTCTTCAACGCCTCTAAGCGCTCTTCTGTGACTTTGACCGCATCGTCCATTTGTCGTTCGGTCATTCTCTCATCCTCAAGCTTTCGCACCATCTTCCGCGCATTCGAGGTCCTCTGCCGATCACGCTGCTCAGCAGAGGGTGCGTACAGATGATCGAGCCCGGCTCGATCTTCCAGCCAATCCCACAGCTCGCTCTCTTCCCGCCGCCAGATCTCCTCGTAAGCCGCAATTCTCGCGGGAGAACCGGAACCTGGGAAGCCAACACCTGTGCCGCCCCGCGGATAAGGAGGCAGAATCCAAGTATACACCAGCAGCACAAAGAGCACTGCGATGATGACCTGCGAGGTAACGAACGGTCGCACAATGGCGATGAAGGGGCCCAGGAGCTTGTGCAAGGGCTCAAGCATGCCCCAGTCTGCTGCTTTCTGGTCGGCTGTCACCGCGCTCTCGCGGGGTGTGTTCGCGGCGTCGCCATCCGACGTCTCCTTCCTGCCTTTCCGCTTGCCTTTCTTAGCGACGACTTTGGCGACAGACTTCAGAGATAGGGCGGCCTTCAAAGCAGCAACGAGAGACTTGCAGTACTCAATCTGGCCGGAGTTGGCACCCGCCTCAATTGGCCCTGCAGATTGTTAGCATGTATACAGTGATGTTGCTAGTGTCAGATCATACCCTTGAGCCAGCTCTTGCCGGTCCATTCGACCGTGCAAGTTGCCACAAGCCTTGTAGAGTTGCCCGGACCCCACATAAGGCAGTAGCGAGTCTTCGTAGAGAACACATTGCCGCTTGGCACATCCGGTGTCTGCGTGCTGCAGTCAATCGTCACAGCCTTCTCCATGTCAAACGCTAGCAGGGTGTTCGTCGTAATGCATTTGGTCTGCTTCGGTCCAACAGGTGCATTTAACGGCTTAATGTAGTCGAAGGTGATACTTTTGTGGTCATTGTCTAACCCGACTTTGTCATCCGGAAGGTTAAGCTCTCTCGATTTCTGGTCCTCAACGAGCCACTTCCGCATGAAGGCGCTCGACCCAGGACCGAACATCAACGAGTAGACCTTGCCGAGTGGGGCCGGTATTGTAGTGTCAGTGAGGGGCTTGTCGTAGTGCTCCGCACCGTCGCTGCACTCGGTTGGCGCATGCGTGGCCGGGCCGAGAAAGTCAGAAGTTATCACAGCACCAGCGACCGCAGCGTCCGTGGCTTCAGATGCTTTGGGCGGGGCGCCATTGACCACGGGAATGCCACTCACAGGCTGAGCCGATGTCTTTCTGCTCAAGGGTACATCGCCAATGTCACTGCCGGCAGTGCTTGCCGCAACGCCTCCGTCGACGAAACTTTGTGTCTCGCCATCATCGTCGTCCTCGTCGTACACTTCGTCTTCCGAGCCGTCTCCTGACTCGTCATCATCGTCGTGGGACGCATCTGGATCTATCACCTCGGTCTTATCGCCAGTGCCAGCATCATCCAGGGCGACACCGTTCAAAGAGCTCTTCAGGTTTGGATGGTTAATCTTCCAGATCCCAATAATGAGCTCGTACGTCGAATCTCGTGCTACAAAGCTTGCGAATGTGTTGCGCGCATGCAGAGTCTGGATTGAAATTGCATTCGGGAAGATGACGGCTGTGCTCCTCTTCTCCACGGAGACAATCTCATCGAAGCTCATGACGAGGTTCGTCACCCATCCGAAAATGTTGCTTGAAAAGCATATGTGACCTTCGGAGACGTAAAGCCTGCCGTGAACCAAGATATCCCTTTGCAAGGCTGCGCTGTAGTCTTCGATCAGGTAGTCGTCCTCAGGTACGCTTCGAAACAACTGGTGAAAGTCCTTGTTGCGCTTACTACTGGCTACGGCGAACCCGGTCAATCGGTGTCCTGGCCCGTTTGCGCCCGGATTGGAAAGCGCTGCAGACGAAGCCTGGATAGCCGCTGCTATCGTGTTGCCAGTTGCCTGCGTGTTGGCAGTCCCAGTGGTGGCAGAGCTAGCTCGATGTCTGCGCCCTCGACCACTGAATTTACTCTTCACACTACCAGATCGCTTCAAACTATCCACTTCGTTGCCTGACCGAGGTGGCGAGCCTTCGCCAAGTGCCAGACGATCGTTCGAAGCGATTGAGAGAGGCCGGCCTGTAGCCTGGCTTATCACATTCTGCAAGGGTTTCTCATACGCCACGGATACTGCACGTGCGGCTGCCTCCTCTTCCGCCTTCTGGTTAGACTCTCCATTCTGCGTGGGCGCATTCTGCTGCGACACATCGACAGTAGACGTCATTGGGCTGATATCTTTGTTGTCCGCAATGCCGAGATGGCTGAAGTTGAGGTCGCCGGTGCCAAGCGTGTCAACAGCTAGCTGCTTTTGCGTGCTATCTGCCTCGTCGGGCTTACTTTCTGCGCCCGGTATCACTTCTTCACCGTCAGCCTCATGCACTGCTTGTGTGCCAGGCTTGCTCTTATTTGGTGCGTTGATGTTGTTGCTAAGCTGATCTGCGGCAGTCTTCGCAGCAGTGAAAAACGAGCTGAAGAAGCCTGATGCGCTCGTCGGCTGTGTCAGTGTACCGCCTGGCGTTTTGGCCTCCTCGAGGGTGGGCGTCAGCGGTGCTGGGATGGCATTAGAGAGTTTGCTTGGGGCATTCCCGGATTGAGCTCGACGTCGCCTTATGCTCTCAACTGAACTGAGTGGTCGGTCTGGTAGAGTAGCCTGGCCCGCTAAGGTAACAGGCTTTCTGTTAGGGAACGTGGAAGCATCTGCGTAAGGGTCTGTAGGTGTGGGTGGTGTGACGGTTGTAGTAGGTGTGTCTACAAGGTTTGGCGGTGTAGCAGGTAGAGAGTCGGTGTTGATTCGGCCGCGAGCCTTCTGCTTTGGCGTTTCCGGACGCTCGTCAAGTGTGGCGTCTTGGACCTGGCTTGGCTCAGAGGCAGCTTCTGGGGCAGGAGCTTGCTCCGGTCCAGGCCCTTCTGAAGGAGGAGGAGGTACGTTCTTTGTGACAGCGGGCACAGTGTCTGGATTCTGCGAACTGACGCTGCTTCTCCTACTCTTAGGGCGAAAGAGACCTCCCAGTCCGCCAGGACTGCTCCCGGGACCTTTTGTAGCGTCTAAGTCCCCGGCTGCTTGCTTCCGCGGAATCTTGAACGCTTCTCTTATCTTGCTAGCAGGAGACGCTGTACGACTGACGTCGTTGGTAAGCTGCGGGAAGGGCTCGGTATCGGTAGGCTCGACGATCGAAGGTATACTAATAGCAGGATCGGGAGCGTCTCCGTGTTCTTGTGAGTGCAGTACGTTGTCAACGGAAGCGACAGATTGCGTTTGTGGATTTAATTCCGGTGACGACAGGGTGAGATATCCAAGGTGGGATTGATGCGGTGAGAGCGTAGGGCGAACTGGTTGCCTAGTCGTAAATTCCTCAAGTCAACAATGCTTTCCAGAGTTCGGCGGTAAGAAGAATTGAAGTTAGATGTACGACAGCATGAACGAGCTGTTATAGACCAAGACTTTACTGCCGGACAGCGTCGCACAATGGCGGACAGCCGCAGAATGTACAACGCAAAGCGAGGCTGATGTCAGGCCAGGGTGTCCGAGCGGAAAGTTGGCGCAACAGCCCACGCATGCACCTTGCGGCTCGTCCCGTCATTGCACACTCCTCAAGCAGCAGGTGTAACCAAAGCATAAGTGGCCGACTGAGATATGTAGTAAAAGGAGACTCACCCTTCAACATCCGAGTTGTCATCAGTCAGAAGACTGCTGTGCCCACTGGCGCTCACCAATGAGGTTTCGGAACGGTTGCCAGTCATGCCAAGGCTATCATCGGCAGAGCCGCCAGATATGGCACTACCGCTGCGCTGAGGACCTGTAGACTCCTGTCTGGATCCTCGCTTCTTGCGCGGAATAAGGTTCGCTAGTCGTTTGGTGCCGGGTTCGTCAGCATCAGAGCGGCCAGCATCAACAGAGACACGTCGCGTTCGGTCCTTTAATTTGTCAATGACGCCCTCCACTGATGCACGCAGGCCGCCACCAGTCTCCTCCAGCGCATCGTCGTCGTCTGCAGAGCCGTTGCTGGTAGAGTTGGTTGAGGAGCTGGCTGTGCCTTTATTGCGCCTTAGACGGGCGAGGGGACCGCGTGGCGAAGACGTTCCGGTGTCCGCGGCGGCCATTTGCTGGTACGTCAGTTCAAGCCTAGCAACATCCGATGTAAGCAGTGCCGCTGCCACGATCCAAGTGGCTTAAGCGCTCATGGACCGATAGTATGCCATGTGGCTCTTAAAGCTTATCAATGACCGTTGTTTGGGGGAAAGGAGAGAGTTCGTAGGCTAGTAGCGCCGCGCCATCAGCAATTAGATTTTGGGACGACCGAAGATTGGCTCTATTCAGTTGCGGTCATGGCCAGTTTTCTTTCTTCTCGTACCAAACTCAATGACGGTCGGGTTGTTGTCGTCAGCTGCGCAATGCATGTAAAGTACGTCACGCGGTGACAGCCACATGGTTCGGCGTGGAGAGAGCTTCGTGTGAAACCTTGGAGGCGGACCGTCCCTTCCCTCCAACTGGAGCTTGCCGAGATTGACACGTGATTTGTGGTGATTTCGTCGCCTTCGCGCGTTGTACCGGTGTCCGTAGTCGCAATTATTGTGTAGACGACATATAGTATGGCCGAAACAGCACCTTTGACTGCCGTCCGTACTTTGCTCACGACTCAGGTGCAAGGGTAGTTGCTAACACGATGCTTAGGCTCACGCCCACGCTCGCAAGGCAGCCGAGGAGACCGAACAAGTCCATTGGGCTGTAGCGGCAGACGAGCATCAGAGCGCAGCTGTAGACTTCTCGCGAGCCGCACGGACGACGAGTGATGGCGAAGTATGCCGCAGTAACGCTATGCCCGGGCACTGTCTAATGCTGTGGCGAAGGCCTTGCGCGTATTACGACTACTAGAAGCACAGCATCAAAAGCTCGCACAGATCCTTCGATCCCAAGACAAGCCCGACGTGATAGAGACGGTTGTACACGATTCACCAGCCGCCAACGCATCGTCCAGGTTACTCAAACATGAAGTCACGACCTCATCTTCCCCAATCGCTGCCCGGAGTAGGCCAGGATCAACCACTTCCGCACTTGCGACTGCTCGGTTCGACAGCCGCGCTAGGGATGCCTCTCCATCACTGGCCCGTGAGATAGCGTCTCGGCGCGGTATCCCGCAACAGAGCCGAAACCAACCTTCAGCGGCAGCTCAGGCACGCGCCGGACAGCTTTCGCCCGAGTCGCGTCGTTCATCACGAAGTAATGCGGGGACTAAGATACCTCCATCGATCGTAGACAGCCAAGTAGCCCGAGAGCAAGCCAAGAGGGCAAACAAGGCTGCCGATGATGATGCTTTTGCGAAGTTTTACAGCAATCTTACGACAGGCACAATGTCCAAGCTGTCTTCTGCCCTCGCGTATGCCGGCTTACCCCTGAATGCCGACGAGCTCAGCCCGGAAGCAACTAAGTTGAAGAAACAGACAGTCACAGCAACTCACGAACCCGACGTTAAGCAAATCTTCTCCCCCGCAGCATTGAACGCGATCGAAGAGCAACACCGTCAACGTGGCACTTTTGGTCGTGGCTTTAATCCTGCAGAGAGCTTCTACGTCGTACCCCCAACCGGCATGACAACGTCTTTCGCCGAGATGGCGCGAAGGCGTGGCGGTGACGATGATGACGAAGAAGACTTTGTTGACGCGCGAGAAGCGGTAGGACCTCCGTCACCTAATCTGACTCGATCAATACAAGCCGCTCGTGGCGCCTTTGGCAAGGCACGAACGCACGAAGAACTTGAGCTTGAGAACAGCACGCTGAAGCATACGCTAGAACAGCTGGCAGTGCGCCTGGCGAACTTCGAAGCCCACGCGCAAGATGCATCAATGGCCGCGCTTACACAGAGTATGGCTAACCTGAAACAACCGACTCTTGCACCGGACGCGGCCACTGCTGAGAGAATGCGCCAGCTGGAGCACCAGCTTGAGACAGGAGCGGAGGAAAGGGAAAAGCTGCAAGAGGAAATCAAAAAGCAGTCAAGGGAGCTGAAGAAGTGGAGCTCGAGCTATGAGAAGTTGGTGAAAAGCGCTAAATCGAGACAGAAGGCCAGAGACGCTGCTGACAAGAGTAATGAGGAGACCGAGCAGCCTAAGCCGGAGTAGACCGCTGGAATGTTCGCAAATAATGTGAACGAAACTTTAGCTCCTGCTTTATCCATCTGCTAGAGGCGACCAGGCCCGCATGCGGACGTATGGCACGGTTAATCATCATTGACTGTGGCATACAATACTTTCATGCAATCACCGTGGCATCAGAGGCAACCATGATCACCGCCTGCCAGGACGCTTTGGTCTTGAAAAGCCGCCACTCGCTTTGCTTTCCGTTGCGCCCTCGTCTTGTGCTGCCGCGGCCTGCTCGCCACCTAAAACGTCTGGTGTAAGCTCGCTCGGCTCTGTAGCCTCTAGTGACCGTGCGATAGTGAGGCCGGCGTCGCGCTCGGCTACTATCCTCGTCCACGACTTGCCTGTGGAATAGACCATGCGCTCCTTGATCTTCGAGCTGGAAGGGCAAGTATAGATGAACAGAATGTGCAGTTCTGCTCGACTCCCTGACATTGTAGAGTAAAAGCTGTATCGTGGCTCGCTTGCCGTGATGGTCTTGCTCACGTCTTCCGGAGAGAGTGATTCGGTGGTTGATTCCAGCGTAAGCACCTCGTTTGGCAGCTCGTACTTTAGCTGCACAAGCGTACCTTTGCACTCGGCTCCTTTTAGGGATGCCAAGGCTCCGATGACGCCTTCGCCAGTCTTCACGTCCATCCTACTACTAACGTGCCCTCTCCTCCCCGCGGTGCCCATGCTTTCAGCAGCTTCAGCATCCTTGACGCCTTTCAGTCCGCTCTCCTCCTCTGTCAGAGGCGCATCAAGCGCAGTGTGGGCTTCATGCTTGGCCCAGCCCTCCTTGGTGAGCTCTTCTTTCTCCGTGGTAAAGATCTGCTGTCGGAAACGCTCCAGGCCTAATTCTCTTACAAGTGTGAGTCTTGTTGACGCAAAGAGCATCTTCTGCCGTACTGGCGCGGCATTAGGGACATATGTGATCGCCGCGTAGCCATCTGCTGCATCAGGATGTGTCTTCAGCAGCACATATGCTGCTTGTGTGGGGGTCAGGTGACTTTGTAGATGATCGAGATCATCGTCAAATGTTGAGCTCTTGGCGGAGACGGTGATGATGGGCACCAGTCGTTCTTTCTCGATACCTGCCACAATAGCTCGTTGTTGTGATGAAGAGACGAGCGCGTTGAAGGCATTATGTAGCTCTTGTGAAGCAGTGATACCGGATTGCATGTTTGCTATGACCAGTTGAGGTTGGTGTGCCTTCGGGCTCTGATGCAATGAGATGCCGAAACTCGGCTTGCCGAAGAGCAGAGACGCTTCTCCATTTCAACTAGACGTTCGCTAGATATTGTGCTCAGCTGACAGCAAGGTGAGCTTAAGCTACGCGCAGTCGCACGTGTTCTAAGTTTGGCTCTCGTGCGTCTCGTTTTATGAGAGTTAGAATTATCAATTCGTCCTCCTCTAAACAGCATTCCATCTCTCCGAGGTAGATCATCAAGACCAGCTCCTCTCCTCAAACTGCTCTTCCTTCCGCTTACTTCCATTGACCTAATCTTACAAGAGAGCGAGGTGACTCTATTTCACGTGAGAAACGCCTCGCCGAGGTTCGCCTAAACGAACAAGAGCGTTCTCGGATATAATGGACTTCATAGTAGGCTCCTTTAATCACGACCTCTACACTCTCCACTTCGAACGATCAACTCACAAGCTCTCTATACTCCGCCAGACACCAGCCATTGGAGGCCACTCTTGGCTCTCTCTCTCGGCCAAGAAGGACTTCCTCTATTGCACCGCTTGGACCAAGCCACGGCCATCGATAGCTGCCTACCGTATCGATCGCTCTGGCCGTGAGATCCACTTTCTAAACGCGAAACACATCAATGCACTGAGCGGCTACGTATGCTGTTCCGCAACCCACGTTTACTCCGTGGGTGGGCCTACAGGGGAGGCCTTCCGAATTGCCGCCGATGGCTCGATAGGCGAATTGGTTCAGGAGCTCAGTTTCATCGAGCCGGAAGGCGTGAATGTGTCAGAGCAGCGAGGTGCCGTGCCACACGGCGATTTTGGCGGCTTGAGGCATGGTGCTCATAGTGTAGATCTGTCACCCGACGGGCGGAGTTTGTACGTGGCGGATATTGGTCGGAATTGTATCTGGACTTTCTCGATAGACCCTAGTACTGCGTCTGGACGAGGTATCATGGAGCCGCCGTTGAAGTTGGCAATGAAACATATGTCACCCAGACCACACGATGGGCCTCGACATACATGGCCGCATCCCAATGGCAGAGTGTTGTACAGCCTTCAAGAGCACACCAGTATCGTCGATCTGTTTGCTGTACATGAAGACGGCGTAACACTGCAGCATATCACGGGCGTGAAGATCATTCCTACTGACAGAGATCCGAAGGATTACTGGGCGGACGAAGTCCGTTTGTCTGCCGGCCCTGAAAAGCGACAACCAATATATATGTACGCCTCGACTCGTGGACTCACGGCCTCAACAAAGGGTTATGTGGCGGTCTTCAAGCTCAGAACAGACGGAACACTCGACAGTGAGCAAGCGATCTGCATCTGGGAAACTCCGACCAGTGGCGGCATCGCTAACGCCATTGAGCCCGCGCCGTGGCAGGCAGGCCAGAGGGAAGGCGAAATGGAGTACCTGGCGATGACCGACAGTGAGGAAGGCTGGGTTTTTATGCTGGGCTTCGATGGCAAGGAGATAAAGGAGGTGTCAAGGCTCAATCTTGGAAAGACGGATGACGGCGCAGTCGTCAAAGCGGCCACAGCTGTGTGGTTGTGAATGAGGTCCGGTAAGATGTGTCTTGTGGGCCATCCGGACCCTTCGGGCTGAAGTGCGCGTCTGGGTCTATGCTGCGCGAGTCCGCATGCGAGCATCTTGAGCGTACTGTGTGGGCCGTGGTAGTTCGGTAGATATCCGGCAGAGTCATAGCAGCTTATGCGATCAGGAAAGGTGCACTTACTCGTGTCAGCGAGTTACAGTCGGACAAAAGTCGTCCCCGCCCGATGCGGAGCTGACTCCGTCGGGCATCAGACGTTCTTGACATGCCGTTGCTGCGATCATCCTCAACGAGTCATCGTGGATCAGGGGCGGCTGCTTGCAAATCACGATGAGGATTCACGGACGTGCTGATCGCTTGGCTCTTGTGGCCTTCACAGTCACCAACACCCTACGGCATCCCACGGCATCCCACAGCCTTAACACCGGATCTAGATCGTTCGACAGATGATGTGATGCACTCTCAGCCATCAGCACATTTCGCACTGGACTGGCGAAGGGCGCGCAGGCATGCTTGGACGTACCTTTTGGTCGCATGGAGTATTGAAGATTACATCCATGACTCACGTAGGTGCCATTCCTCATGCAGTCACCTCGTACAATAGCTTAGAAACACAACTCTCTCAACGACGGGCTAAGCTTCCACATCGGGCTTACTCTTAACACCGAAACTCCCCTATATGTTTACGATAGCACTGTCGTTACACGAAGCACCGCTTTCGATCGTTCGCCGTTGCATTTCCCATTTACAACATCGAAATCCCATAATGTCTGCTATCTTGCGTGATACGCCGTTTGGGCAGGCGCTCCGCTACTTCACAGGTGACTCGATATTGAAGTATCCCGAGGAGGAACCGAACTTTGACGTCTCCAAACATCTACGCAACACAGCTCCCTCCGGAGCTGTTAGCACGAATCAAAGTCAAATTGATCTTGACCAAGAAGACCTGGAGAAGGATCCAACAGATGTAGAAAAAGGGAGCAACATCGACGATGTTTTGCCAGACTCGACTGCTGTAGCATCTGCACATCATCATCATGATGGAGAGTCTCTAAAGGCCGACACAGTGACGTGGTACAGCGACACCGACCCTGAGAACCCTCAGAACTGGACGACACAACGCAAAGCTTCTTCGTTCCTTCTCATCTGTCTCCTAACCTTCGCCAGTAAGTGCGTTCGACATCGAACGTCGACCGTTCTGTCACTGATAAAGTCAAGTCTACAGCTGCTCCTCGATCATTACCCCAGCAGAGTTCACCTTCCGAACACAATGGGGTGTCTCACCACAAGCCTCGTTACTGGTCCTGTCAATGGTAGTGATACAGCGGGCTTCTTCTGGCTGACTGTCTGCTGACAAGCTGCCAGTATGTCCTCGGATATGGTTGTGGACCCATGATATTTGCACCTCTCAGCGAGGTACCTATGCTGGGTAGAAACACGCCGTACATCGTCTCCTTCGCGATGTTTTTCATCATGACCATTCCTTGCGCGACTGTAACGAACTATCCGGGGCTGGTGGTCTGTCGCTTTTTCCAAGGCTTCTTTGGCGGGCCCGTGCTGGCTACAGGAGGAGCATCAGCTGGTGACATCTTCCACTTCTGGGCGGTGCCCTATGGCATGGCGATGTGGGCATGTGCTGGCTGTAAGTCTACTACATCCGGCTACGTCCACAAAGTTATACTGACAGCGGTGCAGACAGCGGACCGGCTCTTGGTCCGGTGATGAGCGTTTTCGCTATCGAGGAGCGCACGTGGCGATGGTCCATGTATGAGACTCTCATCATCTCTGGAGTTACGTTCATCTTGATGTTCTTCCTCTTGCCGGAGACGAATCCCGAAACAATCCTGCTTCGACGAGCTCAACGTCTGCGAAGAATTACGGGCCGCGATGATTTACTGTCAGAGACGGAGAAGCGCGACGGTCACTTGACGTGGCAACTTATCAGCAATAAGTACATCATCATGCCGTTCAAGATCCCACTGCTTGATCCCGCCATCGGTAAGTGGAGCGTCAGTGGCGTTAGTGGCTACTGATACTGTTACTGACGGCTTTGTAGGCTTTATCCATCTTTACATTGGCTTAATTTACGGCATTTATGTAAGGTTCAGCAGCATGCGTGAGATGTGCTTAGTGGCTGACTTTGTTAACAGTACTCGTTCTTCGAAGCATTCCCGGTTGCTTATCTCGAAGTCTACGGCTTCTCCATACAGTCCATGAGCATTGTCTTCCTGACCATCGGCATTGGTGCGTGATTGATGCGCATGAGCCTCACTGCTGTCAAGACCTCGCTAACGTTTCCACTATCCGCCTTGTAGGAGCCGCTCTTGCAGCTTTCTTGTACATTGCGCTCGTCTACTTCATTTACGAACCATACACCAAAAAGAACGGAATCGGACATCCAGAATACCGTCTCGTACCGGGCCTTGTTTCGGCCTCGCTGCTGCCCATTGGGCTGTTCTTGTTCGGCTGGGTAAGGAAAGAAAGTCCATGCGACGAATACTGCGATACTGACTACTCTGATCAGACTGCCCGCCCAGGCATCAACTGGGCTGTACCTACGCTTGGCGTCTTGATTTTCGCATCAACATCTTTCGTCGTAAGTTCGGCTTCCATTTACAACATCAAACGCAGTCTAACTGTGTCGTAGCTCATCCAAGTGATCTTTGTCTACCTTCCTACAAGCTATCCGCGATATGCCGCGAGCATCTTTGCTGGTAACAGTAAGCATTGCATACTGTATGTTCACCAAATCCACCTACTGATGTCGACCCAGATCTCCTCCGTAGCGTCATCGCGTGCTGCGCAATCCATTGGTCCCTACCGCTCTACGCGAACCTGGGTATTGGGCGTGGCGTCAGTGTTGTAGGAGGGATATGCGCAGGCTGCTTAATCCCGCTCGTCGCGCTGTGGCACTACGGTCCGACACTGCGAGCAAAGAGCAGATTTGCCGACACTTATTGAGACCAGACGATGTCTTTCTGCTGCGTCACGAGCGAATAGATGATAGAGCGATAAAGGGTTCCCATTGTGGTGTTGGCAGTCCTCATTCACAACCTTGGGGCAATGTAGCATAGACATAGAAACTTTCTAGACCATTTGAAGAGGACGCTCTTTGTCCCGACTGGGATGGCAGGATGGCTTTCACCCGCTCATCTATAGGCCTGCCACGTCTTCTTACCATGCTTACCGGGCACTCGGCAAGCTGACCAACCTCAACCGCAGACCCTTGTGGTAGAGGTACGGTCGCTCACGGACACCCAACCTCCACGCCACCCTGCCCTTCGCCTTCTTCATCGCTGCCAAATCGACCATCGCCTCCGTCCAGTTTACAAACGCTTTCTTCCGTTCCGAAGACTCTCAGCTTGTTGCCGTGGACGCGCCAGAAATCGCTCTGAAAACTTGGCACGCCGCCCGCAACCGTCAAATCGGACGCTGGGTCGTGGTATCTGTGCTTCAGATTCGTGGGGTCGTACGTGAACGGGTTCGTCGGATCGCTCTTGGTTGCGACCGTTGGATCGCCACGCCGCTTCCATGCTGCGCCAACGATAGACGGTGTGAAGCCGGCCTCTTGATCGCCGGTATCTACGACGCTATCTACGCCGTTCACAACCTTCGACGCAGTATCGGTTGACTCCGTGGGCATCGTTACGTTCAGGGACTTGAGCTTGTCCATGATATATGCTGAAGTGCCTTTTCTTGGCGAGTGACCGTTCGATTTGAAGCCTCCTGAACGCACAGCAGGTTGGGATGCCGTTTTCGATGCCATCTCTGGCACTTCCACGTACGCACCTTCGCGCTCAAGCTTGCTTGACAACTTTACAGCGATCTGAGCGGTCAGAAAGCTGTCATAGCCGGCCTCATGGAATGCTTCTACGGCTTCGTACTTGTCGTGCTGTGGATCAACTTCGATCTTCGGTACGCTCTCTGCGCTAAGCTGAGCAGCGATCTGCTCGAGCGATGAGACTGGGCTGATATCGCCGCAATTGTGGGTAGACATGTACTTCGTGTCGATGATGGTAGGCCAGAGACCGTGCAATTTACGCTGAAAAGCCTCAACGCTGTCAGGTAACTGTCCGATGAAGGTGCGATAGATGTATACCAGGTCGAGAAAGCAGTTGTGGCCTACAATGACGCGCGGATTGCCACGCAGAAGAGTCTGAGCGCGGTGGAACTGAGCGGAGAACTCGTCCATGTCGGCGAAGACCTGCTCGCCAGTGACTGGATCCCTAGCGCATTCGCGGAGATCTAATCGCGTAATGTCGCTGCCCAAAAGAGCCTCGACAACCCACCGGAAGCCTTTCTGACGGTTGATCCGCTCGTTAAGCTCGCGTTTTCGATCTGCCGCGACCTTGTCTTCGCGCTCTTTGTTGAAGCGTACGACCTGGACGAAGCCGGCTTTGCCCAGAGATACGAGGTCCGGATATTCTGCGCGTACCAATTGATGGACGAGGCGCTTCTCAAACCGACTAAGCCCGTCGGAAGCAGCGCCGTCTTCGTTACCTCCTTCGGCACCTATTGGGTTGATATTGATGTAGTCGTCTTTCGCAGTGTTGCTAGACTGCAGCCAGCCGTTGATTTCCGACCTGACGCGGTCTAGGAAGGCCAGCGACTCGGTTTCAGTAGGCTTGATCTGAATGTCAGCCATTGCAGACTTATCTTGCCGCTTAGCGTGCATCTCGCGAGCCTCCCGTGACTCATCGCGAGAGATATAAGGCACGCCGTGGTAAAATGGTCGGCTTATGTCGAAGCCGACTTTGAGCAGGAAGTCTACGGCCCCAGATTGGAAGGAGAAGATGCGCTCGACTTCCAGACCACGCTCTTGGATGAGGGGGCTGAGATCGACGTTGTACGGTTTGAGGATGTACTTGTTGTTCGCCACATCCTGATGGACGCAGGTGAAACCGAACTGCAGTATCTGGTACCGCTCGGCAGCCTCTTTGGTCTCTAGGTAGCGCTCTTGCAGGCTCGGCTTGCCAACTTCCCTGCGTACTCGCTTCGTAGGCACACCGGAGAGCTCGAGGTCAACGGCCACAAAATGAGCTTCGGATATGTCGGTCAGAATATCAAGCAGGAGCGGATAGAAGGAGACGTTGTGCACATCCATGTTGCGCCCATTAACACTTCGCCGGCCCACCGCGTGAGAAGACGGTGCTGGTGTTGGTTTGAAGAAGCTCCGGAGAAAAGTAGGTAGAACCTGCACGAGTGTGGAAAGAGAAGGACCAAGTGAAGAGATGTGGACCTGCCTCACCTGACCAACGCAACGCTGCAGAATTTTCCTGTGTGCTGCTAGCCGTGACACACGTGTGCCATACAAAGGAGTATGTAGTAGTCGCCTCTGGTGAGCAGATCGTGAAGCAGTAGGCATCCGAGGGTTTAATGCCGCCACTGCATCGGGCTTTGCAACGACGAGGCCGCAAGCTGGTAGCACTCGCTCTTCTCCAATGGATAGGAGTGCTCTGGGAAGCCGTTTGCAAAGGCGTTGCTGATGCGTAGCGAACGTTGCGTCGCGTGCTGCTCGTCATCGGCATAGTGCATGCAGCCCGATCACGCGGCGAACCTCGGCATTGACCGTACGATCCCAGCCATCAACCAGCAGCCTGCGGTCTTCATCCCTACTTACATGGTCGTGAACCCTTACTGCCATGGCTGCCGCAACGGAGACCTTGACCTACCAGGATGCGCTCGACAGCCAATATCTGTCCTCGTCACTCTCCAGCCTCTCCCGCTCCCGGTCCACCAATTCGCTCATCGTCCGGACATATAAGGAAGCTACACAGCTGTATCTCACCAAGCGCTTTAAGGAGGCATTAGAAACGCTCGAACTGATCATTAGCATCCCATCACTCTCGCATCGTAGTGGCGACGGCAATGGCGAAGCACAGCAGAACGGGCAAGCAGCTGCGCCTGTAGCGCAAAGCTCTAAGGGCACGAGGACGAAAGTGTGGGTCTTCTATCTGAGTTTGCTACACGCGATCATTGAGCTGGGTCCGGAAGAGGGCAAGCTCACTTTCGGCTCGACGAGATGGCGTGAGCTTGCGAACAAAGCTAGGGAAGGCAGTGTTTGGGAGGAGATTGTGCAAGCTGGTTATGGTGGTGTGGAGGGTGAGGTAGACGCAGACGTCGTCCTCAACTTGGCAACACTGCTACTTGGACACATGGCGACGCAGAAGCTGAACCAGCAGCGTTTGGAGTCATGGCTCGCTACCTGCGACGCCGTTGGCCCCGGATCGCACGTCAGTTTCGCAGATGGGACGAAGAGTCCCGTACCCAACGGTGCTTCCTCGACACCCAAAGGCCTTGCTACCAGGCTAAAGCTCTTGGAGCTGTATGCGCTACATGTCCTGCCTGCAAACGGCGAGTGGAGCTATGCGAAGGAGTTTATTGAGATGAGTGACTCGCTTGACGATGAGCGGAGGGAGGCATTCTTAACCGCCCTGCAGAGCCTGAGAGAAGAGAAAGACGGAACAGCGCAAAGAGAGCGTGATTTGTCCGAGCAGCGCGAGCGGGAAATGGAAGAACAGAGACAAGAGGAGGATGCGCGAAAGGCGGAGGAGGCTCGCCAGCAAGAAGAGAAGCGGAAGGCTCAGGAAAGCGAGCGGACTAAAGCGACACTCACAGACAACGAGAAGTCGAAGGCAAACTCGGCAACAAGCAGCACGACCGCAAAGCCAACAGCGAACGGCCAGCACACCAAGTCCGCCTCTCGGGCTGCCGCAAAAGCGCCGAGGAAGGCGCCGTCACCGCCACCAGGCCTTTACCGCCGAGCGTCTTCAGCTCTAAACAGCTTGCAGCAGATGGTGCTGCAGGCGAGTCGAAGCATGACCGGTAGCTCATTCGCTTTATTCCGCACGCTGATGTTTATGGCGGCCTTCATCATCCTAATCTCTCGGCGCGACTTGCGATTGAGGGTCCAGCGAGCGTTGGAGCAAGGTTGGGTGAAGGTTAAGAAGACGGCGGGCATGGCCGTTAAAGTGTCTTATATCTGAATTGTATACACCGATACCATCTGTCCGGGTTAGGGTCACAACGATTGCTATCCGAATGACTTCCATCCCCTCTCCTTCCAGAAAGCTTCCCGAGCGTTACACCCGTTTCTGTGGATGCTCCGTTCCTGCCGATCTTTGTGGCGGCGGCCCGAGGCTCTGGCTCTCGCAAGGTGCCCGTTACAAGGATCCCCCTTGTAACCCCTTGACCGATCCAAGATGACGATGATTCGTTCGGGTTTCACTGGTGCTGTGCGGGCTTTCCACGGTTTCTTCTCCACCTGCGCTGACAACCTCTCATCCCTCGCTGCAGATGCAGCCCCTTCTTCCGGGCAGCAACGTCGGTAGCAACTCTCTCCTGCGGTTTGCGTTTGCCAACAATGGACGCCTTCTCCTTCTCCTCCGAGATCATGGTCTCTCCGCCTGCGTCGGCCCAACGGCGGAAGAGTCCACCTCTTGCGTTCGCCCAGTCCTCTAATGATTCTCTCGCTCCTCTATATCTGCCGTCACGCGCACACGACAACCACGGTCCACAACCAGCACGATTGACGATGGGTCTGACAAGTCCTCAAGCCCCGGATAGCGAGCAAGGTCTTCAGGTGATTGTCGACCAGCAGAGCAATGCTATCCAGTTGCTCCACGAGGCTTTCGCAGCGGAGCGGCAGGTATGGAGCCTGGAGAAAGATCGACTGTATCAACGCATTGCAAGCCTGGAGAAGTTGTTGTTAAAAACCAGAGATCACTATAGGTACGCAAGTCGTGAGAACTATGGTGTCAGGCCAACCCGCTGACTTGCGCCACAGCCCTGCCAAATCACCCATTCTGTCACCATTGAGCGGAGCAAGTACGAGCAGCCACATCATTTCTCCACAAGCCAGAGCTGTGAGCAATGCTTCACGACTGCCCGTCATTGCGGAGGATGAAAACCTACCGCCGCTGTCAACTAGGCGTGACGGCGCACCATCTTCCATCGATTTGCCAGGCCGCCCAGCCGTGCCAAACCCAGAGCGGTCAAGCAGATCGCAAAGAGAGAGCAACATATCCTTCGACGATGACATTAAAGTCGAAGAGATTCCAATCTCGCCACCTAGTACTTCGAAAGTACTGTCACCGCCTCCAGCGAGCAATCTTGTGTTGGCTGGTCACACTCCGCTCAAAGCACCCAGGCCACCGACTCCACCACCGCAAAGCATGTTGATGGACGGCATGGAGGACACGCCCACGCGGCATAACACACATATCAACACCTACCTCGTCCAGAGTAATGACGAGGAGGAAGACGTCCCGCTTACAGGACCCCTGAGCATGCCAGAGCTGCCAAACAAGCCGGAAGATGGCAACTTTACACTAGAAGTGTTGTCTAAGAGGCTCGAACAAGTGGCCCAAAGTCCGGAAGACTGCAGGCCTACCATTTTCGCCCAGCCAAGTCCGGGCATGGTGTCGCCTACCGTAGAGCTAACGACGCAAGAGTCGCTCAAGGAAAGCTCATCGCAACCAGGAAGCTTGACAGCATCGGCTGCCGTGTCACCGACAGGAGCCCCCGCGCCGCCTCCACCATCACATGAAGTGAATGGCGTGAGGTTGAAGAAGAAGCCAAGCGTCAACTTTGGCGCGCCGTTCGGTCAGCTTGGCAGCTTTGGTGGGCGGAAGCTGTCTTGAGGGAGTATATTGAGGTCTATGAATTGACATTACCTTACTTTGCAGCAGGAGTAAGGAGCATCAAAACTCGTGGTCTGGCAGGTGGGGTGTACGAAGGCGCACACGCGGCAGGAACGAATAGCGTCAGAGATACCCCATTGTTGGCCGGCGAGCCGCGTAGTCACACACACTCATAGATACGTACTAGCTGGACAATTGGATGTCACTGGAGGACTCCTCCGGTCGGTTCACTACTCTTTCGGCGAAGCTGCCTATATCCGCCTATGTCCCTTGCTTCGATCGATTCCACTGTACATTCTTCATGCAAGCACTATATGCATGCACTACCACATACCTCCAGCGCGCGTGCCATTCAGCCTCTCCTGACTGGTTTCAAGCCTAGGTCCAACGTTGAGTGGCCAACTTGTGCTCCGCTGTATGCAGGTAGGATGTAGTACGCACTCTGGACTCTATCTGCACCTCACACAACCGGCCCAATACTATGGTGCTGATAGGTGTGGCAGGAGTCCCTCGCATACGGCGAACACGTTAGTTCTGCAATAAGTATGCCACCATGGTCTCTGCACTCGCTACACCATCTCCCACCAGCCCAGTCCACTTCTTTAGTTACCGCCTGGTCATCACTACAGTATCAAGAATTTGGATCATTACCGCCATTCTCGCATAAGACTAGCCAACATACTCTACAAACATGCAACTCAGCATCGGCGTACTGCTGCTGGCCACGATCTTTACCAGTAACATTCAGGCCAAGCCTCTTCCGGCCAACTTCTTTGAAGTTGAGCGTCGATGGTCACAAGGCCAGTCAGAGGTATGTAGTTTGGTAACAGCACTAAGCTGCTACGTCTCCGCCTGGATCCAGGACTTGGTCCGGAGGGTATGCGTTGTCCTCGCTCTGGAGCGGAAAGCAGTCTTATAAGTCATTTCTTGTAGACTGCGCTGTGATAAAGTGTGGACCTGGTGCTGACATGCTCGTCTGACAGGCTCAGATACACGCAACGCACCACATACGAGAAGCGTCGCCGGCATGGGCCGTCAATCGCGACCGGGAGGTGGACGTCGACGAGTTTCAGTTCACCACTGATGAGCGCACGATGCGGGAACGAAGTCGTTGGCGGGAACAACAACGGAAACGGATGAATCAGCTAGGCCTCCTGACGCGGGTGAAGGACGCCATAGCGAGGTCGATGCCAGCTCGCCGAGCCGGGACTGTGCAGGATGACTGGGAAGAGGAGGAAGCGCCTGTGCTAAAGCCAAGGAGAGGTATTCGGTACCTTGTCAGGTCATGATGTTGGAAAGGTCGGCGGAATGCTTTAGCACGTCTTGGAGCGGTGATGAGACAGACCGCCTCGCGGTTTAGTGGTATCGGCGTGGTTCGGCATTGACGGCTGGAGTGACATGTATGTGAATAGAAAGTCGAGCCTCGTTCTGGCGGACCTAGTTGGTACTAGATGCTTTACGGAATCTGCTTCATGCTCTAAACTCGTCACACATAAGGAGGCCGGATATGTATGCGTCCACTCGCTAGAAATATGATCGTTGTCGTTCGTGTGTACGTTGAGCTACGAGCACATACTTTGCTGGCTTCGCACACATTACTGCACGCACGCCGTACAGTTTTCGAAGCTCTGTAATCACACCACATTCACGGGCTAGTCTCCCCTCCACGTCCCAGCTGTAAGCCAGGCAATGGGATCTACACAAACACTGGTCTGTAGAGCTTGCACCGGGCGTCTCACAACAACAGTGCATGATTGACGAGTTCATTGCCGTATTGAGGGTGGAATCAGGGGCAGCATACCTTAGGTACGAGAGGGCAGAAGAGCGTCCCGGACGTTGAGAATTCGGGATGCGCCGGAACTCGGCAGCCGCCGCGTTCAGCACGCCAAGTACTTGGGTTTCCTTCGCCTGGAGACCGTGCTATACCTTAGGCAAGGAAACATTCATGTACGATAGCACGGCATTTGTACGACATGGCGACTGCATAAGCATATTCGAATATGCTCCTTCAGCAGCAGCACCAGTCTTTTGACGCTTGCGCCATAGACCATCTTGCACGAGATGACGGAGTAATGACTGTAGACCGCTTCGCCGTGCGCTCAACGCCCACACCGTCTCGCCGAACGTGGCATGGGCATACCTGCTTTTGCGGAACTCGGTTCGTGCCCGGGTTCGCCTGGGAAGGTACAGTCACTCTGCCACCCCCATCATTCCTGCCTCTCACCCCACGATGCTTGTCTCTTTCTGATCCCGTTCCTATACCTTACTTTGTTCCCTAACGATCTCTCTTCATCTTACAGCAGGTAGGAACGTAGCTTGACAGCGACCAGCACCTTCCTTCCAGTGCGGCGGATGAGCACGCATACACACGCGTATATTGAGCCCAGGTAAGCTTCACTCTTCAACACGCGCATGCGTTCACCTACACCTCACTGCCCATTCATTCTTGCTTTGCCTTGAATGTCCATGCCCAAGAACACCTTCACGGTCCAGGACTTGAGGGCTGCATTCGAGGCCAAGAGCAAAACCTCGCTCTTCCCTATCCTTCCACCAAGACCTCCTACACAAGACGCTATTCCGGTGACTAACAAGATGGCTTCGTACAAGGCCCAAGCACCCAAGATCTCCATCGACGCTGTCCTCGACCTTGCCAAGCCAACACAGTCAGCACCTGATCCTACCAGCGCCGCTCCCCTACAGCCTACTCCTCCGGCACTGAGCCCAACACCTGCCGTTAATACACCTGTCCCGGCACGGCCGAACTTCGCAACACGTCCTTCCTGGATTGGTCCACCCCGACCTGACCGTCCGGTGACCCCGGGTGTGCCGGCCATGAAGCAACCCGTTACCGTAGAGTATGCCTCACCAGGCCTGCAGCCGCCCGTCTATGTCTTCACGAGTCTCAGCGACCCGCAATGGAGCGAAGTGGAAATGGAACAGGAGAAAAAGGACGACGGCGAGTACCGCTTCTCTCAGACCTTTGCAGCCGAAGAAGGCGAGTATCAATATAAGTTCAGGCTTGGACCGGGCGATTGGTGGGCTTTGGATGATACCAAGCCTAGCGTGGACGACGGCATGGGCAATAAGAACAATTTATTGACAGTGAAAGCGCCGGCACCCGTCCAAGCAGCTCTGGCCGAGAAGGGCACAGGGCCGAATGACCGACTGAAGGCGCCGGCAACTGTGCAACCCGAAGCCACTGCACCGGTAACGTTGCCTCGAAATTTCGAGCAGTCTGCGCCAGCTGCACCAACACCCGCACAAGCACCGGTAGAGACTCCCAGACTGGCCAATCTATCACAGCCAGATGTTGAACCACCAAAACAGGATGCACAACCAAAGGCAGATCGTCCTACTGCCATCCAGCTACCGACAGCGGTGGCGCAGCCGGAGACTGTGGCTACTCCTGCACCTGCACCGCTCATGCCACACGAAGAAGCTTCGGCATCCGCTGGCGAGCCTCCGAAGTTCATCAGAGTGCCAGATGTGACCGTGACCACCTCGTCCACACTTGCGCAACAAGGACCGGTGACACCTGCTCCTGCACCGCTGATGAAGCATGAGTCTTTCTTTCCACAGTCCGCGGGTAGAGACCAGGATGATCAGGACGAGTGGGACGTCGATCATGGCGACGAGGATCTGAAACATGCGGCCCAGAGCGCGAAAGTTACCGAGCACCCGGTCAAGGAGGATAGACTGCCTGGCGCGAGGCAAGCCCAGCAGGAGAAGCAAGAAGAGAAGGAGGAGGAGGAGGAGGAGGAGGAGGAGGAGGAGGGGGATGATGACGACGATGTCCATCTTGACAGTCCTCTTCTGCGACACGAATCTATGACTCCAGATGCCATCGAGCAGACACAAGCACCACTCATGCGACACAAGTCGTCTGCCATAGGCGAACACCTCGATGAGCCGAATCATTACACGCGGTCAAGCGAGGAAAACCTTGTGGCCGAAGAAGCAGATCCAAACGACCCATCCCTCGAGAAGTTTCCGACAGACCAAGCTGGCATCTACCAGCACATACAGCGGTCTTGCACTGAACTCGACGCTGATGAAGGCGAGAAAGACCACGCCAGAGTCAACTCGCCTTCATCGCGCACCCAATCGCTACCGAGCGTGCAAGAAGACGATGAAGACGATGATCCTGACCAAGTGCGAGAGCAAGGGGGACCAGCGGCCACGAAAGAGACCGCCGGCGAACAAGTCGGCCCAGTGGCGTCAGAAGTGCCAGTCGTGATGGTAACGAAGCCGCAGGAGCCTCGACCAAGAGCGCCGATGACTCCGCCGATGACCCCCAAAGAGATCGAGACGGAGACCGAGCGCGTCGCCGAGGAGATTGTGGAGCTTGCAATCGTTGGAAAGGCTGTCGAGGAGACTGTAGCGCAGGCTACGGGCGAGCAAACCGAGAAGGATGAGACTCAGGAGGCCACTTTGCCAGGGTCCACGAAGCAGGCTGATACCGCGAAGCCGGCGCCTTCTGTTCTCCTGCACCCAATGGTCCTGTAAGTCTTGATGTTCGTGAGCTCATGCTTGGGGTGATGCTAACATAAGTGACAGGCTCGCTGTGCTGGGTGTTGCCACCGCGGTTGCAGCTGGCGTTTGGAAGATGGGCTATGCTTGAGAGACCGTCGAGGATGTACAGCATCGAGAAGCGCAACTCAACAGCGTAAATGGTTTGCTACGACGATGTACAAGATTTACGATGCAGAGCGATGCTTGATGTCTTTTACCTACGCATAGCGCTGGCGCTGGTCCTCCGGAAGTGACAGTATGGGAAAGGGGTTTGTTGACAATGTGTGCATATGGCTCCGATAGCATGTTCCCTACGTGGGAGATTCCCCATTCATATCCGAGACACTATCACATGGTTCGACATTCTCACGTGCTTCCCATGCGCGGAGAACGCCACTACAGCCCGCAGCCCTACGGCACGGCATGTCTAAGCGAAGCGCTAGCGATCACCACCTTCAGAAAGTAGAGAACCAAATCCATCATTCAACGTTCCCCCTCTACCAACGGTCCATTGAGGCTTCGCACCACACCGAGTTCCATCGACTATAGCGAAAAAGTCCGACAACTTCCCTGGAGCAGCGCCATATTGCAGGGCCGCTTTTGCCCCTTCCTTGCCTTACGAAACCGCATACGATCTATCACATAATACTACTATTGAGTGCTGCACTCTCGCCAACGGGAGATTATTTCGTCGTTAAGCTACCCTGTCCTTGCTTTACTGATACCAGCGGACTGTACCAAGTCGCCAGTTGGAAAGCATCGTGCCAATCCAGCGTAACGCTCTCGGCCGTTCCATAACCTGTCAATCATCGCAAGCATTTCCACGGCCAACACATCACGAGACAACCTGGCTTAAGGAAGGCACTAGTCTGCGGCTTGCGCCGCAGGTAACGCTTGGAGGAGAAGGTGGTGTGGGAGAGGAACAATTGGAGTTGTGAACGGCAGAAAGCAGCGCAACCTGCTGGTCTGGGCTGCACAACCCTGCAGTGTAGGGCGCGTGGTGTGGTAATGCAGGAGTCGAATGATGGACCCGCAGAGCCAATCTTTCACTCCGTACAGTAGCAACAACGACACGTGGCGGCTGCAGACCGATGTGGCGCGGATACAGCAGGTGCAAGCCGAGCACTCCGAGCGCATAGCACGCCTTGAGCGGAGGCAAGACGAGGACGCGCGGGTCAAGAGTGTATGGGGTAGCAGCTCGCCATTCCCAAGCGTGCTTAGTGGGACGCCGCAGCAGGGTGAGTTTGCCCGTACTTTCTCACCCTGGGAAGGAGACTGTGAGCTTACGTTCTGCCAGCACCCCTGCAACAGCCGCCTTCTGACGCTTTCCGCGGCTTCGACGACGAGGCAAACACCCTCATGAGCAGCTTGCACCTCGATGCCGAGGACGAGCCGCGAAGAGGTATGGGCGCCAACTCGCGTGCCAACAGCGTCCGCTTCGATGAGTCTGCTAATCAGAACCACTTCTCGCATTCGTCGAGGCCTTCGATGGACTTGGCGTCTCGCACCAGCAGTGGTTTCGGTGCTGGTTTGCAGATGAGCGAGCGCTCTTCTTCGCACAAGTCCGACGGGCGCGCTAGCTCGGCGCATTCGATGCGCTCTGCTGCTTCGGGCCGGGCTAATAGTCTCAACCTCGACACGGCGTATGGGCATGGCGACTCGAATCGCTCACCTCTTGATACGCCGGCACTTGCGCCTGGTCTGCTACTGCTCGGATCTGTGCCGGCTATTATCCGTTGTTGGATGAATACGAACTTCAAGCATGATGCTTTGCTATATGCGGCTGTCTGTACGGGCTCGTACAAGTCATACTTGGATGTGCGGCTGATTCAGAAGCTGGGGTTCGAGACCAGCATTCGGACTACGGAGAGCGACAGCACACAGACGGTCGAGCTGCCGGTATACTTCCCAGAAGCTGTACCGCACCCAGCATCATCGCGATCGAGCAGTCCAGCGCCGCAATTACCGACACTCACAGTCAACTTCCAGGTGGTGGAGCAAGTGTCCGACCATCACAGCAAGGCCATCCAAATCTTCATCGGCAGCGATGTGCTTCGAGCGCACAATGCGGATATTCTCTTCTCGTCAAGTAGTATAACTCTGTTCGACGACGATCGGAGTAAGCTTAGCATACCGCTGGTGCGGCCTGAGGACGAGGGTGCGTTCAACAGCCTGTACGTCGGTAGTGGCAAACCGCACACTCCCTCTGCTTCTGCAGAAGCGGTTATTGCGGTGAAAGAGCAGCCTTACCTGAATGGCTTTGGACAGGGTGGATCTGCAGTATCCGTCTCCTCAGCGGCAGCGAGTCCGCCGCCAGGCAAGTATCGCCCACCTGGTGCTATCGCCGCCGAAGCGAATAACCTCGAGTCCGCGAAAGCCGGCACCCCCGGCTCTGACACGAGCGACCCAAGGCCTGCGAGTCGTGCTTCCACCTCTTCGAGGCCGTCTCTAGCTCTGATCAACACTTCGTCAGACCTACCGGAGCAGGGTCCCTCCGATACCGCATCGCAAACTACACCCTTACGATCAGGCGGTAGTCCCGCAATCTGGGGCAATTGGCGGCGCGAAGGATCAACGCCCGTCACAACGCCGTCTCAGGCACCCGGACTCGATTGGGCAAGTGCAGGCAAGACGCGCGACGCGCAGTATCAGCGGAAAGAGAGCGGGATCAAGGTTCTCAAGCCCAAAAGCGCGAGTCGCACCTTCTCTACTGCTTCCACGCCCGCGGCTACCACCTCCAGTCCGGGAGACGGCAAAAGTCGCTTCTTCGACGAAGGTCGGCGGCGCAGTGGGCCGGATCATGCGAACGCTGTGCAGAAGTCTGCGCTCGTAGATGGTAAGAGGGAACAACAACCTCTCGCTGCGGCGGTTAGTCCGGGTGCAGCGACTGCGACTACGCCAGCGTCCGCTGCGGCTGTCGCTGCGGCGCCCAAGACGAAAGCCAACCCGATAGGAGGCGGTTCGGCTTTCTCTTGGTTGAACTCTGGCGGCGGGAATGGATCGAAGTGAATGGACCTTGTCGAGCAAAGAGGCTAACGTGTACGACTTGGCGCTTCCCCGAAGGACATCTTGTACGCTAGCATAGTGTATGCGATACGCGGCTATTGTTGCCTAGGCTCTTGGGCGGTCAACATTGTCAACGTGCATGTGAAGTGTGAATGTGAATGTGGGCTTCGGAGTTCCTCCGGCCACCAAACTCAGCCTTTCCATGGTATCCGTCGACATCCTCTGACGTTGAAGCTCTTTACACCCAATCTCACCCTCGCAATCGTATCGTTCCAAGGTAAACACTCTCATCATATTTTGTTCTTCACGACATTTCTTGTTCTCCTGACTTGAGCCGTCGCCGCCACACGCTCATCGAACAGCCCTGATGCCTTAGGCATTTTACTGTTCTTTACAAAGGTCAACCAGCAAACGGGCAATTCGCGTCTGGCTCAGCCTGGCACTCAGCCCCTTCACTCTTCGCCTGCGGCAAATCTTGGTATACCACGTACAAGACCAGTATTTACAGGGGGCGGTGTCCTTCTTGCCGCTGGGCGACACCAGAAAAGGCATAACCTCGGAGCTGCTCGCGGCAGAGCAGCTCACGTCACGACGGCCTCGCCTTTCGCTAAAAAGCGACGCCTGGCACCTTTCGACTCAGCATCAGACTCGTCGGTAGAGGCTCCCTTCGACACCCTACGCTTCAAATCCCACGCGAACTCTTCGCCTTCCAGCTCGCCGAAGCCGCCTTCTCCAACAACCAACTCCGACAGCAACAGCCAGGCGCCTTCACCCACTTCCTCCACCACCACACGGACCACCACCCCGCCACGTGCCTTCCCGCCGCACATACAGGACGAGGTGCTGCAGAGCAAGGAGTTTGCTGTGGCGAGTGACGGTGGGTCGAGTCCGAGCGGGCAGTTTGCGGCGGTGCATATCGATAGTGGGAGTATGTCCGGTAGTGAACATGGCGGCAACAGCAATGAGCGGAGGGACGTGAAGAGTCCGGATCATGTGTACGGCGTGAGATCTGCATCGCCGGCAAAGCGGAGTGCGGCGGATATGGAGGACATCAGATTAGATGCGAGTAGGGCACGTGAGCAGACGCAACAACCTGCTCCGGCGAATGTGGGCTTCGCACCGACGCGGGATGCGGCATCGACGGATTTGGATGAGCCTATGGCTGGGATGACGCCTGCGATGCATACGGACACAGATGAAACGGCTGCGAATAGCACTGCCCCTACTCAGCTGGGCACTTTGACCACCAATACCTCTGCTGCGAGCTCGCATTCTGATGCTCCTCCGCCTTACGAAGAGAGTAACGCCGTCCGTAAGGACACGCAGTACACTACCGCGGAGATTGATGCGCAGGTTGGCAAAGTACGAGAAGCTTGGAGTAAAGGTCCGGATGTTGGCGAGAAAGGCGTGGTCGTCTCGTGCAGGTGGCTCGGTCGTGTTCTGTCCCGCACCAGTGACGGCCTAAGGAGCAACGACTTTACGAAAGGGATGCGAGAAGGTCCGATTGGTCTCATTGATAATTCTGACATTGTGCCCGAAGGGGCCTTTGATCCACCGTTCCTTGCTGACCCGGAGGACCCTAAAGGCAACTTCATACCACTCAAACCTGGGCTGTCAATGGATCAGGATTATCAAGTACTGCCGGACTCTAGCTGGGGCTACGTGGTCAGCTGCTACGGTATGGCACCCGGCCAGAAGCAGATCAACCGTTACGCGAAAAATACAGCCGGACAAGATGCGGCCACCACCAACATTCAATATGAGATGTATCCGCCTACAATCACCATTCGAAAAGTACCACAGCCCACTCAGGAAGAGCAGCAGGCTGCGACACCAGACAAATCCAATGCCGAGAAGGCGGCGAGAAGACAACAAATGCAGCGGCAAGGTCAGCGTTCGGAGAGTGATGCACCCAAGCTGGTAACCGCACGTTCCAGCAAGATGCAAGACTTTCTGGTGCGTGCAAAGGAAGCTGCCGGTATCCCAAGAAACACCCAGGTGAGAGTATGGCGCCTGCTCAACGCTCAGAAAGTTGCAGTAGAGGCGCCGGATCATCACGAAGCGGGCGTACTTTCGCCGCCGCGATCGCCAGACATCTCTGCAAGTAAGTCTGCTCGAGACACCAAGAACGTGTTAGTCCTGCCCGAAGCCGATTTCAAGGCGATGGAGGTCGGTCGCGACCTTGAGCATGTCGATGTCAAGGATCAAACCATGAACAACAAGTACAACGGCAATAGCACTGTCGACATCTACGGACTGCATGAAGATACGGTCTTACTTCTCGAGGAGCAGATAGGCGGCCCGGCGGGTGGTGAATTCCAGTCTGATAACAAGAAGCGTACGAAGTTCTCGTTGCTCAACAGCAATAGCTCGCGGCCTGGATCAGCACCCGCTTCCGGTCGCGCAAGCCCTCAGCCCGGTGGCATGATCACGAGAGGTCGTGCGCGGCGGGACGGCAGAACTCGAGGAACAGTCGGGCTTAGTAATCTCGGCAATACCTGCTACATGAACTCTGCGCTGCAGTGCATTCGTAGTGTTGAGGAGTTGGCCATCTATTTCCTTGCTGACAGATACAAGGCCGAGATCAACTCTAACAACCCACTTGGTCATGGTGGCGTGATGGCCAAAAAGTACGCTGGCGTCTTGAATGGCATCTACGGCGACAATTCCAGCAGTACATTCTCTCCAAGTGACTTCAAGCGGACATTGGGCTCGCTCCAACCACTGTTCTCCGGCTACGGTCAACAGGACTCTCAGGAATTCCTAAGCTTTCTGGTGGATGCGCTCCACGAGGACCTCAATCGCATTCAGAAGAAGCCGTACACCGAGAATCCAGACTCGGATGACAAGACTGTGCGTGATCCGCAAGCCATCATCGAGCTTGGCGAGGTTTACCGTAAGAACCACCGAGCACGCAATGATTCAGTCTGCATGGATCTCTTCAGCGGCTTTTACAAGAACACTATGGAGTGTCCTGTCTGCGAGAAGGTCAGCATCACGTTTGATCCGTACTCCCTTGTGACGGTACAACTGCCGATCGAGAGCTCCTTCCAGCATACAGTGACCTTTGTGCCGCTCAATGGTCCTCCAGTCAACCACGCCATAGATACGGACAGGAACTCCACTATCAAGGCCCTGAAGCAGAGCATCGCAAGCAAGCATTCTGGCGTTTCCGCTGATCGTCTGTGGATGGCTGAAGTTTATGGTCAGCGAATCTATAAGGTCTTCGAGAACCATCAGACGCTGGCGGAGCTCAGCATTCAAGGGCACGATTACATCTTTGCTTTTGAGTTGGAAGACGTGCCGACGAACATCTCAGATCGTGCGCCGAGGAAAGCCTTCTCACACGGTAGCGACAAGATACCGGACATGGATGACCCGAAAGCGGAGCGCATGGCGGTGCCGGTCTTCTCTCGGCAGCGCAGTCGTTTCGGCAATACGTGGGAGATTACACTGCACCCGCTGTATATCCTGCTCACAAGAGAAGAGGCGAAGGACTTCGAGGTTATACTGAAAAAGTTGCTGATTGCTGTGTCGAAGCAGACCAGCAGGCCTATTCTTACAGAGTTCGACGACAGTGACCAAGTTGGTGAGCCTACGGTCAATGGCGAGTCCGAGAAGGAGGAGTCGGCCGGCGAGGACGTTGCGCAGGTCAGCGACCGCTCTGTGCCATCTGAAGACGGCTATGTTGAAGTATCGCTTGACAACGCAAGGGAAGACGGACAGTCCGAGCAGGTTACCAGTGCACCTGAGCCTCCACCCAAGGCTACTCCTATTCCGGCGCATTTTATGAGCCGCGATTACAGCATTGCGGAAGAGCTGCGGAATCACCTCTTCGCTGTCAATTATGCTAAGAGCGATGGCGGAATGTCGTGCGCGAGCATGCAAAGCTTTGTCGAGAAGACCGTGTCCAATATGTATAGCCGCGTGAAGCAGCCTCCACGACGGCCCAGCGTGCAGTCAACGTCCGAGGAGTCGACCACGAGCGTGGCTGCCGGGCATGCGGAATGCGAGGTTGAGGAAAGCGATGCCGACGACGATAACGACAAGCCAGATATCGTTATTGGTCAAGAAGATGCCTTGCACATGCCCACGCCGACAAGCGCTAATCCCGACAGTGGTAGCGACTTTCTGCCGGACGACCCAATCGAGGGTCGAGGTGGGCGGCGCCGTGTTCAGGGCAAGCAGGATAAATTCCGGCGCAAGCGGAAGCCTAGGCAGAAGACGTATGGCCGCGCAGACCGTCGAAACACCCAGAACAGGCCGGACAGTAGCGGCTCGCTGACGTCAACGCAGTCCAAGGGCACGTTGAACGGGCATGCAGACAATGACGATGAGCAGTACTACATCAAGCTGGGCGAAGCCATTGTGCTGGACTGGTACCCAGATGGGCTCAACGACCTGTTCGGTGGTGATCCGGAGGCGGAGAACCAGAAGCGTGGGTACTGGCTGTCTTCACGAGATGGCAGGGATCTCGACTTTGTACCTGACCCTGTTCTGCAAGCAAAGAAGCAGCAGCGCGCTGAGCGCAGAAAACATGGCGTCACTCTCGAGGACTGCTTCGTCGAGACTGGGAAACGTGAGATCTTGTCTGAGGACAACGCTTGGTACTGCAACCGTTGCAAGGAGATGCGGCAGGCGGCCAAGACGCTTGAGATCTGGACGATTCCGGATATACTGATTGTGCATCTGAAGCGCTTTGGTGGCAACCGAAGCTTCCGTGACAAGATCGATGTCATGGTCGACTACCCTATTGATGGTCTAGACATGACGGAGAAGATCGGTTTGAAAGAGGACGGCAAGGAGTATATCTATGATTTGTTTGCGGTCGACAACCACTACGGCGGCCTCGGTGGTGGCCACTACACTGCCCTGGCTAAGAACTTTTACGATGGGCAGTGGTACGACTATAACGGTGAGTACCGCTTCGCTGCCGATACTGCGGATCATTGCTAACAGCGCGACGTAGACTCGATATGCTCCAAAGCAGGCGATGCCAAGCTGCGCTCTGCCGCAGCCTACCTGCTCTTTTACCGCCGCCGCTCCGACAAGCCTCTCGGGCCCCAGTACCTACAGAATCTGATTATGGACGCTCGTAATCCACAACCGACCGATGTGACCGCCGAAGACGACGACGAGGACGAGTCGGGGGAAGCCAAGCTCGGCGGCCCAACCTCCTCACTGCATGGGTCGTCGAGCGCTTTACACGCAGCAGGAGCCGGCACGAACGGGATCCATCTCAGCCACGGCGGTGGTGGGGCTGGAGCCAGAGCCGACAGCAGTCTGACAACGAAGACGAGCCTGGCGAATAGTAGCGACGGCTCTAACGTGCCTAGACAGTTTGGCAGCCAAGGCGGTGACTGGGGCTTCCAGGGTCTTGACGAGGTGCCGGATACCGGGCTTGATGCGGAGCCCAGTACTGCGCTGCTGAATCAAACCGGGCACGCTTATGACGATGAGGACAACCTGAGCACAACTGCGGAACACGACTCTGCCATGGGAGGCGATGACAGCGGTTTCAGATCTTCGATGGAAGAAGATCCAGTCTACGGCCCGGACATGAACCCGTTGCTAGGGCGCGACGATGACTATGACATGCGAAGCCCGCCGCCACTGGAAAGTATCGAGCAAGAACACGACTTCTACGACGATCACGGCATGTATTCGAACGCGAATGAGCGGCCCAGTGAGCCATCGAATTTCGATGAGCTTCATGCGAATGCCTATGATGCCGAAGTCTCTCATGTGGAGAACGCCGACGCGGAGAGCCCGCCAGCGCATGACATTCGTCTCGAAGCGGAGGATGGGCACAAAAAGATGGAGTAGGTCTCCACCTACCTCTGTGCACCACACTGGGACGGCGTTCACGGCGAGAGACGAGCAGCTTAGTAGGCTTGTCGTTTACTGCACCCGTATCATATTGAGGCTTTGCGTCGACCATACTGATCTATCTGTTAGAGAATCCGGTTGGCTGGCAAAAAGCGAAGTGTTCGCGGCCTTCTTCCACCGGCAGTAGTAAGCACAAGCTGTGTGTCTAGCAAGTCGCACAGTCATCACCTTAACCTTTTGCGTCGAGAGTAGCTAATCCACCGTAACTGGGGCCGAGTGCGCAGCTCTAAGGCTAGTTTGAGTCCTGCCAACACCTTCGACCAGTGATGGCATGGTTGCAAATGGTCAGGCCATCCTCCAGGCGCAGGACCACAAGCCTTGTAGTGACGTGTCTTTCATCAGTGTGAACCTAGAACAGTAACAAGCGCTTGCTCACTCGCGCTCTTTCCCAACGGCCACACCCCCACCTCAATCTGCTTGTTTTCCGTCGCCCGTGGCGTCTGCCTGCTGAGCTCAACCTCTTTGGGCGCTGCCAGCACCTCGTCCTTGATCTGATGGCGTCACAGATCTCCTGGCGCCTTACTGGGCCCGCTAGCCGAGTACAATGATGAAGAGGCTGGGAGGCGACTGTTCACCGCCGTGTGACGTCTTGCAGGGGTAACAGCATCTCGAAGAAAGCGATATCGCGGGGATCCCCACAAGTATTGCAGAGACGGTGCTGAAGATATGGTAGTCCGCGGAGAGTATGTAGACTATTGTGTTCCTATCAGCGCCCCGCTTGACACATTGACAACGCATGGTGCCTTAGCAGTGCTTGCTAGATGTTGAGCATGATCTTCAGATCCGGTGTCATCCTAGGAATCGTCTGATTTCACCACCCACGCCTTCCAGATCCAGCAAGAAGGTATCGTGACCAAACATCGATTTGTCTTCGCCGAGCTCGATATGCGTCACACTGCGATTGCCCACCTTCCGTAACGTCTCAGCAATCTCTCGCTGTTGGAAAGCCGGGAAGAGGATGTCCGATGCGACACCCAAGACTAGCGTTGGCGTGTCGCGCAGAGGCGCCATGCCGCGGACCAGATCGTTGTCTGCAGATTTAAGATGCGCTGAAGACGGCGTTTCAGAGGCCATGATATCGGCTGATGATTCTGTCTCCTCGTATGGCTCCTCCGGCAGAGCCAGACTGCACACATCATTCGGTTTCTGCTGACTCATGATACCCTGAAGTCTGCCGGCATTGTCCTGCCTACGCTTGGCGGTGGCTTCCTGCGTTTGTTTGCCGAGATCGAACAGATCCATAGCCTTGCTAACATAGAGCAGACTGTTTGCATCGTACTCGAGGCACCACTTCTCGCCAGCATGGTCAAGGTACGTTTCTATCAGAAAGTCTGGACATAGGGCGGGCGGTTTGCTAGAATCCGCACGTTGTCTGCCGAACCGCTTCTCCCACTCCGGTCCTGAGCGATAGGTGACTGTCGCTATTTGACGTGCAAGCTTCATGCCCTGGTGCGGAGGAACTGTGTTGTAGTAGTTACCGCGGGTTTGTGCCCAAGCCGGATCGCTCATGAGGACTTGACGCTGCGTATGGCGCATGGCGATACTGTAAGGATGGCTTCGCGCGCAGCCCGATACTGAGGCAACGCGTCCGACACGATCGTTCTCCAGTATGCCTGCTGCGAGCGACTGCATGCCACCCATACTGCACCCAACACTAGCGTAAAGCTTGCGGATGTTCAGACTGTCTAGCAGTCTAAACTGCGCTCGCACCATGTCGTGCATCGTCAGGATGGGGAAGCGGGTCGCATACGGCTGCTGGCTGACCGGATCAATGCTGCTTGGGCCTGTGCTACCGTAGCAGCCTCCGAGAACGTTCGTGCAAATGACAAAGTACTTGTCCGTATCTAGCGGTGCGCCAGGTCCAATGAACCTCTCCCACCAGCCTGCCTTGGGGTTCGCTGCCGTACTGTGTGCATGACTACTCGCTGAGAGACCCGTATGCAGAAGGATCGCATTGCTCTGGTCTGCATTCAGCGTACCCCATGTCTCGTACGCTATGTCGAAGCTCGGTAACACTCCTCCCCAGTCTAATAGTATGGGCTCGTCCGAGTGGAACGTCTCATGCTTGCCAGTCGTATACGAGGGTTCGGGTCCGGACATAGACCGCCTGCTGAGCCTCTCTGTCCGCTGCTCCACGTTGTCCAGGCATGGGAAGGCCAGCTGCGGGTTTGACAATGGCGGAAGATCCTGTTCAGGCGCGGGAGCCGTTGCTACTTGCGCAGTACGTCTGCTTTCGGTCCGTATGCCGCGAGGTGTCTGGCATGATGGTAACGGTACACAACGGTGCCACAAGCTCGTCCTCGGTGACGCTCGCACGGCTCTTACCAGCACGCTGGCTGCGCTTATTGACGACTTCATGATTCCGATGATTCTCTACCAGCCCACAGAGTCGTTGTCAACACTGCATCTTACTCCGCCACCTCGAAGGCTGATTTCAAAGCACTGCAATGCTTTCCATGCTTCGGCTCGAAAACATTAACCGATCTGCGCTGACGCCATCTGCGGCTTTGAGTTCTCGAGTCATGCTTCCCTCCACACATGCAGCTACCTACTGCACGAGATGTGCACTCCTCACGATTCGTTGGCCGGTTTAGACTGCTCGCTTGTGAATGGAGTAGCCGTGTCAAATCCTTTGACGATCTGTTCCTTAGACTGCTGCGATGCGATGGGCATAAATATATGCTTTGGCAGATTCGCTTCACCAGCCCTCGATGCGTCTAAGCAATGCTCGTTTGAACCGGCCTTATTCGTGCTGAGCTCGCGTGCTGTTTGACAATGACATCGAGCTTGTACATAGACACTCAACGCACCACCGCTTAGCAGCACGAGAGTCAACGGTGCTGCAGCCTGCAACCGCCCCAAGTTCTTTCACCGTCAACATCCTTTCAATCAAGCTACATAAGCAAGTCTGCTCCATCTACTAGGCGTACATAACCCTGGAGATCGTAGAAACATGCTCGTCCACCAACCGCAGCTGGCTGCGCCAATTAGCGCCAGACGCCTCTCAATCCAAGCCTCCTCTAGTCGCAAGATCCGCAAGCGTTACTGTACATGGCACAATTGGTATCTGTAATGTAACCCACTCATCGCTCGTTCAACACGTCCTTTAAGCTCACTTGCCGCCGGTCCTCGGGGTCCGAACGGCGGGACTCCTGTCCGTCCACATCCTGCGTGCTCACACGCATCTCGGTGGTCTTGAAGATGCCTCCGAACGGCGTTGGCGCCGCGCTGCCGGCGCCGCTGTGAACAAGTCCGTCTTGGCTGGAGTTGTCACTGTCTTTGTGATCCTTCTCCAAGCCTCGGAGGACACGGTCATACCAGCCCTCGCTCTTGTTGTTGGATTGGGTCTCGGTGGAGTCAGACTGGTTTTGGCTGTGCAACTCCTTCGTCTTGTAGCTGTTTTGCGGCTTCGTCAGGCCGCGGGTAGCGACAGCGCCGTTGTGGTGCTTGCGCGTGCGGTCCCAGGCGTCGTCGTAGATGTGCGTGTTCGGCTTGTCGCTGAGTTCGAGAGAGTCACCAGTATGCTGGCCTCGCGCCCTCTGCCACAAACGCAAGAATGGAACGCGCAGGGCGGGTAGACAGCACACAATGACCGAAGTGTTGGCTTCGATCTCGGTCCAGATCAAAGCGATGGTTGAGCCCCATGTCGGGTCGGTGCTGCCGGCACTGGCGCGCAGCATGACCATGCGAACCGTGGCGGCCGCAATGACGAAGGCACCAAGACAGAAAATGGAGATCAATCCAGTCTTCTGACCGCGAGCCATCTTGAGGCCCTGAATGAGCGGAATTGGTAGGATAAATATCTGTGCCAGCCGTCAGTATACATGATCACGGCTCGCTCGTGATTTGTACATACCACTATATCGAACAGGATGTTGAAGGCCGCGTGAGTGTACCAGAACTCGGTGTTGCTGGTACAGTGTCCAGGTATCGTCCTGTCCCACGCGCGGTTGACTGGAGTGCACTGGAAAACGGTACCCAGGGCGAATGCGATCGATCCAGCGCCGGAAATGGCGGCTACGGTTATTACCAGCCAGTGGAAGCTCTTCTGATTGAAGATGCGCAGGTAGAGGAAGCAGAAGGTGAGCTTGGTGAAGCCGCCGAGGAGTTTGTAAAAGATCTGGTAAAGGTAGAAGTAAAACAGTGCATCCATGTACGTCGCCTTGATGTTTTTGAGGTGCTTTCCGAATCCGTAGTGGGCCGAAACGCCGCCGAGCACGGTTTCAATGAGGAGGACGATATAGGCGCAGGCGGCCATGGCATCGTCCCATCCGCGCTGCCGGTGAGCCCAGCGCCAGCCTTGCCGGAAGGCGAAGAAGCCGGTCGTCACGCAGATGAAGACTATTGATACGATCACGAAAGCTGGAGAGCGGTTTGGCACATCTGTTGCCCAGACATGGGAGTTTTGGATGGGAGTACCCGACATTGCTGCGGCGGTGCGGGTTTTCGTTGGCCTGTGGGCGCAATGGATGTGCGACGAGCGCAGTTATTGATGTCGCATGTACTGTGGTCAGGATAGAAGTATAGATTGCCGGTTTCCAGGAATTAGTAGCTTATGCTCCCGCGGGTACCCTCCAGATATGAAGTGAGGGTGCGAGGTGGATTGGGCTCTCGCGGCGCAGGGTCGGGATTGTGCGGCACCGTCGCAGGACTATATGAAGTTGCAAGATGAAGATGCAAGCCTTCAGGCACAATCACGCGCGATAGCTAATAAGCTCGCGAGCCGATCGTGGTGCAGCCGTTGCAGAAGTAAGAGAGGATAGCGGAGGGAAAAGTACCAACGTCAAGCGCACAGGAGCCGAAGCACAGGAAGGGCGGATGCGCGCCGATCACCTTTGGAGAAGTGAGTCGAGGGGTGGAGAATGGACCCTTCTTTCCTCCTATCCCGTGCTGCAAACTACCGATAGTTCACCGCGCATGGACGTTGGATCGCACCGTCCGTGAGCTAACACCCGCGGACAAAGGCCCGCACTCAACGAACGAGGGAGCGGATGGCCCTAACGTGGTGAGCTCACGGCCTTATCTCTCTAAAGCACGCCACTTTCAATGGTCTGCTCCTCGTTTGACTTAGTAGGCCGAGGCCGAGTGCTTGCTTCTAGCTTCTGGGCAACTATCTGGCAGCCGCTAATGACGGCAAGGAAAGGTTGTTTGCTTCGCAGTCACAATCAGATCGAGTCACTCGGCCCAGTCGGCATGTGCTTCGGAGACCTCGACGACGATACCAATATGTCGGGTTGCACCTTGCGCGGTGGGCGTGGTTGACTTGCGTGATGGACCCGCACTGATACACTGTTTCCGATCGACGCGCACGATTCCCTACTTCACGTGTCTGGCCCTGTAGCTCGCTTGCGCATTGGAGTAGCACATACACCGGCGTGTGACCTACCGTGCACGTAGTCTAATTAACCTTCAGCCACGCCGCCGAGGATGTAGAGATCGAGTGCACCAAGCAGCCACTGGCGCCATCCTCGGTTCCCGCATGCAGAGAACGAAATAATGCCGTCGAACTTTCAGTTGCCGACATCAGCCAAAACGCAGGCTGCGAACTGGAAAAGACCTGAAGTGCGCACAGAAGATAACCTTAGCGTGTGATGAGCACGTTCTGCCTACAAGCGACACAACATGGGCGAAGGCGACCACAACATCCTGAAGGCTCAGGGGAATGCGTCTATCTACCTGCCGTCAGTGGTGGAGTTTCTAGCTCCGCGACTTTTTCGCCTACATCCCGGGAATCGGCGTGCGGTTCTGCCGCATCTGCGTAACGGTCTGGTACCTGCAGCGAGTCAACATCCCTCTTAGTCGATGCACCATAATATGGAGCACGTTGTTCCGCCTGCAACAGTGCGCCTTAATCATCATCCCATCCATTCCAACCCTAGAGCACATTGAGGAATTTGGCTGACATCTTCCAACCGAGCTTGTCTGGACCGTTCTTGCACGTCTTGTCACGATTTCTCATTTTCCATCAATCTGGACGGCTCCTTGTTCGCCGAATCACGGGACTTTCATGGCAATATGTTGTAGCAGTCGTACCGCCTTGGCAGGGTTTGAAGTCAACACACTCTCTACCGCAACTGTTTCACTAAACCTCTTGCGATTATGCTAACCGATCACGAAAGCAAGGCCTCGGTAAACTGTCGAAGCTTGCCAATGCACTGTGAAGACTGCGAGATCCTCCGAGATCTCACAGCTATTCAGAAGGCCCGCTTTGCGCCACCAGCGGCCATGCAGATAGCCCACAATGATCTTCTCCCAATAAGGAAAACACGCATGACTGCGTATCTGAGAGCAAAGCCATCCTGCTCGCAAATATCACAAAAGCCTCAACACTACTCGTATAGCACACTGCTCTCAGAGTCGACCATAGATTACAGGAGCCTCGACCGAACAGCAAAACCGGATTGATCTCTTGCAATCGGACGATCATCTCTTGAGTGTCTCGTCGAACCGTTTGAGCGCCCAGTAACTCCGAGGCTGAGCATGGCAGTAGCGAGGTGCCTCGGTAGAGGACCGTTTCAGTCGGTATCCTCGTCAGTAATCGACATTCAGAAATTCGCGCTTCAAGTCCTCGTGTATCGATGGTGACGCTGTCGGAGTGGTACTCATCTTATAGTCTACGCCATGCTTCGGGCGTAGATCTAGAGGAGACGGTTTGATTGAAGGCGTGCTGGACAAGCTTCAAGGGGAGTGGCAAGGCTCATACGACGGTGCACATGCTCCGGCCTACTCAGGATGGACCATCGATGTCTCCGATCGAGCGAGACCCAAACATGTCCATCATTCCCTTCGTTCGTTCACATCCATCCATGCAAGGTTGCGTCTCCCTGTGCAAGACGAGGCTCTCGCACAACCACTTAAACCTCCTTCACCCAAGTGGCAGGCACAACACCCTTCCCAGCCCTAGCCTCAACCTCGCACCAGCCGTCTCCCTGATCTGCACTCACCAGCACCATCCTCTCTCCTTCCTCCATGTCCACCTCTCCAGGCCCGTTAGCATTGTACGTATACAGAGCCTCCACCTGCTTCTTCGCGGGAGTGGCAGCTTTCTTCGCGCCTCCTCGCCGTGGCGCGACAGCGGGTCCGACTCTCTTCTGCTTGACGCTTCCCGAATCTGAACCTGCGAGCGAGACGGTCGACGCGGAAGCAGCGGTGGACATGGGCCGGTCAGCAAATGGAGACTGAGGTACAATCTCTGCATATGATGCCGGTACCAGACCAGGAGAGGCGCCGAATGATGATGGTTTGATCTTGATCCAGCCGGATCCGTCGTCAGGTTCCATGAGCGTAAAGCTTTGGCCTTCGGAGACGCTGATCTCGCCGTCGCCGGTCGCTTGGTAGGCATATAGCATTTTGCCGTGCTGCTCATCTTCCGCAGTGGCGTCAGCACCGTTCGCGTAGGTTGCGGGAGGCGGCGCGACGATTCTGTGACGACCTGTAGGCTGCTGGGTCTCGTTGTCCGCTGTGGACTTCACCGTCAAAGCGGAGACGCTGCGTTGCGCACTGGCGGCGTAGCCGGAGCTCAGTGTGTTCATCGAGCCTAACGTATCGCTGCGCTGGAGACTTGGCATACTGCCGCGATGGCCGGTACCGTTTGGACTGCTCGCACCATTGCTCGTAGGAGGCTCGAGTGTCGCAGCCTGCGCTTGAGCTGATGCTTGCCGCTCAGCTTTCATCTTCTTCCTCGCTTCCTTGTCCAGCTCGCCCGGGCAGTCTGCCGGAACTTTCAGCTCACACTTTAGGTGACACGTGAACCCGCAGTCGTTACAGATTAGCCCCTTCGCGCTCAAGCCCCATATGCGATCACCGCACAAATCGCAGTTGGTCGGTAACCGGAACGTCTCATTCCTGAACGCGTGCTTCCGCGCTCCGACAGTAACGTCGCCTACGGAGGATAGAATGGTGCTGACCTCGATCTCCGCAGTAATCATCTTCCGCTCTGCCTCGTGCAATGCTTCCTGATGGTAAAACTGCGAACGGACGACTTGAAGCTCGTCGCGCTTGTCGCGTCCTTCGCGGATGGCCTGACGTACTCGTTTTGCGCCTTCGACTTCCCTCCGCTTCGCATCACATTCTCGCTTCAGCTCGCCTACTGATGCCTTCGACTTGGACAAGATGTTCATAAGGAAGGTCTTGCTTGCCGGATCGCTTGCCATTACATCGTCGTCTAGCCAAACTGGTGAAGGTTCAAAAGCAAAGTCCGGCGGATCCTGCCATTGTGATGCATTGTGCCGTACGAACATCATGCTGTCTAAGACTGGGTTGTTTCGTGGTATTTCTCCGGATAAATGTTCGAGGAGCCTCAGTGATCGCTGCAGAGTGTCCGTTTCCAGACTCGCGGCCGTCATCCAAAGCTTGTTCAACGCGCCTGTCTTCGCTTCTGACAACGTCTGGAGAGACTGTCGACCACTACTGTCAGCGCAAGGCAACCATAGTATACGAAGAACGTGGTATCAGAGACGGAAGCCTTACGTCAAGGAGCTCGGGGACATACTCATGATAGTATCTCTCCTTCTGCTTGTTCGTTACATTGATGGCGATTAGATAAGTGTTCTGCGACCAGGTAAGTACGGGATGCAGCTCAAGCTTTTGAGCTGGCTCCGCCTACCTTAGTGTTCCGCATATCGTTTTGTTGCTGCTGATATGCGCCTTGGGCCTTCGTCTTGCCGTGATCGAAGCTGTTCTCGATCTTCTTCCGCCGGTTCTCCACTTCTTGGCATACACTGTCGTACTTGCCCTTGGTCTTCCGCAGCTCGCCATACACTCCATCTCTCTCCTTCTCCAGCTTGGCCGCATACTCCGCATGCTGCTTGCGCAGGTCTTCGTACTGCTGCGCCAGAGCCTGCAAAGGCTGTGCAAGGTTATTGATTAACTGCGCTGAATATCGTTCATGCTCGGCTGCCCTTTGCTCTAACGTGGACAATTGAACCGTCCAAGTAGTCATGCTAGCACTTTCCAGTGAGCCTGGTGTCACCGTCGGCGTGTCTCCAACGCTGAGACTACTCTGTTTTTTCGTTTTCTTCTCGAAGTATTTCTTGGCCAGCGCGCTGAGCTTCTGGCTGTACTCTTTCTCAATGGCGCTGCGCTCGCGGTAGAACTGCTGGATGTCGTCGAGCCAGGCGATACCATTGCTCACCCAAGCATTGACTGGCTTGAAGCCGTCCTTCAGCTCCGCCCCAAAGTTGGGCGCGATGTCCACTTCTGCCATAGCGAGTCGAGACGTTGTTCGGCATTAGCAGTACTCGCGATCTTCCCTATACATTACGATTGAAAGACATTGCGAATCTGTCCCGCGGCCTTGGCCTGTCGTTCCGGCTTTATAGTAGGGTAAATCGGTTATCCAGTCAATACGCTTACCCCGCCACTCAAAGGAGGCTAGCTTGTCGACGGATACAGCCGCACACGCACCTCTTACGCATAGAAGCCTAAGGCTTGCATGACTACAGTTACAAGAAATGCCCCTTCAAGCGTACAACATCGACATTTCAACCTATCAAAATCAAGCACGGCCACAATGAGCGATCAGACGCCGCAGAAGAGCGGGCTTAATGCTCAGACTCCCGCTTTCACACCGGGCGAAGGCAAACTCAACTGGGCCGACGAAATGTCAACGCCAGTCGCCGAAACGAAAGAAAACGGCTCGAAAGAAAACGGCTCACTGGAAGAAGCGCAGCAAGATGGCGCGACGCAGTGGATGGGTGGCACGCAAGGACTCGATGAGCCCGAATTTGATGTAAACGTGAAGCTTGCCGATCTTCAAGATGATCCCAACAACCCTCTCTATTCCGCCAAGAGCTTCGATGACCTGAATCTGTGAGCAAGAATGTGCCGTGCCTGATCCCTTCACTTTCACTAACTCTACTGTAGACGCGACGAGCTGATACGCGGCCTCGCCACCATGAACTTCCGCAAACCCAGCAAGATCCAGGAGCGTGCATTACCTCTTCTGCTCAAGAACCCGCCACAAAACCTGATTGGCCAGTCACAGTCGGGCACGGGCAAAACCGCTGCCTTCGTGCTCAATATGCTCTCTCGCGTTGATCTCAACAACAAAGCTCCGCAATGTTTAGTCTTAGCACCGACCCGTGAGCTTGCCAAGCAGATTGCTGGTGTGGCAACCATCATGGGCACCTTCCTTCTCGAGAAAGGCCTTCGAATTGCGGAAGCCATTCCGCAGTCAGTTCCGAGAGGCGCCCAACTGGAAGGTCAAGTTGTCGTGGGCACACCGGGCACCACGATGGACATGATCAAGCGGAGACAGCTCGATGTACGCGCCATGAAGGTGCTTACCCTTGATGAGGCCGACAACATGCTTGATATGCAAGGCATGGGCGATCAGTGTAAGCGTGTGAAGAATCTTCTTCCGAAGACCATCCAGGTTGTTTTGTTCTCCGCTACTTTTCCACCAAAGGTCCTGGAGTTCGCCGACTTCTTCGCTCCGCACGCTAATCAGATCACCCTCGAGGTCGAGCAACTTACCGTCAAGGGCATAAAGCAGATGTACCTCGACTGTAGCACAGACGAGGAGAAGTACAATGCGCTTGTCAAATTCTACGGCCTGATGACGATCGCTTCTTCAATCATCTTCTGCCACCGCCGCGACACCGCTGCTGAGATCGAGCGCCGCATGACCGCCGAAGGACATAAGGTCGCCATGCTAAGCGGTGCGCTCGAGGGCCAGGAGCGTGACCGTGTCTTCAATGAGTTCCGCACTGGCTTGAAGAAGGTCCTCATCACGACCAATGTTTTGTCTCGTGGCATTGACATTCAGACCGTCACCCTTGTGATCAACTATGACATCCCGGAGACCTACGGCGGCAAGCCAGACTTTGAGACCTACCTCCACCGTATCGGCCGTACAGGTCGCTTTGGCCGGACGGGCGCGGCGCTGAGCTTCGTGCATGACAAGAAGTCATGGGCCAACCTCATGGCCATCTGCGAGCACTTCAAGGTCGAGCCTACTAAGCTGGAGACGGACGATTGGGACGAGGTGGAGCGGAAGCTCAAGGCCATTATGAAGAACAAGCGGAACGACGAGGCGCTCGGGTTGGCGAAGGAGGAGGCTATGGCCGACTAGGACTAGGTCATTGTTCGTTTCTCTGCAGCTATTAGCGGCGCGTTTCAGGCGTTTGTCGTGGGCGGTCATGATCGGCCAACGTCGAATGACATGGGTGGGTATGGGATTTCACACAAGCATATGTTAGCAAGGCGCTCATGGGGCTAAAGCGAGCGGGAAAAGCTTGCGATGAGGATGGTCCACTGTGTACAAGCGCGTTTGCGGGTATGACGGTCATGCTTGAGAAGGGTCACTTGAGAAACCCTGTAAGAGCCGTCATCAATTCTTACACCAACTACAACTGGCTAGTGTTTTGACCAGCATCCGCAGCTCATTGCGTCTTGACGTGACCGTTCGCGTCGCCATTTGCAAGCTTCTCAGCAACCTTCGGTGGCGCAATGTCCCGCAACACCTTCCTCGCCGGCCAAGCGAATCCCACACCACGGCTTTCAACCTCCTCGGGACTCAGTAAGAACTCGATAATAGCCATGAACATATACGCCGCGATAGCCGTCAATATATGCCAGTACCCATGCAATTCTAGGAGCACAGCCCACGGCATGCCGACCTGCTGTTTCAGCCTGGTAACAGCGGGGCAGAAGTTGACATCGATATTCCAGATCCCGTACCCAACCAACGCGGTCCAAGTTGCCCTCGTCAGCATCCCGCCCACTTTCTTCCGATGCTGTTCGTTGCGAATTCGGGTCTTGATGATCCAACGCGTTCGGAAGCCTACGATCCAGCACATGCAGAAGAACAGCACCACGTGCGCGACGAACTCATCTGTCAGGCAATGGTAGATCACAAAGGGAATCAGTACCCCTAGGATAATGGCTGTGTTGCGCCGTTGAATGGCCGGTGGTTCGTTGAATGTGAAGATTTGGAGAAGGACACTGCCCATCGCAAGATGCATGGACAGCTCATCAGACATCTGGGTGTGGTATTTGAGGGTCGTATGGTACAGGCCGGAGAAGATGCCGACGCAGATTAGGGCCCAGTAGGAGAGGTTGGGGGTTGAGAAGAGGGAGACATCCTGGCGTTTGTATCGCCGTATACCGTGAATGCCATATGCGATGTACGCGAGGCTTGTCAGAGTGTTAAAGAATTCGGCGACGAATTTGGTGATGACATAGTCCTACGAGCTGGTTAGGTTGTTGTCTGTCTGAGGTAGAAGGCTGGGATGTGTAGCAGTACCTCTTCGCAGAAACTGGAGTGAAGTTAGTCAACATATAATACAGCAGAAGTAATGTGCACGCACTTGACTGCCGCAGTAGGAGTACCCCAGAAAGGCAAAGCCTCTGTTAGGTTGCTGGGCGAAGATAGATCCCACACACCTCCAGCGGGCATCTTGTCCGGCTCCGGTTCCTACTGTTTGAAGCAGCTGTAAACGGTGCGAAGCTTGAAGGCACTTAAGGTTGTACAAAGAGATTGGTCGCTTCGATTGGGGGTCGAAAACGAGGTCGGATGCTGACGGATGACCGAGTTACTAAGCTGACATCTCTCCTGACCATGCCTGACATTGAACACGTACGTAGCTTGAGTGAATGCCGGCGATGCTACCATTCTCGGATTTCACAGACAAGATATACGGTGCTGAAGCTACCTCCTACGTCTGTACCGCTCAGCATCGCTCCGAAGCCACAGGAGAATCCTATGCTAATCTAAAGCTACACGCTACACAGTCGAGCCACCCTCGACACTAAACAAACCAGATCCGACGTAGTATGATGGATTACCTTATGCAAATCCTAACCCGCCACATATCTCCTTGGTATCTGCACCCGGGTTTCCATTAACAACCCTACTTGGATGCGAGATACTGCGAGCCAAGCGTAACACACTTGGGCCTGAGTGGCTGTAATGAGTGGCCGCAGGGAGTGGTCACCATCCGTTTTCGCCATGGATGGTCTGGAACTTCTCGAAGCAGTCGAGACTGTGCCCGTCTTGCGGCAAAAATGCTTGCGCACGCCGCTGCGCGCCTCAAGCAAGTTGAAATGGACTGAGCGGACGATCATGCCGCTCGTCGGATCCGGAATGGCAAGCAAGGATGGTTTTCTTGTGAGTACTATGTACACAACGAGTGAGACGGTCTGCGTTAGCTGGGAACGTTGCTCGACGCCCGCTTCCTGTTCGTTCATGTTCGCAATCACACACAGTCACTTGTATCGCAGACCTTCACGAGGAAAGCAGCCCGCGCGAGCTATAAGATGCACAAGCTGGAGTCTTCCGCAAACACTGGCTGGATATCGGTTTGCATGGTATGCTACTCGATTGCTGATACGGGGCTGTCTGCCAGCTGCAAAGACGAGCCGTACTTCGCTGCAAAAGGCTGGGGGCCAGCCGATCATTCGAAGTACCCTCCGTTAGGTTTGCTCGTGTTGGATTGGGACATAAAAGCTGCGAGACATTGCCTACACCATTCACTACGTCTGAGGCACCCAGCAGGGACGGCAAAATGTCGGACGGGTATATGATCACTATGCCTCCTAAACGGATATTGACATTGACTTCGGATGGCCTCAGTCGGGCAATCCTCGTTCTTTGTGTCCGTCGTCGATCAAATGCTCGATTGTGGTGCTTTTTAAAGCCTCAGTCATTCGGAGCAACAGCTGACCAGTACCGGCAACGGTGGATAATGACTCTTGAGTTCAACACGATGACCGATAGCGGCGTCTGAAGAGCTTGGTACAACGGGCAATGATTAATGCTTCAAGCCACTGGTTTACAAAGCGACGGACCGGACAAACTCCACACTTCGCTCTTAGAACCCGTGGGGACGCAATATTAGCCTGAATTGCACGGCGGGTTACTGCCGTGGCCGAGCAATGATCGGCACCATCGACCTTACGCTAACGCCCGACCACGACAACCGCAACGCAAATTCTACGACTTTGCTGCTCTACCACCATGTCAGAGCCTATAGCAGCGTACCGGCTCCTCTCGTAGGTTTCTGCGGTCCACCAAGTCTCCACATGACTTTTGCACATCCGATGACCTTTCGTCTTGGTGCGTTTTTGCACTCAAAGGCATGCAAAGGCCGACCAACATGATGGCGACCCCACCGTCACTGCGGTACAAAAAGGAGCGATGTCCGAGTGTGAGAAGGTAGTACTTTTCCAAACGCATCCCTTGCCACTTTGCTCCTATTTCCACCATGATGATGCTTGCGCCGGTTGCAGGCCTAGCGGCCCTCGTGTCTGTGGTATGCGCTCAAGCACAAACCAGACCCGTAGACTACACTACCAACCCTCAACCCAACCTTGATTCGCGCACGTTAGCAACGCTCATGACAACCTTCCCAAGCTGTGTGAACTCCACCCTCAGCACTACGCCAGTCTGCAACAGATCTCTTTCCGCATGGGACCGAGCGCATGCCCTCGTCCAACTCTTCACGCTCGAAGAACTTGCGAATAACACTGGAAATACGGCTCCTGGCGTGCCTCGCCTTGGTCTGCCTGCATATGAGGTATGGAATGAAGCTCTCCACGGCATCTCCCATGGACACTTCGCCACCAACGGCACGTGGAGCTGGGCCACCTCCTTCCCATCTCCTATCCTTTCCATGGCGTCGATGAACAGGACTTTGATCAATCAGATCGGCGACATTATATCAACGCAAGGCCGCGCCTTCTCCAACGCGGGGCGATATGGACTTGACAGCTACGCTCCGAACATCAATGGCTTTCGCTCACCCGTTTGGGGTCGTGGTCAAGAGACCCCTGGTGAGGATGCGTTCTTCTTGAGCTCCCTCTACGCCTATGAGTACATCACGGGCATGCAAGGTGGCAAAGCTCCGGCAGTCCCGAAGCTTGTCGCTGTCCCAAAGCACTTTGCTGGCTATGATATTGAGAACGTAAGTCGCCGAAGTGCGTGTGTGCTGTACGGAGGGTGGCTGATCTTTCTGCAGTGGAACAACAACAGCCGCCTGGGTCTTGATGTCAACATCACACAACAGGATCTTGCGGGGTACTATACTCCGCAGTTCCGGTCTGCGATTCAAAATGCGAAGGCGCTTGGCTTGATGTGCTCTTACAACGCAGTAAGTGCGAAACCAGAGTATGGTCAGTATGAGTTCCTAAGCTAATGCGTCAATAGGTCAATGGCGTGCCCAGCTGCTCCAATTCGTTCTTTCTACAGACGCTTGCTCGCGATACCTGGGGGTTTGGCAATGGTTTCGTGTCGTCCGACTGTGACGCCGTCTACAATGTCTACAACCCGCATGGCTACGCAGCGAACACCACTGGTGCTGTAGCGGACTCTCTCCGTGCCGGCACGGACATCGACTGCGGAACAAGCTATCCCTTCTACCTGGTTCCTGCCTTCAACGCTGGCTTGGTTTCCCGCAATGACATTGAGCTTGCCCTTACGCGCTACTACAGCGGGTTGGTCATGCAAGGCTACTTCGACGGCAACAGCAGCTTGTACCGCAACTTGGGCTGGAACGACGTCCTGACGACTGACGCTTGGAACATCTCTTATGAGGCCGCTGTTGAAGGCATTACACTACTGAAGAATGACGGCACGCTTCCGTTGAGCAAGTCGACCAGATCAGTCGCGCTCATTGGCCCCTGGGCGAACGCCACGCTTCAGTTGCAAGGCAACTACTACGCCGCAGCACCTTACCTTATCAGCCCCCTGCAAGCATTCCGGGCATCTGGCATGACCGTGAATTTTGTCAATGGAACTACGATCTCCTCCACCAACACATCCGGGTTTGCTGAGGCGATCACCTTGGCTCAACAATCCGACGTTATCATCTATGCGGGTGGCATTGACAACTCCATCGAAGCTGAGGGTCTGGACAGGCAGAACATTACCTGGCCAGGTAATCAGCTCGATTTGATCTACCAACTCAGCCAGGTCGGCAAGCCGCTCGTCGTCCTTCAAATGGGTGGTGGACAAGTCGACAGCAGCGCACTCAAGAACAACAGCAAGGTCAACGCGCTCGTCTGGGGTGGATACCCAGGCCAGTCTGGCGGCCAGGCGCTGTTCGACATTATCATGGGCAACCGCGCCCCCGCCGGCCGTCTGGTCACTACGCAATACCCAGCCAGTTATGCTACCTCATTCAACCAACTCAACATGAACATGGCGCCTGTCAATGGCAGTCTCGGTCAGACATATATGTGGTACACCGGCACGCCCGTATATCCGTTCGGCCACGGCCTCTTCTACACCAACTTCACGACCACGTCCACCATGGGTCCCGTGACAACCTACAACCTCACCAGCATCTTCGCGGCGCCGCACCCCGGTTACGAGTTCGTTGAGGAGGTACCAATCATGGACTTCAACTTCATCGTCAACAACACCGGCAGGACCGCATCTGACTGGAGTGGCATGCTCTTTGCGTCCACCACCTCGGGTCCTACCCCACGGCCGATCAAATGGCTCGTAGGCATTGACCGCGAGGCCATCATCGTGCCTGGCGGACTCGCCTCGGTGACCATCAAGGTGCCGGTCGGGGCGCTCGCGCGTGCAGATGCGAACGGCAATTTGGTCGTTTACCCGGGATCGTACTCACTCATGCTGAACAATGAGGCGAGTATCAGGTACAATTTCACGTTGACGGGCAATGCCGCGACGGTGCAGAAGTGGCCCCTCGAACAGCAACAAATCCCGCATGCGTAGAGGAAGCTCGGGCTGGCGGTATTATGATTCACGATAAAAGTATTGTAGCTCAATCGTAGCTCATCAGTAGAAGGCTCAAGCGTACTGCTTGTCTTCGAACTCCCTACGCTATCCGTCATTCCTGCTTGCCATGTCTTCATTCGCCTCGTTGTCGTACTTCTTCTTGTACGCAATTAGGTGCATCTTCCCATACCCGTCGCAGGTGTGACGACCGCATATGCATCTCGACAGCCTGTTGGCTGCTGCTTCCCTTTAGGAAACGCACCGGTTCCCGAGCGCGAACCGGTCAAGCTAGATTGCTTGCAACGTTCCACTCCTCCGAGCTTTAGTAGGAGTCATTGCTGCCATTGAGATTGGACACTCAATGCCCGCTAAACGGTGGCTCTCTTCTCAACCCACGACGCATGGCACGTAAAGAACGACCCACCCAGTTGAACCACTTCACAGCTTTTCCAACAGCTTCCTCTTTCGTCTTTCCAACAGCTCAGTTTCCACTTCCTCCGCCGTTGGCAGCTTCCATATCACACCGTCACCCACGTCACCCGGTAACGGCTCCCACGCTCCATCGAGTGCCTGCTCCTCGCCCACCACCATCAGCGCCTCATACGCCTCCTTCTCCTTCTTCGCCTCATACGCGAGTAGGCTCCCGTCCTCTTCGTCCAGGTTATACCCATAGTAACCCGCATTCACTCTCATGCGCAGCTCTTGCCTCGATTCCTTCTTCCGCTCCTCCTCCGGACTCTTCTTCGTCGCAGCCTCAAACAATTCCTTCACACCCGGCAGCTCCCGCGCGCGCCCAAAGTACCGATATCCCTTCCCACCACCCTCGATGACCCTGCCTTCCTCATCCGTCACCCGCCCACCACCGCGCATGTAGTTTGGCCCGCCGAGCTCTCGTATCCGCACCTCCCACTGCCATTTCTCGCGGAACAGCTTGTTCAGCTCATCGTTCAGATCTCGGACTTGGTAGTCGGAGAGCGCTGGGTCTTGAATCTTGGTGATCTTGCGGGAGATCTCCTTGAGTACCTGGCCCCGCCATCGTTCACAAGTGGGGATGTGTTCTTGTTGGCTGATGGCCTTCGGTCTGCGGGTCTTGTTGATGTCGAGGATGCCCAAGTCGGATGCTTGTTGCGCGCGGAAGCGAAACAGCATAGACTGCGCTTTCTCTGCGTTACGTGCCATTGTAGTGAGAGGCGAGCTGTGTGCTGTTCGTGCCGCGAAAGACTGGAAGGTCACATGCGCACCGAAGGAAGACGTGCATGTAGAGGGAGCGGGAGGGCGGCCGCATACGGCCGGCATACGCCGAGCGCAAACGTGAGTTCGGATGAGCATCTTCATCCCTACCAGCACCCCACACTAACGGGTATACCCCAATCATACGCATCCCTTCGTGTTCTGGAGATGACGACTTAATACCACCCGTGTCAAGCGCCCTGATCTCTCTCACGCCCCATCATCGCCCGGAGGCACGACGTGAACGGCGATCCTTACATCCTGTCCAGCCCTACGTGCCCTTGATAGCCCCACCTAACTAACAACAAGCCAGCCTTTCCATCCTTCCGCAGTGCATGCCACTCATCGCATCGTAGGTTCTGCGCGGCGAGTCCTCCTCGAGCCTCTCACACGATGTTTATCTCGCCGCCTTTCTTTAGGGCATGCTCAGAGTAGCGACTTGTAGTCATCGCGTCCGCTGGGTGAGCTATACTGATTGGCGTAAGCTGCTGACAACATGCTCACATCCCGTGACATCTCATTGCTCTTTACTACTTTTGCGGATGAATCGCGTAGCCACTTCCTACTTTCTTGCAACAATTCTCCCCTGTAACCATCCGTTTTCAATCTGTTTCATTCGGCCTTCACATACGCCGCGAACGAATCATGGCTACCAACGCCGACTACAAGCCCGGAGTGCCCTACAAAGAAGAAAATGAGAGGCTATACGACGGACTGCTTGAAGTATTTGCTGAGCGAAAGGCTGCTACTTACGCAGCCCATCTGCTTCCTCTTATCAAACCAGACCACTTCATCCTTGACTTGGGCTCCGGTCCCGGGTCGATCACCATGGACTTGGCACGCCTCGTGCCAGACGGTAGTGTAGTTGCTGCCGATATCAGCTCAGGTACCTTCGCCGTAGCTTACAGTCCTTTGCTTTTTCACATCTAACCAATGGACGATGATGCAGATTGGTTGGGTCAAAGCCGGGAGCTTGCAAAGCGACAGGGAGTAACGAACGTTACTTTCGAGGTCGCCGATGCCACCAATCTCCACCAATTCGCAGACGACACTTTCGACATTGTGCACGCCCACCAGCTGCTTTACCACGTCCCCGAGCAGGTACGCGCGATCAGGGAAATGCGTCGGGTGCTCAAACCCAACGGCATCTTCAGTACGCGCGACCTCCACACTTGGCTGGTGAGTCCTTCTCCACCCCAGCTGAAGGGATGGCGCATCCTCTTCCCTCAAGTGGTCGAGAAGACTGGCCGATCAGAATCCTTTGGTAGCGAAAGTCACATAGTTGCGCACGAGGCCGGCTTTCACAAGGACAAGATTGAAGTCAGCAGCTGGGCATGGGAGATGTCGACGGCGAAGTCCAGGAGCGCGTGGGTGTCTGGGTGGAAGCGTTTGCTCACGGAAAGGGCTATCGAATATGGGATGGCGACTGAAGAGGAGATGCACGGGTATGAGAAAGCCTGGGAAGAGTGGGCGGGAAAGGGGGAGAGTAGATTTATTGCGGTCGATGGAGCGACCTTGGCGTGGAAATGAGGTGCCAGGGTACTTACACAGCAGCATAGAGGTATGCATGGCGTTTATGCACCTAGCACAGGGGATCTGTAGTGCGAAGACACTGTTAACGTGATCGAGTGAAGTACTGCGTTCTAAGGTCCCCAATTGTCCAACTCAGCATAATGGAAAGGCTTGGCGCAGACAAAATACACAAGTGAAAGATGAAGTTGTGGTGGAGAAATGCACATAAGGCGGTTGATACCGTTTTGTGCCATTTCTCTGCGTTTCTCGAGCTCTATTGTCACCGCATCAGGCGCTGTTCTGACCCCTAATCCGCTTGTCCCCATGACAATCACCCTCTCCTCCGCTACCACTAATCCACAAACCACTGCAATCATCTGGTATCAATCTGTGCGCATTCGGCCAAAGCCCAGCCTCGACTTTTAAAACCCGCAATTGCCTCCCTGTCCATTCTGGGGGAGGTCTTTAGACCTATCGCTTCCCATCGACTCCGGGCGCATTTTCGCACATGCGCCAATTGTTTTTCTTGGTTTGGTCTTGCTCTATACCAATTCGATCTTGCCGTTGGTGGACAAGCGAAGGACGAACGCCGGTGCCCCAGTGCAAATGGAAGCATGCAGTACCAACTAGAACGCTAACAAGCAGTTTTCGATAATGATGATGATGTACAACGAAATCTGACGGAATGACAGCAAGACTTGCAACGGCAGTAAAGCGTGGGCTCAGCGAAGAGAACGCTTGGCTGCAGGGCTGGCTGCCGGTCGCCGTAGACGAAAATGAAGCAATCATGACTCATCGCGGGGAGAGCTACAGCGATGTTAGCACGATGTCCTATATCAGAGTGAGAGAATGGCAACGTACGTCGGAGAGTACTGTGGGCTAGTCGGCGAGTACTTCGGATTGTTCCCACTATGACCCGGTGATGTTGGCGAGTAGCCATTCACCGCTGGACTTGTCGGGCTGTACACCGGGCTGGTCGGACTGTAATTTGGCGACGTAGGTGACGTGCCAGAAGGGCCTACACCACTCCCGTACTTCGGGCTCGTGGGTGAATATGTAGGCGATGTGGGTGAGTACTGCGGTGATGTAGGGCTGTACTGCGGCGATGTTGGCGAGTACTGCGGCGAAGTCGGCGAGTACTTCGGGGACGTGGCCGAGCCAGGCTGGTGTGCGGGCGAAGTCGGTGAGTAGTTCGGTGACGTCGGGCTGTAGTTCGGCGAGGTCGGAGAATATGAAGGCGACGTAGGGGAGTAAGATGGAGACGTCGGGGACACTTTGTTGCCACCATGGTAGACAGGTGAGGTCGGCGAATAGGTCGGCGAGGTCGGCGTGTATGCAGGACTTGCTGGGGAAAAGCGTGGGCTCGTGACGTGATACACCGGGCTAGTCGCGCCGTCGAAGCCAGGCGAAGTTGGTGAGTAGCCGGCCGGTGAGGTAGGCGAGTAGCCATAGCCAGGCGACGTCGGACTCATGCCGCTGCTGAATGGACTCGTGGGCGCATAGCCTGGACTCATACCGCCAGAGTAAGGGCTGGCACCGCCAAAGCCACCACCATAACCAGTAAGGCCCCCAGAGTCCGCCTGGCCAGCATCAATGATGGGCGAGAAGCTGGCGCTGTAATCCGGTCCACCCGCATAGCCGCCCTCGGCAAGCGGAGAACCCATATCGTATGGCGTAGCGGCACCGTCCATCGGGCTTGCTGCACCCATAGCCGCAGCCCCAATAGGCCGCTGAGCCGAAACGACGGTCTTGAGCATCTCTTGATCAAGCAGGATGTCAAATTCACCAGTACCAGAAGGTGCCAACTGACCCAAGATGATGTTTTCAGAGACACCCCTGCAGTCGTCCAACTCGCCAGAAGAAGCAGCTTCGAACAGGATCTCTACAGTCTCTTCGAAGGAGCACCGCATCAGCGCACCCGTATCCGCACGATTGATACCATGCCTCGTGACAGCCATCAGCGTGCCTCTAGCACACATGACATCGCACAATATGGCCATGTGACGGTAATTGACGTACGAGCCGTCACCTGTCAGCACGGCGCTGAGCTCTCTCATAAGCGCCGCGCGTGTAGCTTCGATGCCGAAGCACCTGAAGATCTCGCCGAAGTGGTTGCAGGTCGTGCGGGTCGGGTCCACACCCGTCACTGAGAGGGTCTCCTTAAGGTTGAAGCCATCGGTATCCAAAAGCCACTCTTTGCAGAGATCGTCGCTCTTGCTCTTCACGAGCGAGCCATCAGGCTTCTCACGCATGACAGTCTCGGAGCTGACGAAGCAACGCTTGACGTTCTTAACACCACGCAAGGCCACCGAGTCAAGCATGTGGCTCTCCAGGCGCCGGAGCATGTCTTCGGGTGATTCGTCGACATCCTCATCCTCGTCCATCTTCCCGGCCCCTCTCTGCAACAGGCGTACACGGACAACTTGCTCGTCAGCATTGTCATCGGAGAAGACGACAGCAGTGTCTTGGCCGAAGTGCTCTTTAATCGCATGGCCAACGTCGGTAACGGTGAGGCCCTTATCAAGTAGCTGACGGCGCCCGAGAACGATGCGCAGAACCCACTTGCTTTGAAGCTCGATCGGCTCGGCGGAGTCTTCGGGGATGATGAAGTAGGATTCAACCATGTCACGGTCCTCTTCGACGGTCGTAGAGGTGATATCCGGATCGTAGTGAATCTGAGTCTCATCCGTCACGTTCCTAAGCGACGTATGCTCCACCTTCGATCGAAGCTCCTTGCATTTCTCTTGGCTCAGCTTGTCCTCTGGCAGCTGGTACACCTTCATCTGCGGCGTTTTGAGGTTCTCTGCCACATTGAGAATCTCCTTCAGCCGAGGCACACCCTTGGTGGTGGTCTTTGCAGTCACACCAGCCAAGTGGAATGTGTTCAAAGTCATCTGAGTGGCCGGCTCACCGATGGACTGCGCTGCAAGCACACCCACCATCTCGCCAGGACTGGCCAAGGCGCGTGAGAAGCGACTTTCAATGTCACCAAGGATGTTGTCAAGCGCATCCCGGTTAAGCGAATCATCCTTAACGATACGCTTGAATGCCAGCCTTGATCGGAAGTTTGCCTTGCACAGCAGCGTTGCGTTAAGATCGGCCTCGATCGACAGCGGGTCGTCGCCGCGCACGATGATGAGCCTGTCAAGCATCTCCTTAATCTTCGGCACAGCGTACCTCGGATCAAGGTTGCTGCGGGCGCCATCTTTGATTTTAAAGCGATCCTTTGCGTTTCGGATCATACGGTCAACGTTGAGTGGCAACTGCCTGCTCTGATCCGCCTCGTCTGGACCCAGGCCTTTACGAATCTTGTCACGGTCGTTGGAGATTTGTTCAAACTCCTCATCGAAGAGCCGCTGCACATCGACATCGCCACGAATCTCATCAGCCATCTCCAGCATGTCGTTAGTGAGCATGAGATCTTTCGACGCTGGGTTGATAATGTCAATCTTGTATTTCTTGTCAAAGGCAGCAGCGCTCGCCGTGATGATGTCGAGCGTCTGAGGCTCAATGCACATTGCATCAAGACCGTCTTCGCCGTAGATGAACTGCACAATGTCACCCATGGAGTTGCGGACAGTGCCATCGTACTTGACCATGACCTCTTCGAGAGCTTTGACCAGACGACGCTGAATGTAACCGGTCTCGGCAGTCTTGACAGCTGTGTCGATGAGACCTTCACGACCACCCATCGCGTGGAAGAAGAATTCATGTGGTGTCAAGCCACGCAAGTAGGAGTTTTCAACGAAGCCTCTTGATGCTGGGGAGTAGTCATCCTTCGGGAAGTGCGGAAGGGTGCGGTATTTGAACCCGAACGGCAAGCGCTTGCCCTCCAGTGACTGCTGACCCACAGCTGCCGTCATCTGAGAGACATTCGTGGACGAACCCTTCGAACCAGACTGCACCATGGTGCCGACATTGTTGCAAGCTCTCATACCGTTGAATGCGATGTCGCCGGCGTTGTTGCGGGCGTTGTCCAGGAACGATTTAGCTTTCGATTCAAACGTCTCTCGGATCGTCATGCCGGGCAAGGTCTCCAGCTCGTTATTTTCCACCGTCTTGACAAGCTCGAGTAGCTGATCTTTCTCCTTCTGGACAGCCGCCTCAATCTTGTTTGCCATGTCCTGATTGGGAACGGTGTCGCCAATGCCAACACTGAAACCATTGTGCAGTAGCCAGTAGCAGACAACACGCTGCGCGGCGTTGAAGAACTCAACGGCCGCTTTCGGACCCTCACTGCCATTATCGTTGAAGATGTAGTGTACAACACCACCTTGCGAAGCACCAACGATCTTCTTAACGAAGCGACCCAGCACTAGGTCGCCGTTCTGTACAAGCAATCCCTTTTTCTCCTTGAGCGGGATATGCGGTGTATTCTCGTCGTCCATGCGCTGGAGGTTGAGCCCTGCCGGAAGCGCAAGCGATATTATCTGCTTGCCGGTCCACATAGGCTTTGGCCTGAGGATGGCGGGTTGAGGTACCACTCCGTCCCAGTTCGGCAGCCACAAGAGAATGTTCATGACATTCTCGTAGTCGATCATCACGTCACGCCGGGTCATCATGTAGATACCGGCCATAGTGTCTTGCACAATACCCATCAGTGGACCGTTCTTCTGGGGCGACACAATATTCTTCGGCACGGCGCAAAGCTCGCTTACTTCCGCACGAGTCTCGTGCGATTGCGGAACGTGCAAATTCATCTCATCGCCATCAAAGTCGGCGTTGTACGGTGAGGTGACCGACAGGTTCAATCGGAAAGTCGAGTAGGGCATAACTTTGACACGGTGCCCCATCATAGACTCCTTGTGCAGCGACGGCTGGCGGTTGAAGATGATGTAGTCGCCGTCGACAATGTGCCGCTCGACCTTCCAGCCGTATTGTAGCTGAACATCATTCTTCGCACGCCGCAGGTCAATACGCTCGCCTTCGCCTCGAATGACGTAGCGGGCGCCAGGGTGCTCGTTAGGTCCATTACGAACGAGCTCCTGCAGCTTCTGGATGTTGTAAGCATTCACCGTTTCCGGGAATGTCAACGTCTTGGCGATTGAGCGAGGCACGCCGACTTGGTCAAGATCAAGGTTTGGATCACCAGTGATAACGGTACGCGCGGAGAAGTCGACACGCTTGCCCATGAGATTGCCTCGCAGACGGCCCTCCTTTGACTTAAGACGAGCGCGAATGGACTTGACAGGCCTTCCGCTCTTTTGTAGTGCCCTCGGTACGCCAGCAATGTCGTTATCCATGTACGTTGCCACATGGAACTGTAGCAGCTGGACGAACTCCTCAGTGACGTGTTGAGGCGAGCCCTCCATCTCGCAGCGACGAACGTTGGAGTTTGCGCGGATGATGTCTGAGAGCTTGTAGGTCAAGTCGTCTTCGGAGCGCATACCCTGGCTCGTACCGTCGACGGAGATCGAAGGACGTACTGCAGGAGGTGGGACAGGCAGCACGGTGAGGACCATCCACTCTGGCCTAGCGTAATCGGCGTTCAAGCCTAGGCGAGCCAGTTCCTCGTCCGAGATCGCGCGGAAGACGTTAAGCGCATACTGCGGCGTGATCGGAATCTTTTCCGACTCGGCCTTTGAGCCTTTCTCGTCTTCATCACTCTTCGCGACTTTGATGGTGCCGTTCAAACGAAGCTGCTCTTTACGAATGATAGGCTGAGCATTGCCACAGCCACCGTGGCCTTTGACCTTTAGCGCCGCCTTCGGGTCTGGACCGTAGCCACCATCGTCTTCGGGAGGCGCGTCGACCTGACAAATGCTGATGCCTTTGCAAATCTTATGGACGGCTTCGAAGCGGCGCTTGGGATCGCGGAGGCGAATGGCCTGAGCAAATGCGGGGTTGCTCTTTGAGAGCGTGTAAGCAAAGTGATATAACAGAGAATGTGACCTACCTGCGAGAAAAGGAAACAAGACTTACCTCATCAGCCAGAATCTTGCCGCAATTATGGCACACCGACTCCAGGATCTTCTTAATCTTGATGATGAAGCCTGATCATGTGACGTTAGCATGCAGGGTCAGGAGACGCAAGAGTCTGTGTTTGCACGAACCGACGTGGAAGACCGGCTGCGCGAGCTCGATATGACCAAAGTGACCCGGGCAGATTTCGGGTACCTCCTTACAGGTGGCACACTGCGTACCGCGGTCGATGGAACCAAGTTTTGGGTCATTTAAGCCCTTTTCGCGTGGCCGGTGGCGCTGCTCGTCCATTGTCTCAGGGTATTCGATATGACAGACACTCATGTTCTTGATCTCTTCGGGTGAGAACAGGCCGAACTGGATCTCCTGCACCGTCTTGAGAGGCGCATCGGAGTGCGGGAAAGTGTAGTTCGACATTTTGCTGATTGTCGTGGGCGTGCGAATACTTCAGGTTGGATGTCAACTGTGGCTTCGTCGCCGTCGAGTATATTGTATCGCGCCGGACTTGCGGATTACGACTTTGCGCGTTCACTGTCGATTCACTCCGCTGCTTGCCACCCGCGTCACCACGCACCCACCCCTTTCTACCGCGCGCCCTCAGGGAGGACCGCCTCCGCCTAATTGGCCCCTCGCTGCCGTCGTCTCACTTGTCGCACTCAGTAGAGATACTGTTTCCGATCTAATGTGATGGATTTGATGCGCGCTGCGCGCGTTGGTAGCAGTATGAATAGCCGTTCAGACAGTGCGCCCGGAGGCTGAATCGCGCGACCGGCGGGCGATCAGAAGGACCGTGTGATGTCTCTCAGCACTCTACCGTGTGAGTTTGGCAGTTATCGCGAGTATCCGGACGATTACTGATGGGTTGGTTGGGGATGGAGGAGTGGGAAGATGTTGCGAGGCGACGCATCAGCGGCCGATTCTTTGACCGGAACCATCCGCGCACAGACCCACGGGGAAAGAGTCACACGAGTCAGGCCGTATTGCGTTAGTGCGCAGAGCCGCAACAACGGTCTTGCATGTCAAAAGCACGCGATCACTTTGTGCTGTAGACAGTGTTTCGTCTCTCGCAACAATTGTGTACATTGTGTGATTGATGAGGCATCGCTTCGAGTCGCCGTTTATAACTCGGTCCGCATAATATAGAGTTGCGACATCAGTATTGCTCGTACTGCTGCAACAAGCAAGCATGCTACCTTTCGGGGACCAGTCAGAAACGCAGCAACATCATATGTCACACCGGCGGTGATAAGGAGGGCTTGAGACACATTTGGGTAGAGCAGCGCTAGGGAGCAAGAGTCTCCCTATGATTATGCCATGAACCTCCCACTCACTGACCCAGTCTTGCTGGCACAAGACATACCCGAGACACTAGTCGCCCGACTCCGCTCGTCTGGTCAAGCAGTATGTCTGCGCTTTAGCCACAAAGGCGACCTTCTTGCCTCCGGCACCGCCAAAGGCACCATCGCCATCTTTGATCTCGAGACGAATGGCGTAGCGCGCAAGCTTAAGGGCCACACCGCCGGTCGTACGGTCCAGAGCTTGAGCTGGGAGAGAAGTGGCCGTTACCTTCTCAGTAGCAGTATAGACTGGAAAGTCATACTATGGGATCTCCACGATGGCAGCAGGGTGCGCTCAGTGAGCCTAGGCGCACCTGTCTACATTGCCGAGCTGCATCCGCAAAACCACCTGCAGTGTGTGGCAGCACTGTATGAGTACCGTCCAGTATTGGCCGATCTTAGCGACAGCAGAGTCAAGCAGTACGCGCTACCCAACCTACCGAAACGAGCACCGCACGAAATGGACGCGAATCCGGAGAAGGCTGACGCTAAGCACTTCACCACTGTCGCCGCCTTCACACCCACAGGCTCACACGTGGTCACTGGTACCACAAAAGGCTGGCTGAATGTCATCGATGTCGCCACGCGGGAGACGATCTACAGCACGCGATTATGCTCCAAGCCCATCCTCCTGATCAGGCTAAGCAGCTCAGGTCGAGACTTACTGGTAAATGCATCCGACACCATCATCCGCACCATCAAGCTTCCGGACCTCTCCTTGCCCGACCTGGCAGCCGACAACATCCGCTTAGACGTCGAGCACAAATTCCAAGATGTCGTGAACCGGCTGTCGTGGAATCATGTCGCATTCTCCAGTAACGCGGACTACGTCATGGCCAGCACGCTCATGAACCACGACATCTACATTTGGGAGCGCGGCCACGGCTCACTAGTCAAGATTCTCGAGGGTCCGAAAGAAGAGCTAGGCGCGGTAGAGTGGCACCCAAGCCGTCCATTTGTTGCCGCAACAGGTGTCGAAAGCGGCCGGGTCTACCTCTGGGGCATCAATACACCACAGCGATGGTCTGCGCTGGCGCCTGACTTTGCGGAGGTGGAGGAGAATGTGGAGTACATTGAGAAGGAAGATGAGTTCGACATTCATCCGGTCGAAGAACTGCAGAAGCGGAGGTTGGATCAGGAGGATGAAGAAGTCGATGTGCTGACGGTGGATGACCAGCAGCTGGAGCGGGAGGGTGGCAAAGGAGGTAAAGGTGAAGAGTTCCGGATGCCGGTGTTGCTCGATATGGGTGAAAGTGACAGCGAGGATGAGATTGTGGCTATCGGGACTGGGCAGTTCCGGCGTAAAAGCATTGCGCAAGACGACGGCGACTTTCTTGACGGTGAAGACGCAGTGGCGAATGGGCGTGCTGAGGAAGTGGTTGAGCATGCGGGAAGTAAGCGGCGACGGGGTGACTGAGACTTTGCCGGTCTTTCTTGTCATTACTAGTGGTATGCGCGTAGCTTCAATGACCGGCGTGCACATGAACCGAAGGAGAACACATTGGGAAGTTCTTTCTCACCTCCTACTCAAGCTCCCTGGAGGCGCTTCTTCATGGCTAAGATTAAGAACAGCTCAAACAATCGTGAACTCTGCTTCGGACGCCTCTTCGAACCACTAGACCTCGCCGCGACGCCGGAACATCTGCGCTACGCCCACTCTGCGCCAATAGCCATCCTCCACTGGACATAACACAAGGCAGATAGCATCACCGCCAGGACTCATTGCAAGCTTGATGCACCCAAGAGCAGTACCAGGCTCAAGCTCCTCATGGGTATCCGCCTTGACAACTAGGCTTCGATTCCCTAATGCCAGACTGAGCAGACATTGGCTGTCAGTGTCACGGACAGCAAGCACGGTGACCCGCAGTGCCCTCCCCTTCAGTGTGATTGAGGCGCTTGCAAGCGCGCCGAACGCATTGTTACCGATTGGCATAGCACTCCAGCGAAGCAGCAGCGCCGCTGCTGTCGCCTCTCCAAATTTGAGCCACGTCGATGGCACCGTCCAGCGACGGCCATGACCAGGACGGCGCAGTGTAGGACGAAGTACGACGGCACGTACTTACTGGTCGCCAAGTAAGGCCACTGATGAAAGCATGTTCAGGCCACAACCCTGCTCCATATGGTCCAAGTCGTTCGTGGAACTGGTTCGAAAGACCGGACAGGGCAACCAGCTCGCCGGAAGAGAATGTCAACTCGCGTTGAGTGTATTCATCAACCAACCGCCACCACGTCTTGGAGACCTCGGAAATGTTGACTCGCCCAATCTCCGTCTTCGTACAGAGCCGCCGTAATGCCTTCCGCGAGTGTGGCAGGAAGTTCAAGTGGCCAGGCAGTACCTGCTTCGGAAGCTGGCAGATACCCTCTCGACACTCGAAAATGACTCCTCGGCGCGTGAAATGAAGAGTATGCCTGGACAGTAAAGTTTCTTGCATAATCCACCCTCGAGTGTTAATGTGAGATGCCATTATCACCCTGACCAAAGCATGCTCCGCACTTTTCGATTCGCGCCAAACTGTATCACCGTCAGCTTCCTCGCTCTTGATCGGATCACCCACGGATTGTGGCATACCAGCGCCCCGGAGTAGTCCAGAAGTCGGATCTGGAGACGAGCCAGCTGAAACGTTGAGGGCTGCTTGCCCATATACAAGGTGCATCTGCCCTGACTCTGCTTCCCAGTCTTGGACATCGTACTTCGTCGCCCTCGACACCAACTTCGACGACTCGTGTGGGCAATTCCGTCTTAACTTCATCCACTGCCGACGAGCAACCGAGATGTCCAGCAGCGCAGGCGTCAAGTACCCGCAGGACGGCTGCACACGGGAAGCTATCCCGAGGTAAACTGTGCCCTTCATTCACGGTGCCCACAGGACTACGTTCGATAGAGTGGCTAACCATCCCACTGCAACCAGTGTTCCTCCTGATGTGCGTAAATTCTCGAGCTCCAAGAGCAGTGTAACTTCCAAGCGAGGTGTCAGTCGCGGACCATTCAATGCGCTCCTGGCCCACAGCAGGGAGGAGGGTGGAACCATGCCCGTAGCTTAACAGTCGAGCAAGTTTCGTTTCCAGCTGCTCAAATTGGGTCTTTGTTGCTTCAAGCGAAGCTCTGTGTATTTCCCAACTTTGCTCGAACGCAGCATCAAGTCGCTTTATGAGCTGGTTATTTGCCTGATGAGACTCGTCTCGCGACTCGAGAAGAGTGCGACTGAGATCTGCGCTCTTCTCGTGGACGATTCGCTGCAATTCTCGAATCGTGGTCTCAGATCTTCGGACCGTGACGGCAGACTCGCAGCTCAGAGCCAGGACGACACCAGCTCGGCACTCACTGAGCTTTTGAAGAAGCTGGTGTACGTGCCCGACTTCACGGAGCCATGCGGTACGTCTCGTCTTTTTTCCTTCCGGAACTTCCTTGACGAGCTGGTACTCGATAAGCTGCTGTATGCTGACTAGGCAAGCTTGTGTCATGCTTAGAGACGTATCGAAGGAGCGACTTGCTCGCCGCAACTCGCAAGCATCTCCCGATACATCGTGCAGTACACTTGTGAACGTTTCAACTTCCACCTGAAGCTCCTCCAGTTCTCGTGGAGCATCGTAGACCTTCTTCGCAAGCTTTACACCCTTGCGAACGGCGTCGAGGAAAGTCAGGACGCTCGCTACCCCATCCATCGCGGTTTCTGACTTCACACTGCGCGCACGAAAAAGTGATGAGGTGGGCAGTTTTAGATCGTATGTCGCCAGAAAGCAGAAGCAGAAGAGAGTTCAAAGCAAGATCACCGCGAAAGCGTGCTTGTCCTGCTTCTGGGCTTGGACAAGGCTTCGTGGAGCACAGCCACCACCCCTTAGCGAGCTTTCAGGCGACTGGCGAATACGCAAGCCTTGCATGCACACCTTCCACGAACTCCCAAGTTGCACCGCTTTGCGCAAGCGGGTCGGACGTACATGCGTTGTGGACTACTGGCAAATGGTTATCCTCGTCAGAGGCGGTGAGTTAGGTCATACTCACTATATACTCGTAGTGGCCGATTACTCAATGTGCTAAGGCTAGCATCGATTCAGGCGGTAGAAGAAACAGGGGAGGGCTCGCTCAGGTAACTGCTCGTGCAGATCTACCTCTTCTGTCCGAACTCCTGGTAGACAGGAGGGGCAGCATTTCCGAATCCAACCGGATGGTACTCTCCTCCAGTCGGCCCATACGCAGTACCCGCTCCATGCGTATTCTCATTCTGCACGCCCTCCTTACCCTCCATCTTCCTCCGGTCCTCCTCCGGAATAACGCCTCCATCGCCTCCACCAACCACAACCTCACCACCCCCCCTCACACGACCAACAACCATGCCCTTAGCCACAGACTTGATCACGGCCCGACGCGACACACCCGTAACGTCAATGTACACCAGACCGACGTTCTTGACGCCACCAGCGATATCTGCCGCGATGGCGCCAGCCTCGGGTCCGTATCGGTGGCCTACCACCGCCGTCGCGGCAGCACCGGAGCTTGTGAGCAGATTCTTGCCCGAATAGGCGATGCCGTCTGCGATGGTGGAGAAGGCGATCATGCTTTTGTTGAGTAACCCAGGCTTGTAGCCGTCGTCGGGTCCGAGAGGCCGGCCCTTCTCGTCGTAACCTTTGAGCGGCCTATGCTTCTTGTGCCCGGACATGCCTGCAGCCAGGTTCTGGACAATGTTCGTCGCTTGGCCGACGGTCTTTGACGACAAGCCTGCCGCTCCCTGGGTGAAGGTGTTGATTTTCCTTGCTCTGGCGTGCGTGGCTTCTGTGAATTCCAGCGGCTTCGGGAGAGGCTTCGTTTTTTGCGTGAAGTTGTCCGCGGAAGATGATAGCATATTGCCGATGTATGAGCTGCCCGTAACGATGAGCCGCGATGCAGTGGCTGCGTTCTTGACGAGGCTGGAATCCTTGTATGCCGGATGTTTGGCCATGCGGAGATAGTCTTCTGACACCGGCCGCACTTCGATGCGCTTGCCATCTTCACTCACTTGCACCTCGACAGGGTCTTTGGAGCCAGGCTTGAGCTTAGCATCTTCGAAGATCTTGGCGTCGCCGCCGAGCTCGCCAACTACGGAGCCGTTATCCTCATCGATAAGGACAATCTGGCCGGCATGTGGCTGACCTTTCTCGTTGGACGCATACTTGCCACCCGGTGCGTAGTCTGCTGGGTGGTAGGCGCTCTTCTCGCCCGGACGAGAAGGAAGCGGCGGCTTGGCGCGCTCAAGGAAGGCCGTACACTGTGCGAGGATGGTCTCGAAGGTGTCTTTATCCTCCTGGGTCACGCCGTAGCCGATCCGCGGAAACTCTATGCGGGTAAATGCACCAGAGTCAGGTCCTAAATCCCAGCGTGGTATCAAGTAAGAGTTGGGTGGCTGGTGGTAGATCTGCGTTGTTGCGGGTAGAGGCAGATCAAGCTCCGGAGGTAGGTTGAGATGGAGGTAGAAGTCTTCATCCGGCGCTTCGTTCTGTGGTATCGTCGTGCTTAGTCCGGAAAAGGGTGAGCTCGTCGGCACCATCAACAAGCTCAGAGTCTGCGGGCCAGACGGTGTGAGTGATTGCTCCTCGCCATTTTGGATGTGGTAGGCTTTGATGCCGGGGATGGTATAGAGAAGCTTTGGCTCCTTGTGACCAGCCATGATTGTTGGGGAGGTAGTTGGAAGTCCTAGATAAGTTGCGAGCAACCCGCCGGCGTCACCCACAGTATAACGAGGGGTAGCAGGAGTTGTTATGTAGGAGGAAAGCAGGACGAGGTATAGAGCTTCAGAAGACGTAGAGGAAGAAGGACTGAGACGAGACGAGTTGTGAATACATAACCTACACTAATAACAACCTGCTTCTCACACCTGCAACTGAGCACATGGCAGTCGCATGTGGTGGAGGGGTGCTGTGACGTACAGCAGCAGTGGCTGTGCTGGCGAGAACTGTGGCGGTTGCGAATGGCCAAGAGATGGCGTACTTGGCAATGGGAGTCGAGCTTGACATCGTTTGTGGATGGATGCCGAGCTGCATTGAGACGGGCGCGAAGAGTAACGGAGCTTCGAAGGCAGAGGGCAAGCAAGCTCTCAGAGTCGTTTGCGTTCCTCTTGCGTCACTAGTCCGCCTCGGTTCCCGTTTCAGCCCAAAGCGCCAAGGATACCGCGAGCCTCCCTTTGCCCTCACTTCACATTGTCAGCTCGGTGAGCTTCACGCTTCACTCCCAACACTGGCGGGGCATCTGGAACGCTCGTTGGTGACGCCGCGAGGATGCTACACCCTCGTGGCAGCCGGGCAAAAGGGCTGCAGTGAGCAGCGTTACTGGTAGACCACAACACCATCCGACCGACAACCATTGAAGTAACATACAATCACCATGCGATAGATGCAACGAGCATATAGTAGTAGAGAAGCTCGCTAGAACAGTGTAGAGTCAGGACATGGCGAGGATGCTACAGCTGAAGGCGCCCAATCTTGGGCCGCTCAACAAACCGCTGCGCTGGATGGGCCGTCAACTCCCACCCCTCAACTTCATCAGCGTACATTGGGCCTACTTTTGCATTGTATGCCTCAATGCGGCCTGGATCTTCTACGTCAGCAACACCGAAACCAAGGTCACCTTCACCGACAGCCTCTTCTTATCCGTCTCGGCAATGACCGAGGCTGGTCTCAGTAAGTGCAGCGATGTGTAGTCCCCGCCGATCTTTGATAGCTGACCCCCCACCGATGTACATTAGACACTGTCAATCTGTCGGAGCTCAACACGTTCCAGCAGTTCATCTTGTTCTTCTTGATCATTCTAGGCTCGGCCATCTTCGTCTCAGCGTGGATAGTACAGGTACGTAAGGTCACGTTTGAGCGTAAGTTTCGTGATTTCCTTGCGGCGCAGCGCAGGCGGCGGGAGCGGAGCAGGAGCAGGTCAAGGGTAAGGGCAAGAACATGGTCGAGGCGCAGGTCGGGATCAGCAACGAGAGGCGTCGAGGCTGGCAAGGCGTTGGAGGAGAAGGATCACTTGGAACCTGCGACCGAAAACCAGTCCATTACCGGCAACGAGACCGGACAGATACCTAGGCAATACAGCGCTTTAGACGGAATTGTTGACGCTGAGGGAAGAGGACGCGACATGACTCCTCCTGCGCGCAGAGGCGGGGCGGAAATGAACGACAACGCAGTGTCTGATGGCGAGGAAGAAACTCTGCCAGGAGACAACGCGTCATCCAATCGCGGGCCCACCCCTGGAATAACGTTTGCGGGCGACACTCGATTTGGGCCAACTTCTCCTATCCAAGACGGCATGTTGCAGCCTCGTCGTCGTCGCAACAGCAACATCTTCAACTTCCAAGGTGTTGGCGCACGGCCCGATGCTAACCTGAGTCCGACCACCCCAAGCCAGCCGACATCGACCGCTGGACAACCTGCTAACATGCCCGCTCAACCGCACGGCAGGAGCCTGGGCGACATCAGCCAATACTTCGAATCTGCCACCGGCTGGATTGCGAGAAACAGTCAGTTCCACGGCCTGTCGGAGAAGGAGCGCGAGAAGCTCGGCGGCTGCGAGTACCGCGCCATCTCCCTGCTTTCTTGGCTTGTACCGGTGTACTTTGTACTGTGGCAATTCCTCGGTGCCATCGGATGCGCCGCGTGGGTTGCTCACAACGCCGCGAGCACCGCACGCATGAACGGACTCAATCCATGGTGGGTGGGTGCCTTCAATGCCGTCTCCGCGTTCAACAACTCCGGCATGAGCCTTCTCGACGCCAACATGACGGCATTCCAGCGCAGCTACTACATGCTCATCACCATGTCCATGCTCATCCTGGCCGGCAACACGTGCTACCCCATCTTCCTGCGTCTTATCATATGGTGCATGTGGAAGTTTGTAACCTCCGGTCTGTTCAAAGGCGAAGAGTGGGACGAACGAGCCCAGACTCTCCGCTTTCTACTCGACCATCCCCGCCGCTGCTACACCAACCTATTCCCCGCACAGCACACTTGGTGGCTGCTCTTCGCCCTCGTTATGCTAAACGGGATCGACTGGGCTGCGTTCGAGGTGCTTAATATAGGCAACAGCCAGCTCAACTCGGGTCTACCGACCAACATCCGCGTCATCGACGGCCTCTTCCAAGCCTTTGCCGTCCGAAGCGGCGGCTTCTACGTCGTCGCTATTCCCAGCGTGCGCATCAGCCTACAAGCCCTCTACGTCGTAATGATGTACATCTCCGTCTACCCCGTCGTCATCACCATGCGCAACAGCAACGTCTACGAGGAACGCTCGCTGGGCATCTACGCTGAAGATCAAGAAGACGATGACGAGGACAAGGACGGCGCGAAGTCGGAGACTGGTAACGTCATGGCTACAGGTACGGCAAACAGCGACGGCTTCTTCCTCCGCCGCGCCAAGACCATCCGCTCCACCATCCTCCCCACCAAACCTGGAGAAAGCAATAGTCACTTCGTGCGCCACCAGCTCCGCGCCCAACTCGCTCACGACGCGTGGTGGATCGTGCTCGCTCTCATCCTCATCATGATCATCGAAAACCCACTCTTTGTTGAAAACCCATCCGTCTTCAGCGTTTTCAACTTCCTTTTCGAGATCGTTAGCGCTTACGGTAAGTCAGCAGAAGCGCACCCTTCTCACAGTTCCCGCAATATCAGCTGACCTTGTCCGTGTCGTAGGCTGCGTGGGCATCTCAGTGGGCTTGCCATGGGCGGCTTACAGTTTCTGCGGGAGCTGGCATACATTGAGTAAGTTGATCCTGTGTGCGGTCATGTTGCGGGGCAGGCATAGGGGTTTGCCGGTTGCGATCGATCGGGCCGTGCTGCTGCCTGGGGAGGAGACGTGGAGGGCTGAGGAAGAGGATGGAAGGATTAGGATTGCTAGGACGATGAGTAGGGGGAGAGGGGAGATGGCGGTTTGAGAGCAATGTCTTCTCTGTGGATCCGTTCCGTCGGGCGCCCCGCAGAGACGCTGGAGTGATCGGGATGGCAGTTAATCAGGAATTTAGCGTGGCGTTCGGCGAGATGATGGGCTGCTGGATAGGCGCCCTGCTTGCTTTCATTCATGGTAGTTGGCTATCAACTGCACTCGATAGAGGCTATGGCAGCACGATGCCTCTGCCGCTACATGAACAGCCCGGTCAGATGCCGTATCTGGCAGACTACAACTGCTGCTACCGCACATGAACTTCGTCCAACTCGTAAATATTTCGTCACCCCCTGCTACTCCTACTGCTGAACTTCCCCATCATCCCTGCAAAAGCCCCGCCGCTGCCGCCGCCACCCGCACTCCTCTTCTTGCCTGCACCACCGCCCAACCCTCCGCCTCCGCCGCCACTCATACCACCATCCACCTCCATCGGGTCATCATCCTCATCCTCTCCCTGTGCCGTCTTAGCCCCACCACTCCTGCCCGCATTCCTAGTCGCAGCCCTACCGTCGCCCAACACACCTCCCTTCTTCCCCTGCTCACCCTCATCCGTAACCGCCTCAATCTGCCTCCTCGCCTTCGCCTCCCGGACACTCCGCTTCTTCGCATCAGCCCTGACCTTAGCGATCTCCGCCTCTAACTCGCCAAGCACGGAATCGCAGCGTCCAGACCAGGCGGCGAGCTCGGCGATCATGGCGTGGATGCTCCCCGGGCCCAGATCGCGGAGTGGAGCGACGGAGGTGATGACGACGATTTGTGCGGCGGGGTTTAGGGTTGCAGTGAGCAGGTCGGCGTAGATTGCCTGCGTGACTAGCTGTTCGAGGTCGGCGGGGGAGGGGAGGTCGAGGCGGGCGCAGAGGGTTGTGTAGCTGAGGTTGGAGGGCCCGGAGGCCGTTGGCTTTCGGGCGGCGAGGGTGAGGAGGCTGAGGAGGCGGAGCTTGAGGGTTTGGGCATCGGAGAGCGGTGGGAGGGTGGGTGTTGCTGTGTGATATGCATTAGCTTGGATTGTTATAGCTGGCTTTGGGTTGGCACCTTTGTAGCTCTCCCAAGTGCCCCAAGCGAAGATCCTCAATAGCTCGTGATGACCGCCATACTGCTCATTGCCTGCGAGAGCCTGTACGTTCGGTTGCTGTAAGAGCTCGGCGAAGACGTATGTGTTGGCTGAGGAGGTCGCTTGTGTGATCAGGTCGGCAGCTGCTCGCGGCGACGTGGCCGACTTGGCAAGGGCGAGGTATGGCTCCAGGGCCGTGAGAGCGCGCGATTGATCCATATTTAAGTGTCCTTTGTGGATGTTGTTGCAACGATGGAAGTGGCACGTGATATCTAGGTTGAAGTCGAGAACGAGCGATACGCTTAGTCATGCGCATAAGGCTTTTAGGCAGCGACAACGATGTGAACAGGTCTCCTGACACGAGTAGAGAATTGCTGTACTATTGAAGACCAATACGAACGCGTGCCCCTCCTAGACAATCACTCTGTCTAGGACCATCCTGCTAAAGTTACTGCCTATCAGCGAGCATCCTCTTCATCTGCTCCATATCCGCCGCAAATCGCGCCATCAGTTCCTGAAGCTGCCGATTCTCCTTCTCCAACACCATGATCTTCTTCGCTTCTGTCTGCGCAAGCTCATCCGAGCCGGCTCCAGCAAGGCTTGCCGGCGGCGACGAGGGTGTGTCGGAAGATTGACCGAGCTTGTAGAACGCATGCGCCGTGTCCGTAGGTACGCGTATCTGACTGTCGCGATTGATGATATCCACACCATGCTCAGGGCCGTCGAGCTCAATGCATGAAGCATTCGGGGACGGCGACGATCGATGCATAGTCTCGACAGCCGCGAGCCGAGCGTCGAGCCGAGCATTTGCCGCCCGCAGCTCCTCACGCATAGCAGCCATGTCAGTGTTGCGAGCGATGAGGGTGTTAAGCATCTCGACGATTTGTTCTTGCTTGTCGGAGTTGCTATGCCTGATACCAGATTTTGCAGGATCCACGTTCTCCGCTCCTTCAGGGAGTCTACCTGCGGCTGTCCTGAAGATGGGTCTCATAATAGCCTTCGAGGTAGCTTGCAATAGCGGTGCATTTTGTAGCAGGCTCTCGCCACGAGACGGAGACACAGAGTCCGAACGCTTTTTGGTAGCGGTAGTGTTGTGCTTGCGACTTGCCTTCGGAGGTGGTGTGTAGACGGTGGCTGGTAGGTAATGCAGTGGAGACGGCATTGCACTATGATGGCTGAACGAAGCTGGGGACGGGTCGACAGGCATGGCAAACAAGCTCGCGTCGGTAGATTGCCTAGGACTGCTGCTGTAATCACGAGAATGAGTTCGACCGTGGAGTGTGGTATCCGCTCGAAACTCCCGATTGCGGGCATCCCCAGCTTCGAGGACGCTTTCCGGCCTCGGATGCTGCATCGATGTGTCCTTGAGCAGGTCTGGATAGAACACTTCGATCGTTTTCTTGCTCTCCTTACTCTCGCCGCTCGAGGTGCTCTCCTTCGCCTGATGACCAGCGTGCCCATTCGACGCAGGCGTCTCTGCCACACTCGGCAACTCATTCATAGAGAAGCGCTGTCGCTGACGTGGTGTCCATACCACACTCGATCTGTTTGTCCAGTCACCGGAGTACACACTTGGCGAGTATTCCATTTCTGGGTGGCGATGATGCGTCTCGCCCGGCATGCTGAACCCTTCCAGACCCAAGCCGTCGAGACGAGACTTCATGTCTTCGAAAGCGCTAGCCTCCATCACCTCAGGGATGACGGAAGCATGCATTGAGTAGATACTAGGCCTGGTGACAAGAGCAGGTGTTTCCTTGCGACCGTAGCTGCCGAATTTGGTTGGGCTGAGACGCGCGCTGGTGCTGACCACGCCTTCTGACTCCATCGTTTGGTGGAAAGGTACGCGGGTTGACTTCGAACCAGCGGCTGCCGTCTCCTGAGCTTTCTGACTGGGCGGTGTGTTCTTCGCGGGCGGTGTGGGAGGGACGACACAATCGAAATACTTCAAGCTTTGCGTGCGCTGCACGGCGCACTTTCTGACTTCGTTCTCAGAGCGTGTGCTGATCTGGGAGAGAGTGTGAGAGGTAACATGCTTGCCACCTTGGAAACTGTAGTGTGCAGGGTCGGAGTAAGCAGTCTGCGGCGTCTTGGTTACAGTACTGGCACTTTGCGGTGCACCTTCACTCTTTGCCGAAGAGGGTCTGCCACCACTCACGAAACCTGAAGTATTGACATTGGGCATTTGTGTGTTCTTGCGCGCAGCGAAGATGCCCTTCTTCTGCTTAGACGGTGAGCGAGTAAGGTTGGCCTTTGAATGCGAGGCACCAAGCACCGCCTGGGCTTTGACCGGCATGTCTTGCTCAACACGGAGACCCTCTGTGCTACCCAATGTAGACATTGACGGGGAAGGGGTGCTCCCATTGAGCTTCGTCATGCGCAGTTTGTCGAAGAAGTTACGCTTTGGGCTCTTCGGCAGCTGGTCATTGTTGCCTGCAGTTGTGCCTTTCTTCGGCAGAGAAAGACGTGATTTGTGCGGAGTTGCTGGCTTGCCTGACTGAGCAAACTCGGAACTAAGCGGTTTGGGTGTAGGTGCGAATGTCTGATAGACCGGAGTGCGCCCCTCGCCCACGCCAGACGCTTCATGCAACATCTGCTCGCGGCGCTCCTCAATGACACCGCGCCTTGTCGGCAGAATGCCCGCTTCGATGCCAGGTACCAGCTTCAACGGCGGCGAAGGCTCCCTACCTGAATTAAGGAAGGGCGGCATAGTCGTGACGGTCGACTCACGCGGACCCGGCATGTCAATGCCCAGGGCGGAGTGGGAGCGTAGAGCAGGATGTACTGCACCTGGCGGGGTGACTCTGCGCCTCTCCATCTCCTGCTGATAAAATGCGTTTCCTGCGAGCCGGTGGCGTTCCGCCCTCGCTGCCTGCTGCGCAAATGCATTGGGTCCTGGTCGTGCTTCTGACATCTTGCCGATGACCACAGCTCGCTCGGTTGGAGACGCAAATAGCGAGTCCAAGGTCGCTTGATAGTCTTTGATCTGCATGACAGTAACGGGACTCATCCAGCTAATCCAAGATCATTGCTACTCTTATAAGCCCCAACAATAGCGGAGGTGGTTGAGAATAACAACTCTGCACACGCTGAAAGCTCGTTTGTGAATGTTATTCGCGCTAGAATTCCGCGTCAGTCGTGAGGGCAAACCTGCGTCTGTCAACAAACATGTATTCAAGCCAAACATGGAAGGTACGCGTATTCACAGAGCGCACCTTCCCAGATTTCCAAGCTTAACGCTTCAAACATGCACGTTCGGTCGATTAGCACATAGAGGGTGGGTGAGCATGCACATACAGGCCGAGCTACTATCACAGGCTACGAGCGCCATCCGTGTCCCCCATCCGCACCGTTGAACGCCGCACGCCTTGCCGTCGGAAGTACATCTACGAAGAAGAACTGATATTCATGCGACGTAAGATCGGTTATAGCACGACGCAGCCCTTGCCTTTCCCTGAGCGGTTGTTAGTGATGGGTGAGACATGCAGCCAGGTTCTTTAGCTTACGCTTCTTTCCTGTCTTCGCTACTGGCGGTTCCAGCGCCGCAACGATAGCTTCGTCGAACACATCCTTGAGCTTGTACTGCGTCAAAGCTGAGCACTCGACATACTTAACCGCACCCAGGTCCTTCGCCATCCGTTCACCGTCTTCCCTCCGAACTGGCTGCATCTTCTGCTTCGCGAGCTTATCGCGCACCTGTGGATCGTCTCGCAAATCTGTCTGTGTGCCCACGATGAGGCATGGAACGCCAGGACAATGATGGTGCACTTCGGGAAACCACTTCTCTCTGACGTTCTCGAAGGACGCTGGTGAGGTGACTGAGAAGCACACAAGAAAGACGTCGGTTTGCGGGTACGAGAGCGGACGAAGGCGGTCATAGTCCTCTTGTCCGGCGGTATCGAAAAGGCCCAGCGTGTAAGGCTCGTCACCGATCCTGTGACCTTAAGATCAGCGATATGTCCGGCGTTCAGGAGCAAACAAGCACCTACATGACAGTGACGGCATAATTGTCAAAGACCGTCGGCACGTACTCCGATGGGAATTTGTTCGTCGTGTAGCTGATCAGTAGACATGTCTTACCGACGGCACCGTCACCGACGACCACACACCTGCACAGATATCCACATTAGCAAGGGGCCTCAAGTCGGCTGCGCGTTCCAACTTATTCCATCTCCGCACATCGTGACTGCTGTCGAACAGTTTTGCTTTGACGCTCAGAACAGAAGGTGTGCGCAACAGGCCAGTTTTAGGCAAGAAGAGGTTCTGCGGTAAGCAGAGAGGGTTCGAGGATGAGGATCGGGATTCCATACTTTATCGTAGCGACCACCATTGTCCTCGGCTCTTAGAACACCCCAAGTATGTCTGCTTGAGCACTTCGTCTTGCCTGCGCTCGGTCTCGCCCTGCGTGGATATCACGTGGACTCCAAGACGATATCGTTGCAAGATTGCAAGGGAGGAGTGACCGGCTCGTTTTCGAGGGTGGTGGTTGTCTATGAGGCTTAGCATGTGCGCAGTACCATAATTATTCCTGCACGAGAGACGCATTACCGTTCGTGAATGCGAGCTTCACTGCTCAGCCTTGGTCGCGCGCAGGGTCTTGCCGCTTGTGCGTATGCGCGCCGGCACACAACGTAGCCAGCGAGGCGTCACTCCTACCTCCTCGCGTGTTCCTCCTCTCACTGCCCGCCTGCCTTTGCCGTACGTACCTACGTCTACGCGGCTCCGAATCTGAAAGTGATTTGATCGAAGTGGTGAGAGCAATGCATGCGACTGCTGAAGGTGACTTTCAGCCAGGGGACAGTAAGCTGTAACGAGCGGTCTCGGTAGTGGCAGAGGCGTGCAGTAGCTGCAGATGCGCCGCCTAAATAAGCTCAAGCGATGTTGCTGCAGGTTCGAGGCCGCTTGTACTCTACCCCAACATGTCAAGTTTGGCGCCTAAGGCACAATCACGTGAAGATGGCCGAAGCCTTTGAGTTGTATCGCACTTAAGCCGAGGCTGCGCCCGTAGGATAAATAAGGTCATGTCTTCGTCGCAGCTAGATTGCTCGCTTGCACAGGGGTATCCTCCGAACACAACAAATCGAACAAACACCACCGCAATGATCCAAGGGTACTACATCGCAATCACACAGCCTTCCCCTGCTTCCTCAACAAAGGTTGCATTTTCGCGTCAAGGTTGCTGTCATCATTGTCGTCTTCGTCATCATCGCCATCGACGTGGCCGTCATCATGGTGTAGCAAGTTCACACACTGCCCACTCGAAGGTCCTGCTTCGAAGTCTCTTGAAGCCTGTCGAGCTTTGCCGATCACCGTGCCTTTGACATGTTGATCCATCTCATCGAGCTTGTAGTTCTCCATGAGGAAGCTTAGGAGTATACACGGCGTAGCCATGCAGACCGCGATGAACACTATACGAGTTATGGTTTCCTGATACGCCAAGTTGATGGCATCGCGAGTTGGACTACCCATTGGCCAGCCGTTCGCCGCCAAATCGATGCTTCCAAAGATGTCTGTCGCGCGGTCCTTGGTCTCAGGCGGCAAATAAGCCTGCAACTTCGGCAGAATGTTGCTGCTCCATATGGAGCCGGATATTGCTGAGCCGACAGCGCCTCCAATCTCTAGGAGGGTGAGAAAAGCTGCGGTTGCAGCGCCGACTTCTGAGTGGCTTGCCGAAGCTTGTACGCCAAGCTGTGCAGGGAAGTGACACATTCCGCCGCCGATGCCGATAAGAACTTGAGCGCCAACGATGGCACTAATGCGAGAGTGCTCGGTGCGGAACACCAACATGAGAATTAATCCGGACACGTAGATGCAAGAGCCGACTGTAACCATGATACGGTAGCGGCCTGTGTACTTTATGACCAGAGATACCAACAAAGCCGTTATCGTCGCCACGAAGGTGAAGGTCTGTATGATCCGCCCCGCTTCGGCGACTGACAGGCCGTGTACTACGAGAAGGTAGGACTGAAAGTAGGGCAGCACAGATAGGTAGAAGGCCGCTGCCAATGGTTAGCTCAGGCTCAAACGCTTGACGTTTCGAACACTCACAGAAATAAAAGAACGCAAATGCCAACCCAGATAAAAACGTCCGGTTCTTCATCAAAGCTCTAGGCATGCATGGCCGCGGCGCCAGGGTCTTGCTCCGCTCCCAAAATGGGAAGACAATGACACAAACACTTCCAACCACCAGCATAGCCAGGATGCTAGGATCTTTCCAAGAACTCTCGGCACCGACAGTCAATGGTATCAGTATGAGTGAGAAGCCAACGCAGATTAGCAGTAACCCCACTGCGTCGAGCTCGAACCAGAGACTCTTCGCCGTCTCCCACCAGTCTTTGCCTTCGAGTGGTGAGGCTGGTAGCATTCCTCGTTTAGCTGCTTTACGCTGGTTGAGATATAGCGCAAGTGCCAACGGCAAGAATGCCACCGGGAGCACCACAGCCCAGATCCCGTAGCCCCATCGCCAGTTCAGATTCGTCAAAATCGCATCCGCAAGCGTAGGACCGATCCAGACATTGATCAAGAATGGCGTATCCGGCAGCGTTGCAACGAAAGCCCTGTTAAGTAGATCGCTGGTGTCGGCAATGAATATCTGGATCAGGATTTGTAACCCCGTTTGCCCGGCCGAGTAGAATATCTGCGCCGCTGCGTACGTCTTGACGTTGTTTGCTGCCGCTTGCTGGATGTAGCCAATGACATAGATGAATACGGATAACGTGAAGCCCTCAAAGCGACCAAAGACGTCCGCGATTTTGGACATGGGCGGCTTGACCACGGATAACACGACGCCTTGCACAACCAGTACGGTAGAAACTAGAGAGTGCGCTGAGAAGGCACTAGTCGCATAGACGGCAAGGTTGATGGTCGTTTGGCTCTCCAGCGATGTTGCAAACGCTGTCAGACCAATGCCGAGATAAGCGATGTACAACGCTGTCCTCGACCATGTGGAGGCGATGGCTTCCAGTCGCTTGACGCCCGCCTGCGCCGAGGACTGACTGGACGCTGTTCGTGGCCGCAGCGGGTCGTGGACATCGTTTGCGTCACTCATCGCTGTAGCTGTCCGTTTCTCGTGCGCTCCGCCTGTGCTACGTTGGGCAGGTGCAAGTGCCGGTGTTGGCTCCGCGGCATCTGCAGCGCTGTTAGAAGGTGCATCACTGAACGTGCCATAGCGGTCGTCGTTGGCCATAGAAGGCCGCCGCTGTCGAATAATAATACTACGGTCTGGGTGCAGCAAGATGATATGGGCCTCGGAAGTAAGGTCTAGATAAAGCAGGACAACGTACCACACTGCAGCGTGCTATGAACCGCCGATGCCGCCCGGGATGCTTGGCACGATATCGGCACTCACCTCGGGCATCGTAGCTTTAGAGACACACACTCACCAAACTATAGGTTCTAGCGAAGCATAGCCAGTGTCAAGCATACATCTTGAGTGCCAACGGTGAGCGAGTCAGCGGCGTCATGGTCTCTACGCCCCTATCAACGCGCACCGACGGCAGCCATCTTATCAGATGCCTTGGCGTTGACGAGCTCAGTGTCGCGAAGTCAATGGACAGGAACACTCAGACGCCTGAAGACGAACGGCAGGTATACAAGGATATACGTTGATGCGGAGTCGGGGAGATCTACGAGAGCAAGACAAAGGGTATTCCAGAAGCTTGCACCGAACAAAGTCACCCGCCACCCGCACCGTTGGTTGCGCGTATCAGTCACTCACACTCCCTCAGTGTGACTATTGCGTACCTATCCAAATGCGCGGCCCGTGGTATCTCGTACAAAGTCCGCCAGATCGCCTGCCCCGACAGCACCGATTCGCTCAAATAGCATCTAATCACTTACCCGTAAAACCACCGAAGCCCCGGTTACAGCATGTCATCATCTTCACTCTCCCGCATCTGCAGCCCACCTTCCACCCGGATTCCTTCATGCACGTACGGCATCTTCTCGATGTCTTCCAGCGGCTTCCTCCCCATTCGTACCTTCTTCAGCAGCCCTTCGACACAGGGTCTCGCGCCTTCGAATCCTTGCGCATGCGTGCTATCCCACTCGCCGTCCTCATCGCCAAATCGGCACCAGATCCAGTCACAGCGCGCGATTCGGTGCGTATTTCGGCTTCGATCGGGCTTGCCCGGCGGAGCGTCGAACGGCAGTCGACCTTCCATCAGCGCGTACAGCAACACACCCAACGCCCATGCATCGGTCTGCCGGCCATCATACGGTTGGCCAAGCAAGATCTCCGGAGCAGCGTAATCTTCGCTTCCGCAGCGTGTGCTGAGCAACGGGCTCTCCGGTGGCTGTGGTACGCGTCTGCTTAGTCCGAGATCGGTAAGGGTCACTATCGGTGTCGGGAAAGTCAACGGATCGTCTATCTCCTGCAGCGCGGGTGTCGGCATGTTGACAAGTACATTTTCCAACTTGATGTCCCGATGCACGATCCAGTGGGTATGCAAATAGCGTACAGCACCGACAAGCTCTGCGAACATCCGCTGGACCATAGGCGGAGTCAGAAATTCCCGCTTTTGACTCGCTAGCTCGAACAGATCGCCACCCGGACAGTATGTCAAGACCAGCAACGCTCGCGTCGACTGGTATTCGCATGCCTTGAGATGTATGAGCGAAGGGTGAGAGACGCATTTGAGCATCTCCACTTCGCGCTTAAGACTCGTCTCGATCCGCTCTTCGTCCGCGCCACCAGCTGGGCCGTAGCCGACAACCTTCACGGCCACCAGCTTATGCGGGTCAAGCATATCCTCAATCTCCGGCGTGGGATGAGCTGGTACCCGCTCTGTAGTCGCGAGCATGACTGTGGAGAAAGTGCCTTGGCCGAGCTGTCGTAACTGCCTGAATTTCCTTCGTTTGTTATGAATGCCGCAGTGAATCTCGAGGTATTCGGTCTCGGTGCCGTCTTCGAGATATGGTCGCTCGTCGTCAGCTTCGTCGCTTTCAGCTATGCTGCCCGTACTAGGTGGCGGCGTAGGTAGTCGCTTCTCCGCGCAGTCTGCCGCAATTAAACCTCGTTGGGCGGCAAGATACTCTTCGCGATGCATGCGATATTCCTGCGCTTCGAGGGTGGCGACATCGCCCGGTCCAAATGTCACGTGTCGCGGTCGTAAATTGTGTAGTGCTTCCGGGACGAAATCGGAAATGCTGCGGTTTCGCCCATGACGTGTTGTGAATACGCTCACTTGTTGCTGGTGGTCCTGAGCAGCCACTGCGTTCGCGAACACAGCCTCTTGCGCAAGGTTGCCGTACGGCTTTTTGCGTTTCCCTGGAGGTGATTCTGGCGAAGTCGGCAGGCTTGATGGCCTACCGCTTATGGGAGTCGAGTCGTCTGTCAAAGAGCTCTGGCGCGATCGTGCACCGGCCAATGCTCTTCGCCAATTAGGTCCCGGAAAGTCGACACCTCCGAGCGGAGAAGGAAGAGGTGTAAGATCGGTCATGGCCGCCAGATACGGTGATGGTAGCGTGCTACTGGACACGGACGAAGTCAGACTCGCCGTCGAAAGGGTACTTCGCAAAGCCGAGCCGAAGCCTGGAATTTGGATAGGAGAGGTAAGGTTTTGACCGAGCGGAAACTCATTAGTCGCAGACGTCTCGTATATCGTCGGATACTTTTGCAGCTTTTGAAGTACCACATCTGACGGACTGTCGTCTATCGACGACCTTCGCGCGTCATGGATGGGTTGGAGGCGTAGTCCTGCGGATGGCGGCGAGAGGTGGTACGGACTTCTATGCGGCAGGGAAGCGTGAGCGGGAGCCAGAGCCGTGTTGATGGAGGGTAATGCTGCGCTGCTGGCCTGGATATTCTGCGCGATGGCATGGTGGTTGTTCAGTGCTGCTTCACTGACACTCACGGCGCGTTGTATTTCCTGCTGACTGCTCTGCTCGTCGCGAATCTGCTTACCATCCTGTCTGTCCTGCACCAATGAACCTTCCCCGCCGTCTCCCGCCCTCAAGTGTTTACCCCCACCTTCGTGCATTGTTCGCTTCTCATCCGTCTGAGCCTGAGTCTCCGCCCCGCCGACCATAGGGTCAGGCACCGAGACTCCGCTCATGCCTATGTGACGTGCAGCATGGTCAAGGAGTGTGCGGCTGATCCACCCGCTCAAACAAGGCTGCCCGTTGCTCCTTAGCGCGTCCTGTCGCTACGGCGTTGCAGCTGCTAGCTGCCCTGACTAACCACGCATGGTCCAAGCGTGCATTCAGATGCCGATTCACCTGCAGCCACCGGAACACGATCGAGCGAGCCGGTGTTCACTACGGTTTACCAATGTCGGCTCTTCTGCTTGATTTTGCGCAACTACACAATCTGCCGATGTGGACAGGTGTCGCTCTCGGATTACTCTCTTTGCCCTACCGTGGATGATGCACCGTCGTGATTGGCGCGAAAACCGCTGCCCACATCTTACCTGCAGAAGATGTCACAGTACCGGGAAAGGGTTTTCCATGCTTTAAAGGCATAAAGCATGCTGCCGCCTGCAGCTTTGCCCAACTCAAACCCTTGTCTCAATCTATCAACAACATGTCTTTAGGAAGAACAGCAGTCCTTAACACTGGTGCGAAGATCCCTCTGCTCGGTTTCGGAACATGGCAAAGCGAACCGGGCCAGGTGGGAGCTGCAGTTCACGAGGCGATCAAGGCCGGCTATCGCCATCTGGATCTAGCGAAAGTCTACGGTAACCAGAAGGAAGTTGCGCAAGGCATCAAGAAGGCCTTTAGCGAAGTGCCCGGCCTGAAGCGTGAGGATCTCTTCATCACCTCCAAGCTATGGAACACGCAGCACCGTCCGACGCACGTCGCTGCAGCTTTGGACGATTGTCTGAAGGAGCTGGAACTGGACTACCTAGATCTCTATCTCATGCATTTCCCGGTTGCATTCGACGACACGTCCTCAGCAAACCCTCACCAAGACCTCTTCCCTCTGCGCGACGACGGTGACGTCAAGATCAGTGACGAGATCTCTATCCGGGACACCTGGAAAGCTATGACGAAGCTCGACAAAACAAAGGCCCGTGCAGTCGGCGTGTCAAACTTCACCCCCCAGCATCTCGAGTCCGTCATCAACGCGTCTGGCGTCACTCCCGCAGCCAACCAGGTGGAGCGCCATCCATTGCTACCGCAGCCGGAGCTTGTCAGCTACTGCGCTGGCAAGGGCATCCACATCACCGCATACTCGGGCTTCGGCAACAACATGTTCGGTGAACCGCTGGTGATAACCTATCCGGAGGTGAAGAAAGTCGCCGAACGGCTGAACGCTACTCCAGCTCAAGTTGTGTAAGTTCCATCAAGCGTGCACGTCGCGCGCCCTCTTCACGTGGCTTCACTGACGCAAGAACACACAAGCCTCGCATGGTCCCAGGTTGGGGGTCACAGCGTGATTCCGAAATCAGTCACTCCGCAACGCATCCGAGAGAATTTCCAAGAGGTTGAGCTATCGCCAAGCGATATTGAAGCGATCAATGGACTTGGAAGTCGGGCAAGACGATATAACATCCCATACATCGCGAGTAAGTTGATTTGCAAACCGATCGAGAGTGTGGAATGCTTACCACTTCGTGCAGACAAGCCGAGATGGCCCGTCAACATCTTCAACGCGCCAGAGGAGAAGGAAGCCCCGCACAGCGTCGTTGTCTAGATGACAGTTCAGAAAGGCCTGCAGATGCAAACATAGTAGGCTGTATAGATCATGAGAAGGCGCTCATGCTCCGTCTGCACGAGATAGATTACAACTAAAAGAACTGTACTTCCTAGACCAATCCTTTCAGACGGGATTGACACCTTTGTGGCTGACTTTCTTCTGCTTCACTGCACGATCTTCGTTCCGAAATAGGATATGCTCAGCACAGTACAGACACACTACGTCATGCACACGGTAGTCGCGTAGGTGCGAGACGCGTCTCGCTAAATCGCCGTTTGCTAGGGAAAGTTGTTGTCGTCAGCGAACCCCTTGTTCTCAATGACATTGATGCAGCGCAAAGGACTATGATGGCTGGACTGCGAACAGCAGAGTCAATGTAAAGCAGCGCAGGCATACTTCACAATTTAGCAGCTTGTGTGATGAAGTGTAGTGGCATCTAAGCATCCTCTTGTGCCACGCTTGCGTACAAGTTTTCCGACTGAGCTCCAGAGAAGCCACCCTCCATCCGTCCTTTCGGTCTTTTGGTCAATGCTATTAATACATGGGTATCGCCAAGTATAGATGAAAGTTCATGAAGATCGCAACGGCGATAGCGCCGCTGCAGAAGGCCGGCATATGCTCACACGCCAGGCATACAATGCGTCCATGGCATGAAGCTCTTACCGCAGGCTTCAATAGGGAGCCGTCCTCCCGCTGAAGCTGCCTCTTTCGAGCGGTGCGCCGCTTACCACATAGCTCAATCCCCAGTCAAGTCGACGAGCTCGACGCCAGAGTCCGCAGAAGGCCGACTGCGCTTCCGACTACGGGTTTCTGAGATCGTTACATCGTCTCCATCATCGTCATCATGGTTCTCCGTAACGGTGGCGGACCGCTGTCGCTTCGCACCTTCGCGCTTGACCCGGACAAGATCCTCCCTTTGAGCGCGTAGTCTGCGCACAAGCTCACGTGCCTCTTCGGCGCTCAGGCTGTCTGGATCACGGTCTTCTAGCGGTACTGGTGACGGACTCCGTGGGATGATACCTTCGATCTGGAGGTCTCCTGTCAAGATTTAGCGCTTGCCGTGTTTGCAGCACACCGACTGTGCGGTTTGTGGCCGGCCACTTACTGCGAGATCGATACTTGAAAGTAAAGGTGGCGATAGGATCATGACCGTACGGATACGTGACGTCCGCGTAGGTGGCGGCCTCACAAGCCACCGCCTTCGACAGCCTGGGATTCAATCAGCGAATGTCAAGCCGTGGAAGCGAAAGCCTGTTACTCTGCCTGGATGGACATAGCACGCCCCTTCAAAGCCTTTTCTGGAATCTTTCCTTCCGAGGCGAACGTATTGGCGGGTTGACAGTGGGCAGGTGCGCCCACTTTCACGCAAATGACCTCTGCTGTCACTGTCCCCAACGCTAGCGCTTTCTTCACGTTCATCTGCGAGGCCTTGACCGCGTGATCATCTGAGACAAGTTCAGCGAAGCTCAGTCGAGCCAAAGTCTGGGGCGAAACTTGCCAGTACTGAGGTCTGCGAACTTGAACATCTGCTTCGTCCACGAGCCCTTGTTGTAGCTTGGGATACTATCTATCTGATTGCTCCTGTACGCAACCATTTGCGACGGGGAGAGCAGATTTGCTCTTCCAAACTTGCCGTCCAACTTCACCTGTATCTGCGTGTCTTCCGTGATGTAAGGGAAGTTTGGGAGGAAACGGAATTCGACTGAGAAAGTGGCTCCATTGACAACTTCGACATATTTGGTGTTCTTGTTCGCTTGCGGAGTGAAGCTTTCATCATCGTACTCGGGAAGTGTCTTGCCCTCACAGCACAGATTTACTTCCAAGCCCGGGAGCTGGATTAGCTGCATGGTGGGTTCGCTGTGCTGATGCTGGTTATTATAGTGGTGGATGAGGAGTACTTGTATGTGACTGCGCTTGTCAGCTAACGCAGGCGCTTGTGCCGCCAATTGTTGTTGTAGCGTGGTATCAAAGCAGCGAAGAGTGTGTGAGCCTGTCGCAATGTCACAAGTGAAGCTCGGCGAACAGAAAGCGAGCGAATGGAAGCGCGGTTGGGAGACGCGCCGCAAAGCCGCAGATCTTCTGGCCTAAGGCCATCACGACGCCCTTATGGCAGGTTCCGGTTGGCGCGCTTGAGCCTCGAAGTCAATATCCCATGGCTTGCCTACGCTTGAAGTCAACGCAACCTGTGCCGCTCACGAGGGTATAATGCCACGGTCCTTGGGACCCTCCCGCCAACTGGACGTACAGGCTGGCGTGCTCCTCGGAACTCCTTCTAAGCATTGCTGGACGACCGTCTGCGAGGTTATCGACAGCAAAGTGGAACCTGGCTGGTAACATTAGCTCCATCTCACTTGTGCGAGCTTGTCAGTGGTTGATCACTTGTAATCCAAATGCTGGCAGGGTCGACACAGCCCCAACTCGTGTGTGCCACTGCTGCTTTTGAAGTTCCGAACGGGAGCACAGCTGGCATGCATAGATTATTGAGCTTGTTGCCCGCGTATGTGAACGAGTTCGGGACGCAGAGTCCGGCAGATATTTGATGCACTTCGTGACCGCCCGTGGCGGCCATCACTCTGCTAGTCACGTTAGTGGCGAAGCCTCGATGGAATCGTTCACGTATACGGTCGACAACGGGTCGCTGCCGTCTATAGGCGTCCGCCCGGCCGCTATACGCTGTTGTATGCTGTCGACCGGCGCGCAAGGCCTTTCAGACCACACCGCTGTTAAGCACGACTGTTCGGCACTTCGAGTCGCTCTTTGACCTTTCCGGAGATGGCTGATACGGTGTCTGACTTGCTCAGGTCGGCATACAGCTCTAGGCGATTTATATCAGTCAGATCATGTTGCAGGCTTCGGGTGGCCGAGGCGAGACGGTAGGTATTCGCAGCGAACTTGGTCGCAACCGCTGCGCCGGTGCCCGGGTCAGCGCCGGGAGTCAGTAGGACAGGTTTAGCCATCACGATCTCAACATGGGGGATAATGACTGAAAGTAGACGAGTCTGCAGAACGTGAACCGAGCAAGGAGTAACTGAAATGCAAAGGCCTACCGTGGGGAATGCCATTCAGCATGACCTGTAGGTTTCGAGACCACCACGTCTCGAATTTCCAGCATGAAAGTCAACGGCCGCTCCTTGCTGGTGGCCTAACAGTTCCTGGGCCAGAGATTTAGAGCCTGCATGGTGTGCGTGGTGTAGGCTTTCGGGTTTTCGGCATGTTTGAATTCTCTCCGGTATCAGCTTTGTCACCTTCGAGGGAGGACAATGAGGAGTTCGCAATCTGTGGCACCGGATGCATGATCTCTGATCCGGCAAACATTGATGACATACAAAGAATAATCAAGGAGCTGTCAAGCACGTGGCGGGCATGCTCGGATGCCTCCGTCTCCGCACCCCAACATTTGCTCAACGGCAGCCAGCAGCGTTGCCGTCATTCCTTCCTTAGCAGACAGGCGAGGGGCATGGCATTCAGTTATGCGAGTAAGCTCTCAGCAGCATCACACAATAATGATGAGGAGGTAGGCGTGTAACAGCTCTCATTCTTCACCCATAGCAACACCTTCACTCCACATAGGTAGTGGCTATGGCGGCCGTCTCACAAGCCACCGAGACCACGTCTACCAGCCAGCCAAACGGCCACCCAACTCCCGGCAGCAGCGCTACACTCACCAATGGCACACCAGGCCAAGTGCAAAAGGACGTGAGATCGTCAAATCGCTACAAGCACACCTTTGCCGTCCACGCCGAAAACCGCACGTCATGCCTCAGCTACGACGCGCAAGTCGCGCCCTCGTACTTCGGCTTCCGCAACCTCATGGGGCTGGTATTGGTCGCCTCCAACCTTCGCTTGATGGTCGAGAACTTCAAGAAGTACGGCCTGCTCGTCACCCTATCCGGCGCCAAACTACAGCCGGGCGACTGGCGGAACTTCGGCATCTTATACGCTTTGACGCCCTGTTTCCTCTTCGTCGCGTATATGATCGAGGCTATGGCCGCCCAATACGCGAAAGGCAAAGTTGCCGAACGCAAGAGGGCGGAAGAGCGGAAGGACGGGCAGCAAGCGGAGAAGCACAAGCGCCACCTCTTCTCCACGTGGAGGGTGATTGCGCTCTGCCATGGCAGTAACGCCACGCTCATGCTGGTCATCTCGACGTATGTGGTGTACCACTACATCCACAATCCCGGCTTGGCGACTGTTGCCGAACTTCACGCGGTGATTGTATGGCTCAAGGTTTGTTCGTATGCCTTCACCAATAGAGACATGAGGCACGCATACGTCAATGCAGACCCAGCGGACGGCGCTGCGATCCCCGCGCTGTACAAGTCCTGCGCTTATCCGAACAACATCACATTGAAGAACCTCAGCTACTTCTGGTGGGCGCCGACTCTGGTATGCTTTCGCCCTCAGCTGAGCATAATTCCTACACACTACTAAAACGCTATGATTAGGTCTACCAACCCGTCTACCCCCGCTCCCCCACCCGCCGCTGGGACTTCATCGTCCGCCGCCTCTCCGAGCTCCTTCTCCTCTCCATCGTCATCTGGGTCGCATGCGCGCAATACGCTGTCCCCCTGCTCCAAAACAGCCTCGACGACATCTCGAAACTCAACCTCATCGGCATCCTTGAACGCGTGCTCAAACTTTCCACCATCTCCCTCGTCTGCTGGCTCGCCGGCTTCTTCGCCCTCTTCCAATCCTTCCTCAACCTCCTCGCCGAGCTCACCCGCTTCGGCGACCGCGAGTTCTACAGCGACTGGTGGAACAGCTCCGATTTGCGCACGTACTGGACCAGCTGGAACAAACCCGTCACGCACTTCATGAAACGCCACATCTACGCGCCGATGGTGGGGAGGGGGATGAATCCCGTTTACGCGCAGCTCATCACCTTCCTCTTCAGCGGGATCTTGCACGAGATGTTGGTCGGCGTGCCAACGCATAACATCCTGGGCGTGGCGTTTATGGGCATGGTGGCGCAGATTCCGCTGATCTATCTGACGGATCCGCTGTCGAGGATGAAGGGGCATAATGGGCGCTTGGCGGGGAATTTGATCTTTTGGATCACGTTCTGCTTCTTCGGGCAGCCGTTGGCGGCGATTTTCTACTTTTTCGCGTGGCAGGCCAAGTTTGGCACGCATAATCGGCCGGAGTGGCCGTTGGGGTTGGGGGATTTGAAGACTTAGCTGCTTGAAGGATCGATTGTGCTTTAGTGACTGCAATGGAGCTGTCTCTGTCTGTGCGTGCAACCCACTGACTGTCTCCAAGTCCACTGGTCAGGATTCGTCGACCAAGAGAGAAGAGTGAGTACTTGCTCGAGCTGAGTATCGCATTGACAGCATCGAGGGTTTGTGCACACGGTGGTGTTCGGTTTTGGTGTTCATTTCACTTCACCCCATGCCTTAGAGAACATGTCGGTTCGCTCGAGGATGCGAACAAACGAGTAACATAGACTCCGTAAGCTCCTCGCAGTAACGCAGGACGACAAACCACGCCATAAGCATCACAGCATAATAGCATCATGTCATCTCCATGCCTTCGTCATCAACCGCCGACCCACCGTCCTCGTCCATCTCCCCGTCAAGCGTCGCGGCACCAGCACTACCGAGCCGCCCTCGCTTCCGGCCACCGCCCCACAGTCCCCCCAACATGCCGCTGCCCAACCTAGCCCCACCAAGTCCACCGACAGCTTCAAGCTCATCGCCACCGACCACCCGGCCTTCGGCGTCCACTCCTTCGCAAAGCTCAAGCATGGCGCTCCGCTTCAGGTTCCTGAAAGCGGAAGTCCGCACTACACGACCCCAATGCGTCATGCAGAAACTTGCCGCCCTCCGCTTGAGCCAGTCTTCTTGTGCCGTGGAAGCGCGGTCGAAGATCAGCGCCGCATGCTGCACATCGAGATCACGCACGAGACGGTTGACGCATAGGTGGCGAAGGCGGGGCATGTCGTAAATATTGCTCATTACAAGCATATTCGCGACGTCCTCGAGCGTGGGGCTTGCGGCGGAAGGTTCGAATGCAACGTCGGCGGCGGCGGTATGAGGGGTGGATATGCTGTCGGTGTACAGATAGTAGAGGAAGGCTTTGACGGCTGGGTAGGGTTCTGGGATGTGCATGCGGCGGGTGTGGAATTCGGACATTTGTGCGTTGTACAGCCGTGCGAAATGTGGCCATCGTGCGCTAAGAATTAAGCGGTGAACGTGGATTGGTTGAGAAGTGTTTGTACTTGTCGTTGAGCCATCCGCAGAGGGCGGCGCAGACGGCACGTTCGCCGATATGGAGTGGCTGACTGCCGGCGAGCCATCCTCCGATAGCTCTTCGAGCTGATAATCATCGTCGCGCAGCGCAGTGACTACAAAGTCGGTTCCAGAGGCGGTCTCCGGAGGTTGGTTGAATGTCCGCGCCAGATCCGCCCCAATTGCCGACAAGTGCGACGAGCTGTTCGTATCCGATAGTGGGATACGTTGCTCAAGTCGAGCCTCTTGGCTCATTTTGTTGCCCAACAGCCCGAACTTGCGAAGGTCAATAGGCAACACATCGCTCAGGTACTCCTCGGCCTCGCCATTGCCATTGTTGTTGCGCACTTCACGTGGACAGCCAAGAAGCCAGGCGTGCGTGCCATCAGCATCTAGGCAGCAATAATGCCATCGATACAATGGAGAAAACAGGTCCTTGCCATCTGCTAGCTTCTGCCAGCGTAGGGTGTCGAGGTCGAGCGCAGAAAGAGAAGTCTCGAGCGGCATGTTCGTCGCGGGAGTAACGAAGTCGAGCATGCAGCCTGAGCTGAACACATGGAAATGGGAGCCAACGTTTTGCATTGGCAGATTCGGCGAGGATATAAACTTGACGCTGCTGATCGCGCCAGGCGCTACCGGTGGACTTCGCTGGAGCTGCGTTGCAGAGTTGGACTGCACAGCGCTTGTGTTAGAGGCATAGCCAGACGGACCCATCGCAGGAGCACCTCCGGTCGCTTGGTAGCTCCAGCCTTGGTACTGCTCATTGAGCGGCCTTGCATCGTCGGCAGCTATGGAGCCGTACGACGGGCCGCCTTCGAAGGCTGGAGCACCCCTGAAGTCGAGCCACCAGACCTCGTTCGTACGTTCCATCTCTTCACCCATGCCTCCGCTGACCCAGATCTTCCCGCCCCAAACCCAGCTTGAGTGGTCATACCGTGGCACAAACCGCCATGTCCGACTCCACGTCCACGTCTTGAGATCCAGGAAGCAGATGTCGTCCAACACACCGTTCTCGCTACCGCTCATACCACCGCAGATGAACAGCTTGTCATCATGAATGACAGCTGAATGTCTCGCTCTACCGCGCGGGATCGGGCCGTTGATGTCGGGTTGCGTCCAGTGAGCAGTCTTAATGTCGAAGATGACCACGTCGGACAGATGTATCCGGTGTTCGTTCTCGCCGCCGAAGACCAACAGCTTGTCACCCTGCCATAAGCACGACGTATGCCCCATACGCACTCCCGGAATGTCACCGTAGTTGTCTACCAAGCTCCATTGCTTCGCCGCGAGGTTGAGTTTGAGCACGTGGTTGTACACTTCGTCGGTGTATTGATCAAAGCCGCCGAACGCATAAATCAAGTCGTTGCCGACGTACGTTACGGAAGCATTGACTAAGCATGCGGGTCGTTGCCCGACTGTGGTGATGATCTTGGGCATGTACGGCTCGCCAGTTCGCCGCCTACCGCCGCGCTGAGGCGAGCCGCTCAGCACGAAAGTGCTGCCTAGACTCATACTGAGAAGGCGAGCACTTGGGTAGTCGGAGGTACTGGGAGGGCCCTCTGATTGGGCGACATCGGAGGCCTGCTGCGCCAAGACGATGATAGTTCAGCTATTTGTATAGGGCTGCTGAGGGATTCGCATATGGTCGAGGTTCACTTTGTGTGGCACAGCTCGTGCGTGTATGTCCGCCTAAAGGCTTGAAGGTGGCATGAAATGGACCGAGAGCATGTTACTGATCATCTAACGGCTCGACGTATGGAGAAGGTGCGAATGCGGAACCCCCCGTCAGCCAACCACCAACGCTAAAGGCACATGGCAACGGCTTGGCGACAGGTAAATAAAAGCTTCAACTTCAACTGGAGAACTTCGCTCAGCACCATCGCACACACATAGCAAAGCATACTCCAGCCATTAGGCTCTACCAAAGCATCTTCTCCGCATCGACGGTCCATTTGTCTGCACACACTAACACAGGAATACTAACAGCGGACCCATTCAGTTGGAGTCGTAAGCATTTGCATCCCGGAGGACATGACAACACGGTTACTAACTGTGTATTGCAGTACACCAAACAGCAACAGCAGACATGACAAGCTTACTCACCCCATCGAAACACCGTCATGATGGAATCTTCTCTACTCGCCTTGCTGGCGGCCGTGCACCTCTCACGCCCCCGTCCCAGACGCCCCGAACGCAGGTGATCCAGGAGGCCAGCGTGCAGACTGAAAGCATCCACCACGGCAACGTCAACTTGCTCGCCCGCTTCTCGAGGTCCGTGTCCAAGACCAATGTCAGAGACTCGCCCAAGTCAAACATCGTCAGCCGCCCATCAAAGGACTCGCCGAGAAGGCTCGATCTTGGCATAAGCGACCACACTCTAAATGGCACTGGTCCCAGACCTAGCACAGCCACGTCAGCCAAGAATACACCTTCTCGCTCTCGGAGTGGGAGGTCAGGCTCAGTGCATCGGACGCCAAAGCGAACCCAGAGCAAGGTCAACTACACGGTGGCGGATCGTTTCATACCGAACCGCAACGCCAGCGAAGGCATCTCCTCTTCCGGTGCAGCAGCCAAGCTCGATTCAAACGAGCCTACCCCTGGACGGCGACCAAGGTCAAGCGCAAGCGATGGGTCGGCAGTACTTGCTGCAGGTGCTGCCAGCGCTTTCGGCCTTGGTCGTCCACATTCTTCTTCATCCGACAGTACCTCGACATTCTCACTTGAGGGCTTGAGCTTGAACGACCATCAAGAGGACGACGAAGATGAGGCACCAAAGATAAAGGCCAGCCCGAACACCGTTGCGTACCAGCAGTCAGTGGCTGAGGCGTGTGGTGTCAGCATCAAGCAACGCATCCTAGCCTTCAAGCCAGCAGCACCTGAGTCTTCGCGTCCGATCGATCTTCGCTCACAGTACAACCGACCTCTCAAGCCTGCGGCAGCGTCAGCATCTCAATTCCGTCGTCGCGTACTTACAGCCCCCGAACGCGTACTTGACGCACCAGGGCTCGTGGACGACTACTACCTCAACCTCCTGGATTGGTCGTCCGGCAACCAAGTTGCCATCGGTCTAGAGCGCAACGTCTACGTGTGGTCCGCGGAGTCTGGCTCTGTCTCTAGCCTACTTGAATGTCCTTCCGACACCTACATTGCCTCTGTCAAGTGGTCCGGCGATGGTGCCTATGTCGCTGCCGGTCTCGGCTCAGGCGAAGTCCAAATCTGGGATGTCGAGGAAGGCACGAAGCTACGCTCAATGTACGGTCACGACACCCGCGTCTCAGTCATGGGCTGGAACAAGCACATCCTCTCAACCGGCGCCCGCTCAGGCTTGGTCTTCAACCACGACGTACGGATCGCTCAGCACAAGGTCGCAGAGCTAGTCTCTCATACTTCCGAAGTCTGCGGCCTCGAGTGGCGTGCCGACGGCGCACAGCTAGCGACCGGTGGCAACGACAACCTCGTCAGCATCTGGGATGCGCGCGTACTTACCGCGCCCAAATTCCAGAAGACAAACCACAAGGCAGCCATCAAGGCTCTCGCTTGGTGCCCCTGGCAAAATAACCTCCTCGCCACCGGCGGCGGCTCTCACGACAGGAACATCCACTTCTGGAACACAACCTCCGGCGCTCGCGTCAACAGCATTGACACCGGCAGCCAAGTCACCTCGCTGCGCTGGTCGCTCGCTTACAAGGAACTCGTTTCCTCGTCGGGCTTCCCAGACAACAGCCTTTCCATCTGGTCCTACCCTACGCTTGTCAAGAACATCGAGATTCCGGCGCACGAGTCGCGTGTACTGCATAGCGCGCTGAGTCCCGATGGCCAGATGCTCGCTACGGCCGCGGCAGATGAGAGCTTGAAATTCTGGAAGGTGTTTGAAAAGAAGGCAGGCACACCGAACCTGGCGGGCGTGGGCGGCGCAACTGTAAAGGCTGGGTTGACGAAGGCTACTACGATCCGGTAAGAGGTGCGAAGGTGACAAGTGGGAGCATGCGTAGGCGCTGGTTCTAAGCACTAATGATGGTGAACCTGCCAGGCGCTTTTCGTACGTTGGCAGCGCTATACTGGGTGGAAGGCGTAACTTTTGTTTTCTCGTAGCCACAGTAGCTGGTTGTAACGTCACTCATTCTTCCCCGAAACGGTTGTGCCTCGGGTAAAACCAGCTTCCGGACCAGGTGCAGGCGGCTTGAGGCCACGCTCTGCCGCTGGCACCGGCACTTCAGTCCGTGCTAATTCAGTGGCATTGCGTGAGACCATCTCCCCTACCTTGCAGTAACGAAAGCCAGCACGAGCGGCTCGTGTACCAGCACAATGAGCGCGTCTTGACACCTGCCAAACCGTTGCGGATACAGCCGCCGCTACCCCGATGGCGTCAGTACCTAAGCCTCTCACCTTGGAATAGTGGCCTTGACAACCTTCGTTAAGTGGTCAACGACCCGTAAAGCATCGAAGCTGCTTCGCCAGTCGCATGGATGGCGACATCCTTAACGGCAGATCCGAACGTCATTTGCCCGAGATGCCGGCCGACTCCAAGCCTCCCATCATCCCGTTCTGAGGCATAGGTGAGAGTTTTGCAAAGTCAAAATGGGTATAGTCTAGACTTGTCTATCACGTGTGTTCTTGTTTATTGCAGCATGTCGAGCTGACTCTGTTCGAACTGGCTTCCTGCCCATCTGCTTAGAGCGTGACATCTTTCCTAATATACCGGTATGGCTGCTACAGAGCAGAAGCCGCTCCTCGATGTGACCCTGGATCTCTCTGCGCTGTTCCGGGAGCAGGTCAGAGCATCACCAGATGCGGTGGCGCTAGAGGACGAGACGACAACGTATACTTACGCAGAGCTTGACGGTAAGGTTGAGGACCTCGCGGCTCGGCTGAGTCGACATGGAGTGAAGCGCGACAGCCTGGTCGGCGTTCTTCTCCCTCGTAGCGCAGACTACGTAATTGCATGCCTAGCTGCGCTCCGTGCTGATGGTGCCTTCCTCGTGCTGGAGCTGGCATACCCGCCAGAACTACTCGCGGACGTGATTGAGGATGCTAATCCGGCTGTGGTGATCACGTATCGAGCGGAAATTGGTAAAGTCAAGGAAGGTGTCCCGCTCATTGCCCTGGACGAGGAACCTCCCGCCACCGCCAATGGCGGCGCTGAAAGTTCCACTCGGAACGGAACTGAAACCAACGGCGAGGTGTCAGCACCAGACGACCACGACCTGGACAAGCTTTCCTTCGTGGCGTACAGTTCGGGCACTACGGGTAAACCGAAGGGCATTGCAAATCCGCATCGTGCGCCAGTGCTTTCGTACGAGCTACGATTTCGCCTTTCAGATTTGCAACCTGGCGACCGCGTCGCGTGCAATGTGTTCTTTATCTGGGAAATCATTCGACCTCTGCTTAGAGGTGCTACGACAGTCGCCGTCCCAGACGAGACCAGTTATGACCCGGTCGCCTTGGTTGAGTTCCTCAGCTCCAAGCGCATCACCGAAACGCTCATGACTCCTACTCTACTAGCCACGGTGTTATCCCGACACTCAGATCTCGCTTCTCGCCTGACGGACCTTCGCACCCTGTGGCTCAATGGCGAAGTGGTCACGGCCGACTTAGCTCGAAGAGCGCTCAAGGCAATGCCGAATGTGCGCTTGCTCAATGTTTACAGCGCCTGTGAAACACACGAGATTGCCTGTGGAGATGTGAAGGACATGTTGCAGGAAGATTCCTCATACAGTCCCGTTGGGCCACCCATTGATCCAAAGCATACCTATGTTGTGGACGAGTCTGGTGAACTTGTTGAGCCGGGCACGAGTGGCGAGCTCTACGTTGGTGGCCTTATGCTTGCTAGAGGCTACATCAACCGACCCGAGACCACTGCAGAAGCCTTCCAACCGGACCGCTTCAATCCTGTCGAAGGTGCACGAATGTATAAGACTGGTGACCTGGCACGACTGCTTCCATCGGGTCTGTTGGAGATCACTGGGCGAGTAGGCAGCATGATCAAACTGCGGGGATACAGCGTAGTACCGGGCAAAGTACAAGATGCAATTGTCAGGCGCCTAGCTGTTAAAGACTGCGTGGTGGTAGCGCACGGCGAAGGGCTGGATCGGCAATTAGTAGCCTACCTGGTGCGGGATTCAGCTGATGAAGTTTCCGATGAGCGGCCAGCCATCGAAATTGACGATCAAGCGCGCAGTCCATCGGCACGAAAAGCACTATCGGCAGCCCTCGCTCAGTACATGCTTCCAGCTTTGTGGATTGAGCTTGAAGCGCTGCCTACACACGAAGTGTCTGGAAAGATCGATCTTAAAGCTCTACCTTCTCCAACAGCAAAGGCTTTGCCGAACAAGCTCAACGTAGACAAGGATCCTATTAACGTAGATACCGTCGCAGAACTGTGGGCGGAAACGCTTCATGTTTCAAAGAAAAGCATTGCAGCCGAGCACAGCTTCTTCGACTTGGGCGGACATAGCTTGAGCCTTGCAGAGCTTGCAGCACGACTTTCACGAAACTTCGGCTTCCGCGTCCCTGTGGTTCGCCTTGCAGATCCGACGACGTTGAAAGGGCATGTATCGACGTTGCGAGCAATACGGGATGGACAGATTGCGGCAGTTCAAGCCGATCTGCCCGCGGCACTGCGAGATGACACAGTTCTTGACCCTATGATCAAGCCACCGAGGACTAAGATGGTGTCATTGAAGGAAGTCAACACGGTCTTCCTAACCGGTGCGACCGGGTTTCTCGGGGCCTTCCTCCTTAATGACTTGCTTGAGGACACGTCAGCTCATATTATCTGCCTCGTCCGCTTCGTGGATCCTTCCGCCAGTGACATCCCGGCGGGCATTGCAAGGATGAGGAAGAACCTGATTGATCTTGGCCTGTGGCGAGATTCGATAATGGAGCGTGTTGAGATTCTTCCCGGCAATCTTGAGCGCGAAAGGTTCGGCCTTTCGCCGGATGATTTCCAGAGCGTTGCGTCTCGTGTGCAGGCCGTGGTCCATGCAGCTGCAACCGTTAATCTTGTGTATCCTTACGCCGCGCTGAGGGCTGCTAACGTTGGTGGCACTCGGGAAGTCCTTCGGCTGGCCAGCGTGAACGGGGCTACGGTGCAATACGTTTCGACGAACGGAGTTCTACCACCTTCTCCGTCTGGTTTCGGATGGCCGGAAGACTCCATGCTTTACGTTGACTCTGTTCCCGAGAAGTTACTCGACGGGTACGGGCAGACGAAATGGGCAGCTGAGCAGCTTGTGCTGGAAGCTGGACGACGCGGACTCCCAGTCCGTATACACCGCGCTGGCACCATCGCCGGCCACAGCGCGACAGGTGCGGCAAACGCTTATGATCTTCTTACAGCGCTATTTGTGGAATCAATGCAGCTCGGATACGCTCCAGACGTGGAGGGTTGGCGCGCGGAGATGACGCCAGTGGATTTCGTGAGCAAATCGATTGTGCACCTCGCATGCCAGTCGCATGCGAAACAGCTAGTGTTTCACTTGGGTGACCCTGATCCGGTAGATGCGAAGCAAGTCTTCAACGATCTTGCAGAACTCGGCTACCCAACGCAGCCTCTGGTTTGGGACGAATGGGTGGCAATTTGGACAGAAAAGCGTGGCTCGCTCAGAGGAGGCGATGGACAGTTTACTGTCGACATACTCCGGAGCGGCATGCCCAGCATAGAATACCTTAACGGCATCGTCGTGCTAAACAACGCTCAGACGCGGCCGCTCCGCGCAATGGTCGAGCGGCCCAAAGTCGACATTGTCTTGCTGGAGACATATGCTCGGCATTGGTACGCTCGAGGCTGGCTTCCCAGACCACCATCGCGCCAGCTTGCCGTCGGCGGAGCAGCACATTCCATGCGGAGAAGTATTCTTACTGGACGTGTGGCAGTGGTCACGGGGGCCTCGAGCGGTATTGGTGCTGCAGTTGCAGCTGCACTGGCGAAGGAAGGCTGCCATTTGATGCTCGGCGCAAGACGGATGGACGCTCTTGAGTCCGTCAAACGCAGACTCGCCGTACGACAGGGCAAGGTCATTGTCCGCCAGACCGATGTTACCGATCGCAAACAAGTTGAAGGGCTGGTGCAAGCCGCGGAGAACCAGCTTGGACCTGTCGACATCCTAGTGTCTTGCGCCGGGGTTATGTACTTCACCATGATGGCGAACGTGCGTACGGAAGAATGGGACCGCACGGTGGATGTCAACTGCAAAGGCCTGCTCCACTGCTTGGCGGCTGTTGTGCCATCGATGCTTTCCCGCAGTGGCGGACATATTGTCGCTATATCATCAGACGCTGGCCGCAAGGTCTTCCCAGGCCTTGGGGTTTACTCAGCATCGAAGTTTTTCACTGAAGCCACTCTTCAGAGCCTGCGATTAGAGACAGCAGGGAAGGGCCTGCGTGTCACAAGCGTGCAGCCCGGCAATACGTCGACCGATCTCTTAGGCATGTCAACAGATGCAGAAGCGGTAAAGCAGTATGGTGAGCCCACCGGCGCCAAGATCTTGGACGCTGAGGATGTCGCGAACTCGATCGTCTATGCGCTGAAGCAACCGGAGCACGTCGCTGTGAACGAGATACTAATCGAGCCCCGAGAGGAGCCCATATGAACACACTGCATGTGGATGGCGATGGGGCGCAACGTAACAAAAGCGTATACAGTGTACACAATGGATATCTACCGCGCGAGGTAGTAGTCTGTATTCAGGCGGCGGCACATGTTCGCCATGAGTTCGTGACTCGGTTGCTTGATCTTCATGCGCCTTTAGCATCTGCCTGGGCGGCAACTGGCCAACACGACGCGGGGGTTGTGTGACTTTCTCCATGCTTAACCCATCATGTCCAGGTCGTGGTGTGGTGCCCCGGACTCGCGGGCAGTGTATCATGGCAGGCTAAATGCCACGATGCCTGCTTATAAGTGGGGCCAGCATTGGTATACAGTACCGGCTATATACCTCGCATAACTTCTCCTCTCTCCTCCGCGCATACGTGCAGCTAACAGCCCGCTCCTGGTACACTTCGTCCAAGCATGGTAAGTTTGCGGACTGGGCCATGCCCACGGGGTGCCTTGCAGCTACGCTAGCAGCACTTCCCCTCGCTCGAACCACTGGGCGATGAACGTTGGCGGTAACTGCATGTACAAGCCAAGCCAGCGAGTTGCATCACTCCAAGTCGCGCAAGATGCGATCGGAAGTAACAGGCTGATAGTTCAGACGCCACCTATCTCACCGACAACAGTGACCAGATCTGGGCGTGAGGGGTGAGTGCATCACAAAGGTTCACAAGCGTAGGTCAGAGGCAAGTATAAGAGCCAGCGATTTCTCCTCGAATGCAAGTTTCCTGTCGCCATCGCCTAATCCTCGCTTGTGACATACAGAGCAATCATGTTGTCCCGTTTCGCAGCTGCGAGCGTTGTGCTCGCGCGCTTCTCCAATGCTTGGCCACCTGCAGGCCACCAGCAGCCTTCGGGTCCAGTGATCCACGTCGCCCCTAATACGAAGTATCAAGGTTTCGATGGCATTGGCATTTCTGAAGCCTTCCAGCGGTCGCTGGTCCTCCACCAACTCGATACTCCATCCCAGAATCTCGTTCTGGACTATCTGTTCAGTAGCGAGAAAGGTGCAGGCATGGTAGGCCTCCAGCGTTGACGGGCGGCCATATTGGATGTCAGCTGATTCTTATGCTTGCGTAACCGTAGACCATCCTGCGAAACGGCCTGGGCTCTTCACCAGACCAAGGATGGGATCACATGCAGAGCATCGCTCCTTCTCCTCCGACTCCGAATTTGAACACCAGCCAGGTAGGAAATCCCGCCTTCCTCTCTGCTCCAAGTTCGAAGGTGACTGACACAGAGCTTTCGCGAAGCTGGATTTCATCCCACTCCCGCGCGACGACCAGTACCAGGTGTGGCTCTCGCAGCAAGCTCTCGCGCGTGGTGTCAAGTATATCTATGCCGATGCATGGAGCGCCGACTACTACATGAAGACGAACAACAATGAGACCAACGGTGGTTATCTTTGCGGCGTGACAAATACGAGCTGTGCCACGGGAGACTGGTGAGCAGGCCACTGAGCACAGCCTTCCTTCCTGTCTGAGTCAAGGCTGATCGCTGCTATCAATATCCTTAGGCGACAGGCGTACGCCAACAAGATCACCCGCTACATCCAGGACTACCAGGCCTACGGAATCAAGATTGATTATGTTGGCTTCCTAAACGAGCCCGACCTTAGGTGAGACGGTCGTCTTCGAGCTTTGCAGTTCGGTCTGCTAACAGGAGTTTAGCACACCGTATGCCTCCATGCAATCGGACGGCCAACAAGCTGCAGACTTCTTAACGGTCCTTTACCCGACCCTTCAACAAGCTGGCATCTCGACGCAGATCGCTTGCTGTGATGGCAGCGGCTGGGAAGAGAACCGTGAACGCCTGACCGGCATCCAAGCGGCCGGTGCCGAATACACGCTCGGGTTGGTTACGGCGCATGGCTACAGCTCGGCGCCGGGTGCGCCATTTGCGACGCCCAAGAAAGTTTGGCAGACAGAGTGGTCCACATTCGATAACCTCAACTACAACTGGTATGTCAGAGGCTCCCAGAGCGAAGGCCTTACCTGGGCGAACCATATCCAGCAGACCTTCACCGTCTCGAACGTAAGTTTTGCAAAGATGTGCTCAAAAGTCCAGCAGTCCGGAGGAAAGATGATCGCTGATTGTGATTAGGTGACGGGCTTCCTCTACTGGTGGGGCGCGGCGAATGCGACGGACAATGAACCGCTGATCTTCATTAACGGCACCAACGAAGTTAGTGTGACGAAGCGACTCTGGTATGCAAACCCTTGTCTGTAAGCCTTGATTGCGTACAAGACAAAGCTGACGGTTTCGACACTCTTAGGGCCCATGCGCACTTCGGCAGCCGTTTCATCCGACAAGGTGCGTCGCGTATCGGCGCGACTGTGACCGGCGATTCGACAAACGCACTCAATGTTTCTGCGTTCGCAAACACTGACGGTTCGACGGCCATTCAAGTCATCAACAACGGTAATACCACCGAGACGGTAACCTTGGAAGGTCTTTACTGCCCAAGGCCAGTCCAGACGTGGTTGACAAACCAGGCCAACAATCTCACGTTGAGTGTTGTCCACGCCGGTCGGAGAGGAAACATCGTTGCGGACGTACCTGCGAAGTCACTGCTCAGCTTCTACGTGTAGACTGAAAAGCAGTGACGAGCTCGACACCGGACAGCGTGCAAGCAGGTTGCCACATATATGGAAGGATTGGAAATCCAAAAGCAGTGACAGGGTCCTTATCGTAGACTAGCCGTAGATCTCTGTGAATTCTGACAGGAAAGTCGTTCAGTCGTTGTGCCGCCGGCAGAACACCTCATCACGATGATAAGTGAACTTCTCGCTCGTGGATACCGCAAGGATGTTCTACTGTTCGGCCCATTTTGAGGTGATATGCCGATGTGGGTCAGCCACGCTACCCTCCCAGAGCGGTATCACGCGACCACTCGATGGCTCCACACAACTGCCTTTCGAGTGCTGCACACCGTCACTTAAGGTTGAAGCGACTCGAGGTAAAGTCTCGTCTTGCCTGTTCCGTTCTCAGCGTACGAACGTCTAATAGCTCAATACGAAGCAGCGGCAGCTCGACGAACAACGCCAAGTTGGGGAGTCTGTGTCCAGAGCGACAGGACATTCTCCGCTTCGTGAATTATGATGTCTCTGGTTGATGATCTATATTGTCATCCTCATAGTGCGCGGCGATGGTTCTCGCATGACTTCGCTATTGGTGAGAAAACCCTGCGTTGCTCATGCGCAGGATTATTCAATAGTTTTGAAGCTTGACAAGCGTCGCGATGGCCGTTGTTTCCTCCACTGCGATGAAAATGTCACCCTCCCTCATCCGGGGGCGGTGCCAGCAATAGAAGCGGGCTCGTCCGACACTATCCTGATGAGGGCTAGCAAGCTGACACTTGGCAGACTAGCTGGGGTTCGGCAGCTCTATCCGCCACGACCTCGCTTGACACTTTGAGGTTGCATGAGGCTCGCTGAAGTGATACACTGCCCTCCGGCCCTACCGCTCAGCGCTGCGATCGCATTCGCTGCGCCTACGAGCTTAATCCACCGTCCGCTAGGCTCTATTGCTCATTCTCAGCTGTGAGTGGTCGGTTGCACCAGGGCACACGACCTTTCAGGAACAGCACGCGATTAAGGGCCGCCGCAAACCAGGGTAGCTCTCGCGATGGCTAGCGGCTCTCGTGTTCAGTCTCTTTGCGGCGTCGCTGGGCGGCCGTCTCTTCCATGCTACCCTCCACATGTTACTTCGTACGGCAGCCTTGATTAGAAACTCATGACTGACTCTTGACGCCACTACGAGTGGGCGGCGGCGGAGGATGGACGAGGTGACAAGGGTGTATATGAGGTAGGAGGACCCAGCTGAGCGTACTTCTTCTAATCTCATCACCTTGTTATTCGTACCGTCTGTACACACGACTCCACCGCGTTTGCTTTGCGTTTCTCTGCTGCTTCAAGATCGCCACTCGCTACGATCTTGAACGAACACTCGCTTTGTGGGATCGCATCTGCTTTACTCCGGTCTGCCAAGTCCAGTAATACCAATCCTTGAAGCCAACAACAAATACGCGACCATGTACGCCGAGCTCTTGCTTCTCGCGCTGTTTGGGGGTGCCACGGCTCGCCCAGGTGTTCTAGAGCGTGCTTTACCCTCCAACGCAAGCGTAATTGCCTCATCATCAAGCCTACCGTCGACGAGCAATCCTATTACACCGGCGTACCAGCACGAGACGTTATATACCACCTTCGTTACGTGAGTACTTAGCCGATCAAAGATTATTTAGATCATGCTGACTCGATGAACAGCACCTGCCTTGTCAGTGGAACATGGACTGTAGAGACCGTGTCCGCGCCGATCACCACAACAACCGGCGCTTCAAGCTCACCGAGCTTGAGCATACCTTCCAGCCTCACAAGCCGACCGGCTTCATCAGGCTTCCCCGTGACGAGCAGTACATCGATCAACTCGACGACGGTGCCTCCGACGTCTTCGCGGCCCGCTTCGTCAAGCCTCCCAGTCACAAGCAGTACATCATCCAATTCGACAACGGTGCCTCCAACATCTTCCCGGCCTGCATCATCAAGCCCCCCAGTAACAAGCAGCGTCTCCACGAACTCGACGACGGCGCCCCCTTCCTCATCGCGGCCCGCGTCCTCAGGCTTCCCGTCTTCAAGCAGCCCACGAAGCAACACGACGTCGGCATCTCCCTCATCCTCGCGCCCCGCCTCTTCGAGCTTGCCGACCACGACTACTCGGCGGACCACCACGATTGAGACGAGCTACACAACATTTGTCACGTAAGTCACCGAAAGCTGTGCTTCCGTGAGACGATGTACTGACTTGACAAATAGCACCTGCACTGTCGGCGGCACAGTAACCACTGAGACAGTCTCCGCGCCCATCACCCCAATAACCAGCTCCTCCAGCTCAGCGAGCATGTCTCCGAGCCGCAGTGCAAACACGACTTCAAGCGTGCCAATAACATCAAGCACACGGTCCAGCACGACACCAGGCGTGCCGATAACCTCAAGCACTCAATCCAGCACAACCCCAAGCGTGCCAGTTACCTCAAGCACACGATCCAGCACGCCTTCCGGACCAACCACGCAGAGCAGGAACGGCACGACGACAGTGCCGGTCAGCTCGAGCTCGAAGTCGACCTCGCCAATCTCGCCGGTGACAAGCTCAAGTTCGACCCTGGCATCGCGCAGCGTCAACATCACCACGTCCATGCCCACTGGAGGTCAGAGCACAAGTCCGATTACAAGTTCCACCCAGCCAGTAACCTCGCCTACCACAAGCTTGACTTTCCCACCAATCGTGCAGACTACGACCTACACAGCTACCACCACCCTCACTTCTTTCGTCCCGTGCAGCTCGCCTGTCGGAACCAGCTCAGGCATCACTTACTTCTCGACCTCGCTCACGTCGACTCACATCACGAGTACATACGTTACGACCGCTACGGTCACGTATGTCGTGTCCACCCCGACGCCAGCGGTACCGGGAAGCACGACTGTATCGCCAGTGACTGGCTCTCAAGGCTCGTGCGCTGCAGTCCAGACCGTCACCTCCATCGGCCAATGCGCTTGTCCTACCCAGGCGACCATGACCGTGATCCAGACTGTCTACACCAACATGCCACCAGCGCCATCGACGTCTCCGGCAGTCTCACACACCACTGAAACGGTGACGATCACGCTCGGCAATGGCCACACGACCAGCGTGACCGTCAGCTACTCGACCACCGCGTCCAGCTCCTCCGCGGCACCAACCACACCTAAAACTAGCCCATCAACCTCCTCAGCCCGACCAACCACACCGGCTACCACTAGCAGCAGCACACTCCCGCCCTACCCGATCACAAGTGGCAGCTCGTCGAAGCCGAACTCTGCTCCGACCGCGCCAGGTAGCAGCTCTGGTTTCAGGCCTTCCGGCAGCGTGAGCATGAGCGCCAGCAGCTTCGTACCGTCTGGCAGCGTGAGCACGAGCTCCAGGACTCTGGTACCCACCGGCAGCATCAGCAGCCCCAGCTCATCGGCGTCCCCGAGCAGTGGCTGGTCGACAACAGCCGCTTGGGGACCTTGGGGAGGCTGGTAAACACTGCGAGATTGACGCCACCGTCCCTTTTTTGCTACGACCTTCGAACGACGATGTCGAGATGTAATAGACGATTTGACTTGTACATGATGTACGGTTCTGACGATCCTTTAACGATATCTTTGGTGAGACGATACCTTACGATACATTAGCGGGCGGCGCTAGGGTTACGCGCAAAAGGTGCTTGAGGTTGCATGGAAAGTGCATAGCGAGACTGGAACATAAATATTTAATGCAATAGTAATAGCACGTCTTCACGATTAACCGAAGTTGTCGTACTTGTCCCATGTTCCAAATGTGCGGTCATAGCTCTCAGACTATGTACGCTTGACAGTGCAGCGACTCACTGCTTCGATGCGGTGAGGGCGAAGTTTCGTAGTTGCCACTGAACAGCTTTACGCAACGCAGACCAAGGACTTCTCGGCCTTGCTCGCGGATACCACCACCAGCTCAAATGCCAAAGCGCCTCGCTATACAATGACAATGGCCATGACCGTCTAGGCCTCCGCCTTTCGTGGGTATCATCTTTCTTATCTATACATCATCTGACTCCGTCACGCACTCTTTTGCCGCGAAAGCGAGTTCCTGTCCCGCCGAAGACGTGCGGTCTTGCTGACGCAGGCGCCTGCGCTCTTTGTGTCCCTAGAAAGCCGTCTGCCGTCTTGCTTCTTGCCCGTTATCGCGAGGCTTGACCGGCGCGACTGCGCAGGCGTCAAACTTTGACTGCTGCTGTCGTACCCTTCGTCTTCCGCATCCATAGCTACGTTGCTCGACGCGGACACTGAGCATTGCTCTCCCGAATCGACCATGCGCGCAACGAGCGCAGCGATATCGCGGTGATGTGACGCTGAGCACAGTAGTCGAGCATTGCATTGTCGCCGTGAGCGTTGTGTCGGAGAGTGCGGTCTTGCTGGGCGTAATGAATCGCGCCTTGAGTATGAAGTCGGAGCCTTGTCCAGGTTGTCGTCATCAATAGACGGTCCGACGTACCACCCAGCATCGTCATCGCACGCCGCATATGCAGCGCACGAGTCGTAGCATATCTGTGCCCTTCGCTCGATCCGAGAGTTTCCAAATTGCGCCGCGAGATCGGTTACTGAGAAGCTTGGAGCTGGGAAGGGTGTCGTTGGCGAGCAGGGTGATACTGATCGAGACGGAGCCCGCGTGGACGGAGAGTTACTGGAGTCCAGGGACGGCGACCTTGGTGTGTCGAAGGTGAAGTTCTCGTCAAACATAGTGTACTGTCCTCGCTGATGACAACGGATAATCCTCCGCACAAGAAGGCAAGCGGACCCTTTCAATGCTATTAGAGCTCAAGCACACACTCAACAAGGTGGGAATGACGCGGTGCATGAGCGCACCCCTCCTCTATGAAGGTGACGGGCCGCTGCAAGTAATAGAGACGCAAGATGAGACAGTGGAGCAACACCCGGATGCCGCCACAGAACTAAGGCAGAGTCAAGGTGAGTTTCCCACCATGATGGTGGCGGATAGCTGTGGTCCAGTGAGCGATATTGGTGGTTGGGGCCAGAGTGGTCGAAGAATGGGAAGAGAGACACGAGTCGGGCCGTGAAGACAACCAAGCGTACAGTGAGACAGAAGCATGTGCGCCAGCGCAGAGATTAGGAGCCCTAGCCGCTTACCCAACGAAGAGCACAACGAGACCTGGCTGAGGTTATCGTGCCCTTACAGCAGCACGGTTCAACCTCACCAATGCTACGCGGCCAAGCGCTGGGCAGGATGTCTTGCAAAGGGATCGTCGGTTGTTCGAGACTGTCCCCTCCGTGGCGGCGATTTTACGGGATAATCGCACGAATCAACGTGGGCGCCGGTAAGATCGGTCGCTGCACGGACACCACGCGGCTTGTTCTGCATGGGCGTCGAAGTGTTCTAGAAGACGACTACGAACGGTTTCCGGCTTGCCTAGCACGGACTGCCACACGAGCCTCCCGGATGCTGCGTATGTCTGTTCGAATATCGCTGGCAACAATGTGGATATAGCACCGGTGCCGATATGAAGATAGATCTATTCAATTGCATCGGTCTCACCCGCGCCGTGCCGTTCTGAAGACTGACAGCCCATCCGGGCGAGTTGTAAGGCTTGGTCGGCTTAGGCTTGCGACAGTCTCACATCGGCTCCACTCGTGCTCGACCGATCGATGTGAAGTACAACACGGAGGCTTTCCGCGGAAGAGTAGCGTTACACTGCCGCGTGTCCAAGGAGAAAGCTCGGAGAAGCCACGAGACGGTGATGCTCCTGCCTCACATCTAGCGGCAGTTTGCTAGCCTCATTACGCGCTCGTTGAGCTTCTCCATAGTCCCTTGGCAGCTTCAGCTTATTGCGGGAGAGCACAGAGAGCATTCTCAAGCCTCAACCCGGATCTAGGCAGTATAGAGGCAGCTGTATGCGATCCGTGGAGGACTTCTCTGTCATGGGCCGTGACGGAGTCGTCTGTACCACTGGTATGGACAGCTGCCTAATTACCCGAACGTCCCCGTCGGCTTCCTTGTCTCTGCGCCACCTGCGTCGGATCACTTTGATTACGCTGTCTTGCACTCGTCCTCCCTACGCGGGCTGGGGAGCGTTGCATGCTGCTGGCTCGGTGACTACTCCTGCGCTCAAGCCCGTTTTCTTTTCGCCATAGTCGATCCACCTCCCTATCGCTTGCGCCGCCATTCAACACGTTACTCGAGTGGATGAAAGGCTTTGGTCCACCTGGATAGCGACCCTTTTTGACCTTGCTGGTGTCAGCCTTGACTCTCGACTCTCCTGTGAGCTTTACTAACCTTTCGCCGCCGGTGGAAGTATATGCATGAGACGTAGAAGGCGTGAACATGGCTCGGTAATATCGCGCATACCAGCAGGATGCAGTTCAGTATGCAGTCCCAGTCCAACCCGCACAGCATTGCGACCGACAGGGGAGGGAAGAAGACATTGATGACCATGAGGCAGATGCGGTATATGAAGTCCTTCATGATATCGAGGTGCTTGTTAGGGACGCAACGTGGGGTAAGACATTTGCTTGGTTTAGATGGTGAGACGAGATGTATCCTTTGATGGCCGAGATGTTAGAAATACCTTACTTGCTACGTCTACACACCCACTGCATATCCTGGTGAGACGGTTGCTTTCCATGACAAGTCCTGTCCGACGAAACCTGAAAATGTACCCGGACGTCATTGAGCAGGCCAGAGTGAGCTTGGCGAACAAGCCACCTTCACCCTCACGAATGCAGGACTCGACATACACAATGAATAAGCTTTTGGGGGTTCATATCGACAGGTGCCATAAGCAAAGGCACTTATTAAAGAGCGTCTATTAGTGTGAGTAGATATCGCAGAACGGTGTTGACGTGGTGCGCCAGCATCAAAATCTTTGCGGTCCATCTTGCACTTGCAGTCTCGCTTGTCGGTTACGCTGAAAGTGTTGTCCAGCATTCGTCAGTCTGCTTTGTATTAGCACACTCTCTTCGTGATATATCCGACTTGTGTCGGAAACTTCACGCCCCGCCATGGCGGAAATGCCCATCTGCCGTTGGGGTATTGTTGCAACCGGCGGCATCTCTGAGCAATTCGTGAGGGACCTGCTCATGTCAGACTGGCCCGAGAAGAAGGCCAACCATATCATCCAGGCGATTGGCTCCTCGTCACTCGAGAAGTGTAAGAGCTTCGCTGCAACCTGCGTTACTCCCGCAAAACCTGCCGTCCAGCCGGCCCTCTATGGCTCTTATCAGGAGGTATATGATGACAAGAACGTTGACTGCGTCTACATAGGGACGCCGCACAGTTTCCATAAGCGGAACTGTCTCGACGCCATTGAAGCGGGCAAGAACATCTTGTGTGAGAAGCCTTTTGCGTTGAACGCTACGGAGGCCGAAGAGGTGTTTGCAGCGGCCAAGGAAAAGGGCGTTTTCGTCATGGAAGCGTTCTGGACGAGGTTCTACCCGCTAATCAAGACACTTCAGAGACTTCTTCACGAGGAGAGGAAGCTCGGGACGATCTACCGGACCTTCTGCGACTTCGGTCTTGACATCGATATCTCCAGCTTACCGGAGACGAGTCGTTACAAAGATCCAGCGTTAGGTGCCGGGAGCCTCCTGGACATTGGGATATACTCGATCACATGGGGATTGATGACACTTTCCCCCGAGACAGGCGACAATGCGGAACAGCCAGATGTCAGTAGTACACAGACAGTCATTGATGGGGTGGATGTCGCGAGCCAAGTGCTGCTCCATTTCCGCAGCACAGGTCGTCAGGGCATCTGCACGTCAACTACGACTTTCGAATGCATGCACCCGTTCGCACGTCTAGAGGGCAGTGAAGGTCGGATACTGGTAGACGGCTCCACCCCGTCTAGTCCGAGGAGTTTCACGTTCTATCCCAAAGACGGTGGCAAGGAGGAGCGTTATGAGTTCGAAAAGCCAGGTAAGGGGTTCTGGTGGGAAGCGGACGCTGTTGCACAAGATCTGCAGGCTGGTAGGAAGCAGAACCAGACTATGCCTTGGGCTGAAACGCTGAGAGTGTTGAGCATTATGGATGGCGTTAGGAAGAGGAGTGGTACGAGGTTTCCGGTGGATGCCTGGTGAAGGCGCATCAATCGTTCCATAGGATGTTGTTCTGGTAGATCACTGGTGTTAAACGAATTCCGTCAAACGCAGCCTGCCATTCGACGCGGCGTCCCACAACCGTGGCAGCTTCAGTAATTGATTGTGCTGCATTGCCAACTTCAGCCAGGGAAGGAAAAGAGCGCCCACATCGGGACGCCCCACTTTGGGTTGACCGATGCCGGTGAACAGCCCATGGAGGGGTGAGAGGGGCACCTGGACTGGCGCGAATGACCACTCGTTGGTAAAGAATGGCTGTAGCCACCGGCTCGGTGGCTTTCACCGTGATGTGGGCCACGGTCACTGGATGGTGCACTAAAGCACCGCTGCTTGGAGATTGAAAACGTGCAACAGAAGCCTCAGCAGACCCCTTCGGACGACCTGTTGTCAGTGAACGTAGCGCAGTCCCTCAGTTTCGTTGGTAGAGTTCGAGCTGTCTACCAAGCCACCTTAGTGTCCGGCTGTGTAACGCTTGCTGCAGGCTGCTGTACGAAGCCATGTCGACCACCACCACCACCATCGCGCCGTCCAAGGCCAACATTGGCGTCTACACCAATCCAGCGCACGACCTCTGGGTTGGTGATGCATCGCCGACAAAGGAAGAAGTCGAGAAGGGCGAGAGCTTGAACCCTGGCGAGATCACAATAGCCATCAAGAGCACGGGCATTTGCGGGTGAGTACCGTCAATGAGGTGGTGAGGGCTCAGTCGCTGACTTGGCGAGGCCAGGTCCGATGTTCACTTCTGGCATGCCGGCCGTATAGGGCCAATGATCGTGGAGGATACGCACATCCTTGGACATGAGTCTGCAGGTATCGTTGTTGCGAAGCATCCTTCAGTCACCACGCACAACGTCGGCGACCGCGTGGCTGTGGAACCCAACATTATTTGCGGCGAGTGTGAACCGTGCTTGACGGGTCGATACAATGGCTGCGATAAAGTCGAGTTTCGCTCAACGCCACCTATCCCAGGCTTGCTGAGAAGGTATGTCAACCATCCAGCTGTATGGTGCCACAAGATCGGGAACATGAGTTACGAGGATGGCGCGCTACTCGAGCCTCTGTCCGTGGCACTAGCAGGCATGCAGAGGGCGAACATCACGCTCGGTGACAGTGTGTTGGTATGCGGTGCTGGTCCCATCGGTCTGGTAACGCTTGCATGTGTGAAGGCTGCAGGCGCAGAGCCCATCGTGATCACGGACATTGATGAAGGCCGCTTAAAGTTCGCAAAGGAGTTTTGCCCGTCTGTTCGGACGCACAAGGTCGAGTTCTCTCATTCACCGGAAGACTTTGCGAAACTGGTGGTAGAGAAAGCTGATGGCGTTGAGCCAGCCGTGGTCATGGAATGCACAGGTGTCGAGTCGTCCATCTCCGGCGCAATCCATGCCGCAAAGTTTGGTGGCAAGGTTTTCGTTATCGGTGTTGGACGGCCAGAGATCAAAATCCCTTTCATGCGCTTGAGTACTCGAGAGGTTGACTTGCAATTTCAATATCGATACGCCAATACCTGGCCCAGAGCAATTCGACTGCTGAAAGGTGGTGTGATTGACCTTAGCAAGCTCGTAACGCATCGGTTCAAGCTGGAAGAGGCCGTGGAAGCGTTCAAGGTAGCCGCAGACGCCAAGCAAGGGGGCATCAAGGTCATGATACAAAGTATGGAAGACGGAGAGAAATAGCCTGACGATGAAGATCGCGAAGCGTATCTGCAGGTTATGGCAGGTGGCGCAGACGTCGAAAAGTCCACGAAGTAATTATGATAGATAGCTAAGTCGGAACGCTTGATACAAGCAGCCAGGGTACCTCCCAAGGTCTTCATGATCAGCTCAACACAGACGTGAAAGCGACGAACTCGGACTCACCACTGAGGAACGCGGCCCAGGCGGTTGGCTCGCCTCCAGTATCTTCGTGCAACGGTACGCAGTGAACCTGACGCATCTGATCACCCCACCAGATCCGGACATCGAAGGCAGACTCGCGCCGACAATTCCCTGCCACGGCAGCGACAACTCGATCACGCAGTAGCCGTGCGGCTCTGGACGCTTCGCCTCGTTTGTTGCTGGGACTGACAGTGTACAGCAGGCGATCAAGGTGCTGTGAAACGTACGGGACATGGAGACCCGATACCATCCCGTTTGCGTGACGGCCAGTCGAGCGGAGAACGAGGAAGTCTTGATGCTGAGTCTTGAGACGCTCAAGCTCAGACATCATAGTGAGCGTCTGCATAGTGCACGTTTCAGCCGTCAGGTTGGCGAATGCAGATGCAGCGGCCTCGATCATCTCGCCTACGGCCTTAGCATTTGAGAGCTCGTCAGCAAGCGCGCACCAGTTGAAGGACTCTCCTTTCTCTTCAGCCCTTGGGCTCGACGCCATTTGCTGGATATCCCAAAGCGAGATTCCTGCGTGTACGGAGAGCTCAGCCAAAGCCGCCCTGGTGAAGCTCTCAGTAACATCGAGTTCAGCTAAGAGCAAGTGACTCTTCTCGCCGGTCCGGCGCTCCAAAGTTTGGTTGAGAACCTGCAACAGAACCCGACAGTTGGCGCTCCGGCTCGAAGGTGGCTCGATCCGCAAGTTGCTTTGCACAGTCGTTCCGTAAGCGAGGGTGTGATAGGAGCAGGCGCCATGCTCGAGAACCCTGGCACCCAGCCGATAGTCTCTCGACACGAGACAAATGGGAGAACCATAAACTTTCGGGTCAACGAGAGCGATACCGCCAAAGCTCGTTGATAGCGGAGAGACAAGCACTTTGGATCTGCCTTCCTCAAGACGAGTTCGTGCAAATCCCTCTTCCAACGATAGACGGACTTTACCTGGCGAACGCTGCTCGCTTCCGAGCGCTTCGTCCGCATGCGAGAACAGCGTCGTTGGCGATGAGGATGACCCATCTGTAAGCGACGGCGTGGCCTCAGATGCCATCGTCGTATCGTCCGCGGCCCCATCCCACCAGCGCCGCGAGATGTGAATTTGCAGTAGAGGACTACTGGCCAATGCCTGGACGAGCCGATCGACTTGGTCCGGTTTCATTCTCCGTGACTTCAGGTTCCTGCTCGATGAACCAAACTCGGTCGCTCCAGGTACAACGGAGTGTGGTAGCTTGCCAGCAACGCTGATTTGATTTGCCTCATCATAACGCCGCTGCGTCGGCGTCTAATCGTCCGTTGGGTTGTTGATGGGATCTGTGAAGGCAACACAGGGTCTATCGACACCGATTGAGCTGAAATAAATGTCGGTCACCAGAGATTCTCTCTCAGTCCCCAAGCTCGACGAACCGGCATTCCGGAAACCACGTGTGGAAGAAGTCGCTACGTTCGCAGAAGTTGTGTCAATCGACGGTCTGGCCGTGCGCTCCTATCTCTCAGTCTGGCCAATGCGATTGGTGGCTTGGCCGCGGCGACGACGACTTCTCCTTCACTTGTCCCTCTCCAAACCTGCAAACACACCACGGGACACCCTACTAACGATGGTTCGTGCGGAGACGAAGTATTTACATTACGCGCAAATTGCGAAGGGCTGGGATGTGTTCACCGCTGACGTCTTCACCGCTTGCTCAATGCACTAACCTTAGAAACAGGACCGGCTTGACCCTGGCTCGAGCCGTTTCGTGATGGCGCTCCCTCACGCTTGGTTTCCCGGTTTCTCGTGGTCATGCCGTTGTTAGTTCGCTACTCTGCGGAACGTATCCTATTGGCTTGGTCAATAGGTGCTACGCTTAGACGATTCTCTCTCTTACGGCTTCGTGGTAGTCGTGCACATGTATACCATACGCCTAGCATGCTGACATCTGCTGGACGACTTGGCTTATGAGTGCAAGTAGATCTGGTCTCGACAAAGAAAATGTGATATGGATGGCTTCTGCTCCGCTACAATGACAGCTGCGTATACTATGTCCAAGTGGATGAGATGGTGTTTCACACTTCTGGAGTAGTCACGCCTTCTGAGTCAGCGTGTAAGCGTCGCCAGAAGTTAGAGGCACAATGAAGCCTCTGAGACCTTGTCTTGAGCACGAAGCTCCCAGTACAAAGAGCTTATAGAGACCAGAGTGGCGCATCTTGAACAAAAACCACGACAGTGTCGTCGGCGAGTCATGTGTTTGTACCGCTCGTTATGCTCTCGTGGCTTCGTATGAGGCGTATGCGTGCGCGCACAACTACGCGCGATACTAGTCTAATCGTATGCTTTGCACAACGAACCGGTACTGGGCTCGCTTATGCTCAAGGGTTGCTTAGCAGGTGCTCCACGGCACCCTGTACGCTTCCACCGCTCCGCCTCAAAGCCTGTACGTTCCGCTCAAACTCGTAAAAGCCCATGTCATTCAGCTGCCGTAGCTGGCTCTCATAGCGCACCTCCGGCGGTCGGTCGTCAGCCGGTTGTGGAGGCTCAGGGCTGCCAGCGCCGCCCATAGCTGCCCACGGATTGAACCCACCTTGACCAGCGCCTGCACCGCCTGCACCGCCGCCCATCATCCCCATCATTTGCTGCATGAGTTGCGGGTTTTGCATCATTTGCTGCGTCATGGAGGCTATCGGGTTGTTCTGTTGATCGCCTTGTGGTGCACCGAAGAGACTACCGAAAGGATTCTGCTGATTTGCTTGGGCGCCAGTGGCACCTGCTCCTTGTCCTAGTGCTCCTGCGCCAGGGAACAGGGCTGCGAAAGGATTCGCTGGGGCCTGCGCGTTTGTTGCTGCGCCGCCAGTGGTGTTACTGCCAGCTGTCGACGGTGCGTCCATGCCCTCCGCCGCCTGCGTTGTGTCGGTCGCACCTGGCATTGGAAACGCACCTGCTCCAGCACCACCACCCATCGCCTGCTGCATCTGCATTTGCATGCGAATCATATCAGGGTTGAGCATCATGCGCCTGAACTCTGGATTCTCGATCGCCGCTCTCGCCATCGGATTGTCTCTTATCATTGGATTGTTCCGTAGCATGTCTAGTACTGCAGGGTTGTTCATAGCCTCATTCATCTGTGTCGCAAAGTTCGGATCTTCGAGCATTCTAAGCATCTGATCTGCATTTGGAGGGGCGCCCATGCCGCCGTCTGCGCCAAACATGTCCATGCCTGGTAGGCCATGAAAGCCAGCATAACGTGCGCCAGTCAACTGTGCAAGTGGGTTCGCCGCACCCGGACCAGCAGCGATGTTTGTGGGTACATTGCTTGGTGGCTGACCTGCTGCAGATGGCACAGCAGCACCTCCTTGATTCGCTGGGTTCTGCCGCTGGTTGCTCTCTGCGCCTCGGACAAGATGGACGGTGTTGCCATCCTTGATCTTGCAACTGCCTATCGTATCTGGATCCTTGAGCACTCGCCCACTGTATATTAAACGCTGCCGCTCTGGAGGAAGATTGGCGTATTCTGATGTGGAAAGCTTCTGCTTAAGATCGCCTACTGTCGCCGAGACAGGCAGCGTAACAACATACTTGGCATCTGCGGACGACTTGATGTTGAAGGTGATCTGTTGCTCGTCCTCATCACCAGCGGTTGCGGTGGTGCTGTCGGCCATGATGGCCACGTCACAATGGAATATTTTCCAGCTGATTAGAGACTCCTCTACCCGTGCTATGCCAGGCGAGACTGAGGGGACGTTCAAACGTCCAGGTCCGGTACTGGCTTGGGGGCTCTATTCACTGTAAGGCTCGGGCGTTAAGGCTTCACGGGTAGAGGCGCTGATCTAGACTGATCGACGGAGTGTGTTCGCTAATGCGTCAATCCGATGTGGAACAAGAGAAAGGGTACCATTGAAGTGTAAGCTGTCCAGAAGGGCAAGCGGAAAGTGTTGGAAGGTGGTGGATGCACTTGATACACACACATCACATGCAGCTGCGCCGGCGGCGGAGGTGACGAAATGAGCCGCTTTGTGGCGTGCGGTCAAGCCACTAGGCACTCTTGCACGCATGTATACAGGCACGTGAGATCGTCGGCCTTGGTCTTACCTCCCCGCCGTTTACCGAGGCTTCTCACATCATCTCGTACCGAGCAGCGAAGGGGAATCATGCTTGACCATGTAGGTATGTAGATCTGACAAGCCAACAGACCTCTTCTGATTCAGACCTTTTCTTATACACTATTCTCTACCCTATCTCCTCCCCTCTCTACTAGGCTCAACTCACTGCTGGATCATCATGCGCGGCATTCAGGTCAAGCAATACGTCTCCGGACCACTGGACCTCGCCGTATCTGACCTTCCAGAGCCTACCCCAGGTCCAGACCAATACACCATTGCCATCCATGCCACGGCAACAAACTTCTTCGACCTCCTACAGATTCGCGGGAAATACCAACATCAACCGCCCCTACCATGGATATCCGGCAGCGAGTTCAGCGGTGTGATTCTAGCAGTACCGTCATCTGGCAAGTCACGGAAGTTTAAAGTGGGTGACAAGGTCTTCGGTGCGGCGCAAGGCGGTTATGCGACCAAGGTCTGCGCTCGGGAAGAGCAGCTGAGACCCGTGCCGAAGGGGTGGTCCTGCTTCGAAGCGGCTGGTCTCTTCGTAACTATGCCCACATCTTATGCTGGGTTGGTGACGCGGTGTAATCTCAAAGCTGGCGACTGGGTGCTCGTGCATGCTGCTGCGGGAGGCGTTGGCCTTGCAGCAGTACAGATCGCGAAGGCGCTAGGCGCGACGGTTATTGCAACGGCGGGAACAGCCCATAAGCTTTCTATCGCGAAGCGATTTGGCGCAGACTACACAGTAGATTACAGGGATGACAGCTGGCCTCTACGCGTGAAGGAGCTGACGCCCAACAAGCGAGGGGTAGATATCGTCTACGATCCGGTCGGACTGATCGATAAGAGCACAAAGTGCATTGCGTGGAATGGTCGGCTGTTGGTGATTGGTTTCGCGGGGGGTCCGATTGAGAAGATGGCAACCAACAAGATCTTACTCAAGAATATCAGTGTGGTGGGCTTGCATTGGGGCGCATATGCGCTCAACGAGCCGCAGAAGATAGGAGAGGTGTGGGATGATCTGTTCAAATTGTTTGAGAGTAGGAAGGTTGTCGGGACGAACTATACTGACAGGGAATATGTCGGCTTGGAAACCGTACCAGAGGCGCTGAAGGCTCTGGGTGAGCGGGACACTTGGGGCAAGGTCGTTGTCAAGGTGCCGCAAGATGGACAGTCGAAGCTTTAGGCCCCGCGAAGAGACCATGTATGGCACGAGAATCAGCGCTTTGTATAGAGGCTTTCAAGCCGTCGACTCGCATTGTCCGTTTCAATGTCATAAGTTGTAGCATTGACGCCTCCCCTTCCGAATCGGGGTTAGCGTCATGTGCCCTGCTGCCTACCACGGTTGAGAGTCTACCGAGCATCAACAGGGCAAGCATCTTGGCTCTCACATTCTGAACCAGCACATTGCGAACGTGACAAGGTTGCTATGTCGACTGCCAAGCTGCTTGCTATCCATGCCTGGCCGACGAGCAGCGCACCGAAGCCGAGAAATTGCCACTCGACGGCGGCGTCGTGAAACAGAGCAGAGTGGCAGTAGTTCAGTAGATGTGTCCCCAAACGCCGAGGACGCCATCGCAGAGGATGATCTGTGCCCAGTTTGCCGACTCCTACTCTTTCAACCAGTGACAACCGGTTGTAACCACAGTCTTTGCAGGACTTGTATGGCACGATGGGCAGAAGTTTCCATTTCAGCACCGATGACTATCGTCCGGGTCGACGAAGAACCCCAGGACTTCGATGCTGCTACTGGCCTTGAAGCGAGATGTCCGATGTGCCGTACCTACACCACGGCGTCCCTGGACCATCCTCTAGCCGACAGGCTGCAATCAACCTACCCGGCGGTGTACGGCGAGCGTGGCTCTGAAGAAGCCGATGACGGTGATCAACATGACAGCATTCAGACCATCACCGTTTATATCGGTAACTCTCATGAGCTCATCCAGCCCGCGGAGCAGGAAAGCCACAATATACATAGGTGGACGTTCTTTGTACGCCCATCTCGGAATGATATCATCGATGAAGTTCAAATCTTTCTACATCCTACTTTTAGGCCTTCACGTATCATCAGACAGCGTCCACCCTACGAGCTGAGCAGGATCGGCTGGGGCTATTTCACTATCGTTGCAGGCGTTATCCTAAAGCCTGGCTACAGCTGGGTTTCGTCCGATGCGGAAGATTCGCGTGATGGCGCTCCAAAGGGTATGCTACGGTTGGACTGGACTCTTGACTTCACGAGTTTCGGCGGGACAGGAGCTAAGGGCAGACACAGGCTCAAGGTCAAGAACGAACGTGGCTGGGCGGATGTGGACGAGGAGGCGGAAAGGGACGAGGCAGAGTGGAGTCGGACGGTGAGGCAGATACAGCGTGATGGACGCTGGGAGCCGCCACCAGAGGACTAATGCTTTTATGGCAGTGACAAATTTCTCAAATTCAATCCATTGGCTGCTCTTGGTGTTGACTATCATGCAGTGCTGCCCAGTGAGAGTGCTGGGATTTGCGCCAGGCATGGCTTATCGCTACTCTTAAGTGCGGGCCGATGTAAAGAGCCCTGACTTCCACCACGACGCAACGGCACAATGCTACCATCTCTTCGTGCGTCCACCAGCTCATCCTCCAGCTTTTTCAGAAAGCTTATCCTACCGTTGTTGCAGAACCACGACGTGTACATGCGCGCGACATCACGAATAAACGCAGCCATGTCTCTACCATCATACTCAACCTCCGCGAATCGCTCGCAAAACAGGGCAAAGCGAGCAATTTCGGGGTTGCCTTCGTCACAAATGCACCGTGCGATGTCCGCGGTGAGTCTGAAGTCCGAGGGCACATCTCGCAGGTTTCTTCGAAGCTCGTTCACTCTTCTGGTCGACTCCGCCCTCTCTCGAACAGAAAGTGTTGGCTGTTCGACAGGTGGGAAGATTTGAATGTGCCCGCCTGAGCCGACCACACGTACGGCTCTCAGCAAGCGCTCTGCAGGGTATACGCTGTCGCCGGTATTGTCTGGCATGACCGGGAAGTCTTCATCAAAGACGCGAGCTTGGTCTGCTGCCTCTTGTGTCGCAAAGTCGTCATCCTCTTGCTCCCGAAGCCCGCTGGAGTCGCTGGAATCTGTGCGATTGTCTGTCTGGTCATCTGGATCGAATGTCGATGCATGCCTGGCCTTTCGCCTTGTCTCCGGGGTTGCAAGCCCGTCATCTACATGCGTGAAAAAGCTAATATCCTCCTTAAGTCCGTTTGCACGAAGCCAAGCGGCAAATTGATTGGCGTGCACCACAGTTCGTTGGTGGCTGAGATTGCCGCCCTTGGTGGTGTCAAGCTCGATGCCATGGCCGTGGCGCATATGCTGGATGATTTTCTTGCGCTCGGCTTTCTGGGTGGGACAACCCGGCACTGGACATTGTACTACGCTCGCTTTCTGGGAAGCCATTCGTGTGAGAGAATGTTGTTTGCGCTGAGTAGTACTCCAGTCTTGGGTGGGTTACAGCGCGCTTCTTATGATCACTCATGGTAGTTTGCTTGCGAAACATCTCAACATACCGCTCAAAGCCTTCATTGTTCAAGTATTGCGTCTGCGCGAGAGACATCGGTAGTCTGAAACAACGCACAAGCACGGTTATACTGAGACTGAAAGCTCTGTTGTTGCAAGAGTACCAACGCCTTGACTGCTGCGGATTCAACCCTTCTTTCACAACCCGCACCTGTGTCTTGCAGACGCTCGTCGGTCGACCCAGCATATGCATGAATCCGTGCATCTCCTTCAACACCATCTCACTTCAGACCAACACCACCACTCTTATTCACGGCCTACTCCAGCTCGGCTGCCAGCTTGTCTAGAAAGCGGACCACGCCGGTGGCGGCGAACCATTTCATCCAGAGTCCTGCAACGTCTCTCACGAGGAAGGCGATGCTCACGTGATTGTACTCGTTCATCTTCAGGCCATCGCACAAAAGGTGGAACCGCTCTGTCGCCTCATCGTCAACATTGCAGAGTTCTTGCGCAACAGAGCGAACGCCGAAATTAGTGACGAATGTGGTTGAGATTCTTGTTCGCAAAGCTTCGCCTATCTGCTTCTGAGCTTCATGGCTCGCTTCAATCCTTTGGCCAGCCTGGTGCAGCGAGAGGATGTCGCTGTCAACTTCAGTGGAGGTTGAGGCAACGTTCCCGGTTTGTGCTTCCGTTGCGACCGGGTTTCGTTCTGTTTTCGCGAAAGATGGTGGCTACAGATCATCACGGTACTTTATATGCGCCACGAATGTTTGTTGGTCTGGAAGCGAACGAAAGATCGCTCCGGGACCTAATGAAGCAGAGATGTTCAGCATAAGGCCATCGCTTGGTGTCGAGGCCGTCATCCCACTGTTAGTGCTATGCTTGGCAGATCGATGCAGAACCTCTATCCCATCACATCAGCAGGCAGGCCGAGCCTTCCACGCCGCTCTGTGTGGCTGGACCTCCATGTTGGTTGCATGGCGTCCTAATCAATCGCCCACCTGATCTCGCCGGTCCAGCCTCGTGCCACCTCTTTTGCCAAGGCGACCCTCACCAGCATTAGCACCTCCTTTGCGCCAACATCCGCACCACTTTCAATGCCATCAAGACCTTGCCTCCAATCCCACCCTCTTTGCACGCCCGATGCGCTCTTGCCGTTTGCATCGCTCTCTTCCCTTGGTCGCATGACAGACTCAGCAAGCAAATCCCAACTGCTCCCGCCTAGTCCTCCAGGACCGCTAGCACTGCCCAGGTCACTTTTGGACTTCTTAAGCATAGACCAAGACGACTCAGGCGAATCGCCTCGATATGTCGAGACAGACGCTTTTAACAAGCTTTCGGCATTCTCCCGTATTCGACCAGAGACGGTCGAGAAATCCTCTGCAATGCGTAGAAGGGTGAAGACCTGGTCCTTCTTAAACAGGCGTTTGGGTTGCCCTAGTAACGGAAGAGCTTCGCCGAGCAGTGCCAGCACGCCATCGACTGGCACTACAGACTCTATCTCTGGGTCGAAAAGGCCACCATGGATGCAGGATGACGCGCTTTCGAGAACACAGATGAGCGCTTCGGCCGCTTTTCGCATGCGTTCAAGGGGTCGCTTGAGAGTCGTTCCAGTCGCAATCTGATCGCGAACATCGTAGAAGGTCCGCAGGAGCGCGTAGCCGCTAAGATGTGCCTGCAAGGTACTCACCGCCTCGCCGTCCGTCTGTCCGAGGGTAATAAGAGCGGAGCGGTCATTACTAAGCAGGGAAGCGAGCTGTGGATCCAGATCTGCTTTGGAAGGTACCGCGGCCGAGTGCAGGAGGCACAAAGATGTCAGGAGCGCGAGCGTATTCTTCAGCTTGTCGGTGGCGTTAGCTCGAGCATAGTAGATCAACGCTGAGCCGTAGGATTGGGTCGAGTTGGTAAGTGAGTCAGCATATCGCTGTTCGTCAGGTTAGTGAGTAAAGCTCTGCACGTCCGCAATTCTGACTGACCTCTGAAATAGCCCGAGCCTCTTCCGCGAGACCCAGATCTAGACATGCTCGCAATATCTTATCGACCCTGGCGTCTTCCTTAACCTCCAGTTTCTGAAGTATTTCACCAACCTTATGTTGCGCGGCCTCTTCGTTAGGCATGCGTCCAAGGACAGAGACCGCCAGCTCCCAGCCCTCACGCTCAACACCATTGCTGCTCCGAAGCACATCCTTCCTCGCAAGATGATCAGCATACTCAATCAGCACCTCATCCCTGTCAACTTGACTTGGCATCTGGTGAAGCTGCCTGTCGGGCCCATGACTGAGCACCATGAGATCTTCGCTGCTAAAGCCCTGATCAAGCAGAGCTTGACTGTGCCGTCCTCGTTTTGATAGCCAGTCCCCGTTCGATGCAACGTCTAGCACGCCCACAGTGACTGGTAAGCTCCACGTCCGAAGGAGCCCGAGGACGCTCTCAACGTCGCCAGCCATGATACACCCCAACCCCACGTGAATATCATCCATAGGATCCGGCAAAAAGAGCGGATCCTCGGTGTCCGTTACGTACGTGAAAGCATCAGCCAAGTGCTTCCGATACGCGGCTGTCGGTGTAACATCGACTTCGCGCGCTTTCTGGCTTGCGGTCAAGCTTCTGCGAAGGCTAGCGCGGCTGAGCCCAAGACTGCCCGCTTCACTACTGTCACCGTCCCACCATGCAGTAATGTAGATGCTTGCCTCCAGCCAGTCCTGGGAGGCGTCCATGATTTCCTCGGCTCGCCCTAGCAGGATGTCGTAGCTCAGCTTGATATTGGTGTAGACGCTCCATGGAATCCTGCTTTCCGCTATTTTGCTAGCGGCAGAAACGCTGAAGAGGTTGCGGCCGGATTTGGTAAGAGCTCCAGCCTCGTCATTTTCGTCTCCAGCAAACTGCTCCAAGTCTTTCACTGCCGTAAAAACACTCTGCCTATAAACTTGCCAGTCATTGCCCTTAACATCCCAGTCGTCATATTGAACAGCTGGCGAAGCCTGTAAGACTCGTGCGAATCGCTCAGCGACTTCCTCGATATTATCAAGCTGCCTGTCACTGTACCCATCGGGCCGTCCATCCTCCTCGGCGGTCGCTGCGTTCTCCCAGCCCGCTTCTCGTAGAAGCTGGATGGCTTGCTGAAACCTGCCGCGAGTGAGACAGACATAGATCGTATCCCAGAAGCGCTCGTGATGCGAGGGATTAGGCTGATGGTCGAGCACCGTCCTGAAGTCGTCCGGAAAGGGGTTGTGGTACAGGTCGAGCCAGTCCAGAAGCGCACGTGGCACAGAGCATGCGCTACTCGCAGGTTTTCTGGACAATGCATCCCAAGACTGAGCGCCTGGTGGCTTTGCTTGCCCTACCGTGTGCGGGTGGTGCAGTTGTAATAGAAGGGCGGCAAGATAGTTGGCCTTCGTTATTGGATCGTCAACTGCTGGGCCGATTTTGCCTTCGCGAGTCGTCGAATCGCTGTGCTTGGCCCATAGCTTTGCAAGCCGTGTTGCACCTTCCTGCGCGGAAGAAAGGTTGTCTCGACGTGCCATCATTTCCGACAACACTTCCTCCTCCGACAGAAGCAGATCGTCGGATTCGGATAGCACTGCCAGCCGAGCATGACTCGTGATGCCTCTTGCGATTGCAGGGTAGTCGCTTTCCGGCCTCTGCTCCCTGACTTGTCCGTTCCTGCTCCGTTTCAAGCCGCGGGGACTGCTCATGAAGGAGCTAAGAAACGCGCTTTGCTCGGTTGGCGGAGGTATCAGGCGAGACTGATCTTGTACTCCGTCCATTTCCTCGGCATCCTCGCCCTCTGCATCCTCACCTTCATCTTCATCTCCGTCCTGTAGGGGGCTACTCTCAGGTACAGTAAAGCCTCTACGGGCAGGGGTGTTGCCTCGCGGGCCGAATGTGTTGTTTGCAGGGTTGAAGGAGCTGCCGAACAACTTGCGTGGTGGGGGGTCGCCTGGTGTGGTGGATTGGTTGGTTAACCATGTCGGAGGAGGACCAGCAGGGGTGGTGGATGGTTGCGTCGCGAGCGAACGGTTCGCCTTGCGGTTGGGCGTGCTAGGACTGTCTCTGGTACTCTTGAAGCGTAATGACATGCTGACGCGGGCTTACGCGAACCTTTCTGTAGGTATGGCGAGATTGCAGTCTGTTGATGGCAGCACTACCACCACACCACTACTGCCAAAGCTTCATTCACTTGCGATCGAAGCTTTGACGCGCCGCTAGCGCGAGGTGCACGTGGGACGCGGCGTTCCCCGTCCATACAACCATTACGACCGTGCACTGTCGTATAAGGACGCCGTTCCCGAGACCGAACATCCAACAGCAACAACACACCTTGCGAATACAGTGGGACCTGCGAGTGATGAAACGTGATCTCTTCCGCGTTGCCGTTAATACACCTCCACACTTACGTACACCAACCCGGCCCCTCCGTGCTCTGCACGCCAGCATTATACGGAATCGTCTAGCCTCAGACGCTTAAGCATCTGACGATAAGGCTCGCATAAAGGGTAACCACTTCGTTGGCTTGCTGATGAAAGCGGTCCCGCCGTACCAGAATCAGGCTCTTCGGTGCGTCTAAGATTGTACTCGAAACTTTGCCTTCCCGATCAACCGCAGCGTCAGACCAGCCAATCCTTGAAGCAAAGTAATCAAATAGGCAAGGCAGGTATATGCCATCTTCTACTTAGCTTCAGTGTGCATGCTCCTTCCACTTCTCTACTGTCCACTTTCGTGTTCCGTGTGCAGTCTTTCAGAATGCCTCTATTAGCGACCCAGCACGCAACCATACCGACGACGGACCTCTTGACGTGGTCCTGGAATAATCGCCACGCCTACAATCAAGATAGGCCAGTATGTTGGTAGCAGCGAACCGACATGAGGGGCAAGTGCTTACAACAGAGTAGATCTATGTCGACTGTACCAATCCAGACCGCAGAATTTCTGCTGCTGAGGCGTGGAGTCTCATCCGCAAGCTTGTAGCAGGATTCCAGCATGCAGGACTACAGCCAGGCGATTGCGTTTGCATACATGCTTTCAATAATGCAAATCTTTCGTCCTCTTCCTGCAAGGCTGTCGCGCCATGGGCTGACCGACCCGTCCGCAGCTCTACTATCCTATCCTCGTCCAAGGCATCATTGGCGCAGGTGGCGTTTGGGTCGGCACCAACCCTAGCTACACCTCGTTCGAGTTGCACCATACGCTCAAGTTATCCAAAGCCAGATTCGTCATCGCAGAGCCCGAGCTCCTTGCGACCATCAGGGATCCCGCTACCGACCTTGGAGTGAGAAACGTCTTCCTCTTTGATGCGCAAAGCGGCCGCCGCGTTCCGGAATTGCCGCACTGGGAAACTCTGCTCAATCATGGAGAGGCATACTGGGTGTCTTTCGACGACATGGCTACAGCCAAGAGCACTACAGCTATGCTGCTTTTCTCGTCAGGTACGTGACACGGTCGTGATTGAAGATCGCATACTGTGCGAGATGGCGCCGGCGATGACATCTTACTGTTGTAAAGGAACCACTGGCCTCCCCAAGGCCGCTCAAGTGTCTCACTACAACCTCATCGCACAACACACCATCCTCTACGAGAATCTGTTCAGGCCCTGGCCTTTTCCGGTCAGCATGATCACCTGTCTGCCCTTCTTTCACGCGGCAAATGCGACCTATGTCCACACCACCACGCTACGGTCCGGATTTCCGTCTTACGTGATGCGACGATTCGACTTGTCACTTTTTCTGACTTCGATGGAACGGTTCGCAGTGACTTGGCAAATCCTTGTCCCGCCCATCTTCAGCGCTCTCCTCAACTACGCCAAGACACACGGAAACGAGGTAAGGCAGGCCCTGAGGAGTGTCCGTACAATTGGCACTGGTGCTGCGCCGCTAGACAAGAACACGCAGAACGAACTTCGAGCCTACCTTCCGCCCGGTGCGACCTGCATTCAGGGGTGGGCAATGAGTGAGACGTCCTGTTTGGCTTGCCTTTTCATCCCACCCGAGGACGACGACACGGGAAGTGTAGGCCGGTTCTTGCCGAATCTAGACGTCAAACTCGTCGACCCAGAGAATCCAGACAAAGAGTTGCCGACGTACGATGTCCGAGGCGAGCTGTGCATTCGCGGGCCTACCGTGATCAGAGGATACCTTGACAACCCTGAAGCCAATAGCCGTGACTGGGACAAGGACGGCTACTTCCATACCGGCGACATACTATACTGTAATGGATCTACTGGTCTGTGGTACATTGTAGACCGGAAGAAAGAGCTTATCAAGGTTCGAGGCTTCCAAGTTGCGCCGAACGAGCTGGAGGTACGTCGCGGGCGGACATTGCCGTCTCGAGCCGTCCAGAATATTGCTGACTGCCGTACCATCCCACAGGGCGTGTTGCTGTCACATCCCGCCATACTGGACACCGCAGTCATCGGCGTGAAATCGAACGATGGTGCGTCCGAGCTCCCACGGGCGTACGTTGTTCTGCGAGAAGGCAAGGACTTGAGCGAGTCTCACGTTCGTGGGTGGATGGAGGAGAGGCTGGCGCCGTACAAGCGACTTGTGGGCGGTGTAAGGTTCGTGGATGTCATACCCAAGACAGCCAGCGGCAAGATCTTGAAGCGCGTGCTGCGAGAGCAAGCGGTGGGTGAGAGGGAGCGGATATCGAAGCTGTGACGCATCTCTAACAAGGATGCGACATGAGTTTACAAAGTCTCACTGATGATGTTCGCCCATGTGGTGTCTATCAGCAGTGACGCAGAGTCTGCTACGTTCGATGTGAGGATCAGGCGGACTTGTGTCATCCAAGACGTAACTCGTTAGCAATACAGTCCCACTGAAACCAGTGCTCATATAGTTCCAGGAGTCTCTCAGTGACACTTCTAACGCATGTGAGTTTGACAACCAGCAATATCATGGACACCCAATGTGTGCCATTGAAGATGCAGCTGCCCAAGAACGACGCAGGTGGCTTGCAGCTCGAGCTTGTGGAACCCAACTTTCACTACATACCGTCCTGCATGCTCGGTTAGATGTGGATTCTCTCGCTAGCGACGGTACTTTCGACTGCGGGATCAAAGAATGGACCTGCCTGGTAAACAGCTTAGGGTTCAAAAAGCGAGCCTTCATGTAACCGAGCAGCAGGTAGATATTTATCATCAAAAGTGCAAATTTGTCAAACATACTATCGCTGTTGGTTCCTCTCTTTTCTCACTTCGCAACATGATGAACGTCCTGATAATAGGTGCGGGCTCTACAGGTCTGCTCCTAGCGCAAGGTCTGAAGCAGGTACGTAGTCCTCTTCTTCCCGCAAACGGTCACCTAACAAATTGAAAGGCCGGTATCAGAGTCACTGTATGCGAACGAGACAGCCATGAGCGGTACCATGGCCGACCGCGAGACTGGGGCATGACGCTCCATTGGGGCCACAAGCTTCTCCGCCAGATGCTGTCGCCGGACCTGCGTCAACGCATACACGAGGCAGTCTGCAATCCTCATCGCGGGCGGGACTCGGAAGAACTTGTACACTATGCCGGTCACACGGGCGAAGTCCTGTTCAGGACGCCCGTGACGGATGCTGTACGGGTAAGCAGGCGGAAGTTGCGAATGCTGCTTAGCGAGGGTATAGACATCAGAGTTTGTACTCCAATCTGTGCTGCGTATATGCGACGCTGATGGAGCATAGTTTGGCAAATTGCTTAGGTCGATAGTGAAGACCGATTCAAATGTCGTTGCTAGTTTCGAAGACGGCGATCACATCGAGGCTGACCTGATTGTCGGCTGCGATGGAGCTCACTCCCGAGTGCGTGCTCAGCTGCTGGGCGAGGAAGCGGCTACGGCGAAGCTGCTTGACGTCTACATGTTCAATTTCATAGCGCGGTACGATGCCGACACGGCACGTATGCTCTGGGAGAATCATCCGGTCTTCTTTAACAGTGTCCACCCTAACCGCTCCTTCTTCTGGCTTAGCACACAGGAAGTACCGGATCTGGAACGGCCTGAAACCTGGACCTTTCAAAATTTGCTGGTTTGGAGAGGCGCACCGACACCCAGTGATCTTAAGACACAAGAGCTGAGGTCATCATACTTCAGAAGCCAAGCAGATGCTTTTGCAGAGCCATGGAAGACCGTTTTTAAGAGCCTACCAGAGAATGCCAATCTCGACATTGACACAGTCTCGATCTGGAAGCCGATCAGATGGTCCGACTCATCGTTAGCCGGCAGAGTGACACTTGCTGGAGACGCTGCACACGCGATGTCACCCCACCGAGGCCAGGGTAAGCAGAGCGACGTATAAGTCCTCCGCGATCGTTTTGAGCGCAGCTGATCCTCTCACCCATCGAGCTTTAGGTCTTAACGCGGCGTTTGAGGATGCCGCATTGTTGACGCAGCTACTGTCGAATGCAGAGCAGTGCCCTCAAGCTTGGCAAGCCGCGGTGAATGCTTATGATGAAGAGATGCGGCCACGTGGGCTTCGAGAAGTACAGATTTCCGAATCGATGGTCCAGATGTTCCACGACTGGGATAATGTAGTGGGTTAAAACGCAGGCTTAGGCCATCGTCATTAATGGCTGACCGCTGACAACACCATATCCGCAGTTGAATAGCCCGCTCGCCAAAATGGGTGTCAGAAAGTCTGCGCAGACTGACCTTCCGGCTAACTCGGCGCTCTGCCTGCCAGACTGTCCGATTCCGTCCTGAAGTCCGCTTGCTTGGCTCGTTGGTGCATTGGTTCAGCCTGTGGTAAGCGTTCTGCGATACACGAAAGTTGCTATCAAGTCGCCAAGCGCGGTTAGTACAGTTTCCGGCCGTGGGCAGTCGCAACACGGAGGGTTAGAACAGTATGTGTCAGATGGGATGGAGAAGAGTAAAGATGGCTGGCTTGTAATCATGCTGAACCAGGGTACGGCTGAGCAATAAGATGGCCCCAGCTTGAGTCATCAAGGTGTACAGGTGGAAGAGGGATCTTGCGTCCGCTTACCTTTGGGAAGGGTAAAACCACATGATGCAGTGCTACGCAAAGACTTCCGCAATCAGCAGACAGCGCGACGACATTAGTCAACCCCAAACTTTGGCTCCCATGCGGAAGTGTAGGTCTTCCTTCAACCCCTCTGTACCAGGGGTGTGCGTGAAACCTTTCTTAAGGACACTACCAGATCCGACAGGTACGGTAAAACCCATCTTTGGCCAGAAGTTACCCGTTTCCTCGATCGAGTAGTTCGCTATTAGCCTCTTGCCGCCTTCAGGCTTGATATGAGCGATGAGTCTGGCCACGAGTAAACCAGCAAGACCGCGGCCACGTTGAGATGGATGTACGCAGAAACAGCATATCTCCCAGTCTTCGATGAGACCATGGACAGACTTACTTGGGCTGTGGCTCCAAGGTCGGCTTGGTGATCTCCCCCTTAGCCACTGCCGCTTCGCTGTCCCTGTCATCGACGCCGCTCATCCAGTTCTCGCCGCGAAAGGGCAGAACTCCACTACACGCTATCGGCTTACCATCCTCAAAGACGACAACGATGTCACCGTGAGGACCGAGCTCTGTAGCGAGACCTTCCGCTCCGTGCGCAGGGTTGGAAGGGAGCCTAGTCCACGACAATGGGAAAGCCTGGATGTCTTTCCGTTTGTAGGCGGTAATGATGGTTTGGTGTAGATCAAGCCACCAAGGGTGAGTTGGCAACGAGTGGCCGGACACAACCCTAACGTCCAGGCTTGCCATTCTTATCCTCGACTAGTCATGGCGTCAACACCCGAGATAGAAGAAGAAGCCTATGTAGTGACACGTGCTCCACGGAGCCGTTCAATGGCCAATCCAGCGGAGTTTTTGCTGAGACATTGCACGCGGTAATGGCACTCGGATGTCCTGATAGACTCATCGGACGCGGACAAAGTATGAACGCGTATTCGGTCCCCCCGGCTCCTCTCGGCGCAAGCCACATGGGGCGAACTTTCACCGGCGCATCCTTCAGCTGAAACCTGAGCGTCAGTAGGGCGGTGCTGTGACGATAGTGAGTAAGTGTGCTGTTGTTGCAATGTCAGCCAGGGAAGTCAAGAACGCTTGACGTGACAGAGATGCACGGCAAAGGTCGTATACAGTCGGGCTGCGCGTAACGCTGAAGAAAACACCTTGTTTCTCAGTCAGCCAATTGCGTCACGCTTCGGCGTCGTTAGCGATCTGCAATTGCTTGCGAAGCAGACGAGCCGCAGGCTGCCGGCGCGCCGCCTCACGGTGGAGTGAAGGGAGTCTTAAATACCTCCACCGCTGTCAGGTACACGCGCTAAGCTCGTGTCGATCATACATGCGTTGAACGGCCTGACTTCCCTCAGCTCCACTTCAGAAACACCGTTCCAGCGGGTGTTGATGCGACAAGGCTGATGTGAGGACGCAAGGGGTCCTGCGACAATGTCTCAGTCATCTTGGTGGGAGAAGGTCAAGGCTGGCGGGAAAGTGGTGGGAGATGCGACTTGGAAGGTTGTAGACAAGGTCGGAGCGCCGGTGAATAAGCTGACGAACAAGCTTGGTGAGCATGAAGCATTACTTCGCTGCACGAACGACTACTGACCGTCGTTCCAATATCGTAGGAAGCGAAGCGTTCTGGCCGACGACGTTGGACAAGGAGAGCGACAAGGCAGCACGGATATTGAAGAGTTTCTGCAGTACGTCGGCCGTCGCAACCCCCGTACGACTGCTACAGAGGCTAATGTTGTGTAGCGGATGGCTTCTACGCCGAAGAGGAGCGGCAGCCCGTGGATGGACCGAAGCAGAAGCAAAAGGTGCTTAAGAAAATTCCCGCAAAGGTGATCCAAAATGCAAAAGGTTTGGCCATCTTCACCACCATGCGCTCAGGTCTATGGATGTCAGGAGCTGGTGGGTCTGGTATCATCATCGCGCGCCTGCCAGATGGATCATGGAGTCCACCTTCAGGCATCCTGCTGCATACCGCAGGTCTAGGTTTCCTGGTCGGTATCGATATCTACGATTGCGTCGTAGTCATCAATACCGAGCAAGCGATGGAGGGCTTCACAAGGCTGCGGTGCACCCTGGGCAGCGAGATCAGCGTCGCGGCAGGACCGATTGGCGCAGGTGGCATCCTCGACACAGAGCTCCACAAGCGACAAGCCCCGATCTTCACCTACATGAAGAGCCGAGGCTTCTATGCAGGCGTCCAGATCGACGGGACGATCATCCTTGAGCGGATGGACGAGAACGAGCGCTTTTACGGGTACAAGTACCCTGTCAAGGACATCCTGGCCGGCAAAGTCAGACACCCGCCGTACGAGCTCAGAACGTTGTGGCAGACCATCAAGGCTGCACAAGGCGATCGTGACTTCGACTCCACCGCTCTACCCACGGAACCGCCGCCGGGTGACTTCGAGGTCGAAGACGGTACCGTGTTCGGCGTGCCGGACAAGGAGGACCCGGATCCGTACGGTGTTCTAGCCCTCGAGAAAGAAGGCATGGGCTTAAAAGAAGCAGGTACCCACAAGCGCGCGAGCTGGGAACAGTTCAGCTTCAATCCGGCACCGACCAGCCCGGTGCATCAAATCTACAATCGCCACAGTCAGGACGCAACGACTTCCGTAAGCAGACACAACAGCTGGCGGACAAGCGCTTTCTCGAACGAGCCGAAGACGCCCAGCAGTTTGCGCAATAGTGTGGATACGCCGACTTCGAAGTCCGGGCTCATGAGCGACATGTCCACACAGACCGACTTCGGCGAACCGTCAAGTCCCGTCAGATGGGATGCACGCAGCGAAATGAGCAGACGAAGCAGCCGCACGAGCTTCGCCAACGGCCATCACGCGCACATGCAGGAGGTGCCAGAGAACGACATCCTCGACACTTCACCGAGCCGCAAGGCCAGGGCAGAGACCGCGCGCGCGATCGGTTACACGACGCCGCCGCATACTCCTCCTGCTTTGCCGGAGGAGGACTCGCGTGAGGACGAACACGAGGAAGATGCGCATATTGAAGAGCCCGTTGTGCACTCCATCCAGACCATTCAAGCGATACAGCCTACATCGCCGCAAGCGGTCTCGAAAGCACGACTAGTCACGGTGCCGAAGCGTGGGCCACCGCCCATGCTACCGCCGCGGAACCCAGGAAGGTCGGGACCACTGGTCATCGATGCCTCTACAGGCACCACTAGCGAGGCTAAGCCCATCTCTGAGATCACGACGGAGCACGCCACTGAGACCGCCACGGAGCACGTTGCTGAGACCACGGCCGACCACACCGTCGTCAACGTGGTAACGGAGGTCGTTCCCCAGCCGGCTGCGACCGCACTTCCGGAGCCTGAACACAGCACCCAAGAAGAAACCAGACCAACCACCCCCACTGCACATATAGACGCCGTGAAGTCGCAAATGGATGATGTAAAACTGAATGACGACGATGACGATGACAACGACTTGCGAAATCCTTGGGCGAGAGTGGAGCAGATCCGCAAGCGCACGAGTGAAGAGAGCGGTCGTATGCCCGGTGGCTTTGACTGAGCGGAGTGCTATTGTTTGATTTCCCCTTTCTATTCTCTGCGCGATGTGCAACGACAGCACGGAAGCATGGCGTTGGGAGGCGAGGCAAGGCAGCTACCTCTTGTATATGCTGGACAGTGTACTTACCATTGGCTTGGTAGAGGTCTTGTAACCATACGCGTCTTGTGGAGAAGTCCGGTTGTTGCAACTTATGCGATGGCCGGGAAAATTTGACTTTCATACCGGCGGGATCCAGGATCCACTTGGTATTCCATGCGATAGAGGAGGTATATACCAAACCACGTAAACGCCACCAGCGCCATCGCTCATATTGCCCGACAATGTTACTGTACACTATCGAGCTTTCCCATTCAATCACCCTCAGCGTAAAGATCCACGACGATATTGATTGCCGCAACGAGGATCTCGGCGGCAATGAGGACAATGACGATCCACTCCAGGTATTCGCCTGCGAACTCATTAGCACCCACTCCCCTCATCAAACAGCGAAGACCCATCCAGGACGAACGGAAAGCGAAAAGCGAAAAGCGAGGGGACTCACCATGCGTGTGACTCAACTGATCCTTCAACACCGCCAACAAATCCCCGACCACACTCACCCGCTCCTGCATCAACTCCACCCGCTGATCCATCTCCAGATAGCTGCGCACGGCATTGTACACCGGCTCCAACTGCGGCTCCGCCCACATCAACTCGGGCGCGTCCAGCACGGAGCCCTGGAGGTGGATGTTGATGCGCAGGATGAAGAGCTCGCCGATCTGCATGTTGATTTGCTTGCGCGTGAGGTTGATGCGGCCGGTGCGGGCGATGGTGGCGGGGATGGTTTGCGTGGTGCTGATGGTGGCGTCTAGCAGGTCTTCGTAGAGGCTGGTCTGTGCAACATCGTCAGTAGATAACATCGATATTGGATGGGTCGTGCGGAGTGACTTACTTTCGTACTCTGCGCCAACGCGTGGCTGATGGCGAGTTTCGTCATGTAATCCCGCTTGACCTTCAGGCTGATAAAGTCGTTGTAGATCCGCGCTTGGTACTCGCGGGTGTAGTAGAAGTTGAATTCTTCCGTTTGGATGTCGTCCTTGCCCAGCTTCTCCTGCTCGAACTTGGCAATGTCTTTGAGGAAGCGCTGTTCTTCTTTGAACGTCATGCCCCAGATCACCACGACGCCGTACTCGAACAGGAAGGTCTCGGGGATGTGGACGGTGGTGTCGAAGTCGGGTGTTATTGGTCTGGTCATGGTCGTTTCGTGCCCGACCGCTAGAGGTACATCGTCCGTCGAGGCTACGTGGCTCGGTTGTGGCTGTAAGTCGGAGTCCGTTCGCTCCAGCGCATGCCCCGAAGACACTTGAGTGTCTTCTTGCATGTCGATCAGATCCTCCCGTCTTCGCTCCGCATTCTCCTCCACCTCCAGCGCCGAGTCAGAAAAGCGCCGAACGGGCTGACTGCGCACCTCAACGGGATCCGCATCCTCTTGCTCTGCGAAGCCGCTGCTTCTCCGGTGGTCCGACTCGCTTCCTTCCTGCCTGTACCGGTAAGGGGAATATATGCATTCGTCGAATAGCTTCGGTGCCGCGCCCCTCGTGTTCGCTCTGCCTTTCAGGAAGCGCATGAGATCGTCCATTTTGTAGCTGCTCGCCGTGCAGTAAGCCGTCACGCGCGGCAGCTTCGCTCGGTCATCCTTGCCCAGCCTCGCAGCATCTCGTCGAGCGGTGGGGTCCTTAATGCGGGTGAATTGACTATACACATCCCGCCCGCTCTCCTCATCCGGTCCTTCGTCGCCATGCTCTGGATTAGGCAACAGCTTGAGCTTCTGCGCAGTCCTCGTCGTTCTTTGCGGGCCGATCTTGTTCGCCGGAAGTTGAGCGGGTAGCTGCAAAGGTGCACCACTACTGTTCCGTCGTCGAAGCTTGCTGTTGAGGGCCGACAGCATGGGTTGCGTGCCATCTCGGGGCGGGTTCGACACCGTCCCGGCCCCTGCTATTGAGCCCGTAGACTGGGCGGTGGCTGTTGGAAACGCTGGCCGATTCCGCTTCGGTGGGCTGGAAGTAGATACCTGAGGGTTGAAGGTGACGCTGCGTGAAGGTCTGGGGGGTTTGATGGCTCGATCTTGCGAGTGTGTGGGCAGGAGGGGCGTGGTCTCTGCCATGACGACCCGTAACCGTCCTCGGATGGATCCCTTGTGCGAGTGTGTCTCCCAGATCAAAGTCCCTCCATCATCACAACACGCACTGGCAATGGCAATGGCAGCTACATGTACGGAGGGAGTACTTGCTGCTACAACTACATGTATGAAGCTTCCAAGCAGAACTACGGTACATGTAAAGGTGCCCTAGCACAGCGGAAGCCGAGCCGAAGACGCCGCGTTACGTTTGTTAGCTCGCACGTGTTACGGTTACAGCCATTTAGCCCCGCCTCGACTGCTGCTGCTGCTGCTGCTGCGATGCATCAATTGGACTCCACCACGTCTCGTACATATATATACATATATATGAGATATGGCAACACTAATTGGCCAAAGTATACCACTTCCTGAATCTCTCCCCTTCCTTACTCTATTGCTGCTCCATCTGTCCGTCAAGAGCCAAGCATCAGCTACTCCTTCTGCTTGCCCGAGTATAAATTTGCAACATCACATAGCCGGATAAACGAGAGATAGTCCGCCAAGATGAAGTCAATGCAACGGAAGTTTGGAGGGTTGATGAAGCGCTCGGAGGACCAGGCAGACGTTGGAACGGTACTGGCCGAGTTCAAGGCAGCGGACGACATGTTGGACAGAGTGCGCCTCCCTTAGTCAGGCGGTTTACCATGCACAACACGACGACGACTGACACGATCGCTAGCTCATACAAGACATCAAATCGTGGCGCAACGGCTGGGAGGATGTACTGAAGCTGCAGTATGACTGCTCCGAGGCATTCGCATCGCTCTACAAGCCCATCGAACCCACATCCTCACCCGACATGCACCACCAACCCGCCGTCACCCCGAGCAACTACATGCAGAAATGTCTCGGTTTGCAGAAGCTCTATTCGGAGCTCAAGACCGACTTACAACAGGAAATTACAATGATCGACAACAAGCTGCTCCGTCCCGCCGAACAGGCGAAGCAAAGCACCAAGCAGCTGCACAAGACGCTCAAGCATCGCGAAAACACCAAGCTCGACTACGAACGCTACTTGAGTCGCACCGAGCACGCGCGGAGGAAGGAGACGCGGACGGTGAAGGAGGAGGCGGCGCTTGCTGCCCACGAGCAGAACCTCGCGCAGGCCCAGATCGACTATGAGACCGCCGACGAGCAGGTCAAGGAGGCCTTCCCACCCATCACGGCCGCGATACTGAGTCTGGTGCCGTACCTGCTCACCAACCAGCTAATGTTACAAACGACACTCTCCGGACAAGTGTACACCGTCTTGGACAAGTATACACGAGCGCACCACATGCCGAATCCAGCCCCAAGTGACGCGGAGATTGTGCGGGTGTGGCAACAGGAGTTCGACGGCTTTCGACAGGAATTAGAGCAAGGTATCAGCATCATCGCCAGCGGTAAGGCGGTGCAGATGGGTATGGCGCTACCACCGGAAAAGAGTACCGTGACCGGACTGGGCCTCAGAGGTAAGGTCGGCGGCCTGGCAGCGATGGGACGGAAAGGCAGCGCGCCGGCCGTGCCGACCACGAAACCAACCATCGGCGCAAGAACGCCGTCCGGCATGAGCGGCAAATCTCTGACGTTCAACGGTCTCCACGACGAGCCGGAAGAAATGGCGCCGCCGAAACCACCCCGACCGGGAACCGCAACCAGTCCGACCATCCCCGCCCACAAACCACGCATCCCCTCCGTCACCTCGCCAAACCTAGCGCCCTACGACCAAAACCCAACCGCCCTCACCCCATCCTGGCCCAACAATCCACCTCCACCACCCGCCTACGACCAATCCCCCGGCAACATCTCCCCACCCTCCCGCTACGCCACCCCCGTCAACGGCAACTCTCCCACCACGACCACCACCACCACCTCCCCCGCACCAGATTACTTCGCAGCAACCTCTTCTCGCCCGGAGCAGAACCGAAGCTTCTCGCAATCCAGTCTCGCCTCGGCCGCGGCAGCGGTCGGTGCAGGCAAAAAGAAACCCGCACCGCCTATCCCGATCAAACGGATACAGAGTAGTCAGGCGACGTACGTGACTGCCGTGTATGATTTCGAGGGGCAGAATGAGGGCGATTTGGCGTTTAGGGAGGGGGATCGGATTAAAGTGGTCAAGAAGACGGATAGCGTGGATGATTGGTGGGAGGGGGAGTTGAGGGGGCGGGTGGGAAGTTTTCCTGCTAATTATGTGGAGGTGTGACCGACTGTTGTAGCGATGATAGGAGTGTTCGAAGCGTTGAAGTCGACGCGCGAAGCAGGATCGTGCCCTCGCAGTCAATTCTACCCTATAACCAAGCACTTCGCCTGGACTCGATCTATCGAAGGGCCACAATTTTCGCGCCTTTCCAAACGCCAGCATACGCCACCCGCTCTACCGCGTCTAATAAATCCCCTGCGTGCGATACTGATAAGTATCGTAAAGCCGCGTGTAATACGACCCGAAACTCTTCGTCACCAAATCCTCCACCCACTCCCTCGCCTCCTCCTTGCTCTTCTCCAACACAAACCTCGCCCGCAGCGCGGCCACCACATTCACCAACCCGCCGCCATAACATGGCATCTTGCTTTCCCTTCCCATAAGCTCAACGAGCGTGACGATCCGTTCCGCTTCTCTTCGTAGCGCCTGAAACGCATCCTTCAACAATTCTTTAAACCGTGCATAATGCACTCCCTCCGGCCCGCCGAGTAACTCGACGTACTCGAGCGTGAGCTTGAATGGCGCGGCCTCGAAACCCATGTTGCCGGGGGAATTGGAGAGCATGAAGCCGAAGTCGATGTGGATGCAGTGCCCGTCGGAGTCGATTAGAATGTTGCCATTATGCCGGTCCTTTAGCTGCAGGATGTACGAGATGATGCTGTAAGCGGCCAGACTGCGGGTGAAGCAGTCGATGGCTTTTTGGTAGGCGGGTGAGTCAACGGCGCCGAAGGTTTTGGTGTAGTGGTCGGACAGCGTGGCGATGCGCTTTTTGGGGTTCGTGCCTGCGGCGATGGTGGCGAGGGTGATGGAGCGCTTGAGGGAGTGGAGCGAGACGGCGTTGGTGATGGTTTCGATGAGGCCGGATGTCTCGCCCGTGACTAGCATGCGCATGTTCTTCACCCACACTTCGACATTGTGCTCGGCGAAGATCTTGGAGCAGACGGCGATCAGCTGGCATGCGAATGCCTCTTGCCGTAGGTCGTCGCCGGTTTTCACGATTACGGAGATGAGATCCCAGTTCTTGACCCAACCGTAGGGCGAAGAGCGGCGGATGCGCTCCTTCTTGACTTCCCAAGCCTCGCCAAAGGTTGCGGCGGACGGGTCATCTCGGTCACCGACTTTACGCTGAATGCCGCCAGTCATAGCATCGTTCTCCATGCGGGCGGCACCTTTGCCAGTGTTGATGTCTGGGTCTGTCGGAGCCTGTACATCCTCGCTCTCAATGTCTTCAGCTTCGGTGCGGGCTGCTGCGGCACTGGCGCGTGCCATGATGGTGTCGAAGCTCGGTGCACCTAGAACGTCTTCGTTGAGGAAGCTCTGCTCCTCGAGAGACTGCATACTGGCAATGATCTTAGCTTTGATGGCCGCTACTTCAGTCTTTGGTCGCTTGGACGTGCTGAGCTCGAGCTGATTCAACATCTGCGAGGCTGTGCGCATGTGGTCTGCCAAGGCAGATATGTCGGGCTGCGTCGGGTTCTGTGGCTTCATATATGGCGAGCCTCGCAGACTGGGACTTCCAGAGCGACTGATCGGGCCTTCTGAGGTGCGTGGTGTCGGTAGACTAGCCATAGATGACAGCGTACTGACACCGCTAGATAGTCGAGGAGGCTCCTTGATGGCTGGTATGTTCGGACTACCGGTCGATTTGGAAGGCTCGCCGTCGACATCTTGAAGCAACGCTGGGCTGGACAAGTCGCCATTTGAAGGCTCAAGCACACTGTCGCTGGGTGCCTCGGATAACCGTGACTGCATGGCAGCTTGTCGGGCTGCGTCCGAGGTGTCGAAGAGTCGCCGCCTAGGCTTGCCTTTCTCTGCAAGTAAGTTCGACAGCAGCTGCAGGTTCTGCTCACTTTCGGGATCGAAGTCAAAGTCCTCACGCAGCACTTCCAGCATGAGCAGGTATGGCACCTTCTGCGCACTGTTAAGACTCGTGGCTTCTGCTGGATTCAGCCTGACGATGCGGTGATGCCGACTCCGACTTGGTATGCCGTCTACCAGAGTCGCTGGGCAGATAAGTGGGATGTCCACTTCGGCCGGTATGTCCTGAGCTATAAGCGCCAGCTCTGCTCTCAATGCGCTTAGTCTTGCGGGCTTCGGAACTGAGACAAGGCGTGAAGAAATGCCTTCGAGCGCGGCTAAAAGCTGTGTCTGACTCCTGAAGTAATTCTGCCGCAACATGCGCACCTTTTGCGATTTAGTCATGGCTGAAGGCGTTGTAGGCCGCAGGGCGTGCGAGTGCCGACGTGCCATCTCAGGCGGTCGTCGAGGCACGCCCGGCGATGGAGGCACATTCTGAACAGGTGTGCTCGGTGTGCGCTGATCTGGTAGTGACGATGAGCTAACGAAAGCTTCATGGTTCCGAGTCACAGCTAACGACTGCCGACTTGACGAAACCTTTCTACCTTCCGTGCGTGGCGAGCTTGGCTGCGTACGTGATGTCTCAATGCCATTGGTGTTGACCGCTGACGGCCGCTTTGCTCGTCGTGGTCTTGGGTCTTTCGACCCGCTGGAGCTCGGTCGCACGTTCCTCACGGTGCTCGTGCTCCCAGTAACTGTGGCACTTCGGCCGAGCGTTTGCGTTTCTGGAGCGGCCTCAGATATGATTTCCTCAATTGGCCGCGGCCTCCTCGCCTGAGCTATTGCCAGCGGTCCGGCATGGTGTGGTAGTAGAGGAAGACCTACACTGGCCAGCACGAGGCTTGAGAGTACAGTCACTGGCAGTACATTCTCCTGGATCTTCTCTCTTCGCAATGGCTCCCCACCTCCAAACACTATCCTTTGCACCCTATTGTAGACCCTACGGCAGGTTTGAAAGACATTGGCCGCGGGCTGAGCTGCGAGGTCGTGGAGGTAGGTTTGGAAGAGCCAGAAGGTCTAGCAAGCTCGCCGTCAGTCACGCAAGGTGTGAAACACCAGTGGACGAGAAGCCGTACCAACAGTGCTCCATTTACTGACTCTTCACACAAGTCTATGATGAACTCTTCCAGCGCCATCGACTCGTTGTCGATGGATATGAGGAGGTGGCATAGTTGCGGGAGGAAGAACTCGATCTCCTCATAGCTAAACTGTCGTAGCTTCGAGCAGAGGACGTAGTGAATGCCGACATGGTCGGCGTACCGACTGCGCAAGCATCAGTACAACTGGGCCTTTGCGCCTTGCCGGCAAGGGTATGCTCACGCAAGGTATGCTACAGTGAGTGAAGGATCCTTGTTGAAGTGCTCAGACTCGATGAAACGCTCCAACAAGTTCCAACTCATATCCTGATCATGGGATCCTGCTCACTCGCGCTCATGTCATGACATTGATGCTCCCTATATCCTATCCAGTGGTCGGCTTCGGGGGGCTCTACGCGAATGCAGTGCAGAAGTGTTCGCCTGTCCGTGGCCTCATGTATTTGTGATGTTGGTGGTCTGGCTTTGGAAAGCAGGCGTCGTTGTACAGCTGGGGGCCTCTACCACTTTAGTTTGCAAGCTTCATGCGCTGTTGAGGGATGGAGGTTGGTGCCAAGACCCTGGGATGAATGACAGGTTCCGCTTTCAGCCAGGGCTTGAGGGGCTTTCTTCCAATGTTTCATACCGCGGTACCACCTCCTTCGTGCACACTGACTCGGGTCGAAAACCCCGGAAGTCGATGTCCGCATCCGCATTCGCATAGTATAGACGCTTGTTCGCGCCCATGACGAACGTAGACTCGCTGTGGCGCGACTTCACCGTCGCTCAGCAGAAGTTCGATGGCTATCTGCTCGCCTCCACCATCTCACCGGAGGCACCCACGTCTGATTCAGCAAGACTGTATAACTTCCAAAGATGGACGAATGCTCATAGCGTGCAGACCGATCTGAGGTACCAGCTCCAGTACAACCCTGATTTGCGCCTTGATAAGAAGGAGGCAAGCACCTGGATCGATGTTTTCACCGCTTACTACAGCTTCGTCGGCAGATTGCTGGCCGCCGAGGAAGCGCAGAATGCCGCCAAAGGAGAGGACGCCGACTGGAATGCCGTTTATGACAGCTGGAAGGAAGTGTTGAACGCGGTCTATCGTGGCTACTCGAATAACATACTGGACAGCTGGACCATCCCCTGTCTGTATGTCGTGGGCAAATACCTGCGCATATTCGCCATCAAAGCAGACGAAAGTACGGTTTCTCATCGCGACAGTGGGCTTGCTTTTGGCGAGTTGCAAGAAGAGGACGCGTTCAGCGCTACCAGTAAAAACGAGAGGCTCGAAGACGCTGCGCGCCAGATTAACCGTATATTTGCCCTCTGCCTCGGAGACCGGTAGGTGTACTAATGTTAGCACCATACGTATAATGTGGGACTCGGCTAAGGTAGGTCTTTTCACAGCTCTCCGATTGAAGAATCACGCAAGTGGGCCCTCTACTACATTGCCAACCTTCTATTCAAAACGTACTTCAAACTGAACTCCATTTCCCTGTCGAAGAACATCCTGCGCTCACTCAAGGCATCTTCGGCGGACATGCCTCCGCTGTCAGCTTTCCCGCGAGCCCATCAGGTCACGTTCAAGTACTATTCGGGTGTCATCGCATTCCTTGAGGAGGACTACGCTGCAGCTGAGGAGTTCTTGACAAGTGCATACGCTATGTGCTCGAGATCTGCAACGCGAAACATCGATCTCATACTGACATACCTCGTCCCAACTAAAATGCTTACTTCGCACCAACTACCTACGCAGGAACTGCTACAGCAGTCTCCTGCACTGGGAAGACTGTTCGCTCCCATCTGCGTAGCGATCAAACGGGCAGATCTGCGTGCCTTCACCACCGCGATGGACCAAGGTGAGGACGAGTTTGTGAAGCGGAGGATCTACCTTACTCTGGAGCGGGGCAGAGATATCCTCATGCGCAATCTATTTCGCAAAGTCTTCCTTGCCGGTGGGTATGAGCCGCAAAAAGAGAACGAGGCAGGTCCACCCGGACGCCGAACCAGGATTCAGGTCCGTGAGTTTGCGGCAGCGCTGCAGCTGGCGGGCGCGGAAGTGGACGACGGTGCAGGCGGTATTGATTACGATGAGGTTGAGTGCCTTATCGCCAACTCGATTTACAAGGTGCGTCTTGCCGGCTTGCTAGAGCATCTTGCTGCACGGAACCGTCCATCTGTCTAGTTACGTCGTGCTGCCTTCCGCGGCAGGCCCCAGCATTCGCCACGGTCCATGCCCCTTTTTCTTGTCCTAATTGGAGGTTTTGTGCAGGGCTGACATTGAACAGAACTTCGTCAAGGGCTACATTGCTCGCGAGCGTGGCATCGTCGTGCTGAGCAAAGCAGGCGCTTTCCCTGGAACAGGCGTCTGAAGAGTGCCTGAGGACACTGTATTTTCGACCTTTCCACCCCATCACCGTGCACAATTCAGATGCCGACAATCGACACAGACGGCGGCACGCCTGCCTTGCTTTATTGGCTTGGCCTCTGTAATGCCCGGTGGCGGATGGCAAGCCGTACCCAACATGCCAGGTGGGCGCACACCCTGTGGAGACCCTTGCTTATGAGGCACTGCAGCCATGTGTGACTCATACACGGCACCTCGTTTCGTATGGTATAGCAACATCGGAAGGAGATGCTAGATACCGTGTGACATCCTTTGCAAATGGCACCGACTGTTTCGATTGCGAACGAGCGAAGCATATGCTACATATTACGGAATCACATGAGAGACGCCAAAATAGCGTTCCAAGGCGACAGCAAAAACAGTTTGACATACAATGGTAGCGATGGATGAAGATGAGTAAAAGCCAGCAGTCGAACACTGTCTTCGTCTGCTACAGCTACAGTCTGCCATAAGACCACGAGGGCATGATCTTCCTTCTCCGCGCAATCACCACAAGTAGCTAGACCGTCAAAGTTCGTGCCATGCAATTTGTTCCCCAAATCAGATCATGTGGTATCGCACATACAGTCTACTAGAATCGACAACGTGCAGTGATGTATCCTGGTGTGCGCCAGTCCAGCGTGATAGAGATACAGTGCCATCGTCCTGCGCCTCAACGCCGTGCTGCATTCGACAGTGAAGAGCCAATGAAAGTACTTTTACAAGAAGGGTATCCGTAGGAGAGTGGACTGAGAGCAGAAATGAGACGTAATGCAGGCTGCGGAGCCAGCGCAGCCGTTGTCGGATAGGCGTTGCAACGTGGTAGGCAACTCCCTAGCGCGAGCGGGCACCAGAGATGTCATCCTATAGGCGTAACGCCGTGTCAGCGGGTCTGGTAATACGAACGGGGCTAAGTGGTGGTAACTCACAAGGTGATTGACCATCGCCACAAAAAGATCGAAGAACAGCGGCGTGCCTCCGGCTTCCATCTCCATCTGCATGGTGCCGCTTCGCTTGAAGGTGTTACGCGACCTGATGATGAGGGCGAGGTAGTGCGCTCGTAGCTTCGAGTCAGAGGCAGGTGTGTTTGCGTAAGCGTAGCGTGCTGAGGACAGGATGGTGCTGCATTGTACGCCAGACTGCAGGCCTTGCTTCTTCAGGGCGAGGCGTTGGAGCTCTGGCAGTGAGTATCGGTGAGCGGAGCACTGCGTGATGTGTTAGCACGTTGTGGAGATTTAGAAGGGTTGTGAGAGGGCGAGCGTACATATATCGCGGTGTCTTTCAGCACAGAGCCACCGATGCCGTTGCAATAAATCGTGCTTTCCGCGTTGACGGCACCAGTACCTTCACCATCATCAAGCATCCAGCTTGCCCGCTTTTTGTCGTAGATGAGCTTTGGGGTGTAGTCGCCTTTGTAGAGATATTCTAGCACTGCGGAGAAGACTTCAGGCTCCTCATTCGGTAGGTCGATGCGCTTGCCTGACGCTTCGAAGAATTGCGCTCGGCACGCTTGAGCGAAGTACGGTGCTCGGGAGAGTACGTCTTCATGCGCTGCGAAGAGACGGTGTGATGGACCCACGCATATCGTGACTATGGCTGAATTGAGGTTGCTGGGACATGTGGGTCAGCCAGACCCGAGTATATGGGCAAGACGATGTACTTACGGGGATACTGGCGAGGTGGCCTGACTCTTCGTTGGCGAGCTCGATGCCGGAGATGCTTGCTGGGTGTTAATCTTCCTCGTTTGAGCGTACTCCTTGAATGACCGCTGTCTCTTATTCAACGGCTTGTTGACACGCTGCGAGAAGCTGTCCCTGTATGACTTGTTTCGGCCGCTGGTAGTAGTGAACATACTGTCCACACTTTGTGGTATAAAAAGCGATGACACGGCGGATATTGCAACACCGGTAAAGGCACGGTCAAGAAGGTGAAGGAGACAGAGGATACTTATAATTCACCCGCACGGCCCCGAGGCAGCGATCCATATCACACATAGGAACGAGGAGGGTAGCACCGGCAGCCATGTACCCTGGTCATGCAGGTAGACTTTGCATCGCCTCGGCAGCCCAGACAACGCGAGGCGAACGGGAAGTAATCAGTCAGAGAGGAAAGCGGCGATAGTGCGGTAGCGTTGGCGGACGCGACGCGCTCATTGGCGGCGTAAAGTGGTTGCATGCGAAGATCGCGCTAGAAACCCGATATCACCTGACGGGCCAGTGTTTGACTCAAAGCCAGGAGAGGGCAAGACGGGGTCCAGAGAGGGCGGCCTCGTAGTCTGGCTTGATTCCAGGAGCGCGGAAGGGCGGATGTAAGGTCCATGCTGTCCTACGGAGAACGAGCTATGCTGAATGCGGTGATGGATGGTTCTAGGGCTGTGATGAGCAGACAAACGCGGCACACGGGAGCCTGAAGGCTTTGCGTCGTACCATTGCGAGGAGGCTTGCGCACCATCTGACTGATCCTACCATCGAGCCTCGTTGCTGTTGTGGTATACGGTGCGCGTGTATCGTAGTCAGCTGCATCATCAAAGGCAACCAGTCCACGACAGACAGCAACCTCCTTGCCTAGTATAAGCTAAGACCGACGCTAATGCATGCTGCAGGAACAGCTTTTCGGAGCCGAGCCGAGTTACGATATCTCGAGGATTCGGGGTTGTGCTTGAACACAACGAGCTTGTTGCTGCTGACCTCTACGCTCGTTGCAAACAGCTCACAAGCAGTCGAGTGACTCCATCGTCCTTAATCAAAGTACCGAAGAGCGTTTGCTTGCGATTTCTCCAAGCGCTTACTAGCTGTGTATATAGGCATATACCAGCATTATATCGAGACAGAACCTGAACTCTGTCCATGCACTACGGCTTCTCGCAATGTCTTCTTTGTACTGCTCAGACCGCGACAGGAGGCTATGAGTGACAAAATATGTTTCGGCATCTGGAGATCGATGCGCGTAGATTCGATCCGATACTGGGTCTGCCTGTATTTGACTCTCACGATATACAGACGCCGGCCGAAGCTTCTGGCGCACATAACTTGCCAGTCATCACATCAGTGCGCTTCTGCGACGCATTCTGTGATAACTTCTTTCCATACTCTGTAGGCCTCAAGCAATCGTCACAAAAGCGACCCATATGTCAACGCGACCCGTCATGGGCTTGACGCATGACCTGGACCTTATGGCCGCGAATGTTGCTTGGACCTTCCTGACTGCGAGTAATGACTTCCATCTGAAGAGTCAATCGATCAAGCGATAGCAGTCCTTGTTCGAATACACTGCTGTGGAAGCGGCGGCTTCTATCGCCGAACAACGCCGAGATTCCACAAGCCTGGTACCGGATGCTCTATGGCAGACTGTACGGCGCCAGCAAGAGCGACTATGCGCTGATCTGTGCACCTATTCGCACCGGCTGCACACCTCGGCCCCAGCAATGGTTAGCACACAACGGTCATCGAGTCCATTGTCGGCTATCACCATATTACCAGCTCGTCTCACAAACCCGCAGCCGAGCTTCCACGGGAGGTCCAATCCACGTCAAACCTACTTTCTAGTGACAGAATGACGGTCTGTAAAATTCTTGAATTCGGAGACAGACAAGTCATGCTCTGAGGAGAATCATTCAACGTGCCATGTCCGGTTACAGCTACGCCAACTATGAGAATTCAGCTTCGCAAGCCCCAGTTCAGCGTTACCGCCCTCATATCGGGGAGCATGCATCGCCACCTGCCTTGCTTTGTTGTCTTTGCTCAACCACCAAAGGCTTCCTCTCTATGCCACGCCCCGGCGGCAGTCCCATTGAAATTGAGATCGCTGACTGCATGCTCCTTGCTCACATATCCCGCCATGTTGGGCTCGAAGGCTTCCAACGGCAGCTTGATACCCTTATCATACGTAGCGCCGAAGTAGTATGCTTTAGTCTTGCCGTCTTCTCCGCGACTCCGCAAGTCGTTATCGGGTAAACTCACCTCGCCGGCGAAGCCACCGCTCGTCTTACCCTTCAATTGCAAGCGTACGCCTTGCACGCTCTTTCTGCTCGGGTCGCGATCAGCGAAGTTGTGCGGGACGAACATGACACTGCTCGAGCTAGTATGCATGAGCGTGTTCGGAATGTCACCGCTGTGCGGGACGTGGTGCGCTCCAACGTTGAAGTAGATCACCAAGTCACCATCATAGTCCGTATCGGAAGCGCCATGCTCAAGACTCTCGTGATCCGCCATCTTCGTAAAGTCAATAAGGGGATCGTGCGGAGCGAAGTAGTTGAGAGGGTCGGCAGATCTCGGCTCGGTGTCCTTACGCTGGAGCACCCATAAGTCATGCTCCGCCCATCGTGCGCTATCACCTAGGGTGGTGGAGTTGAGGATTGTGAGATGTGGCGTAGAGCCCATGCCTGTACCAGATGTAATTCTGTAGCCTTTGCGCTCGCCCCAAGCATTTCTTTCCGAGCTGTAGACGATGTAGAACTCGCCAGAGTTCTTTGGCCAGTCGATGCCTGCTTCCTCCCATACGGGATACTCTACCAAATGCATGGTGTTGCGTACCGGCTGCTCTGGCTGGTCCCACTCGTACTTCCTCGTCATCGGCTGCAGTGCAAGACGGACCATGTCATTCGTAGCGCCTGCGACATCGAGATCGGCCTTGAAGTTGATGACATGATCGTGCATACTGCTGGACAGAGCATCGTGAATGCGGTGGCCATACTCGTCCTCGCTCTTGGTGTTGTTCGCAGTGTAGAAGGCTCCGAAGATGAAGCCAGATGCGCGAACTTTGGTCTCAATGGTGCCATCCATGAACAGATTGTATTCAATCGTGTAGTCGTAATTGCCGACCGTGGAAACCCATCTTACAACCAGGAACGTATTGCGAGAAGCGGTGACGGAGTACTGCGCTGTATGCCGGGAGAGCAGGTAGTCAGCCGTGAATTCGAAGATGCAGACACTGTTGGGGATGTGATGCGTCTTGTACGCCTGATGATACTCGTTGTCGATGTAGTCAGCATATGCAGGACAGTCGTAACCGGGCACCAGCTCGAAAGCGTTCTTGCCCATGCCGAAGAACGAGTCGAGGAATTCCAAGCCGCCTTGCATTGGATCGTCGCCAGCATAATGAGCCATAGCTTCTTGCAAGCCCAGCTCGTACATCACTCGTTGTCCATTGAAACGGATGTCAAAGAGGCTTACTCCGGTGGCTTGTGCAGTCGTTAGGTAAAACTCGAACCCAAACCAGGAGACGTAGTTCTCCTCCCGGTCAAGCTTGTAGCGCGGACCGTAGGGCTGTACCGAGACGGGAGGCGGAAGGTCACGGTCAGGGTAGTCGCCAAAGTCTTCGGTGTCTGTCCTATAGCCCGTTGGGTAGGAGGGTCAGCTATGTCTCGAGGGGGATCTGCACATCAAATCGCTTACCATGAGCCGTCGATATTAGGCGGCGTTCTCTGGAAATCAGGCTCTTCAAGCGCTGCACGGAACTCGCTCTCGTTTGCGTAGAGAACGCCATTGTAGTACCATTCACCAACTGTCCAGTCGTCGATGACAGTACTCCTCGCGTCCACCTTGGCATAAATGCCCTGTGGCAGAATAGTGCGAGCTCCAGAGCCCATACCTGGTCGGTAGAACTGCATCCACAGAACCAGGCCACCGGTATCCACACGCGACCCTCTTGGGAAAGCCATAAGCCCATGAGGATCTTGCGGATCATCTCGATTGACAGTGGCGCCGAGGAGCTCCTGGGTAATGTCCGACACATTTTCCGCCATAGCCATCGTGAAGTCTTGGATGGCCGCGAAGTTCTGGATCGGATTACGCACATAGTTGCGACCAGAGTTGAAGACGTACTCTAATGGTAGAATCTGGCTATCTTCATTTATCGGAAGTGGTCCGACCATATAGTACACCATGTACGGGCCATCGTCAAGGTTCTGAGAGATGGCTACTTTAGCCCACCTCTCAGGCGCTGCCGGCCCGTCGTCATACAAGTACGCTACAGCATCAGTCTTGTTTGGCTTGAGGGTTTCGACGACGAAGACGAAATTGTCCTGGGCGCTTTTGGGCCGCTTGGTGAGGTTCAGATGAGCGAATCGGTCGTGGATGAAGTCGTTGACGGCTGACGCTTCACTTTCTGTGATCTCAGCCCACACATTACTCTTCGGGGCGGCAAAGCCCAGCTTTTGCCGGGAAGGTCGAATAGATGATACAACCTGTTCTTGGTTGGGGAGTAGTAAGAAAGCGAGAAGCCCAGTCAGCAGCAGGACTGATGAAAGAGTCATCCACAATCGACTTCTGGACTCCATGTTCGCTGGCAGATTGCACAAAAAGAACTGGAGGAGCTCTCTGAGAGTCTCATGCGAGACATGATGTAGCCTACCTTTAGTGCTGCTGTACTTAGTCACAACGAGGCGAAGATAAGGCCTGGAGGATCGTGCGCTCATTAAGGAAGGTTCATGCGGCAACATGTTATCGAAGTGGGGCGGCTTCAAATGAACGATGAGTGTGACGTGGAGCTTTATGCCATTGAATCTCACACTTGCTGACTCTTACACCCTTTCTCCTACCCCGAGCCTTGCGTGAACAATGAGCTTGACAAAGGTTCATCATAACATACCAAGCTGTAAGGCTGGCGATCTATACGTGCAACTCCTTTCCAGATCCACCCCTCCGTGGGCATCGTCTGCCTCTGCGCAATAACACACAGCGCAAACTCCATGCTTAGAAAATGGCCACACCAAGTCCGCAGCTTGATCCAATGCGCCGCGTGGTATCAGCCTCCCTCCTTCCGACGCCAGCCATAATCCTGTTGCGAGGAAGCATATCGAGGTTAAAACGCCGCTTTCTCGCCGTTGACCAACCCATTCGTCCTGTGTCCATTGAGTTCTTCGTATATCGCTGAAACGGGCGCACCGTTCTCGCCGCATGTGATATCAGCCAACATGCGAGCCGCGCTCGCGATGAAGCCAAGATATGGCTTTGAAGGGTGCAGCACTCGGCTGAGGTACTCGGGATGAAACTGAACGCCAACGAACCATGGGTGGTCCCGGAGCTCGATGACTTCCATCCGAACACCTGTTTCGTCCTTGCCGATGAAGGTGAGGCCCTTTCGCTGCAGCTGCTCGATGTATGCTGGGTTGACCTCGTATCTATGGCGGTGCCGCTCGTTAATGGACTCGTTCTCCAGGCCGTACAGGGCGCGAAGCTTGCTCCATTCCGTGTCTGGTTGCCAGACAGTGCTGCGAAGCCCGAGGCGCATGGTACCGCCCATTTCGCTCCCATGGTGCTCAGGCATGCGGATGATGACTCTGTCTCGGTCATCATCTGCGTTCTCATCCTCGTCCTCGGTCTTCTCGACCTCAGAGGAAGCAGCCTGAGGCAGTGGGATACCGCATACCGACCGTGCAAACTCCACGACCGCAATTTGCATGCCCAGGCAAATGCCAAGATAGGGAACCTTGTTCTCCCGCGCCCAGTTGGCGGCAGCAATCATGCCCTCGATACCTCGCTTGCCGAAACCTCCAGGCACTAGAATTCCAGCTGCAGTGCAGACGTCGTGCCAAGCCTTGTGGTATTTGACAGGATCCCACTCCTCGATGTCCTTCCGCTCTGTCTTCTGATCTCTGCGCTCCAGTGCCTCAGAATCAACGTACTTAATCACCAGCTTTCGCCGGCATCGCATGGCAGCGTGCTCGAGAGATCGAATGACGGATAAGTACGAGTCCGGTTGCTCTAAGTACTTGCCAACAAGCACAATCGTGACGGTCTCCATGAGACGGTGGACGTCATGAGTTAAGCTCCTCCACGTGTCCCAAACCTGTGCTCCTCGCTTCTGTAAGTCTGGTGAGATGTTGAGTCCATCAAGTCGTAGGTACGAGGTCATCAATGACACAAGTTGCTGCTCAGCGAGTAGAATTGGGACCTGATACGTAGAAGGCATGTCTCGGACCGCAAGAACGGACTGATTGGGGACTTGGCAGAACCGAGCAACCTTGTCGATGGTGCTTTGTTCCAGTGGATGTTCGCAACGACACGCGATCAAGTCTGGAATCAGACCAGCGGATCTGACGGCCTTGATTGCCATTTGTGTTGGCTTTGTCTTCTGCTCGCCGTGCACCACTGGGATATATGACACGTGAATCTGCATGAAGTCGTCCCTCGGGCAATTTCGTCGCAGCTCGGCTAAGGCTTCAACAAAGGCCATGCCTTCGATGTCGCCGATTGTTCCACCAAGTTCGATGATGCATACATCAGGCTCAACTCCCGTGTCATCGACGGGGACTTTGGCAACGCGCTCAATCCAGTCTTCGATGCAGCCAGTGACATGAGGTACAACTTGAACGGTCTTGCCTAGATAACGACCCTTCCTCTCCTGCTGAATCACCTGCATGAAAACCTTGCCAAGAGTGATGTTATTCTCTCGGGTAAGCGTAATGTTGAGGTACCGCTCGTAGTTGCCCAGGTCCAGATCAACCTCTCCCCCGTCGTCGAGAACATAGACCTCGCCATGTTCCTTTGGGTTCATCAACCCGGCATCAACGTTGATGTAGGGATCGATTTTGATGCTCGTGACTTTGACACCCAAGGTCTTCAGCAGAAGTCCGGCGGAGGAGGCTATGATGCCCTTTCCCACGCCGGAGATGACACCACCGGATACGAGAACGTACTTCATGCTGTTTGCTGCACCTTTGGGGTGGCCCACGCCTGGTCAAAGGTCGGGAAGGAGGGAAAGATAAAATCCCGTCGGCTCTCGAAATCTGAACAAAGCGCGACAGCGCGTTTACTAGCGCGAGCGCCACAATAGGCGCGACATCTGTGGCGTCAGCTTTCACCCGCTACATGTACCCTTCTGCTGCTCCTTTCAACCCTCGAGCCTCCAGTGTTCACCCTGTACACGCTTGACGGACGTACCAGGTTCGACATGACAAGCACGTCTGCGTCGCTAAGCAAATGCTGGACCAGGCTACCGAATCCCATTAGCTTCAAGTTCATAGGCGAACAATAACCGCGAAGTGGCTTTGCCCTCTCCCCCAGTCAACTGCAGATCGATTGCATCACCGTAGCGGGTAGCAACATGTAAGTCTTGTGCCGCTCCATCTATTTCTCCTCTCTCCGCACCTCTCCTACCGCAACATCCACGATGAAGTTGATGATCCAGGTGCTGCCATTGGCGGCCTTTGTGCTTGCAAAAGAACATCCTGCGGCTCAGGTACCTTTGGAGCCCAGCACAGCGCTGACCGCCGAGCCATTGACCCTCGACAATATCCCTCTACTCGGTTACGGCACATGGAATCTGAAAGGAGACAACGTGTCCGAAGCGGTCTCGTGGGCCATCCAAGCTGGCTACCGACACATCGACTGTGCAGCCGCCTATGGCAACGAAGACAAGGTGGGCCGCGGTATTGCTGATGGGTTGGCACAGACTGGCCTTAGTCGGGAGGATCTGTGGGTGACGAGCAAGTTGTGGAATGATCAGTACGCTGCCTAGATCAGCTCTTGCTGCATTGAAGCTGATCTATCTAGTCACGGCTTGAACGCCCCCGAAAGTGCCATCGACACAACACTCCAGAAGCTCGGTGTCGGCTATCTCGACCTCTACCACATGCATTGGCCAGTCACTCAGTCGAGCCTTGGCTCGCGCTCCGTCGAATACCGCGATACATGGGCTGCTATGGGCCTTCTGCTCGAGAAAGGCAAGACTCGGCACATTGGGGTGTCCAACTTCGATCCAGAGCAGCTTAAGGATCTTCTGAACCACACAAGCCACCCCCCAAGTGTGCACCAGATGGAGATGCATCCTTATCTGCAACAGAATGAGTGGCTCGGGCTTCATCAAAAGCACGGTATCCATGTAACCGCTTACTCTCCGCTGGCGGGCTCAAACCCGACATACGATCCCGGGAACCCAGTCCAGCTTCTCAACAACACAGTCATCACAAAGATCGCTTCCAAGCGTGGTTGTACGCCAGCCCAGGTTGCGCTCGCTTGGGGCATGGCCAGAGGGACTTCCGTCATACCTAAGAGTCAGAACAAGGAGCGCATTCTAGAGAACTTCGGAAGCCTCAAGTGCGAGCTGAAGAAGAAGGATCTTGCGAAGATCGATGCGCTTGGTAAGGCGCACCATCGCTACAACAACCCTGCAAAGGCATGGAAGGTTGATCTGTATGTGGGATTGGAGGATTCCAAAGGCAAGCATGAGCTGCATGAGTAAGCTTTGTCGCAAGACGGAAGGCAGAATCGTGATCAGTACGGCGGCCTGATAAGGCAAGAGCGCTGCCAATAGTGTCTATTGTCAGTACTGAACCTACGGCCCTAATCTTCGCGGGTAGGTGTTGGCAGGCCGGGCACTGCTCCTCCTCTGACGACGAGAATAAGACGAGCGATTGGAGTACCAGCGGTCTTTGCCAGTTCGCACTTGAGTTCAGAGCTCCAACGCGTATAGCAGTCAGCTGATCGTGTACAAAGTAATGCTTGAGACATAGTGTTCTGACTGACTCAGCATTATGTCTGTCAACTCGTGCTATCTTCGAATACTACTAATGCTTGCACATGCATGCCACTCGCGAAGGGGTATCATTCCATCTTATCCTCTGATCCTCAAAGCTAAAAGCACAACAACCGCCAAATCGTGGGGCAGCTCGACAGCACTAGCATCCATAACCAAGCTCGCAAAGAGCCACAGCCGAAAGGTCATCTTCCATGGGTTGTTACCATAGAAGTTTGTCATGAACAAGTTGGAGAGTCGTGACGAATATGCTCATACAACCTCACCAGTGATGTTGACGTAGCGAACCGAATGCAGAGCAGGCACGCCCAAAATGCCTTCCCAGACAGGCAAACACAGAAAGCCGCCTCCTCCAGATTCCCGCCGACCCACGCGCTGCAACCGCAACGCAATGGTGCAGTAGAGCATGCATGGGTACCGTGTCTCTTACTCTATGCTGGAATCGCGACAGCGGTATCATTCGTCGTCCGGAAGGTGATCTGATGCTAGAAGCAGAGTGAGTGGGCTGAGAAGTCTGCGGTGTAACCTTACACAATGCAGGAGTCTGCTGTATCGCCGCCAGACAATGGGCTGGCCTGTATGTGTTGTCCACGCACTGCGTCGGTAGGTGGAATGGGAGAGCTACTGTGAGTGGGTAGCTTTTTAAGCGGTCACGCACTAACAGTCCCGTCTTTTTCTTTTTCCCTTCTTCTTAGGCTTCGATCGTGGACTCGCTTCGTCGTCCTCTGTGGAGTCACTACTGCTCTCGTCGTCAGACGCAGGATCGCCTTTCTTTGCTTTGCCTTTCCCTTTACGCGCCTCCGAGCCCTTCTTGACCCCTACATTCAAGCCCTGTCTCCGCAGTGCCTTCAGCAACGCACTACTGGCACGCATACCTGGAAAGTCTTTGGCCGTGTAGACGGTGAAGATGTCGGTGGTGACGACGGCGACCCTCGGAGAAGATACGCCAGGTAACATGGCCATAGGATCGATGCGCAGAAGGTTGAAACGGAGCCGGTAGTTGCCCGGCGAGCGACAGCTGAGATCTGGAAAGACGAAGAATGTGCCAGCGGTACCGTGCTCGTCTTTAGCCGGGTACGGGGATGCCACCAACGTACCCATCAGCCGGCGTGTCGCTTGAGAGTCCGCCGTGGTCGGCTGCACCTCCGTATCATCACGCTCGGTATCCGGAGCCATGAGGGTACAATGCAACGCCAGCAAAGCGTTGTAATCTTGCTCTGGCTGGCCGGTCTCAGCATTGATGATCTCGAGCTGTAGAATTGGTGGAGGATCGATGACTCTGCGATCCCGCTCGCCGAAGCCGCACGCACGCGCAGCAACAGGCTGCTGACGGATTATTAGCCTATACCGCAGATACGAAGGCTGAGTAGCCAGTACCGGCGGCACCGAAGTGCGCGGTGAGACCGCTGAAGAGCCGTAGATACTGGGTGATCGTGAGTGACTGGTGACCGTTGGGCTGTGATGCGCAGAGTTGCTAAGTGAGGCCCGGCTGGAGCGACTCGACTTCTGGAGATTGTTCTCATCGTAGACTGGTCTAGAGGGTTGCCGCTGCGTTTGCCGGACCGGTGTGGCATTTGGAGGGCTTGGCTGAGGACTAGAATCGTCACGTGAACGAGTATGCGCGTGCTCACGGTCGGTCCATCCCGCGTGAGTGTTTTTCAGACGATCAACCTCGTCCGGCGGCGCAGGCCGACCTGATAGGAGGTCTTGGATGCGGAAGGTACCTCTGGAGCTTAGCTCGTTAGACTCCGCTCCCACAGACGTAGGTAGCAAAGAGGGCAGATGGATAGGAGGCAGAATCGGCCTTTCAGATGCATTCGATGGCCCCGACCTTATGCTTGGTAAAGTGAAATCCTGGGCGCGGCGAGGTTCTGGTCGGCCAATGAACTCGGATGCTGGCAAGGGAAGAGGGTGCTGCACCTGCGCCATGTCCTTTTGAGTGCCAGTTATGAGCGGCGGTTGAAGGGGCGCTGGCCGCTGCGATCCTGACATAAGGCCTGGCCGGAAACACAACTCATCAACGGCGCTGCATTCAATCGCGAGGCCGCAGAGAGAAGGATCCAGTATCATAAATCAGCAGGGATATGAGGTGTAGTCGTATGCCGGATGAGCGACGAGCGAGCTCACCAAGACCGGGAAGCTTGGGTCGAGGTCTCCGGAACAAGCTGCATGATCTGAACTACGGACATGAGGAGCGAAGAGTATCTTGCATGTGGATGCGAGAAGCTGGCGGCTGCACCAAGATGGTCAGAGTACAGACGAGGCATACAACGTTGCACTGTATCTGCAATTTCGGTACCGCTTTGTCGCGCAGCAGGTCGCAACAAGAGTCCGGTGGTTGGCTGTGTAGTAAGATCGAACGTAGGTATGTTGTGCGAGACACTAGCAATCAGAGCAATGCACGGTGCCAGCCACGGTTATCCAAGTACTGCAACAATGAGGCGAAGAAGCCATAAGGAAAGATAAAGTAAGAGCGGCCGAGGAAAGTGCGACACACCAGCTGTTTCCGTTAAACATTGCAGTAAGTGAGGAACCTAGCTATAGGGTAGCGCTGGATGCAGGGTTGCGCTCAAGGTGGGTGTGATTTCTGGTAGCGAATCGAGTATGGCGCCCAGAGCAGGGGCACTCAGCCAAAGACCGCGGTAGAAGCGCTGACCGACTTGCAGAACCGAAGCTTTGTTCCGAGCAACCTGGTCAACATTGAATGTCATGGGGCTCGTAGCAATCTACTGTGTGGCAAGGGGGCATCCATCCAGGTCGTCGTGTACCCCTTCGTCTGCTTCGGGGGATTGTTTGCACTTACGCAGATTGTGATGAGCAGGGCGACAACGCGGGTCGCAAAATGCGTCCACACCGCTGCCGTGGTTAGCTCTAGGGTCAACTTTCCGGGTTGTCGGGTTGGGACGGCACGCTGGCCGCTGTCTTACTGGGCGAGTCGTGCACACGTACCGTCAGCTGATGAGCTGGCGCCGCATTGAACATGTCGAGTGTGGTATACGATGTACGACGTCATGGCAGTGAAGGAAGACCAGAAGCATGGAAATGATCGAACAGTAGCCGAGCTCTATATACTCATCAAGTAAGGATTTACATTGCTTGGCGGTGGGCATGTTCATCCAGGGCCAGTGTGAGCACTTGAAAAGCAGATGCCCGTACGGCTCGACTCACCCAGTACACACGTAGCTGACATGCGCCTGTTCTGTACCAGTGAGTGGTCGCTTGGGTGGAGCAAGATGCTGAATGGATGTGGAAGCTTCTCTGCGCTTAGCTCTTGCGAGGGAAGAAGAAAGTAGCAGTGGTTCATAGTTCCCGACCTGCGATACTATACGCCAACCCGCGCAGGACGCAAAACCTACAATCTGGGTAGGCCGGGTATATGCGGTTGAGCGCCGGAGCAGATCGACACCCAGGAGCTACGATAATCTCCGCGACTCGAATCGCTGACACCGCGCATGTAGGATTCCAATAGCGGCGGCCCCTTGGGTTGCTGGACGTGGTTTCCAGGCTTACTGAGCACTGCAAGCAGAAGTGCGTGGCGTTCAGCGGAGGAGCAGTCGCGGCTCGCACGCACTAATCTCACTCGACAGATCGTGGGCCGCTAACACAACTTTTCCCTGCAGTGCAACTCTACAGTCGTAGTCCGAGTTGTTCCGGGGCCATCACGGTGAAGGTGCAGGCGTGGAGCCATGCCGACTTGGGCAGGTGGTGACAGGGAATCGAGCTAAGGTCAGGCACAATCAATGCTTCAGTCCAGATCGAAGGTCCTGTGAAGGACATATAGTGTCCCAAACGGTCGGGAAGGGAGCTGCAGAGACATGCAGTAGCTCTGAAGTACTGCAAGCCGAGCCTGGTCTGTGCCGAATGGACGCACCCTTGACATCCCTTCCTGCCCGTAGACGGCGCACAAGTGTGGCAAAGTCATACTCTGCGCACTTGACATAGCAGTTGTGCGAACGTACGGTCCATCATGAACGACTTGGGCTCGGACTTCGCACGCGATGCATTCAGCCGTGCTTGGCCCTGGATCTAGTCTTCGATTGCTATGCACCCGTGTTCGAAGATCGGTGAGAGGTTCGGTCCACATCATCCTCATGGATCCAATCTCCGATGATAGTTGTCTTCGTCGAAGCCTAACCAACAACGACCAAAGTCCCACTGCTTCAATACCCTATAGGACCCGTTGCAGGCGCACAAGGCCATAAGCCTAGTTTCTCCGAAACGTTAGACGCTGCCACTTGTTGCTAGCACACGACAAGGTCTGACTGACAGCATCCTAGTCGGTTTGAGATGAAATGTTCTCCTCACAAGCTTTTGGTTATGAAGAACGTCCATACCTTGGTCGGGACACGGCATTGTAGGGCCTCAGAAGCGGTGCGAAAGCCGAAGACGCCGTAAACCCCGATCTATGCCTGCGAGTCAATATCCTTCCTGAGCCGGAGATTGTTGGGCTATCAGCAAAGACTGTTACTTGATCTCGGCCGGACTATCACAGTTCGTTTCGGAGCCGGTTCAATGGCGAGATCTGTCGGTTAGCAACCGAGGCTACTGAAACGCATATAAAGCAATCCTGCCAACGCAGTAACGGAGTGATTGAGACGCACCATTTCGCCAATAATCGCAAACGGTGGATCCACGCATGATCGACATGATGTTACGTGAATGAGTACTCCCAATCACGTCTCCCAGCAATAGATTACCGTGAGCATTGATGCAAGTCAGACAGGAGGACGTTCATCAAACAAGCTCGGGAACTTCGGACAGCGATGTGTCACAGTGAACGAGCCTCCGTTAAGGTTCAACGGTCGTACATCGAGGCCCACTCGCTCCCGCAGCGGTTCCTCACCTGTCAAGCTACATTGAGCGGCATCGAACCGTGTTAGATTTACGTGTGTTCGCCGAACATGAGACTACCTAGTCTACACTGCTCATCCACAGTCGTTTCAACACCTCAGAGAATCGCAAGCCATACCTGTACCGCGTGTGGGCCATTTATGCGTGTATGTATGCGGACGCGAAAGCGAGCATGCAGTGGTCTTAGTGTTGCAATCTGTCATATTCCGCATGAAAAGGACCAGATGAGCAGCGCGCAGGCGATCAGCAAACGCAAGCTTATGCAGGCGCCCTTTTGACAGGTTCGTCGCACAAGGCTAGCAGAGCAAACCAACTGCGGAGAATCGACTGGGGTCAATCTCTGCCGGTATTGGTCCACGTTGGGGTGCGCTGTAAATGGTAATGCGCAGGAGCCTGGCTCTCTGCGTGGATCTTCGTAAGCTGCAAACTGCAAGCTGCATACGAGAGCACGCTCGTAGAGATCGACGTGACGTCGTCCGCTGGGTATCTGGTCATAAGAGAATCACGTGACGCTAGAGGTCATGGAACGTTAGCGACAGAGTTAAGAGCCTCCGACTTGAGACGAAGTGATCATCGACGCGCGTTATCGAAGCGAACAAACATGTACTTCAACGGTATGGAAGAGCGAACATGAACGTGAACCTGAACTGGAATGCATGCGTCTGTAGACTCCATGTCGATACGTAGAGCTAGACGCCACAGCGCACCGAAGCCGCACCGCCACTCGGGAAGTCCCTGAACCCTCGAGGTGTCCGCATTAGAAAAGTGGTTCGACAATGTCTTGACCACAGTATTGTATTTGATTTCTTCGACGAAAACAAGTCATCTTCGGAGCAGTTTCTCGCATCACAACGAACGGCTGGTGCGCACCATGGGTCAACATTCCGATGATTACATGCCTATAGCGGAGCGACGCGCGAAAGCAGAGCAGCGCCGGAGCCTTTACCACGAAGCGGATGTTGTCATCGTTGGCGCCGGCATACTGGGTTGTGCGGTTGCTGTCGCCCTTGGGAACCAAGGTCGTAGTGTTATACTGCTCGAGAAGTCTCTCCGAGAGCCCGATCGGATAGTTGGCGAGCTACTCCAGCCCGGCGGCGTGGCAGCGCTCGAAAAGCTTGGGTTGCGAGATTGCTTGGAAGAGATTGATGCGGTCAAAGTTTTCGGCTACGATGTCATCTACTATGGAGAGGAGGTCCGCATATCGTATCCGGGGAACGCTAGGGAGGACGGTGAGGAGCCTGTCCAGAAGTCGCAAACGGACGAGATGAGAGGCACCAAGCGCAAACGCCCCGAAGGCCGCTCGTTCCACCATGGCCGCTTCATTCAAAGGCTTCGACAAAGAGCCATGGAGACTCCGAACGTTACCGTCGTTGAGGCTGCGGCGACAGAGCTTGTACGCTGCGGCTTCACTGACCGTATTGTCGGGGTTGAGGCTACCGTGAGTGGCCGTGAGGATGCCTTCTTCGGCGACCTTACCATTATTGCAGACGGCTATGCCAGCAAGTTCCGTAAAGAGTTCAGGAAGGACCTGCCGGTCGCGAAATCGAAGTTTTGGGGTCTGGAACTCATCGACGCCAAGCTACCCATGCCCAATCACGGCCACGTGATACTAGGGGATGGGGCACCGGTGCTGCTGTACCAGATCGGGACACATGAGACGAGAGCTTTGATCGATATACCACAGAACCTGCCTTCCGCGGCGGTCGAGGCCGGAGGCGTGAAAGGTCACCTCAAGAAGGTAGTATTACCTTCCCTACCCGCAGAAGTCAGGCCGTCTTTCGAGGCCGCCATTGACCGCGACCGATTACGCTCGATGCCGAACTCGTGGCTACCACCCACCACCAACAAATCATCAGGTTTAATACTGCTCGGCGACGCGATGAACATGCGCCATCCACTTACTGGTGGCGGGATGACGGTCGCCTTCAACGATGCAGTACTCCTTTCCGAACTACTCAGCCCAGAAAGTGTACCAGATCTGGCGGATGCCCACGCAGTGCTGAAGAAGATGCGCGTCTTCCACTGGCGACGGAAAGGCCTTACCAGCGTCATCAACATATTGGCGCAAGCGCTGTACTCGCTATTTGCGGCAGACGATGCGCAGCTGAAGGCTCTGCAGATGGGTTGTTTCCATTACTTCAAGCTTGGTGGCAATTGCATCGACGGTCCGGTAGGATTGCTCGCCGGCATCATTCGCCGCCCGTTTGTGCTCTTCTACCACTTCTTCGCAGTGGCGCTATACGCCATGTGGATCTATGTAACGTCTGCGAGCTTGGCCATCATGCCGTTGCGGCTGCTCGGCAGCGCTGGCGTGTTCTGGAAAGCCTGTGTTGTCATCATGCCATACATTTTCTCTGAGCTGCAAAGCTAGTGAGAAGCGTTCAAGCGTGGCGTCGTCTTCAAGTAGTTACTGTACATAATATCGCCGTAGTCTTCCTGCAGACCAATGGACTCTCTCACCAGATAAACCGCCACATCTCCGCACGGGTATGCTGCGATATCATCGTCGCATCACATAACGACTTGGGAATAAGCCCACCTGACCGGCATACACACCCACGCTCCACTCTTCATTCAGTGCTTCGATCTCCGTCACCTCAGCATTCCTGGGGAATGACAGTTCGTCTTCGGCAGTGCCGAAGTAGCTCCACGCAGCAATACCTCTCGCACCTAGAGTACCGTCAGCAGGCGGTCGCAACGTACCACCACTCGTCCCTCCATCATCCTTGTGCCTCCACCCACCAACAGGCCCGTGTATCGTAAACCGCTGCTGGCCGCCTGACTGAGCGTTTTCCGCGTGGTACCCGACAATCGCCATGCGGTGACCGCGAAGACATCGCCTCCACCCATTCGGACCGTTCGCTAGGCTGATCTTGCCCGTGTCAACGAGATCGTAATAGCAATCCGTGCAGATGTCGTAGTCGCCGTTGCTGCATTGATAGCAGTGGAAGCGGGTACTTTTGGACGCGATCTGCCTGCGGCAGATGTCGCAGTCCGTCGCTTCCGGGTGGAATAGATAGCTATCCTGCTTCAAGTGCGGCATTGGTACCATCAACGCCTGAGACGGATCGTGGTGTGTTTGGCGTAGCGTGGTGAGATGTGCGACGGGCAAAAGCAGATGCGTGCAGTGTTTTCCTTGGTGCACGCAGGCGTCACAGAAGCCCCAGGCGCCATCGAGGCAATAGTAGCAGTACCAATAGCATCCGTTCGCGTTCGTCAAACATGACTCGCAGAAGGCACCTTCTTCGAGGTTTGGAGTTCGACTCGTCTCCGCTTGGACGTATCGCCGAGGTGATAGAACATGAGGCCGCTCGTACTTCGCTGGGTAGCCCTCAGGAGGAGCCTGACGGCGCCAACGCTCCGATGCTACGTATCCAAAGCCGTACCAGTGATCGCACCCTTGACCGTTACGGTAGCATGACAGGCATATATTGTAGGATCCGTGGAGACACCAGGCACAGTTGTAATGCAGGTCATGCTGAATGTTCGGCTTTCTACACCGGTTGCAGGCGATGGAAGGCGCCTCCAGTGTAAGAGATGGAGCTGACACGGGCTCAGGAGCGAAGGCGGCCATGGAGGTTGCGGGTCGAACGGTGTGCATGGGCGCGGTAGAGGGAGGCTGTGCAGATTCCATTGAGGCTTCCATGGCATCATTCTCAGCGTTGCCTGCCTGCGCTTGGGAATGGACGGGGTAATCAATGCTAGGGATGTTGTTCCTAACTTCGTGATGATGATCGGAGGGGGAGCGCATCCCGTGAACCTGCTCTCGGTGATCGGCTGGATCAGTGAAGCTTCTTGCGCTATTCGCGACCAGTCTGTCGTTATGGCGTTGAGTCTCTTCGGTCCGAACCTGCTCCGTAAGATCAGTCGCGGATCTTGCAGCAGGCGTAACTGCTATATGAGACTCGGAGCGGCCAGTCGAACGAGTGCTGCGGTGGCTGGTGGCACTGACAGATCTCCTCTGCCTTGTCCCACTCTCCGGATGGCTTGCTGTCTCGAATAAATGAGGTCGCGATATCGGCGGCCTGGGGCGTGATTGCTGCGTTGATGCGTTGTCAGGGCGTGCGTGCAGTCTTACCTCGTGCTCAGTGCTTGCTCGGCTGCGCTGCGGTGACTGGCCGCGCTGATGTACGACTTCTCGTGTGCGTGATCGATCTCGGCGCCGCTGACGCCGCCTATATGCTTCTGCTATGCGCTCGCTAAGCTGATCCTCTTGCTCGGGTGTTAGGTTGTCTACGTCCATGCCCTCCAGAAGCCCTTCTGCGATGATGGACTGCAGGATTTCTTGCTGAACGTCATGCGACGCGATCGGTGAGGCACTCAATAGACTACGCAGTGACGGCTGGTGTTCAATATGTGACTCGCTCGCAACGTGCTGTTGCAGCGCCTGTTCCGACAGCTGTGTGGGTTGCCCCGACCTCGCGCCCGTCACATGTGAGCCGTCCGCGCGGTTACTGGCGGGGTGCGCGCTCACCCGATCTCTTACAACGCGCTCATGGCTGTGATACCGTGCGTCTGGACGTCGTACACCTTCCGCATTCACATGAGCCAGGCTCAGCTCCCTGACCTGCTGCACAAGTTGCTCATCCTCGTCTTCACCGCTCGCGCTCCTTACATCAAGCTGCGGAATCACACGCTCGCCTCGCCGGTAAGCCCGCCGCAGCTCATCCTGCTCTGCACTGCTCTTCGCCTTCTCTGGGTTCGCCTTGAGAAACCCTTCCAGGAGCGTAGTCAAGCGCCAGTCCTCCTTGGTCTCGCGCACGGCTTCACGACATGACGGGCACGTGAACGGTCGCGTGGTTCGCCGGCTGGTAGATGCTGCTTTAGCTTGGAACTCGAACCATTCCTTGAGGCAAGCGCCGCAGAATGTGTGTAAGCAGTCGAGAAGAGTTAGAGGCTGGAATAGAACTTCGGTACAGATCGCGCATGTCAATTCTTTCTCAAGTTCTAGGAAGCTCTCGTTACGATGTTGGACGTCTGTCATGGTTCCCAAAGCATATGTGGTGATTGGACCTGACAGCCTTTGCTTGCCTTGGCGCTTGCCCTATCGAATTCTTGCCACATAAGCGTGCTGTGAGAAGTCCTTCGAACCCAAAGTCCGACTATTGAAATGGATATGGGAGGAAAGGCTTGAGAGACATCTGCAAGAAGCTTACTTGCCGATGGACAGCTTAGTCGTAATTGTTAACGTTGCATATGTGCTAAGAATAGGCGGGGGAGTTGGGCGAGTAAGACAAGCAGTAGAACGATATGGGGGGCGGATATGTCTGCTTCTGCGGACTCACAGTAAGTCTGGAATGGTCGCCGACAACCACCTCAACACCCTTCTGCTACGGGAGACATGAAGTGAAGGTCCAACAAACACACGGCTCGACCATCTCTCCCAAGTTCTGCATGACTCGATCTCGTTTGCAAAGCCTCAGGCGCTTGGACCAGAATCTGACACCATTCCGTCATCGCCCGACATCAATTCCTTTGGCCGTGCATGCGCCTAGAGTTTCATGATAACCACATTCACGTCATCGACAATAGGCTCAATCATTCTTTCTCGCGAGTGGAAGCACTTGTCTTCGCTACGCAAAGCTCATCATTGGCTCGCACGGAAGAGCGCGCTCTCGACTGGTTGCGCGCGGTTCGCTACGCCTGTGCATGAGCCGCGCCTCTCGTGGGGTGTGATCGACGTCTCGCAGCCTTTCCGCCACCGCGATGGAAAGTCTTTGTCGACTAAGGTCGTGGTAAAAGCAAGAGCGCTGATTTGTCTGGGGTATCCACTACTGCCGTAGTACGGCCATACCAAGACCAGTAGGCGCAGCAGGATGACTTCAAGTATTGAAGCTCGTTGACTACAGTTTATTCCCATGGTAAGGCGCGATTTCTTCTCGTCTCTACACAGTAGCGCTCGGGGCGCCTTTCTCTTCGTCTGTTTAGTTTAATCAGAACAATATGCTCCCGTCGCTGGCCACAATAGTCCTGCTTGTTTTCTGCGGCGGAGCAGTCGCAGCTCCACGGCCCGCAGAACTCGAGATTCGACAGGCACTACCGAACCAATATGCGCCGACCCAGACAACCTGCCCAAGCAGCTCGCTCGTCCGTCCAGCTACCGGTCTGAACCCTAGCGAGTCCAGCTATGTGGCTGCGCGGAAGACCAGCGCCAACGCGGGACTCAACGCGTGGTTGAAGAAGCAGGGCAATTTCAGCTCGTCTCCCCTGCCTACCGTCGGCTTCACCTCTAGCGGTGGAGGTCTTCGGGCGCTCTTAGAAACGGCCGGCGTTGTACAAGCCTTCGACAGCCGCGACTCCCAATTCAACACGAGCGGTGTGTACCAGGGCTTGACGTACGAATCCGGTCTATCTGGCGGAGCATGGTTCCTTTCATCTCTCGCCGGGAACAATTGGCCAACCGTTACGTATCTGCGCAACAATCTCTGGCGTCAGGCCTTCCAGAACAGTGCATTGCTGCCGGCAAACCTCCTGTCGGTCTCCGGTCTGACCGAGTACGCTGCCGTAACGGCTGACATCGCCGCCAAACAAGCGGCGGGCTACCAAGTAACCATTGTGGACCCGTACGGCCGACTGCTATCGTACCAGCTGCTCCAAGGACCAGACGGAGGCGTTGCCACACGTCTTTCTAGTCTACCAACGCTCAGCAACTTCACCTCCCACAATGTACCCTACCCCATCATAACCACCACGGGAGTCAACGCTACTGCTGGCCAGTGTGTCGCCCCGCTCAACGCAACAATGTACGAGTTCCACCCTTACGAGTACGGTTCGTGGGACAGTGGTGTTTCTGCTTTCGCTGTGAGCACTTGTAAGTCATGCACACGACACACGATCGACGAGCGCTAAGTGATGACCGAATCTCCATATAGACATGGGCTCCAATTTAACCAACGGGCTACCGACAAAACCAAACAGCTGCACCATCCATTACGACAACCTCGGTTACGTCTTCGGAACCAGCAGTGATGTGTTCTATGCGGCTTGCGCGGTCATTCCGCCCGCCCTCAGCACGGATGCCAATGATCTCGACAACGTCCTCGAAGCTCTTGTCAGCACGACGCACACGCCGCTGTACTCGGATCTGTTCGGTATCTTCCCAAATCCGTTCTACAAGTACTCGCGCTCTTCCAAGGTCCAGTACGATGCCAACCTCTACATGGAGGACGGGGGCGCTAGCAACCAGAACAATCCGGTAAGACATCACCACACAAAGCCCCAGCCGCCTTGCATACAAGGTGAAAGCCATCTAACGACTAGCAGATCTGGCCCTTCATCCAACCGGCCCGCACAGTCGACGTCCTCATCGTAAACGACAACAGCGCCGACACCACCAACAACTACCCCAACGGCACGGAAATCCGACAGACATACCTCAACGCGCAAGCCGCGGGTCTGACGAAGATGCCATTCATTCCCACCGTGGATGTCTTCATCTCCCAGGGTCTGAATACGCGAGCCACCTTCTTCGGCTGCAACGAGACCGGGACGACGTTTATTGTGTTCCTGCCCAATGTAGGGTATACTTACAATTCTGGGCAATCGACTTTCAAGATCGAGTATACGATTCCGGAAACCGATGCGATGATTGCGAACGGGAATGCGATTGCGACGCAGAACGGGACCGCTGGCTGGCCCTTTTGCCTGGCCTGCGCGGTTAAGAATAAGGATGGCGCGAGTCTGCCTGCTGGGTGCAATGCTTGCTTTAAGAAGTATTGCTATTATCGGTCGGGTACGAGCGGTTAGAAAGCACGTTTGTAGATGACCTGTAACGGCCGATCGCCTAGAGCTGGAATCTTGATGGCATTACTGTGCACATATCAATGAAGAATGCAACGGGAGCTGAGTTCTCTTCATACTCGCTCTAAATTGAGTGCAACAAACCACCGTGACTACACGCCAGCCAACGGTCCTCGTCCTCGTCCCGTCGTGATCATGACCTTCGTCGCCGCCCTTCACGCACCATCCCCCCAAATTCCCACAACACCCATCACAAATCCAACACCGCTAACTCCCGCCCGAACGAACTCCAGCCACTGCTGATCCCGCGCCTTCTTCTCCACTTGCTCTCCATTCACCTCGCCAACCTCATGCTTAACAACTCTCTGCCGCATACTCTTGTCCATGGCGAAATTCAGAGCTCCACCCGACGCCGCGGCAAGCGAAGTCCATAGCAGATAGGGATGCCTTAAGCGAGGGGGTGACAGCCAGAAGGCCAGGAGCAGCGAGACGGACGAAAGGGCGCTCAAGGCGGAGATGTGCAGGGTTGCTAGGCGCGTGGTTTGGTTGAGGGTGTATGCTGCTGGTTTGGCGCTCGGGAGGGTGAGAAGGGAGGGTAGGGACTGCGTTGAGAGGGTGTAGGATACGCCCTGTGATGCAGCGACGTATGTTGTTAGTGGGCGGTCCTTGATCTTGCTGTCGCAGAGGGGGCGCTTACCGTCAATAAGCCCAAGCTGACCGTGCCGACGAACTTGCAGAGCGCGATTGCCGTCGGCATTGTGCTTCTTGCGCGATATGAGGTCGACATGAGGCTGTCACTTTTGTACTGCTCTTGAGCAGCTGTGGTACCTGATGAAGACCGAGAGCTTCACCACCTGCACATTCACTGACGTAGAGGCGAGCCACTTGGCTCGTGCATCCCAATCCCTGTCTCCGAACCCCACACAACTACCCCATACAGAAGGTTCAAGATCAAAGGCCCAGTATTTACCCGACCACCGTTATGCCACACCACTTCCACCGAATCGCACCTTGATCTCCTACTCACAAACATTTGTACGCTGCGTCACACCTTGTAGGGGTTATAGATCGCAGCCATTCCTGCCGCTATCACTCCGGCATCAGCGAACAGTGTACCTCGGCACGCGTTGGTTGGAGGATTGCTTAGTGAGCTTACTACGGCCGAGACTGCAGACATACAATAGACGTTGGAAGCCGCAGACGTGTGAAACAGTCCTATTGAATGCTCAAGATCACGCAAGGGCCGTGAGACACGGAATCCGACGCAACAACGTCGTAGCCTCCGGACAGTGCGTTCCCACATTGACGGGCGACTACTGTAATCAGAATCAAACCCGAAGTATCACTCAACGATGTCCGTCCCGCGCGAGCGCTACCTCTCCAACGTCTGGCGCGATGGCATCTTCACCGACAAAGTCCTCTTCTGCACCGGCGGCGCGGGCACAATCTGCAGCATGCAAGTGCGCGCCTTCGTAGCGCTCGGCGGCAACGCGTGCATCATCGGCCGCAACGTCGAGAAGACCGAAAAGGGCGCGGCTGACATCGCCACCGTCCGTGCCGGCGCGAAAGTCCTGGGCATCGGGGCAGTCGACGTGCGGGATCCCAAGGCTTTACAGGCGGCTGCGGATCGCTGTGCGCGAGAATTAGGCGGGATCGACTTTGCGATCGCGGGCGCGGCGGGGAATTTCCTGGCGCCGATGGCGCAGTTGAGTCCGAATGCGTTTAAAACTGTTATTGATATTGACGCGATTGGCTCGTACAATACGGCTAAAGCGGTCATGCCGTACCTGGTCGAGAGCGTGAAGAAGCACGGCAACACCGGTAAAGCGCAACCCACGGGTACCGGTGGTCGGATTATCTTCATTTCCGCATCGTTTCATTTTAGGGGCATGCCGCTTCAAGCTCACGTCATGGCTGCGAAAGCGGCGGTGGATCAGATCGCGCATTCGGTGGCGATCGAGTTTGGCCCGTATGGTGTTACTAGCAATGTTATTACGCCTGGCCCCATTGCCGGGACCGAAGGGATGGAGAGGCTGTCTCGCAGCGATGAGCATACCGTTACGGAGAGCAAGCGACAGATTCCGGTAGGGCGTTGGGGTGAAGTGAAGGAAATAGCCGATGCGACCGTTTACCTGTTCTCGGAGGCTGGGAGCTATGTCAATGGCAACGTGCTGGTGGTGGACGGCGGACAGTGGCGGACGAGTGGGGCGAACATGGGCGGTGCGGCGATGAAGTATCCTGACTTCCTCCTTTCCGGCGCGGTGGTAGAGGGGGTAAAGAGTGGTAAACGGACGAGCAAGATCTGATGAACAGTGTCCCCTCATGCCCCGTTCAAAAGATCGCAATACGTTGCCATCTGTCAAGATTTCTTGCGTTCCTCTGGCAAATGTCTGAACGAGAGCGATACCTGTAGGACTTTCTGCATCCCTCCTCACGGACGAGGAAGATCTGCTGGGACGTAGCGTGGGCCGCAAAAAGACGATATACTGCTTCCTCGCTCGGCCAGTTTCGCTCATGGCGCTCACAGGCTCATGTTGATACACCGCCGGAGCCTGAGGTATTCGCCGGCGAAAGGCGTTTCTCACAGAGCAGGAGCGTATATGCTTTGTTCCCGTTGCTGCCTTGCGCTGCTCTATGGTTCATGCAGCCATACGCGCAATACCGAGTGTTGCGCGCAGGCGCCCTCGGGACTGCCGATGCCACAGTGTACAATGGATGGCGCGCTTGCTGTGCGGTGCGTCTGAGAGACATTACTCAGGGGAATTTCGCCAGCTATTCCGCGTCGTTGGATGCCCTGACATACAGGGTCATGTTTCACAGCCGCCGCAATTCTCTGATCGCAATCAGGAGTCCTCCAACAACAGGAGCAGACGCCGACTCAGGCTAAACGGGCAGGAAATGGTCCTCTCAAGGGAGCCTTTTCCCGCGCCCAGGCCTTCGCGTAATTCGTGCACACGAAAAGTGACGCGGCGAACCATTCCTGATGCGCCATGTAGATTTGTAGACAGTCATAGCAACACCCGTAATCTCTTCAGTGGCTGGTGTGGACTCGCCCGAACGCCAGGCACCTCGCTCGTAAACACAACGGCCATTCCACCCGATTCGATTCCCCAAACTCACCAATCCTTCCACCCGGCATCGCCGTCTTCCTTCTTCCCACTGGCACCACCACCGCTCCCGCCTCCTCCACCGCCGGGACTACCAGTCTTCATAGCACTCGTCCCAATCGCCGACGGCTTCGAAGCGGAAGTCTTACTCTGCTGCGCCGTCTCCGCCGCCCCGGCAAAATCATCCCAAAACTCCTTCTTCTCCTTTGGCGGCCCCGCAGGCGCCTGCCCAAAACTATCCCAAAAATCCCTCTGCTCTGGCTGTACCCTCCCTCCTCCTCTCCCAGCACCCACACCCACACCAGACGCCGCACCACCCTTCCCCCCCGCCCCCGCCGCCTCGGGGTCCACAAACCGATTCAGCTGCTCCCCCAATCCCTTGGTCCCCTGCTGCACACTACTCCACCCCTGCTGGCCCAACCTCTGCGCCTGCGCCGCCAACTCCCCCTCCTGCAGACTCTTGACCCCGGGCTGAATGTACGCTTTATTCACGCTGGCGGCTTGTTTGGAGACGGTGCTGGAGAGCCAGCCGAAACCCTTTGTCAGCGCGGCGACGGGGTCTTTTTGGAAGTCGTCCAGCGCCGGTACGTTGGAGGAGGAGGAGGAGTTGGAGGTGGTGGGGGGTGGTGGTGCGGAGCCGAAGCCGGAGTACTTCCCTCCTTGGTTCGGGGCGAGGTTGTCCGGGCGGTTGGCGTTGTCGGCGCCCATGCGGGCGAAGTAGGCTTCATTGCGGGATTTTTGGGAGGGGCTCACGGGGCGTTGGGTTGGGCGGGATAAGGGCGTGTTCCTGCCGGAACCGGTGGGGGTATTGCTATCCTCTACCGTCGCTGGCTTTGGTACCGTCCGTGCTGGCTTCGAAGCACCCGGGACATACTCCGTCCCCTCCACCTTGGCCGTGAGCCGTTCCTTCCACTCCTCGCCCGCTTCACTGTCGTAACGTTCCGCAATCGTGCAAGACTCGAAGTCGCGGCCGGTGAGTTTGTTGGAGGCGTGGGCGTTGAAGAAGCTCTTCCACGGCTTGTTCCCGCCGAGCTCCATGCGCCGGACTTCGCCGGTCTTGAGGGCGTCCATGGTGGCGGAGCGGACGAAGGAGATGTGCACGCCGAGGCTGCGGTGGATGCCGGAACAGGCGAGGCAGAAGAAGATGCCGAATTTCGGACTTATCTATACCATCACTATTAGTAGGAGGATGGTGTAGTGGTAAGGGGGGAAGATACCGACCCATTGGGGAGAGGGAGCGGCGCAATCGACGCATTTGTTGTTCTCGTTGGTCTTCTGGATCTCCAACAACTTGCTCCTCGTCTCCGGGTCGACTTCCCACATCTTCGTACTCATCTTGTCTTGTCTGTACTCTACGGGCGGTGGTGTTGGTGAGTGAAGAGTAATAGACGACTGGCGCCCAGCAAGCGCTTCTCTGCTTTGCTTCCAATGGGCTGGTGTATGGCTGGTGTTGCTGTTTCGTGTCCCCCCACCGCCGGCCATATGAAGCGATGGACTTTGATATTGGACGCTCGGCGTCTCGGCACGCGAGCAAACCCTCACTAACCACCACACGTACTCTAGCAGGCCAAAGGATGCTGCCATCACTCCTCTTGCATTGCTCATAACACTGCTGATACTGATAACTCATACCGCCATGGACATTGACTACAACGCGCTCAAGGTCGCGGACCTGAAGAATCTGGTCAAGGAACGTGGCATTACGGCGACGGGGCTGTCGCGGAAGCAGCAGTATATCGATGCGCTGCAGGTGGCAGACCAGAAGTCTCTTGGTGAGGGGCCGTTGGTAGCAGAAGGCGATGGGGCGGACACGGCGGTGCAGAATGAAGACGCCGGTGCCGCCGAGGCGGAAACGGGGCTGGAGGCGGAGAAGGTGGAGGCCGCGGTCGCAGAGACGAACACAGTCGGCGAGGACGATGACATGACCGGCGAGATGCAGGACGATGCTGCACCCCCGTCTGCAACAACACAGCAGCAGACCGCCGTGGGGAAGGCAAACGAGCCGATATCGCAGGAACCTTCACAGTTAGCAACACCGCAGCAGAGCTCACTCGTGCCTGAAGACGCTTCCTCCGACACGAAGAAGCGGAAGCGACGCAGTCCCACCCCCCCGCTCACCGAGGAGTCAGTCAGTAAGAAGCTGAAGGCGGCCGAGGAGGAGCCGGTGAAGCTGCCGGAGGACGAAATAGTAGCAGAAGCACCGGTACCGCTTGAACCGACGACAGACGCTACGATGGAAGGCGAGGAGAAGATCCAATCCTACGGCAGCAGCGACGACGTCATGCCAGTAAGCCATCCCGCACACGGAGAGCCCGCAGAAGCAACAGACGTGACGATGCACGACAACACAACCACCCACCCCGCCGAACCCCCCGACGGCGCCCTGCACCCCGCCACCCGCGCCCTCTACATCCGCGACCTCATCCGCCCTCTGCAACCCACCCAACTCCGCGACCACCTCGCCACCCTCTCCACCTCCCCCGCCGCGCTCGAAAACTTCCACCTCGATGTACTAAGAACCCACGCCTTCGCCCTCTTCACCTCCGTCTCCGACGCCGTCCGCGTCCGAGCGGCTTTGCACGGGACCGTGTTCCCCGACGAGCCGACGCGGAAGCCTTTGTGGGTCGATTTCGTGCCCGCGGAGAAGGCGGGGGAGTGGATGGAGGTGGAGTTGAGGGAGGGGGGCAGTAGGAGGGATGCTAAGAGGTGGGAGGTTGTGTATGATGTCGATGATACTGCGGACGGAGGAGTGAGGGTATCGTTTGAGGAGGTCGGGGGAGCTGGTGGAGTGGTGGGGAGACAGGGGAGTTTGAACCAGGCGCCTACTCAACCCGCCTCCGCCACGCCTCAAGCACCTCGGAACAATACTACTCGTCCCTCCGAGCAACCGCCACCGCACACGGACGAGCACAGCAAACCCACCCCTGCCCCCGCCCCCGCCGAACCCGAGTTTGAGGCAGAAACCGAGCCAGCCGAACCAACCTCCTTCTCCCTCCTCGACCAACGCTTCACCTCCACCACCACCAAACCAAAACTCTACTACCTCCCCCAACCCGCCGCCCTCGCCGCCGCGCGCCTCGAAGCCCTCCGCAACGAAACGAGTCGGGACTGGGATGGCGGACGGGCCGAGGACTTTGAGGCGGGGGGAGGGGCACAGCAGTTGAGGAGGTATACGTTTGAGGATGGGGACAGGTTGGTGGATAATGGGGTGGATAGGGGCAACTTTGGGGCGTCGACGGGGGGGATGAGGAGGGGTGGTGGGGGTGGGGGTGGGTATAGAGGTGGGAGGGGGAGGGGTGGAGGGGGAGGTGGGGGGGATTTTGGGGGTGGGGGGTTTGTGGGTGGGGACAGGTATAGGCGGTGAGCTTGTTTGGTGAGGTGCGACGGTGAGGTGGGAGGGAGAGGGGAGAAGGCGGAGAAGAAGGGAGGAGGGAGGAGGCGGTTCGGCTGACATGAATTCTGGATCGCTTGATTGTCGATCACTTGTAC